>NC_080776.1:16660227-17313863 GCF_020826845.1 Diceros bicornis minor | reverse complement strand
TGTGAATTTTAAGAATTATTGCTAAATCTGGGTAGGTAAAATATCTACCAAGGTTCTTTATTCATGAACCCTAAGACTTGTAAAAATTTTCCATTGACTAGTTTTTGGCTCCATTTGTTTCAAATCTTGTTTCTTCTCTAGACTCACATGTTTTTCCTGGCAGGGATGGTCGACACACCCATATCCCATTAAAACCTTTGCTCCTTCATCTTTGTGTAACAATGCTGTTCTTGGCACAATGCGTAGTCACAGTATTCCTAGAGGCCATTCCTACACTTGGATGGCTTGCAAACAATGTATATACAGAATTGACTACAAATCACAACATTAAATAATCCACCAAAGATAAAATAAATATATCCCAAACTCAGCTCCCTGTAGCCGGATCCTAAAAGTGTCCATAGTCACTCCATTACCACCTGACACTGGGAGAACTGTGACAGTGGGGAAATCGAAGTGTAAAGATACAGCATTCATAACCAAGTGCAGTTAAAATATTTTGAATTTGGAAAATCATATGATGAAATAAACACATTGTTGGGGCTATTCCCAGGGAGAGAAAGTTGAGACCATGCATATAGGTAACCCATTCAAGGCATTTTCCTCTAAAGATGTAAAGGGAAAATGGACCAGGAGATGTGAAGTGTTACAAAAATAGAGAAAAGTGCGTAGAGGTATCCTGGGACATTCCCATGTGTTCACCTGGAAAAATCTCACTTCGGTTTTTCTCAACTTTATCTTCCAGTCCAGTGGTTCTCCAACCTTAGCATGCACCAGGATGCGGACAGGTTTTTGGGACTTGTCTCCCTGGTCTAACAGGTGAATCTAGAAAGCAAACTACATAAGCTTTAAGTCAGTACAATAAAATCCATGCTGTACTGTGAAGCAGCCGTGCAGGCCATCTTCAGCCTGTGTCAAAATGACCTTGCAACCCCACACTCCATGACTGAAGATGCCAGCTGGACAGATCCACAACAGGAAAAGATAAAGCGTAGCTTGCTATCACATTTCTTGGCTGCATTTCTTAGCGATTGAGGGAATAATTAGTGACCTCGGTCCTCACCTCCCTCTATACATAGATAACGTCAGTGTTTCTGAACTTGTTTGATGTATAACAAGAAATTCTGTTTATGTTACCTTTAATATATAATCTAGAGAAAAACCCAGATGTACTCTATCCCCCCTTTTTTTGACACATATGAAATCTAGTTGTAAGTTTTCTTCCCCCTCTTCCCTGCACATACACTGTTTTGTGAAAGAGATACAAGCTGCACTTAAACTCACACACCTCCCAGCAGTTTCATCAGAGCACTCTGTTGAACTGTTTCCCAAGATTTGAATTCCTTACCTTGATTATCAAATAGACTCCTTTAATTAACTTTTACCCAGACTCTTGATTTCACTCAACAAGAATCATCTGGAGGGCTTATGTACACAAAGATGCCTGGGACTCTCCTCCAGAATTTCTGATTCAGTAGGTCTGGGGTAGGGCCTGAAAATTTGCATTTCTGAAAAAATGCCCAGGTGATGTTGATACTGCTGGTCTAGAAAGGGACCATACTTTGAGAAATCACTGTTCCAATTCTTTCTCTGGGAAAACTTCTCTGTCCCACATGACTGACTTACACATTCTCTTAGAAAGCTGTATTTTTCCTTCACAGCAATTCATACTCAGTCTAAGTTTATTTACTAGTTATACATAAATGCATGGCTCATTGTAAATAATTCAGACAATACACAAGTAGTAAAATATGCACATTTCTCTCCATTTCCATTCTTCCTCCAGTGGTCATCATTTTTACAAGTTTAGTATGCGTTTTTCTAGTTCGTTCTCTATCTTTCAGTGTGTGTGTGCGCACGCGCGCGTGTGTGCAATTTGCAAAGGACACATCATTGTTTTCCTTGGTAGATGAGGAGATAAGACAATTAGTTTAGGATCTTGATAATTAAGGAAGTTATATCAATGTCCCTGTGCCCTATTTGGAAAGATAATTTATATATCAGTACTGAAGGAAAATTATTTAATAATCCTGCTTACTTGATTGATAGATAGATAGATAGATAGACAGATATAGATAGATTAGAGAGATAACTTGTTTCTTTGAATTTCCAATAAAAGGAAGTTACACATGGTTTTCAACATGGGTGCACAATTTCTTCCCTTAGGTAAGATACTAAAATTTGTCATAATAACTTCATTCCTTGCTAGAACCGTTATCTGTAAACGGTGAAAAAGACCTCTCCGTCATTTATCCACAATCATTGAGTGAAGATGGGGTTCAGGACATGTCAGACAATTGATGAGTCTCTCTTTCAGGATAAAATCTGGATTTTCCTTGACATTGAGTTTGATACGAAATAAATAATATGTGAATTTTTTTAAAAAAGAGCCCAGGCTTCGTTGGGATGGCCCCAATTCTGCTCAACAGGGGCCAACATGAATGACCCATTGAAAGAATATGTGATGGAACAATTAAATTTCTTGATCTGCCACTTAAGGAACCAGCTGTAGAAGTCTGCTATGAATCAGTAAGAGAATTTGGGTATTTTTTCTGTTTCTGATAACTACAGAATAACTTGTTAAATAGTAGAAATGAATATGTCGTTTCTTTTAACTATATGAAGTTGTTCCAAATAGGATGTATATTTGGAAAGTTTTATGTATTCCATCTACTCTTTTACCCAAGCCTTCAAGGAATAAACGTAGGTGTTTTTTACAGCACTTACACAAATGAAGCATCCCCGTACCATACCCAAAAGAATAAGCATGAAATTTACCTGATTTTTAGAAGTACCAGTCAAAAACTTTCCAATTATATAGGCCTCACTTAGCTGTGTTTCTGTTGATAGGCAAATTTTCTCTAAAAGTTTAGTCACCAAAGGTCATCTCCTGGGAAGCAGAACTGGACACAGGGTTATGAAATTAGATAGTCACAAATATAGCATCACTTGCAGAGTTTTACTCCAAAATGTTTATCACCTTCCAATTAGTCATTACCATGGTAATATATAATCTTGGATTGTAGTTCTTATTAAATGTCAAATATTTTGACATTTTTAAATGACCCTTGTCCACTAACAAATTAGGACAAATTTTGAGCCATTCTCACATACTGGTTAGGCTAATGTGTTCTAGACTCAGATTGACTAGGCCCAAATTCTAAATATCTAATTTATTTGGATCACAGAAAATTGAAATTCTCATTGTATATTAAGTTAATCTCTCACAATTACTTTGTTTTAATTTGTATGGTTTTCAAGGAGGATGTGACTCCTATGATTTTAATTTTAAAATAATCTTCACAGATGTAGAGATTTATTTTAATAGAGCTAGATCAAGGAGTGTATATTGAGTTAATTTTCAGAAGGTTTGTGGATAAAATCACCCCAGTTTGGAAAATAGAGTTTACAACGTTGAATAAACAAATTTTAGTATATGTGCTGCCAAAGGGAGCACAAGTAAACAAATTTTAATAAATGCAGTTTTCTTTAACAAGTATTTTCAATTTTAATAATAGAAGCAAACGTTTCTTTAAACCGTTTAAACTAACCTTTAACTATTCAAGAAATTCTTTTGCTCTTGTAAAAAAAACTTAGAAATGGAAATTTGTGGTTAGACAAGATAAATATAGATTAAAATAATTGCTGTGGTAATTTTATGTAAATATTCACTGACCTTTTGCTTATCCGTTTCAACAAGCTGTGCTGGCTGATATTTTGTCCTCTGGAAGTACCTGTATCAAAAGTTTTCCTTTGTTTTGAATCGTACAAAGGCTTATAGCTTAGAGCCTCTGGTATATTTTCTGGCCAAGACAGAATTTTAAAAAGCAAAGTTTATAATTTTCTAATAATAATAACTTGTACAAGTTACTTAAATTTTCTAATCCTCAGTTCCCTGTCCTCTAAAATGGAGATACTAATAGTACTAATTGTAGGGGAGCAGAATTTGCCACCGCAAAATGTGTCTCTTTGGCTTGGTTATTTTTAAGAACCAAAGACTTCTCCCTAACTGCCTTAAAGAATTAAAGAAGGCCTGTTCCAGGAAGGAGCTATCACCAGAGATAACTACAGTATAATCTAAACTAGGTGTGATAGACATGAAGCAACCTAGCAAGGCTCATTTGATCCAAGTCCTTTCCATGACTTTGCAAGACGTGGCAAACATTTGCTTACCAAACATTTGCTGTTCTATCTCCATGTGAATTGCCTTCCTCCTCTTTGAAGACCCAAACTGCCTCCAACATCCTCTTTTGACTTTAGCTGAAGACGGCTTTTAAGGTGGTGGCTTTGGACATTTTGGCAAGTTACTCAGTTTTCCTGGGTTTCTCCCATGTATACGTGTTATTAAAATTTGTTTGATTTTCTTCTGTTATTTTGTCTCATGTTAATTTAGTTCTTAGACCAGCCAGAAGAACCCAGAATAGTAAAGGAAAATTTCTTTCTCCCCTACATTATACCATAGGATTATTGAGAGAATTAAATAAGGAAATAATCCATGTGTAGCATTCATCTCAGTGTTTTGAACATACAAAGTACTCAGTAAAAGTAGGCTCAAAAAGTTCATTTCTCTAGGATATAAAAAAATGTAAGGAAGGATTCTTGAAATTAAAGTATGCAAAAGTTGAAGAATTAATACAAAAAATATAACTAAAGAAGGAAGATGGCATAATATAGTAGAAAGAAAAAAATATACTGAAGATAAAAACCTAGAGCCCTGAATTGAATGAAATGAAAAATACTACCTAACTAATCTGCAGCCAGTTTACTCCTCTGTAAAGAAAGTGAGACTATAAGTTCTTAAAAGATCTTGCCAGTTCTGAAATTTAGCATCTCTCAGGAAGCATGTGATATGTACCAAATGAATTGTATAGACACTATCTAGTATAGGACATCAGA
Organism: Diceros bicornis minor; assembly: GCF_020826845.1. Taxonomy (NCBI): domain Eukaryota; kingdom Metazoa; phylum Chordata; class Mammalia; order Perissodactyla; family Rhinocerotidae; genus Diceros; species Diceros bicornis. The sequence goes on along the minus strand of NC_080776.1, from coordinate 17,308,967 downwards.
ATAGGAAAAAAAATCTGCATTTGCAGTTACAAAATTAGATTACCTCCTAGCATATCACCACTGTTCCTATAATTTATTTCCCAGAATATTATTCCTGTAAGATATTTCATGGAAAACATCTCAATTTTGTCTCTCCACACAGCACTCTAGTATGTAAAAGTTCATAAAAAATCAGCACTATTCCTGCTCTTCATTTGCCTCTCAAGAATAGGACATCAATGAGGTAGGGCTTGATTAAGGAGAGGTCATTAGGAAACAACAAGATATGACCCAGAGGTTCTTTGAAGGTGTCTAGGGATGAAGAGGAAAGAAGGAGAACAATGTGGAAAGAGTAACATTTTGGTCTCATGTCATTTTTGCTATAGTCTGACCCCGTCACATACTCTACCTACACACATGGGTAGAATGTGTAACAGGCTAATGTTGTTGTTTTCATGTTTCACTGACAGGCTTTTATTAAAATTGTACATTGAAGTAATACTTCAATTTTAAAAAAAGGACTTCCTTTTTTCCTCGTATCAAAATCATTATCTTTTTAAAATACCTTGAAAAACTTTAATACAATTATTTTTTATAGACTAAATATTTTCCTAAAATCTCAATCATTTCTCTCTCATCTCTCTCTCCTAGAATCTTGCCTTACCATCACTACCACTGTTTCACATTATTATGCTTTATCCCAGAGAAGCATTAAAAGGAAAAGAAGATTTTCCTAAGTCTACTATTAAAAAAAAAAGATTTAAAAAGGAGAAGTCAATGACAATATCTGATATGATATTGAAGATTCTTATGAACTAGGCTTCCCTACAGAGTTATACATTTTAGGCTAAAAAATAGACAGAGTGGGGAATTACTTCCACTTCAGGCCAAGATGTAGTAATAGTGCCTAGATGTATCCTCTGCCTGAAACAACTATGAGATTGGACAAAATATATAAAACAACGGTTTCAAACATTGCTACCAGGCAGAGCAGGACAGTGCTTACTGAGTGAGAGGAAATATGATGTGCCCTATTGACCCAGGTAACTCTCAGGAGAGTTTTCAGGCCATAGCATTGGGATGGAGGGTGATGTGAGATGCGCCTGGTGGTTTCCTTGAGTTATCGGAAGTGGAGACAGTGGACCAAGGAGACCAAAGTTCTAAGAGTTCGCAGGGGAGGGTACCTGAAAGGAGAGAACTCACACAGAGAGAGATCCAAAGATCTGCAGTTTTCCCCTTAAGTCTTTAGCTGAGTATATTAAATGCATGCATATGGGTGAAATTTCCTGAGGCCAGGGAAAGAACTACTCAAAGAATTAGGAGGAACAATAGCCAGAGATCACATGGGGCCAGAACAGCTAGTGTCCCTACCAGCCATCGTGGAAAAACTTCATAATTCTCAATACATGAGATAAAATACTCAGAAAAGTATTGTCTAAGCATTGGGGCAAAATTAGCTCCAGGATAGAAGCAGCTCTAATCCCACCTGACAAAGCTTTAAAGCAAGTGTCAAAAGATTAAATTATTTGCATATAACTTAATTGCATCCCAGAATGGAGCAAAAGAATATTTATAGGAATACAAAAACATCTAGCACACAATAAAGTTCACAATTTCTGCAGTCCAATCAAAAAATTCCAGGCATGCAAAGAGTAAGAAAAATATGACCCATAATGAGAAGAAAAAAATCAGTAAGAAAGATCCAAAAATGACACAGATGAGAGAATTAGTAGAAAAGGACATTAAAATTTATTATAATTATATTTCATATGTTAAAGAAGATAGACAAATGACAAACATATTAAATAGAGACCCAGAAGAGTTTGTTAGTAATATTTTTTATTTTGAGATAATCATAGATTCACGTACAGTTGTAAGAAATAACACAGAGAGATCCTGTATAAACTTAATCCAGTTTACTCTAATGGTAACATTTTGCAAAACTATAGTAAAATATTACAACCAGGACATTGAGATTAATGTAGTCAAGATACAAAACATTTCTATCACCATAGGATTCTATATGTTGAACTGTTACAGACACATCCACTTACCTTCCACTCCCACTCCTCTTTAAACCCTGGTAACTACAAATCTGTTCTCCATTTCTACAATCTTGTCATTTCAAGAATGTTATATAAATGGAATCATATAGTTTCAACCTTTTAGAATTGCCTTTTCTCACTAAGCATAATTCTCTGGAGATTATCCAGGTTGTTGCTTACATCAATAGTTCATTCCTTTTCATTGCTGAGTAGTATTCCATGGTATGGATGTAAAATAATTTGTTTTACAAATAGAATAAGTAAGTAGTGAGTTTAGAAGATTACAGGATACTAAGCGAATACACAAAGATTAAATGTATTTCTACGTACTAGCAACTAATATCTGGAAATTTAATTTAAATAAACATTACCAATTGCAATACTATCAAAACATTTAAAATATTTAGGAATAAATTTGACAAAATATATGCAAGGATTGTACAGTAAAAAGTACAAAATATTACTAAGAGAAATTATATAGGTTCTAAATAAATGAGGAGATATGTTTTGTGTATGGATCACATGATTCAATATTATTAATACAGCCCTCCCTTGGTATCCACAGGGAATTGGTTCCAGGAACCCTGAGGGTACTAAAATCCAAGATGCTCAAGTCTCTCGTATAAAATGAGGTAGTACAGTATATGCAGTTGAGCCTCCATATCCACGAGTTTCCCATGATCCAAGATTTAATGAAATCTTAATCAGTATCCCAGCTGACATTCTTGAAGAAATTGATAAGCTGATCCTAAAATTTATATGGAAACTCAAAAGAACTCGGATAGCTAAAGCAACTTTGAAAGGGTAGAACAAAGTTGGAAATCTATCGTAACCTAATTTTGATTTATTATAAAACTAAATAGTCCATCAGTGCATTATTGATGTAAAGATAGAAAAATAGATCAATGGGATTCATTAGAGACTCCAGAAATAGATCCACATGAATACGGTCAATGTATTTTTGACAAAAATGTCAAGACAATTCACTGGGCATAGTATAATCTTTTCACCACATGATGTTGAAACACTTGGATAGACATATGCAAAACCCCTTGGCCCTTACCTCACACCATATACAGATATTTAGTTGAAATGGATCATAACAGCTAAAACTGGAACTTATAGAGGACAATATAGGAGAAAATCTTAATGACCTTGGGTTTGACAAAGATTTAATAATAGGACACAAAAAGTGCAAATTAAAAATTCATCAAAAAACAAATGAACAACTTTTGCTCCTCAAAAGACACTGTTACCAAAATGAAAAGGCAAGCCATAGACTGGGAGAAAATATTTGTAACACATATCCAACAATGGGCTTAAATCTAGAAAATATAATGAACACAAATTAATAATAGAAAGATAAGCTAATAAAAATAAATCTTCAAACTCTCTGAACAAACACTTTCCCAAAGAAGATCATTGAGTGGCTAATAAACACATTAAATGAAGTTCAACATCCTTAGTCATTCAGGAAATGCAAATTTAAACCACAGTGAGATATCTCATCATTAGTAGTTTGGTTAAAATTAAAAAGACTGACTATACCAAGTGTTGATGAGGATATGGAGGAGGGGAGGAGTTGGAACTCTCATATACTCTTAGGGAAAACATAAAATGGTACAACTACTTTAGAAAGAGTTTGGCAGTTTCTTATAAATTTAAACAAATATCTATCATATGACCCAAAGATTCCACTTGTAGGTATTTACCCATGAGAAATGAAAGCATATTTCTACACAAATACTTGCAGGTAAATATTCATAGCAGCTCTATGTGTAGTAGCCAAAAGTTGGAAGCAACCTAAACGTTCATCAATAGGTGAGCGGATAAACATGCTGTGATATAGCCACACACTGGAATACTACTCGACAAAATAAAAGGAAGGCGCTATTGATCCAAGCACCAACATGAGTCCACTTCAAAATAATTATGCTGAGTGAAAGAAGCCAATAAAACAAAAGGTACATACTGTATGATATGATTTACATAAAATTCTATAAAATGCAAGCTAATCTCTGCTACATCAGTGGTTGCCTGGGAGTAGGGGAGATGTAGGGATTACCAAGAGATTCAAGGAATTTGGAGGTGATGACTATGTTTATTAGCTTGATTGTGGTAATTTCATGGGTATAGGCATGTGTCAAAATTTAACAAACTATACACTTTCAATATATGCAATTTATTGTATTTCAATTCTACCTCAATAAAGCTGTAAAAAAAAAAAAACCTAAAAAGAAGAGAGTACTGCCCTGGTAGCCATTCCTAGCCAGGTCCTCCCTCTATAGAAAATTTGTGTGAGTTTGGAGCTACCAAACCTCCTCAGTACAAACCAACCTAACAGCTCACAGGTGTTTATCTCTAATAATTAACACCCTAACCATTCTACCTAACAAAAGATACCATGTAAATAACACCCACGAGAGAGGCAGATCATACTTCCTTTACTTGGTATTGTAATATTTGCTTTGCGTTTTTTTTTTTTTTTTTTTTTTTTAATTTGGCTAGTAGGAAGAGACAAATGGGAGGATGGAGGGTCTTGAAGAAAAGTTGTACTTAAGAAGATATTTATACAGTTTGGCATCAGATTTTGACACGTGTTCTCTGTCAGCAACTTTCAAAGTTGGTGACATTCTTGAAACACAATAAGTATCTTGTCAATCAGTGCTTCAAAATATAGAGAAGCCTGAAATCTTTCAAGTAAGATTGATAAAAATGCAACTAAACTTGTGAAAGCAGTATTATCACATTTTTATTTCAAAGATCAGTCATGAGAAAAGCTAGTCATTATCTAAGGGGTTTCTGTTAAGAAGAACTCAAAATTATGTTACATAATTTTATAAATATATATATGTATATAATTTATATAAATATATATTAAACGTATATATTTAATATCCCATAAAACTGCTAACCTGAGTGACTATTTTAAAGGCTAACAGGGATTCCATCTTACATTTTTACAGAGAATAATTTTTCTTTAAAAATGTTCTTATGAGATTTATTAGATATCATACTATTAACAGAAACATGAACACATACTTTAATTTTGAGTACCCTTTAAGTAAAAAATAGATGAAAAACCCTTTTAAGCTTTCAGCAACATTATCCAAGATCCAAGCTCAATGCTATTCATCCACTTGAATAGAATTTAGACTACATTTCCACAGACTCACGTAGAATAAAGTGATTGCTTACTTAGGCTACTGACCGACCCCACGTTCTTCCTCTGTGCACTTCACTTGCCTGTACACTAAAGCTGCCTAGTGAATTCTTCATTTTTGTTATCAACAACTTTGCTTTCTTCCACAAAGATTTTCATAAGCCCCTGCATCATTGCCCTCACCTAATGGCTCATCTCATCCATACCTAGATGGTCTCCTTATCTGGCAGGAGGAAGGGGACCCTACCGAATTAAGTAGATGCTTGTAGAACTGATTTTGTGCATATCACGGCGTCTGTGATCCCACAATCCCTTCTCCAACTGTTACCCCTGTTCAAACATCGATGATTCAGTGGAATTCTCAGTCTCTGTCTGGGTTAAAAACTCCTTCTCTAACTTTTGATAGCTCCTTACCCTAAGGTAATATTTCTCAAAGTATAATCTATTCATGCCTCAGGCTTGATCATTACTAATCAAAAAATACAGATTTCTAGGGGCAGACCCAATGCTGTAGTGGTTAAGTTCGCACGCTCTGCTTCCATGGCCTGGGGTTCACGGGTTTGGATCCTGAACACGGACCTACTCATCATTTATCAAGCCATGCTGTGGCAGGCGTCCCATATAAAGTAGAGGAAGATGGGCACAGATGTTAGCCCAGGGCCAATCTTCCTCAGCAAAAAGAGGAGGATTGGCAACGGATGTTAGCTCAGGGCTAACCTTCCTCACCAAAAAACACATAAATAAATAAAAATACAGATTTCTAGATCCACCATGAGTCTCAGAAACCACTGAATATTCATTTTTAACTGGAATGCAGGTGATTGTTGGCCATGCTGAAGAACTGAATTCCATAGTCCTAGGGAGCTGGATTCTGTTCCTCATGTTCTTACTCCTACTTCCTTGTACTGATGGCCACAGTTATTGAAAGCATTTTCATGTTAGAGAGACCACTGACTATTTTCAATTCCAAGGAAATTAATTCAATTGAAAATAAAACATGAGAGCAAGGAAGGAAATCTATAGTTCAGAACTTAGCTTTGAATGAAATAAAATGAGAATATGATTCTTGCCCTCCATGACATTGTTGAATGTGCTACAGGTAAACGTGGAATGATAGTAAAACAGTGCTGGACCATTAGTTGTCTCATGTATGAATATCAGTGAAGAGTAGTGTAGAAAGGAAGAGAAAAATGTGATAGTGAGGGGAAAGACAGCACAGAATACTGCAAGACTTCCAACATGACACATTTTCTAAGACTGAAATTTAAAAAGTCCCTTTTCCTATCTTATTCTGAAGAGTAATTTTTAATCTTTGTATTTATGTTGTATTGAATAAAAATTCTGTTTCACTCATATAAATGCCAGGTGTCTCTACTCAGCCACTGTGGTGAATGAAAGCTTAAACTATGGGCCAAGATAGATTATGACTCTGTTCCAGCTCTCTACTTAAAACTATACGAACTTGAGCTTTTTACTTCAATCACTCTAGGTCTAATTTTTCTCAATAATAAAATAAGGTTGTGCATTATTTCCTAGAGTCTTGTTGAGGACTAAAATGGTTTACCATATAAAGCAACTACCACAGCCCTTGACACGTTGTAGGTACTCTATCTCTCTTAGTTCCTTGGAGAGCTACCCTCCCTTACCTGTGTACAGCATCTTATAAAGACAGCAGAGAGAGCCATTTCATGACTGTAATTTTTACCTTTCATGAAAATCTATGGTTTTGAACTAGATTTAAAAATGTTAACTGAGGGCCGGCCCCGTGGCTTAGCGGTTGAGTGCGCACGCTCCGCTGCTGGCGGCCCAGGTTCGGATCCCGGGCGCGCACCGACGTACCGCTTGTCAGGCCATGCTGAGGCCGAGTCCCACATACAGCAACTAGAAGGATGTGCAGCTATGACCTACAACTATCTACTGGGGCTTTGGGGGGAAAAATAAATAAAAATAAAAAAAAGTTTAAAAAAAAAAAAGAAAGTGACTACTTTCTTAAAAAAAAAAAAGTTAACTGAGATAATGGTTTTTTTTCCTCATCATAATGATATTGAATATGCTCCAGATAAATGTGAAGAGACAACAAAATTGTGCTTGAGTATCAGTTGCCTCGTGGGTAGCTACCATTGGATAACAGTGTAGTTATATACACTCACTATGTCTCCTTAACCTGTGTTGTATGTTTCAGGATCACAGTTAGAGCTTAGGCTATATGTTTTAATTAAAGAACTGAGAGCGCTTTTGGACTCCTTCTGAGAATCGGTGTATAAAAACACATTAGGAAATGTTATGGGTTTAGGGCTAGCCCCAGTGGCCTACTAGCTAAGTTCCATGCTCTCCGCTTTGGCGGCCTGGGTTCAGTTCCTGGGCATGGACCCACACCACTCGTCTGTCAGTGGCTATGCAGTGGCAGCGGCTCACACAAAAAGAGGAGCATTGGCAGCAGATGTTCGCTCAGGGAAAATCTTCTTCAGCAAAAATCAAAGAAATGCTATGGGTTTAGGCCATGCTACTACACTACTCAATTTCAAATTCAACCACAGAACGAGACTTAATACCCGGAAGAAATAGCTTTTCCTTCCACTGAATAGAGAGAAAAACAATTTTTCTTTAAAGTATCTGTGGTCCAAGAACTCTGGGCCTTGCTAGAAATTATACAAGGATGCACCATCTGGAAAGTGGATTACACTAACTTAATTTTGTAACTACCTAGTAAAATCTAGTCTCTACTTGTTAGGAACAATTATTGTTTCTGCAAGTTGAGCAAACCCAAGAAATGTAAAGAAGAGGAAACAGTAATTCCCTCTCCAACTTAAAAGTGAGAAGGAGTCTTACTCCACCACTTTACAGTATCAACATAACCAGCTTTACTTTAAAAAATTCTAAGTTTAGGTGCCAGCCCTGTGGCATAGTGGTTAAGTTTGGCGTGCTTCTCTTCAGCAGCCTGAGTTCGCAGGTTCGGATCCCATGAGCGGACCTAAACCACTCATCAGCCATGCTGTGGTGGCCACCCACATACAAAATAGAGGAAGATTGGCACAGATGTTAGCTCAGGGCTAATCTTCCTCAAGCAAAAAAAGAGGAGAATTGGCAACAGATGTTAGCTCAGGCGGATCTTCCTCAGCCAAAAATTAAAAATAAAAATTTAAAATAAAAAAAAATTTAAAAATTCCAAACTTAAATGTACATTATTGGTTTCCATCATAGCACCAACTCCATTCTTCTCTAACACTTTCCCTCAAGTTCTGACAGTTAAGTACATACACTTTTCATGTTAACCCTTTATTTTACATCAGCTTCTTCTTAAGCAAAATTGCCTACCCAAATGCCATGACCATTATCTCTTTACATGGACACTGGCTAAAATAATGTTTAAAAATAGACAAAAGAATACTATTCACTGAAGTTAAATATATTACTCTAGTTTTTTAGCACTCCTCTTGTGTCAGATAGAGATGTTAAAATTTTGTCAATTTTTTCTTATTTACTACACAAGTCATATACAACATCAACCTGAAATCATCATAAAGTAAACTTGAAATATTTTGACCAACTAAATATATAACATATAAGAATAATGCTAGATAATTTTATTATTTAAATGGTATCTACTGTGCAGAACACAGTTAACATAGCAGGCCTGGGGATGCTATCTTCAGAAAAGTCTGCTTTCAAGGTTGGTTCTTGGCTGGCTCTTGACTTGGCTTCTGAAACTTTGTCTAACTGATAACATTGTTTTGTTGCGCCTAGACTGTTCGTACATACAATGTTTTTTTATATTGAACACCTGCTAAGAGTCTGGAATTTTGCCACTTTCAAGGCAGAGAATATCTACACAACCTGCTTCAAATGGGCTTCCCTAGGCAGAAACATCATGCACATGTTGCTGCATTTTTGCTGCTGGAGGAAGAATGTGTTCTGTGTGACTACTTACAGGAAGGAGAGAGCAGAGAAAGGTGAAGGTATATTATCCAGACTCCTCCTGTATTCTTTTTCCCTTATGTATCCAGCTGGGTGTATTTGGTGTGTTGATGCAATAAAACTTAGGTGTAACTATGACTCTATGCTGAGTATGTGAGTTCTTCTAGCAAGGGGGTGGTCTTGGGAACCCCCAAAAGAGTTACAAAATTAAATAAAATTCTAATCAGTAGAAAATAAAACAATAAAATTTGCCTTTTCCAATCCCTCCAAACAGAGCCAATAACTTTTTCCTTTCTTCTCCCATAGCACATATGTTGCTTCCCTGCTTAAAAATCTGCTATTACTACCCTCCTCACTTAAGATCTCAATTCCTCATGAACACCTACCAATTCCCTCCCCAATCTCAACTCAATTCCCTTGCTCCCTTGTTCACTGGAATTCAGCAATGTTCTCCAGCCCAGAAGAGAGTCATGCATTATATCCACTCACCACATGGACCTTCTCTCCTCTGTTCTCCTAATACCATCACAAATCAACTGCTCTGTCACAGTCCCAAAAATTCATTTAATCTGAAGCACAATTGGAAAATGTGGGCATTGGATATTAAAATTAATCTCCAAATCTGGCTACTTTCCTCATAATTATTTATGAGCCATAGTATATCTAAAACTGAGTTTAGCTGACAATCCCTTTATAAACTACTGCAGTTAGTGCGAGCATTCACAGTTTTTACCAGTTAGAATGCGTTGACTGCAAGTAAAGGAACACCTGACCATCCATGGCTTAAACCATAAGGATGTTATAACTTACCTACCAGGAACTCTGGGGCGGGTGGTTTCCAGGTCTGCTCAGGAGCTCTACAATATCAGGCCACTGAGTCAGTGTTCCTGCATTTCTCTTAGCCTTCCCTTTTTAGCTGCAATTTGTTAGCTGCTATTCCAGACATCACACAGCTATATTCGTGCAGAAAGCAGAGGGTAGGTGGTATATTGGTGGTAAAATAGCTTTTTCTTCATGGGGCTGGCTCTATCTTTTATCAGGGAGCGGAATCTTTCCCACAAGAGAACAGTTTGCTTCTCTTATTATGCATTGGCAAGAAGTAGTTGGCATGCCCTCTCCTATACCAATCCTGGCAAAGGTAAATAGCATTCAGAAGACTGGCTTACCAGTGATGGCTTGTCCCCAGTGACCGGAAGAAGGACCTGAGCATGTTGCTCTTATACTAAGTAGGAATACGTTAGCAGTAAAAAGGGAGATTGGCTGTTGGGGAGGCCAATGGTTTGGACACTCTACAGTGCATCAGAATCATCTGGAGTATTGATTAAAACACAGATTTTGGGGCCCAATCCCCTGAGTTTCTGCTTTAGTAGATTTGATGCGGAACCTGAGAACTTGCTTTTCTAACAGCTTCCCAGGGATGCTGATTCTGCTGCTCTGGGAACCACACTTTGAGAACTACTGGGGGAGGAAAACATCAGCCTCTACTACACAACTCCATAGGTTTCAGGTGAAGTCAAGGGTTATTGTTGGCTTATGTACAGGCATAGGTAAGGATTAGTGTTGATCTCATTTACAGATGTCACAAGGTTTAGCATTGGCCTCAACTACAGTGATAGGCAAGGGTTAGTACTGGCCTCACATTCAGAGTAGGAACATGCACTGAATCAAGGCCAAGGCTTATAGTTTGAAAGTCAATTTTGTGATGTGCTTCATCATGTCAGACATATAGACAAACTATAAAAAGAAACCACTTCATTTGTGTGAAACTAATCAACTCTTTAAATCAAAATGTTGGCCAGTCCAGATCATTCTAAATAACAAGAATTTTTTAAAGAAATTTACATGTAATACAATATTATATTTTTCTCCAAATTCCTGAACATGTAAAATGGAAAAGATAATAATGTTTTACATTTTCTAAAATCATTACATCTCGGGAAATAGAAGCTTGGCATGGATTAACAATTTCAAACCAATAGAAAACCAGTCTAATGAATGCATTGTCATGGGTAGAGTTCAGGAAAATTGAGAAATCATGTCTAGAAGACTACAGAACATATGCAAAATAATGATTTGGAGTAAATTACATGGAAATATAGGCATATATTGCAGGTGGCAGGTAACATTATTAAAGAATGTCTATCCTTGTCAGTACCACATGCAATCAGTACGTACTTGTTAATATGTATCTAGTGTGGTGATAATGCCCCGTTGTGTGTGTATGGACAACATAGAGAGGCAACAAGGTTTACCCGCAGGAAGTCTCTAATCAATAAGCAAAAGTACAATGGGATAGACATTTCAATGGCCACAGGTCCAAGCACTATAATAAAGAGTAGGCACATGCACCAGAGTAGATGGGAAAGGCTCCACAGAGGAAAGATCTGCCTCCTCACGTAGGATAGGTTATTTAGAATTAGGGCAAGGGAGGGAATTCCAAGTTAGGATAACTGAGAGGGGTAAGAAGATGCAAGCAAAAGGTAAGATAATAAGGATGGAGTCTGGTTGATTCTAGGGTGAGAATTATAAGTAATGAAGAGCATACTGGCTTTTGAACTCTGCTTTATCTTGATGAACTGCAAATTTGAGCAAACAAGTCTATGGTTAAAGCCTATTCAACTAAGCATTTTTATGGAGCAGATTTCTGAGGTTAAAATTTCAAGATTAAGGAGCTATTGAGTATAAAAATAAGTTTTGTATAAAATAGAAACATGCTTTGCCGTGCCATAAGGAATTATAAACACACATCACATTTTACACGTATGAGGAGCCAAAAAGGCCCATCTGTGCTCCAGATATTATTCAACCACCTAGAAAGAACTCCGGCTCTGCTTGAGCCCTATATTTGGATAAACACTAATGATCCCTTACAACTAATTGCTCTTTTGTCATGGATACTTCTATCTTCCTCTTTATAAGTTCCAATTTTTGTACATTTTTCTAGCACTTCCTACGCATTGTCTGTGTTCTTTACTTGAGAAATATAGGCTAATATCATAAAATTGGTTTAAATCTTATCTTTTCAAAGAGAAAGAATCCTTGGAGGAGTGAGAGTGAGGGAAGTAAGGCTTTCTCTTTTTACTTTATACATCTCTGTATTATTTGAAAATTCTAACTAGCATTTATTATTTTTGAAAAGCGTTTAAATGAATAACTTTTTATTGTGGTAAAATATACATAACAAATTTATCATTTAGCCATATTTCAGTGTACAATTCGTTAGCACTGAGTACATTCATATTGCTGTGCAACGACCATTACTATCCATCCACAGAACTTTTTCATCATCCCAAACTGAAACTCTATACCCATGAAACAATAACTCCCCATCCCTTCTCCTCTCAGCTCCTAGAAACCATTATTCTACTTTCTGTCTCTATGAATTTGTCTATTTGTCTTTCTGTGTCTAGTTTATTTTACTTAGTATAGTATTTTCAAGATTCATCCATGTTGTAGCATGTACCAGAATTTCATTCCTTTTTAAGGCTGAATATTTGATTGTATGTCTTTACCACATTTTGTTTATTCATTCATCCATCAATGGACATTTCGGTTGCTTTCACCTTTTTGGCTATTGTGAATGATGCTGCTATGAGCATGGATATACAAACATATGTTTATGTCTTTGCTTTCCGTTCTTTTGAGTATATATCCAGAAGTGGTAATTCTATGTTTAATTTTTTGAGGAATTGCCATACTGTTTTACATAGCAGCTGCACCATTTTACATTCCCACCAGCAGTGCACAAGGGTGCCAATTTTTCCACATCCTCACTATCACTTGTTATTTTCTGTTTTTGTTTTTTTTTTTAACAGTAGACATTCTGATGTGTGTGAAGTGGTACAGTAGCCATCCTTATCCTTGGTTTCACTCTCCATAGTTTCAGTTTCTTGTGGTCAATTGTGGTCCAAAAATATTAAATGGAAAATTCCAGAAATAAACAATTCACAAATTTTAAATTGTGCACCATTCTGAGTAGCATGATGAAATCTCACACCACCCAACTCCCTCCAGCCCTGATGCTATGTCACAGCCACAATGCCTTCGTCATTCACCTCACTTCATCTGATCACACAGGAATTGTATCATCTCACATCACAAGAAAAAGGGTGAGTACAGTACAATAAGATGTTTTGAGAGAGAGAGACCACATTCACATAACTTTTATTATAGTATGTTGTTATCATTGTTCTATTATTAGTTATTGTTGTTAATTTATTACTGTGCCTAATTTATGAATTGAACTTTATCATAGATATGTATGCATAGGAAAAAACATAGTATATATAGGGATTAGTACTATGTGCAGTTTCAGGCATCCACTGGGGGTCTTGGAACATATGCCCATGGATACACAGGACTACTGTATCTCACTGTGGTTTTGATTTGCATTTCTCTAACAATTAATGATATTTAGCATCTTTTCATGTGCTTATAGGGCCATTTGTGTATCTTCTTTGGAGAAATGTTTATCCAAATTCTTTGCACATCTTTTAATTGGATTGTTCCTGATTTTATTGGTCTTCATTCTTTTGCATGTGGATATCCAGCTTTCCCAACACTACTTGTTGAAAAGATTGCCCTTTTCTCAGTGAATGGTCCTGGCACTCTTGTTAAAAATCATTTGACCATGTAGGTGAAGGTTGATTTCTGTGCTCTCTATTCTATTCCATTGGTCTCTCTATATGTATATATATTTATGCCTTTACCACACTGTTTTGATTACTGTTGCTTTGTAGTAAATTTTGAAATCAGGAATTTTGAGTCCTCCTACTTTGTCTTTTTCCAAGATTGTTTTGGAAAGTAATTACTGCTGTCATTTTGCTCCTTATTTTCTATGTGTCTGATAGATTTTTTGTCTCTCATTTCCTGCATTACTGTCTTTGTGGTTTATTTGATTTTTTATAGTGAAATTTTTAAATTCCCTTCTCATTTCTTTTTTGTATATTTTCTCTAGCTATTTTCTTTGTGATTACCATGGGGATTACACTTAACACCCTAAAGTTATAACACTCTTATTTGAATTTATACCAGCTTGATTTCAATCACATACAAAAAATTCTGCTCCTATACAGCTCTCTCCCTACTCCCTTTCAGTTATTAACGTCATAAAATTCTACCTTTATGCTTTGTGTTCTCAAAACATATACTAATAATTTTTTAATGCATTACTCTCTTAAATCAAAACAAAAAGGCAAGTTACACAAACCAAAATTATAATAATACTAGGGATGCACTAGTTGACCCTGATGTTTATGCTGAGGATAAATCTATAAGCATCATTTATAAACTTTTGATTTAGAAAATATGGTATGAATATTTATATTAGCAATTAAATATGAAATGGAAGTTGAAGCTTATAGTTATTTATACATTTAATTATGGTTTCACTTGAAATTACATACTTAATAGAAATAAAATAAAATTTCATTTAGAATATTTCATCAGAACATATTTCCATATAAATAATAGTCAGGTCAAATTACTCTATTTAAATCTCTTTTCATGGGATGATTGATTTTTGTCTTTAAATTTCAATAGTAATATTTAAGACCTGCAAAATGTTTTCAATTCTATGATAAATGTCTTCAATATATCTTGAGGTCTTAGGAGCAAATCATAGGAAAACATATTAAATAAAAGACAATAGGAAAGAAAATCACTGAAATACATATTACATTAAAGCTAGAGTTCAGAAGGACAGTTCAGCTTCAAATAAATGTTTCTCCACCTGTTACATCAAGCAGTTTTTTAAATGAACCTCCAGTTTTAATTACTTGCTACTTCTAAAAAACTAATTTATTTCACAGTTTTCCTCCCTGTATTCCAAAACACAGGACAATATCAATAATTTAAGATGTTTTGATGAGACTTCTGGTTAAAATATGTTTATTTAGACAGTTTTTATTTCGGAAAACTGCATAGTTGTGGCCAAGTAGAGAATTGAGCCCTAATTTTTAATTCATACCTCCCTCACCTGAGTATAATTGGAAAGTAGACGAGGAATTAGAATCCTAATCCTATCGTGTCCTAAAGGGAAATGCAACCAGGGATGATTCTATCACTGAATCAAAATACAAAAGTCAAAAAGAAGCTACCAAAGTCAAATAATTTTCATAGACAGTATTCAAATCACATTAAGGTTGTTAATTTAAAAAACTCTTTCATTCCAAAAAAACCTAGAGCAACAACACTTATGGCACATAAAAGAGATTATTACCCAGACACATAGTGAAAGATAGTAATGGTGTGCCAGCCACAACCACAATTCTTTTCCTTCCCAAAGCTGAGTATTACACACGGAGGGAGAAATTCATAAAGGCAGTACTGCATAGTGATTAACAGTAAGTACCCGGAGCCACTGCCAGGTGTGGCCCTTTCTTGCTCTATGACCTTGATCAAATTTCTTAACCTCTCTGTGCCTTAGTTTTCTCATTTGTCAAATGAGCTTAACGATAGCACCTACCTCAAAAGTAGTAACAATTAGTTAGCCAATACATTAACCCACTTACCAAGGTGCTTAATATACACATAATAAGGATCTTTAAATTGAAAGTAACTATCATGATTATTATCGTAGGGGAGAAACACTTAAGAATGGAAGGATATAGACTATAATTGGTTGAACTGTGTTCCCTAAAAATTCACATGTTGAAGTCCTAACCCCTCATAGCTCAGAATGTGGCCTTATATAGAAATAGGATCATTGCCGATACAATTACAGTCATGCGTTACATAATGACGGGGATATATTGTAATAAGTGCGTCGTTAGGCGATTTTTCTGTTGTGCAAACATTGTAGAGTATACTTACACAAAACCTAGATGATATAGCCTACTACACACTTAGGCTATATGGTACTAAGCTTATGGGATCACCATGGTACATGTGGTCCATCGTTGACCGAAATGCCATTATGTTGCTCATGATTGTAACTAAGTTGAGATCTTACTGAAGTAGGGTCAGCTCCTAATTCAATAGGACTGGTGTCCTTATAAAAAGGAGAAATTTGGACACAGACATGAATATAGAGAGAACATCAAGTAGAGATGAAGGTAGAGATGTAGTGATGTTCTACGAGGCAAATAATACCAAGGATAGCCAGCAAACCCCCAGAAGCTAGGAGAGAGACATGGAACAGATTGTCTCCCACAACCCTTAAGATGTCACCAGCCCAATTTTGATCCTGGACTTCTCCAAGCCTCCAAAACTGTGAGACAATAAATTTCTGTTGTTTCAGCCATCTAGTTTGTGGTACTTTGTTATGGCAGTTCTAGCAAACTAATATACTGTTCTAAAACTGGTAATATATAAATCCACTCATATTCTTGATTTTCTAAAGTAGATGTATAGAGAAAAAAGGAAAATTTCCCTGCTGTACTCCCCTGAATTTTTACTGTTTGGTAAGTGGTTGCACACACTATGTTGTTCTGTGAACCTCACACAAGCTAATGAGAAGGCCTCCAAGTGAAGCCCTGAGAGAGACTGAGGTTACCAGTGGGCATAGAAGACTAGCCTTTATCCATTGGCTGGAATCTTGAAGGGGTCCAGAAACACATCCACCACTTGAGGCTGGTAGACACATGAACACAGCACCGGGTGTGAGCCTTTCTGAAAATGCATATACCTCCTGAGGTTTGAGGATGCACATGAGCTCTAAGCTAGCACCTTGTCCTTTGGAAAATCCCAGATGTTTGACTACTTTGATTGTTTCCTAGAGAGGCAATGCATCACAATGTTTAAAGACAGCCGGCTCTGGAGTCAGGTTACCCAGATTGAAACCATGGCTTCTCCATTTACTAGTGATGTTGCTTTGGGCAAGATACTTAACGTTATTGTGTATCAATTTCCACATTTTGTTAAAGTGAGAATGATAGTAATTGCACTTATTTTATAAGTTTGTTGGAGAAATTAACAATAATGTAAAGTGTGTAGGATAGTGTCTGGAATATAGGAAGCATTCAATAAATGTTAATTATTATTGTTATTTTGTAATATAATTTCCTAAACAAACCTTTACTCACTGAAATGTGGAAAAAAATATCACAGTCAAAACTTGGTCAAATAATCGCCCTGTAGATCTCTTGTGTTCAACATTATGGCTGAATAGAGATACAATCTTATGGCAGAAAATATATGATCTGCAGTTTCAAAGGAGGTAAGGAAATTCCCCCCAAACCTCTTCCTCACTTCATCACACTCATTTTTTTTTTTCTGGTGAAATCTGGAGCCAGACCAAGGAGCCAAGACTGAGCAGTGAACAGTAATGGAAAGAGAATTATCCTTAGGGCAGATGCCAACAGTCACACAATTAAGGAAAATGAAAGTTGTGCCTTAGGAGATAGCTTGTAAGGAATCTCTTATGCTGAGAATCCCACTCTGAGTCACAAAGAGGAGGGAGGTAGAAAGAGACTCAGATTGGGGATGTTCCTTGGCTATCGACAAAGCAGAGGCAAACCCTCTTTAGAGAAAAGTTATCCCAATTAAAGCACACAGGTCTTCCACAGATGAAATCCAAGCAATAAGTCCACAAAAATCAACAAGCACCAAAGAAGGCAGTGACTATAGATGAAAGCCAGCAGAAATATAAAATGCTATCCCTATTTCTTCAAGGATCACAGATATTGCAGTTGCCACATCCAGAAGATCAAACAGCCATATGTGCAAGTATTAAACAAGGAAACAATTCCAAGATGAGCACGCAACAAGAGATCATCAAGAATGAACAGGAAGAGTTATTTAAAAGCAGAATATCTAGTGAAATAAAAAATGTTAATTTTGAATTGAAAATTAAATAGATAGCCTAATTATCAGTTTACAAATAGTTGAAACATTTAGTGAACTAGAAGATATAGAACTAGAAGATATATTAGAAATTACACAGAATGCATCACATATAAATTTGGGAAAATGGCAAATGTGAACAAACCTTAAGAAATATGAAAGATAGAATGAGAATGGGATACATATATCTAATTGAGGTTTCATAAGGAGGGAAGAGAGAAAAGAGAGGCAGTATCTGAAAAGATAAAAAATGCAAATATTCTAAACTGGTGAAAAACATGAATATATATACATATGAATACTACATACCCATGAAGATAAATTAACTCCCCAAACCAAAAGCATAAACATTGGAAAAGAACAATTGAAAGCTAATTAAACTTTTAATTTACAGATGACATAATTATCTACATAAATCCCCCCGAAATCTACAAATTATTAAAATAATAAAGATAATTTAGAAAGATCACTGGACATGGGATGGATATACAAAAATCAATTGCATTTCTAAATGCCAGCACAACAGAAATTGTTAAAAACATACCATTTATAATAAAAATAAATACTGAAATGTATCAAAGAATTCATCTAATAAAAGACAGGCATCATCTATATCAAGAAAGTCACATAATATTTTATTTAAATATATTTAAGAGACGTAAACAAATAGATATTTTATTAGATAGGAAGAATCATTTTTCAGTTATCTCCAATATGGTCTAAACACCCACTATAATTTTAATAAAAATCCCAATGGCATTTTATGTGAAAATTGCCAAAATTCTTTGAAAATGTATTTGAAAAAGCAAAGGGCAAAAATACACTCAAAACATTCCTAAATAAGAGAAATAATAAAATGGGGCTTTCTCTATTAGAAAAATTTGTAAAAGCATAATAATGAATATAGTTAATTTTGGTACAGAATTCACAAATAGATCAAACAAAGAGTCCAGAAACAGGAATTATGATACATGATATAAATAGCTTTGAAGATCCTTAACAAATGAGGTAATTATTCAATACGTGAAAATTAGGTTATAGGTTGTGCAACAGAAAAATGCACAAAGAACATGAAAAAAGCTTTACATGGAAGAATAAATACATATGGCTGACATAGGAAAAGATGTCCTATCTCTTTAGTGACCTAAGAAATGCAAGTTAAGATCACAAGAGATTGAGATTTTACATTCATTAGACTGAAAAATACTTAAAAACCTGACAAACATCAAATGTTGATATGGATAGGGAGCAACAAGGACACGAGTACTCGTGTGGAAGTTGTAATTGGTGTAATCACTTTAGAAAACAACTTATTTTCCATTTTGTAGGAGATGTGAAGACATGTATATCCACAGACCAGCAAATTCTTACCCTAAGGAAATTCCTGCATATGTACACTACAAGAAGGCTACAAGAATGTTCCAAATGCCTGGGGGGATGAAAGTCCATCCACTGGAGAAAGAAATACACTTTTGTATAATCACCATGGAGTCTTATACAGCAGTGAAAATGAATGGGTCTCATCTACAAATGAGTTAGATGAATTTTAAAAATATCAAACTGAGTTAAAAATACAAGTCTTGAGGGGCCGGCCCGGTGGCATAGTGGTTAAGAGCGAGTGCTCTGCTTCAGTGGCCCCGGGTTCGCAGGTTCGGATCCCAGGCGCGCACTGACACACAGCTAGTCAAGCCATGCTATGGCGGCATCCCATATAAAGTAGAGGAAGAGGGGCACGGATGTTAGCCCAGGGAGAATCTTCCTCAGCAAAAAGAGGAGAATTGGTGACAGATGTTAGCTCAGGGCTGATCTTCCTCACAAAAAAAACAACAATACAAGTCCTGAGAGACTACACATGAATCTCACAAAAAAAGAAAACCAATCACTATATTGTTAGGCATAATTATAGATGTGGTAAAATTATTTTTAAAAGCAGGAAACTGATAAACATAAAATTAAAAATATTGGTTACATCTAAGAAAAAGGCAGGGGAATGAGATGAGGAACCCATGCATAGATGTTGTTCAAGGGTATCGATTACAGAATTACCCCTTATAACTTATGAGGAAAGACACCCTCTCATTTAAGAAACCTACATATTGGATTCTCATTCCTAAAAGTAGAAAATGGAGCTAGTATTTGGTTCCCATTAGGCACATTGGGAAACTCAGCCAAATGTTATAAAAAAAAAAAAGAAATGATCCCACAAAGAGGACATATTTGACCAACCTCATTATTCCACCATATGACATAATAGTGTAAAAATGCTAGTAAATTCAGAGAAAAAAGGCTTGCCTTCCCAGAAAACCTGCTGAAATGATAGCATTTTTGTAGTGTTTTAGTCGGCTGTTTAATTGGAGGCCACATGGTTTCAAATGGCGTTTAGTCCAGTCAAAGTATGCTGGCTCAAGGCTGGCATTATAAAGGCTTACTTGAGAATATGCACATTGTAATGAAAGTCAAATACACAAAAACATGTGAAGACTCACTGGATTGGCTAGAAACGTCTGTCACTGAAGTAATAGAATGTGGCAAGATGGAGTTCCTCCAAAGATATAATAAAAACTTTCTATGGCCTTAAACAGGAATGTGTTTACGGTGCAGTTGAAATGTTAATCTTTTTATGGGCAAATCCACTGAGGCAACCTATAAATCATTTCTCAGATTCAAGATTAGCATTAAAAAACTTGGACTGCAGGAAAAGAAAGGGAACAAGGGCTTAAGTACTTACTTGTTAGGGATCACTAGTTAATCCACCTTCTCTGTATTTCTCTCATATTTGGGGCCAACGCTTTTTACCTTGTTATTGCTCAAAAAATCATAGTTAATTCTCCTTTATCTAGCAGGCTTAGGATCATGGCTATCCTTCTTTCAAAAAATATTTATTTTAAATCACTTAGTGAAACTCTAGGCAGATATTTTATTAGGCAAATAAAACACTAAAAAGTATGATTAGTCTCAAAAAAAAGCACAAAATTCTGAATAACAGAAGTAATTTTAATACAGTGCAACAGTTGCTTTTTAATATAAATTTCTAAAATTAAGATTAAATTCTTGGAAGCTGGCTGTGCAATATATATATTATTTAAATCTTTTATTAATTATTAATGTATTGGCTTGTTGCATTCCAGTGTGGTCAATGCTATTAAAAGATCACCCAGAATCTCTGCTGGAAATCTCTGTGGAACATACGTAAATTTCCTTCCAGTTTTTTTAAAAGGCAGAAGATTAGGGGCATTTATAAACTTCATAGGACAAAACGCATTGCCATGAAAATAGGTACCATATTTGCAAAGTTATTTATGCTGGGCACTCCATATATGGTTTTTATCTGTAAAACAACACTTAGAAGTCATCATTATTAATCTCACTTTACAGATAAGGAAACCCAAGCTCAGAAAGAGAAACAACTTATGTTTACGGAACTTAGGAGTATAAAAATGTGGATTCAAACCAGGATTGGTCTTATTTCAAGGCCCATGTTATTTGCTCCAAAACCAGGATGGTTCTCAACTTTACACATTCCTATCCAACACAAGTCTCTAAAGGACTCATTTATGATTTTGCTCATCTCTGTTCATTTCACTTATTTGTTCCATAAATACTCACTGAGCACTTTCTCTCTGCAAGTCACCATGTCATGGATTGAGGATAGAGAATCGAAGATTATAGAGTCTTTAGGATTAGAGAGTATTCATGGCCAGCTGTTGGAAAATCTCTACAGGAATGGACACCTGTGAATGTAATTGCGCAAAGATGACTAATTGTGGCTGCCAAAAAGACCTCAGAGGACTGGCAGCAGGTATTCTCTTGGCAGTGGAATAAGCTGTGAATAATGGTTGCAGTTACAAATAAGCAATAACCAACTGTTAAAGACAGAAGGGGTAGGGGATGGCTCTGGAGTTAGAATGGTTGCGTTTGGAATTGGAGCTCCACCATTCACGAGCTGTGCAAACTCGGACAGTTAGTGGAACCTTTCCTTGTTTGTTTCCTCAGCTGTAAAACAGGAAAATAATAATACCCAATTTCTTGGAAATGTTAGAAGATAACATATATAGCATCATGCACACAGAAGATACTCCAACTCTACTATTACTGCCATCATTTTTATGGTCCCTAAGCTTTCCCACCACATACTCAAAATCACTCTAATATAGTAGAACATCATCTTCCACTCAGTTAAAGGAAAAAAAATTATAACATGATGAACAGCAGTTCAGAATTTTCATTTTTGGAAATATAGATATAGAATTAATTTAAATTGTAAATAAATGTTCCTGGAAAATTTTTTCCTCTTTTACACGCTGAAATACACAATAAATACATTTGAAGTTGGTTATTGTCCATTGAAAATGTAAGAGTTCAAGTAAGTGGATTCTGTTCTTTCATTCTGTTTGTTATTAGTTAGGCCCATGTATGGGTCATCTTCAAACTATGATGTGGAGCTGAGGCCTCCCTCTTTCCTCTTTGCCAGGAATCCTCACAATTGGCTTCTCATTGAAATCACCCAGAGAGCTTTAAAAACTACTAGTGTCCGGGTCCTCATTCCCAGAGATTCTGATTAAATTGTCTGAGATGAAGCCTCCATATCAGGATTTTAAATCTCCCCAAGCGACTCTGTGTGCAGTCAGCCTTGAGAGACACCTCCTTGTCCATCTCTAAATAGCTTCCCTGACTAATTAAAATTCCATATGTGGGTTATGGTAGAAGAGAAAATTAATGAACTGTATAATACAGCTGAGGAAATTACCAGATTGCAGCACAGAAAGAGAGAAGGAGAAAATGAATGCAAGATTCAGAGTCACGGAGAATAAAACGACAGGTTCAATATGCTCTGTGTTTCAGAATAAGAAGAAAAAGATAATAGGATAGGCATCGATATGGCTAAGAATTGTTCATTCTTGAAGGAAGATTAAAAACCCTCAGTTTGAAGAAGCATATTAAGTTGGGAGGGGGAAGATGCTCAAAAGGACAGGATTTGGCATTCTAAGACTCATTTATATCAAAAGGGGTCAAAATCTAGATAATAAATGGAATATGTTTGTAATTTAGTTATAAATATATAAAACACTGTTAAAGGCAGTAATAAAAATTATAACATCTATGTCACTGCTATATTAGGTATTTATATTTCCACATCTAGTAAAAACCCTATAGTAAAGTCATTATGATCCCCATTTGTAGTTGAGAAGGCTGAGATTAGGCAACATTAAATGTAGGTTATAGAGGTTGAACATGGCAGAGGAACAATTTGATCCGATATATATTTGGCTCCTGCAGCAAATGAGCCAAAGAATTAACCCTGCTCTGAGTCAGGGAGTGGACAATGTCCTTTGGGAGATCTCTGGTTACATGAAACAAAGAGAAATTGGATTTCTCATTAAGTCACCAGCGCAACTGTGTTATGCTAGTGGAAAAGCAAACTTCTGCTCTTCTTTCCATGTATGCTAATCTCACATGCGATTGCTTAAAAGCTCTTTCATAGAAGAGCAGACATCAGGCAAATATTCCAGAATAGAGTAAAATTAAGATGGCATATTTTATTCTGCTTATTTACTGGAAAGCTACATAACGTTCAGGAAACACATGTGGGTTTTATTACGATTTTTTTGGCAATTTTTGCAAGGGAGGTGAGATGTAATAAAATGGTCTCATTTTAATACACCAAAAAGAGTTGAAAGTAAAGTGTGAAAAAATATTCTCAACAAAAAAATAACTCAAAACATGACTGGGAGACTGGCCAATAGTTTGTAGCAGTGCATGTGAGACTGGTTTGGTTAGTTAGTTAGTTAGTTGTTAGTTAGTTTTGAGAATTCATTATATCTGGAACCTTTGCATTTTTGTAGTCCTGAAAACTGGATTGCATGCAGGAATGATTTTGTATGTGCTAAAGCAAAGTATATGTGTTGGAATTTCCTGGCAATAGCAATTGCTAATTATGTGTGCATCCAGAATGGAGAAACAGGTCAACCACAAGCAACAATAGGTATGGAAAATTTGCCCTCAGTAACCTAGCTATCTATGAGATTTCCCTCACAACAAAGCTCTCTCTCTGATTTCCTTGGGCATGGGAGTAAACTGGTGCTCTTCCCTACTCTTCATCTCTTGTCCCAGGGCGGCTGCATTACACAGCCCAGGAGGTACTGTTCACAGTCCAGTTGTGCTCTAGAGGTGCCATTTATGTAAGTTGTAATGGAGAAGGTCCTTCCTGGGATTGTGCCACTTGGTGGCACTGACCTGGCCACATGCTTACCTTCCCAGTCTCTCCTGGCACCACACTGGATCTCCACACACTCACCGTATTGGCCTCACTTTAGTTCCCCAAGCATAACATGCTTGCTTTGCCCTAGAAGCTCTGCACTGAAGCTCCCTCCCTCATTCATTCAACAAACATTTTAAAAGTGCTTTCCATGTGCTCTGTTCTATATTAGACACTAGTGCAGTGACTAAACATTGACGAGGTTGAGAAAAATATTCATTTCTTGCCTGACAAAAAGTGTTGCATGACAAAGTGTTGCCACCGTAGGCAAATGAAACAATCCAAAACAAATATATTTGGGGTCCAAATAAAATTCAGCATCAAGCATGCAATAAAATGGAACACTGTGTATTTTATTTTATTCTATTTTCATCATTGTTCACTGAAGAGAAAGACCACTTGAGGAAAGAGTGTGTATGGCCATCAGGACTCTGAGTTTCTGGTAATAGAAATCCATCTTAAACTGGTTTAGCAAAAAAGGGTGGCGGTGATATGCTCAGATAACGGGAAAACCCAAAGGCCGTATCTTAGACCCAACTAAACCCAGGAGCCCAAACATTATATTCTGAGCTTTCCCCCTCACCCTCCTTTCCCTTTAATTTCTCAATTCCTCCTTAGATTGTCTTCTCTTTGCTTGTTGGTATTATTCCTCCCTGCTTCAGACAGATTTTTGTTTTTTTGGAGGTTGTGGTCTGCATCTTTAGACTGTGATCTGAAAGGAAGAGAAAGCTTATCTCTCAGCAGCCGTGTATCAAACGTAGGGCTAGATTCTGCCTGGCTCTCTTTGTCTCAATCACTGTATGATGGAGGATAGGATACCAGGCCTGGGGCACATGTCCACACCCCTAAACTAGGGGAGCTTTAAACCACTGTGATTGATGATTCCTCTGGAATAACATGAGATGGAGAATGAGTGGCTTCCCTTCAGAAAAATGAAAAAAGTGTACTAGAGAGCCAAAACTATAGCTACCTGTCTATTTTGATTACTCTCAAAATGGAAGCTAAGACAAGGATTTGGGTGTGAGTTATTCCAGGAAACGCAAATAAGGAAGTGTAGAAAGTAGGAGAGGGAAGGGAGATAAGCCAATAAAGGATAAATTAAGGGGGAGGTTCCTGCTATGAGTGACTGGAGCTTAGAATTCTCCAGAAGCCAGGTGAAATAGATCTCAAAATTGGTCACCAGAAGATAAGAAAGTAGGGGCATTTATTCACTTGCAGACATTTCTCTTCCTTGAAGGTTGCCTCCCTTGGGACATTGCCTCCTCTTGTTTCCAGTGCAACGAGAAAGCTCTCAGGCAGAGAACTACAGAGATGCGGCCCCTGAAGAGAGCAGCTGTTGCATGCCAGGAACAGTGGCTGCAAGTGGCCAAGGGGAGGTGGAATGAGGTATTAGCAGTGCTCACTACACGACCATAAACCACCACAATATAGAAAGAAACATCTGAAGTAGGGCAGGGGGTGAAAATAAAAAAATCTAATAACACACAGGAAATATAAAATTAGAATTTTTAAATATATTTCACTTGGTGCCCTCACTTAATCCACTTACTAATGAAAAAGGTAAAATTTTTTTCTCTGTTCATTGTTTATCTAAGAATGCAAGAAATAAACCAGCCTCCTTTAACATTTAATCTGCAGACTAACACTGGTGCCATTATGCGGTCACCTGTGGTGAGCAAGGTCTACTGAGGGAAGATGAGAGTGTCACTCAGAAACAGTACGGCAACGTGCCTGGCTGTTCCATCCACGTACTGGGCATTGCAACTTATTACAGTTTTTAATGAGCCCAGTTCAATGGATTCACTGATAATATTATACCAGATTGACACAAAAAAAGGGCAGGTGGCTTACAGACTGCAAAAAAACAAAAAAGGAGCAGAGGGGACTTGGCCCCGCGGCCGAGTGGTTCAAGTTCTGTTATTTTTCACTCAATCTTTCTGGATCTTTAATTTTTAGATATTTGTACTTGTTTTAATCCATCATAACAACTTCTGTCTTTAACTTCTACACTTATTGCATTTACATTAAATGTAATTTATAATATCTTGGGTTATAAATCTACCAATTTATCATGTGCTTTCCTTTTAACTAACTGTAGAAGTTTTCTTTTCCTCTCCTTTTTTGCCTTCTTTTAGATTATTGAATCTTTTAGTATTTTATTTTATTTCTTCTTGGAGTTTAGCAATTGTACCCTAATCAATGCTTACCTGAGAAACTAAACATACATTCTTGACTTATCAAAATCTAATACTAACCGATACTCTTATCCTCTTCCTGAACCAGGCAAGAATTGTAGAAAATTCTTACATTTATTGCCAAATAATACGCTATTGTTGTTATGTATCTTAATTTTATGTATTTTAAACTACATAAGACATCTCTGCTGTTTTATACAATAAAATGTATTTTTAAATTTATGCACATATGTATCTTTTATCTTTCTTTTCATTCCTTCCCCTGTCTCCAATCTTCCTTCTCAGATCATTTTTATTCTCCTTGAAGAACACACTTTGTTATCTCTTTTAGGGTCTTTCTGGGTGTGACAAACATTTTCCGTTTTTTTCTGAAAATGCTTTATTTTAACCTTTTATTAATGTAAATTCTAGCTTAGTTCTTACATTCTTTCAACCCACAAAAGAACAGTCATCATTTCTGTTCAGCATACTTTCTTGCAGGTAATCTGATGTTTTATTCTGATTGCCTTTAAAATTTCAACTTTGTCTTTAGTTTTCTGAAGCTTCCCTAGGATGGACCTGTATGTGGTATTATTTTTATTTTTCTTGTGGGATTTGCTTGATTCTTTGAATGTAGAATTCAACTATTTTTGAAAATTATTTCTTCAAATATTTTTTCTGATTCATGTTATCACCTTTCCTTCTGGCACTCCAGGTACATAAAATAATAAACCTTCTCACTGTATTCTGTGGATCTCTTACCGTCTCTTCTAAAGTTCCCATACCATTTTCTCTCTATGCTTCATTTTAGATGGTGAACTGGCAGAGCAGTAAGAAGAAAGGAATGTGTTTTCAGTTGTGTTTAGTCTGCTTTTAAACTCATCCTTCAAGATCTTAGTTTTGTTTACTGTAGTTTTCAGCTCTAAATTTGTTCTACATATTTTTCCATTGTCTTCAGCAGGAGGGTTAATCAGTGTATCAGTCAGAGTTTTCCAGAAAAACAGAACAAGTAGGACATATATATATATATATATATATATATATATATATGCAAATATATAAATTCCTTGAAATAAATCTCTTAATATGCATATATGTGTGCGTGTGTATTGTTGTGTGTGTGTGTGTGTGTGTGTGTTGTGTGTGTGTATTCAAGAGTTCAGCCCATGGTATGAACTATATTCTGAACCCTGCCAGTTTTTGACATGAAACTTAATTAACCAATTTGACTTCTAACATGTTAAATACATCACAATGAAATGCAATTATATTTGTTTTGTTTTCCATTTAATTCTATTTCAAAATTATCTCAAAATCTAGCCCAGTAGCTGGATGTAGTGAATTCTTATTAAAAGGAACGTTGTGTCTTGGAAAACAAATCTCAGAAACAAATACTCTGTATATATTTATGTATGTAATATAATAGAGGATTCATCAAGTCTCAGTTGTAGGTTTAAAATAATCACCTTCAACAAAATTAAAAAATATTTGAAGTGCTTACATTAAAGAATGTTTTTGTGCATGTAAAACTTACAGTTAGAAAAGCACATATGAATATAGTTCCAGAAAAATAGAAGCTAAAAAGGAAGTGAGGGGGAATAAGCAGTAAGGAAAACATATTGGAAGATAGATAACTATCTCCTGATTCTCCCAAAATATATTCAGATATGTTTAGCTTCAGCATAAAGAAACCATTTTGTATTTTATATTTGAAAATGTATGAAAGAAAATATATTTCTTTTTCCATACAAAACATTTGATTATTCCAAACACAGGTGTATTCATTAACCATGAGACAGACTTAATAGGCATTTAATGGAACTGTGATGACACAGAATTGGACTCAATAAGCATTAATTGAGTAAAAGAGGAGCTGAATTGAGAGCAATCTAATGGCTGTGATAAATAAAAATGCTTACAGGAAAATCCAGAAGTGTCTGACTGCATTTCAACAAATGTTTAAAATCTTAACTATTTGCTTAATATTTGGACAAATATTTATCATCATTCGTGTATAGGAACAGTGATATTGACTTACAGTTTCAAACACTCCACTCTATTCTCAAATCATCAGTATGTCGCTAAAACTATTATATTTAGACATCCAAACTACAGCTTAAAACTACTTTGTTGTGCAATAAAAATATTTATTCAGATACCCCTAATTTTTGTTTTTACAAGGATGATCACTGCTTAAATGTCAAGAACAAAATTTTAAACTCCTGAGTAAATGTTTTATATCTTTTAGATCTTGAGTTGAGAAAGATTTTTTTTTTTTTTTGTGAGTTGGATCGGCCCTGAGCTAACATCTGCCAATCCTCCTCTTTTTTGCTAAGGAAGACTGGCCGCGGGCTAACATCCATGCCCATCTTCCTCCACTTTACATTGGATGCTGCCACAGCATGGCTTGCCAAGCAGTGCGCCAGTGCGCAGCCGAGATCCGGACCGGTGAACCCCACGCCGCCACAGCGGAGCACGCGCACTTAACCGCTTGCACCACCAGCCGGCCGGAGAAAGATTTTTCAAGCAAGACACAAAAATATTGACTAAATGGAAAATATCAATCAATTGTTTACATTAAAATTAACTTGTGTTCATCAAAAATGCTTTAAAGAAAATAAAAACACAAGTTACAAACTTATACACACAACGAAAAAATAACCCTAAGAATATATAAAGAACTCTAAAACCCAAGTTAAAAAGCACAGATAACCCAATAGAAAGAAAAGATGTTAAAAAAATCAATTTCAGAACAAAGTAATCCCATTAGGCTAAGAAACAAATGAAGAGATGTTTAATACCATTAGTGAAAAAGGACTTTATAACTGCGATGACTTTTCACCATTTTATGAGATATAAGTCCATACCATTCAATTGGCAAATTTTAAGTCTGAGAAAATCAAAGTTTGAATAGGATTTTGAACTGCAGAATCTATTATTCATTGCTACTAGAAGTGGTAGTTGATGCAAGCACTTTGGAAAACATTATGGAATTATATTCTAAAGTTGAACATTCACATACTTAAGGCCCAAGAATTTCACACCTAAGAATTTTGAAAGAAAAATTCTTGCACAAGAACAAGAGGAATCAATAAAAGAATGTCAATAACAGTACTGTTCACAATGGCAAAACCTGGAGACAATTCAAGCGCTCACCCAAATAGAGTGAATGCACAAACTATTTACACAACGGGATACTATATAATGGTCCAAGTTAATGAACTATGACAACATGCGACAACGTGGAGGAATCTCAGAAAAGTAAAAGTGAGTGGGGAAAAAAGTGAATCCCAAGAAATCAAAAGATTACATACTACATACCGTTTTTATAAATTAAAAACAACTAAAATAAAATATACTTACTTTTTAAGAAGTGCATATAGATATTCTCAAACTAGACAAAAATGGAAGCAAAGGAATGATGGATATGAGACTCAAGATGCTGTTTATATCAGATGGGTGGAGGCAGGATAGAGTAGAGTGTTAGATGTAGATTACATCAAGAACTTCACTTCTATCTGAGTGGTGGACTTACGGGTGCTTATTATTCTATTAAAAATAACGGACTAAATAAGTTAAGGGGGGCCATATATTCATCAAATGAAGTGTGTCATGACCATAAAATATATGATTACCCAATTCTGTGCACCTCAATTCCAAAGAGGTACAACAATAAACCAAAGTTATGCAGGGGCAGAGGAAACTAAGACTCTGAACAAAGAAATGGAGTAGGGTGTTCTAAACTGAGGGCAATGTAAGATGCTAAAAATGGTTCTTCTGGATTCTCTACAGTAATATTAGCAGCTATCCTTTTTTTCAGTGCCTGTGATATACCAGGCACCCTGATAGATGTGTTTACATGCATTGTTTCATTTAATCCTTGTTACTAGATACATATCACTTTGTCCATTGGAGAGGCAAGAAAATTGATATTCAAAGAGTTTATCTTGTTTAAGGATCCAGCCCAAAATGTAGCAGAGATGGCATCTGAGGGGCAGACAGAATAGCTGTGACAGGGACACTAGTGGCAAGCAGATAAGGAGTCTTATGAATGGATCACTGAACGGAAACAAAAGGCGTTGCATTAGTCAAAGTCCCAGCAGGAGACAGAAGACATTTTCAGCTGAGACTGTGGCTCGCACTTAGTGAATGGAATATTAATAGAGTTACGGGCAAGGTCAAGGAAACCAAAAGGGGAATGCTGAGTTTCTCTGGCACTAGTGAGCTCTGCTCCTAGGAGAAGCAAGAGGAGGAAGCGTCAACAAGAGCAGGAGTCTTGGAAGCTGGGGCCACCTCATCTGTGTTGTGATCAAAGAGAGACAGGTGCTGCAGCAGGCGGAAGATGTACTCCAATCTCTCCTACACTCTGATCTCCCGCCAGCATCTTCTACTGGCTGAACACAATGCGAAGCAGAGTCAGGGGGTCTGGATAAGGTAGTACGTAGGGGTCAATCCCCTTGAGGCACTGAGCAGGGCAGAGAAGGATGGAGAATGGATCTCAGGGAAAGGGGACAGCAAATGGAGAGTAAACAGCACAGGCACCTTTAAAATGTTGCCACAGACTGGCCATGGTTAGAGATTCTTTTTTTAATAACTA
Organism: Diceros bicornis minor; assembly: GCF_020826845.1. Classification (NCBI taxonomy): domain Eukaryota; kingdom Metazoa; phylum Chordata; class Mammalia; order Perissodactyla; family Rhinocerotidae; genus Diceros; species Diceros bicornis. The sequence goes on along the minus strand of NC_080776.1, from coordinate 17,278,054 downwards.
TTATATCAATACATGTTTAGTCATAAATCAGTCATTGGTCATTCAAGCTTCCTCCCTCTTTTCTTTCTTTTTCCAAGGCACACACACATATAGTATGGTCCATTATTTGAAAATACACACTCAACTCATGACACATATCAAGCAATATTTTTCCCTTTTCCCTTTTTGTGTTTTTTGGCTGAGGAAGATTAGCCCTGAGCTAACATCTGTGCCAGTCTTCCTCTATTTTATATGTGGGTCACCTCCACAGCATGGCTGACGAGCAGTGTAGGTCCGCACATAGGATCTGAACTCACGAACTCAGGCTGCCATAGCAGAGCGCACTGAACTTAACCACTAGGCCATGAGGCCAGCCCACCATTTTACTTTTAATCCTGACCCTAAAGAACTAGAAAACTTCTTAAGTTCTCTATTTATCTTGTTAGTAGACAACCGTATGATGGTTTAATAGTATGGAATTAAGAATGGGAACACTAACCTTTGACTCAACATATTGATGTATTTTAATTTTTGACATTTATTTTAAGCTTCATGAAGGGAGAATAATTGATATGGGATTGGAAAATACTTTGCAACTCTAGAAAATGGCATAGTGTTTGTAACCATTGTACTGAATAATTATAATTCACAGGAAAAACCTTCACATTTTTTCATTCACTGCATGCAGTCCTGTCTATCTTTCTCCTTCTCTCAATGACATCTCAGGCAGATCTCATAGCTTTCCGATCATTTTAAGTTATAGTAGTCTCATTTTTCTCATTTTTGTGATAATGCCAACGCACAGATGTAAAAAAGTGCATTTATCTAAATCAAAACTTCCTTTGCACATCCAGTTCAAATCTTCTACCCACCCTCAGCTCAAGTCCAACCCGGCGTGGGGACCAGTAGTGGGGACAGGCAGTGGAATACTTTGAGCAATGAGATGGGAGCAGTCTGCTCAGGATGCAGACAATGATAAAACTGATGACAGTTCAGCTTGTTTTTTTATATCACCATCCACTGACAATTTTAAACAATGTCAGCAGTGAAATATTCCTCCCCTAAAAAATCTTTTATATAATCCAACTTGTAAACAATTGCCTGCATTACTGTTGAGTTTTAATAATACACATGTGAGTTTCAAATGAGCACCTTTATCTTCATTTCCCTTTAATAAATGTAGTATTCTACATGGAAGCTAATTTGGGGAACTTCCAGTTATGGAGTTGACACCCAACACACACAGCCAGAGTAATACACAGTAATTTCAAGAGTAAGTTAGGAAAGTTTTGGAATCGTTCAAGCTTGATTAGGAACAGTTCATGTCTCCAACCCCTACATATCCAAGGGTGTAAATAGGACATTCAGAATACACAGTGATAACTGTATACAGTTGTTTTTTCCTGAGTTATTTTTTCTGATGTGAAGTTTTAAATGGGGCTAATCAGACACAAATTTGCAAACAGTGAGAATCAAACTTGAACAATGTACAATGATATATGAGCTTTAAAATTGTTCCTTGTGGAGAATGTCATTGATTATGCAACAATAAAATGTAAGGAAATAGAAGTTATATGGAGAAAAAAATTAAACTTCAAAGATGAATGCCGGGATAAATGACAAAAGATGATGGCCTTGCATTGCCAGAGATGTCACAAAGACAATATTTGAGTGCCTTGATCATTTTCACCAAGAACTGGACACTTGTTCTAAATCAACGAATCAAGCAAAGTCATTTAGCCATTTACTCTGATTTTTGCAGAAGAAAGAAAATATGGAAAGTTCTTCCAAATATAACAGAAGCATGTGATGAAATTTCCGGTAAAGATATTTTAGTGGAAATGTTTCAACTATAGAGATATTTGATTGTCTCTAGAATCAACACTGAAGAAATATAGATCTAAATAGTACTGCAATTTCTGGAATTTATTATGAAATGGAATTTTTATGAATTTCTGCCAAACTTATCCTTATGTTTAAGACTTCTGTCAACTATTTTTAGACCTGTTGCTACATGTGAAACATTTCATAATTAAAATGAATAAAATGCATTCATTGATCACATACGAGCATACCTATGCAAAGAACAATTTTAACAGTTGTTGACAAATTTGAAGAAAACTGAAATTATAATGTTACTCATTACTGTGATAGACTAATGTATTGGCATAGGTTTTTTCTTTTAGAAAAAATACAATAATGTAATTTAAAAGTATCAATCCATTACTTTCTCTTCTTTTGTACCTTAACATTTATTTTGCTTTTATTTTAAGTAAAAAAAATTTTTTAATGCCATGATTATATACATGAAGTTGAATTAAAGAAAATTTTCACTGTCTGCATTTCTTTTCTTGCCATAATAATTTTTTTCGAGATTATTACTGAAAATAATCTTTTCATATAGGGGATGATGCTAAGAAATGACCTGGTCCAAGCGTCACTATGCCAGCTACATCACAGATAAGAGTGTGTCTCTTCTTTCCTGAATTATTCCTCCTTGCTCTATCTTTCTTCTTCCATCCCTCTACTTCTAATTCCTCCAAGAGGTGAGAAAGAAGATTAAAGAAAAGGGCCAAACCTCATTGTCTGCTTACTGTCCAGCCTATTGGAGCCTGTGTTTGATGTCCTCTGGGAGACAGTGATGTTTCATGGGCTCCAGGACTGGGTTTCCCTGGGAGGCCCTTCAGAAGCTCTGCTCTGCACAATTCCTAATGTGGCCGATGTGATTTTTGACCACTATTTTGTCAATCCCCCATCTCAGCTAATATTTGGATTACATCCCACAGCCTTCCAAGTTGGGGTCTTCTTATGCTGGCAGACCACCCTCTTAGGGGAGGAACCAGCTGTGTTTTATTGTGTCCACTAAGCCCAAGGAAAATCGATGAATGCTTGCCATCCCAGACAGCAGGAGTAAAGGTTGCCTGAGTGTTGCCTGCTCTTCTTCTCCTGCTCATAGAATTCTCTGGAGCAGCAGGCACCTGTCTTGATACTCATGCACACACCAACTCCAGGATGTGCCTATGAGTCTCTCCCAAAATTTCACACACAGAGCTTTGCCCCATGGCAGCCCTATATGGGCATAGTTGATTTTCTGCAGCATGAGTTTCTAACCAGAGTGCAATGCTGGTCTCATATTCTTGCTCACAATCCCAGTCTTCTCAGTATTTTTTTTGTTTTTTTGGAGGCTCACTCACTAGGCTGTTTGTTCTCCACTGCTTGGGTCTATCAGTTAGGCCAGTTGGGTGATGAGAGTCTCAGAGTTGGTATGATCAGCTTTTAGTATGCCATGGGAGTGAGCTCTTATATGCTCATATTAGCGTGAGGAGAATGTCTCACCTTTTTTTAGCTTTGGGCCCTTAACTCTCAATAGAGAGGAGAGAGGCCTCTCACATAAGAGTGAGAGTGGCAGTGACTGTTGAACTGGTGTAGACTCAGGCAGACTTCTAGGTTTTTTAGGTAGGAATGGAGAGAGCTCCAGTTTCATGATTTCTGTTTTCTCTGTGAAATTAAAGATGAGACTGTCTATGAAGTGTACAAGAGGAGATGAGAAGAGTTGGTAGATTTAAGAAGAATGGAAACCTTTTGAAAAGCTTGTTTTGTAAATGTGTAAAGATTGGGGGAGCAAGCTAACACGTGATAACACATTTAATTATATAAATTGTTGAGCATCTACTATGTACAAAATACTACCCAAAAGGGAGGGAGTTACACAGAGTGAAGGACTGACAAAGACAAACCTCAATTACCCAACAATGTCACTGTAGACGAGCTGAGTGTCCATGTTTAGACACATGGAATTCCTGAGATTTTTTTGCTCAAATTATCCCCAGACACTCCATTTTTGAAATTAGAAAGATAGGAAAGAACACATTAAGAACAATAAAATGAAGATTTGGTGCTGGTTTTCAATAACAGAAGTGTGCTTTTTCTTTCAATAGTAATATGGCTTCTTAAACATCTCTATATATACATATGTGTATATATATGAGTTTATATATTTACATATGTTTTTATATGTATCTTTATTTATATTTACACATGGTTTTCCTATGCTGCATTTAAAAATTAAAGTTATCAATTGTGTTTTAAGGAACGTATCACATAGCTTGAAAACATAAGTTAAATATATCTTAGGTAGATAATTGGAAGGAAAAGTTCTAGAGTTTTAGGTCCAAGCGCTCAATTGTCAATAGACCTTCCTTTCCACCACCTCAGAGGTATTTACAGAACACATCGAGATCTTTTCTTAAGTGCAGCACATCGCCTCTTCTATTTTTAGTCTCCTAATTCTCTTTTCAATTGCTCAGTCCACAGCTTGACACATTTTTGGAAATGATCCCTTGGCGGACTTAGTATATTTTATAAGGGAGCAAAAAAGGCCTTTTATTTTCATGCTTCATGTGTATGTTCCCCACACCTCACTTCGGAGTAAATCACCACCACCTCACATGCTGTGACTGCACATGTGAGTCAATGTTTTCCTCATTTGCTTTTCATCAACAACCAGCACTGCATGTTTTTGAAAGCAGAAATATCTTATTTTCACACATGGGGAAGGACACACACAACTTTCATGTTGCTTTCTTAGGTGACAAATGCTACTATTATAGAAATGCTATTTGTTCCTAGTTGACTTCCTTTGGTTTGCCCAGAGAATTTTCCTGTGTGAGTCATCTAACATGACTCGCACATTACTTTCATTTGATATCGCATGTAAAAGACTATAATTTCCATTTTCACAGAGGAGTAATTTGTGGAACAGCTTCGTAAGGGTGGGTCAGCAGTTACATTCTAAAACTCCTGCCTACAGGTAAACTTTCTTTTACATTTGGCAGAAATATCACCCCAATTACCTGTGGTTTCCCTTCTAAAATTGTCTGTTATGTGTGTCTCCAAACAGAAAAAGATGAAAATGAAAGCTCTCATCTTCCTTTAAGCAATGGGTAACCAGAGTTATTCACATGAAAGGGATGCTTTCTCTGATTGATTGTGCATGGAAGAATGAGAAAGTGAGAAAAAAAGGCTGAGGAAAAAGAGGAAGAGAAGATGGGCCCAGAAAGAATTTAAAAAGGCTTTGCATCCTGGAGACATTTAGGATAAAAGTGGCTCCCTGCCATTCCACTAGATGGCCGTGTTTTGCCATCTACCATAGTAGGCTTTGAAGCAGGGGACCTGGTCAATGGGCTGTTTGAAAGGGAGGTGCCAAAGGGAATTGTGTCAGCCTGGCTGCATTGAGTCAACTACCACCGCCACATCCGCGGCTCCATTTGGTCCACAGAAACCTACATTCAAAGATTGAGTTCAAATCCAAGAGAGCGTAGTGGGAAAATTCGAAAATTAAAACCTGCTTCCAAAGTTTTATACTTTGATTTGAGAGACGGTTAGATGGGTGTACGCATTTGTCAAAACTCATCGAATTTTACCCTTTAAAGGAGTGTTATATTATTTGTGTATTAGACCTCAATAAAGGTAATTTTAAATGTTAAAAAAAAACGATTAGCGATAAAGATGACAGAGTCTATGAATAAGCTTGTGATGGTTATTTTATTAATTTTTATTACCTTTAGAATAAAAAAGAGTTGCTTAAAATAATTACACCTGAAAAAAAGTACCATATTTCTGGTGTAACCCACAGTAATGTAATCATCTCTTCTGGTAGTTAAAAGGATTAATATTAAGAACTTAAAAAAGAAAAACTGGAGCTTGCTTCCAGTTCTGGTGCCACCACTGAAGTTAACTTCTAACGTTTTCTTTTTTCATCCATAATATGGGAAATACATCTATTTCACTAAGATCAGAAGGTGGCTGTGAACATCACAAAAAATAATGTGTATGAAACAGCTTTACAAGGTAACTCATAAATGTTTAAATTAGTAACTCACTTAATAATCTAATTAGATCATAAACCCTTTCTTGTCTTGGACTGGATCTCATCCACATTGTAGCCTCCAGCAGCTGTCATAACACAGGGAGCATTTACTAGGTGTTCAATAAAAGTTTGTTGACTGAATAAATTAAAGAATTGTTAATTGAGTACCAGCTACTGCCAGGAACTGCAGCAGGTACAAATGGGAATATACATATTAATCAAATCCAGATTCTATGTGAAAAAATAACACATGTACACACACTTAATTAGATAATTTGTCCTCTGAAAGGAATGCCACTTGAACAACAACAAAAAAAGGATTGGCATGGAAAGAAATTGGACCTGCTTGGCTCCTGGGTTGGAACATGATCTTTAAAAGAAAAAGGTAAGGGGGGCCGGCCCGGTGGCGCAAGCGGTTAAGTGCGTGCGCTCCGCTGCGGCGGCCCAGGGTTCGCTGGTTCGGATCCCGGGCGCGCACCGACGCACTGCTTGGCAAGCCATGCTGTGGCGGCGTCCCATATAAAGTGGAGGAAGATGGGCACAGATGTTAGCCCAGGGCCGTCTTCCTCAGCAGAAAAAGAGGAGGATTGGCGGATGTTAGCACAGGGCTGATCTCCTCACAAAAAAAAAGAAAAAAAAGAGAAAAAGGTAAGGGTATAGGAGCAATGAAGATTCAGTTGTCCAAAATGAAAATTCATTGTAAAGGCCAGAAGGACCATCCATTCAATGCTAGTCAGAGATGCAGATCTCTCTTTTTCTCCACACGTACACACACAGAGAAAACTTATTTTCTCCGTATCTCTGAGTAATACTGAGAAACGTGGACAGGGAAAAGCAAAGTTAATTGAAAAAGTATTAGTAAATTATTAATTTAATAATTTTATGATTCCCCAGTGCTCTTCAAATCTCATAGAAATATTGTCAATAAGTTCTTCACAAACAAAACGTCTAGAAAATGTTACCTTTTGTTTTTATTAAAAAAAAAATTGATATCCCTTTCCTAGGAAAGAAGCAAGAGAGCCTTCTGGGAATCAGAGGACCAACTCTCTTGTGTTGAAGTTGTCTGAATGTTGGGAGCTCTGGCTAAGGAGTTAGAATCAAGAGACTGTGATCATAACTGAAGCCACCACTGCTTTCAAAGTTCACTTCAATGAGGACATTGAATTTGGAGAATGGCTTCCTTGACGCCATCCAAGGAGTTTCAGACAAGGAACTTGCATAGATCTGGAAGCCACAGGAGAGTGCTCCAGCTCACAGTAACAAAACTCCAGGAGTCCATAAGCTCCTCAATTTAGCAATCTTACACAAACTTTTCACAGACTTGCAAAAGTATTATAATCACTTTAAACACTACATTCAGACCAATCACTCATTATGTCCTACAGTTGTGCAGCCCATTAGTAGACCTGGTCCTTCATGTCCCCTGGGGATTCCAGCACTGCAATTACTTTTCAAAGCATTTAATGAGGTCGCTGGGTCCTTTTTTTTTTTTTTGGTGAGGAAGATTGGCCCTGAGCTAACATCCATGCCAACCCTCCTCTTTTTGCTGAGGAAGACTGGCCGTGAGCTAACATCTGTACCCATCTTCTGCCACTTTATATGGGACGCCACCACAGCATGGCCTGACACGCGGTGCGTCCGTGCGTGCCCGGGATCCGAACCTGGACCGCCAGCAGCAGAGCCCGCGCACTTAAGCGCTACGACGCCACGGGGCCGGCCCTGCTGGGTCTTTTTAATCTTTGAAAAGCTGATCTCTGTTTTTCTCACTAGAGATAATTTACCTAGTCCCCCTGTCTCTTTATCACCAAATACAATTTAAAAGAACTCCTTGTTATAGCTGCCTTTAAAAAATTTATAAAACTGTGTGTTACAGTTTGCATTATATCAATCAAAAACTGTTTTTATAAACCAATGGGAACGTTGATTCATTTCTTCTGACTTATTTCTATATAAACTAAGAAATGTCCCTATTAGGAAGAAAAGATCTAGCAGCAGTGCCCATGCTTAGCTGTGATACGTGCAAACCTTTGAATGTGGTGCACAAATGTTTGCATGTTGGTCTTGTAACAGTTAAGCACAGGGTAAAAAGTTTTATCATTGTTGGCTCGACAGACTACCATCTGTGCTGACAGCTATTTTATATTGGTCAGCAGGTTGTGTTCCTGAGACAGCCTATTCATGTTATCACCAATGTTAGGAATATCTCAGACAGTTTTTAAAAATCTGAACTGCGTTCAAGTTGAGAGTGGGTCATTTAGTCTATAGATTCACCTGCTCCATGGAAATCAGTCTCCTGTGACTTCTTGTTCTTTAGCCATAGAAGACAGTTTGATGCCGTGACAATTATTTTTTGCCAGAAAAGAATCTAAATCTGGGATTTAACAGGTTGTTCTCTGAAGCAAAACTGGATTGTGAATTAGGGGTTGAAACTAGTTGATAAGTATGCTAGAGTTGCCATTGGCCTTCGGGGTCCCCATCAGGGACACTGGGCTTTATGCTCTCCCGTGGGTGTATCTGCATATCTTCAGTAAACATAAAAGCCTTGGTAAAATGCTCCCCAGTCAACGCTTAGATTAACAAGACTCTCTGCTTGAGCAAATTAGAGCCACTTCTCCAGATCTCTATTCCCATGTAACCCTGCTACTCACAGAGATTAATTCCTGCATCTTGTAAAGAATTCAAGAGGATGTTTCAAAGCGCCAAGTGTGGTGATTTACAAGTACTATTCACTTAAAGTCTCCTCTTCATCACCCCCACTGCCAAGAAAAGACACGATGGCAAAAGGGAACGCTTATTGGCCTTGTGATAATCTCCTGGGAGAAAATTTGGTGTGGTTAAATGTTCATGAAGCTGAAACTTTCACAAAACGAAATGCTTTTACAAATTAAGCTGGAAATCTTTCAAGGACAGGGTTTTGAGAAAGGCTTCTCACACTTCCAGATTTGAATAAATTGGGAAGTTCTGCACAGGCAGATCCTAAGCTCATACATCACATATACGAACAGTGTATTATACTCTTTCCCCCCCTGCAGTGTCCAGGTTTGTTTACAGCTAAATACATGAATTTCTGAGTGAGCAATACATCCTTCTACCCTGACCGGCTGAGAATCATGATTTCACTCAGGTTCCAGTCTGAAGACTTGAATTGTTTAATAGTTATTTCATTAATTTCCTATAAAGGGGAAACCTTTTAAAGGAATTTGAGGTAGTGACTATCACACTAATGTTGGGAGGAAAAAGAGTTAAAGAATCAGTATTGTGCTGAGTGTTCCCTGAGACTCTTGTTGTCTCTTGGCCTCTTTCCAGTCTATTCTTCTTGTACTGGATAGTCTACGGTAATCACAGCCCAATCGTTTATCTCACAGGAATGCCTGTAAACTTTCAGATCATCCTCATGGCACTGACCACTTAGATACCCAGTGTAATGTCATGGAAATAGCATTAGACTTAAAGCGACAAGACTTATTTTCTTAACTCTGCCATTTCCCCGGTGCCAGACACAGTGCAGTTCACATAACCGCTCTGATATTCCATTTTCTCATTCATTTATTTGTTCATTCATTTGTTAAACAAATATTCATTAAGTATCTCCTCCAGGTGAGGTACAGTGCTGGGTACTAACAATAAAATGTTGACCCTAAACAGATTGTGATAGCTGGCCTCCAAGATGACCATCATCAATTTCTTCCATCATCTTACGCTTAATCCTTTTCCCCACTGCAAGACAGAGTTGATTTCCCCTCTCCTTGAATCTAAGTAGGCTCTGTAACTGCCTGGCCAATAGAATGCAGTGGAATTGATATGGTGCCAGATTCCAGGCCTGGGCTTTGAGAGACTGGAGACTTCCACTTCCTTTCTCTTGGAACACTAGCTTGTAGAATCCTGAGCCCACCATGTAAGAATTCCAACTATCCTGAGGCTGCCATGAGGAAGCCCAAAGCCAGCCATGTGGAGAAGCCATGGGAAGAGAGAAAGACAGAAAGAGAGTGGCAGGGGTGGAGGTGGGGGCAGGCTTGGTCAGTCTCTGGCTGCTCTGGCCTGAGCACGACGCTGTGTGAAGATGGCTTCAAATGAGTCCAGTCTCACTCGACATTTGACTTCAACTATATGAGGGAACCAAAGCATGAATTTCCCAGTGGAGCCCATCAATTCCCAGAACTGCAGGGAATAGTTATAAATTGGTCTTCCAAGCAACTAAGCTTTAGGATGGTATTTATGCAGCAATGGATAATGGAAGACATACTCCCGCCCTCCTGGAGCTTAAAGTTTGGTGAGGACAACAGGAGACCAAGCAAATGATCACAAAAATGAGTGCAAAGTTACACTGCAATGAATGTCATTAAGGGAAGGTTTATAGGGCTGTGAACCTAAAGCAAGGGATCAGGACCAAGTTTGGGGTCAGGGAAAGCTTCTGTGAGGCAGTGATGTTTGAGTTGCAATCATCAAAGACTACTATACCACGTAACTAAGCGAAGAGAAGGAGATCTTATTTGCGTAAGGATAGTGTTCCACGCAAAAGGAGCAGGATAGGCCGACCATGCTACACCTTATAAGGAGTTAGGAACATTTTTACTGTAATGGCAAGCATCTGGATTATTTTAACTGGGAAAGTAACAAAATCAATTTGGCCATCCATCAAAAGATATGCTTCCCCAACAGGAAAGCTGTTGGCCTCAATTGTTATGACATATGTGCATATGTTTTATAAAGCCAAAAGCATTATTAAAATAAAAAGCATTGTAATTAATCATTACGAAAAGTCATTATTACACAAAAGTCTTAATGAGTTCACAAAGAAAAAGCTAGAAATTAAAACCCAGGAGTGAATAGTGCATTTTCAAGAAATTTTAAAAATGAAGGAAAAATCCAGTAACTATCCACAAAGTTAGAAGATTAGTACCCAAATGGAATATATGGTCAAAATGTATTACAGAAAAATTAAAGCAAAACTGCAAATAAAAACATTTTCTTTAATAATGTTTTTTATTTAGTATGGTATGGCCAAAAGCATAGGAAATTAAAGTCAGAAACTGTGATTTGACTATTAGCCTTGTCACTTGGGCCAGTCTTTTGAACTCTGTAGACCTCGGTTTCCCGTCTGAAAATGAAGAGTTAATACTAACTGGCCTCTTTCAAGTTCTATGATTCACATTATGTCTATTGTCTATAAAGTTATTGCATGTTTAAGGACATGTGAATATATAAAGGGAAAACTGCTGTATCATATTTTTTTAGAATTTCTGTCAAATCTTAAGCCAAAATTATATATTCATGACATTCTTTGCACTAGTTGATCACTCATAAACTATGTTTCTTTCAAAGACTAACAGACTGTTCTTGGCAAAGTTACCAAGTATTTTGTTCTTTAATTTACTGGGAAAGACATAATAACAACTGATCACTCTGAGTCTTATCAGAATAAAATGTTAATACATTCTATAAAAGGCTCATTAGTTCCAGTGAAACTCACTCACTCTCAATTTTTCAGCTTAATTTCCAAAAGGGCCTTAAAATAATTTATTGTTTTATATCTACTTACGTGCAATTCCCATCCATCCTATTTAGAGATCTTTTCCTGAAGGAAGATGAGTGTTATCAAGCTACATTATGTAACTTAAGGTTTTCTATATTTGTAATGTTCTCAGTTTATGTAAAAATTCAGGCTCACCTAGATCCATACGTCATGGGAATTTGCATGAATATGTATGCATAAATAGAAATAAATTTCTATAGCACTTTCTATGTCCGAGACTTCTTGCTAGAAAAGTGAGATATACATGAACACACTTAGTCTCTGCCTCCAGGAGTTTGCAGTTCACATAAAAAGTAAAACACTTAGGCAAAGAAGTAAATTATCGTAAATCTGAGAGTTTTGTGCCATGAAAGGAATGAAGTAGACTTCACAGCGAGATAGCATGCTAACATTAAACTTCCAGACTCCGTTCCTCATGCATTCAGTCTGAAAAATATCTTTAGGTTAAAACAGATGAGATCAAATTACAGGAGGTTATCAGATGAGATAAAAGAGTATATCAAGATGGTAAAAAATACAAGCTTTGGATTCATACACCACCAGGTTAGTCTTGCCACCTAGCCCCATCATAATGGCAAGTTATTTGAATATTCTATGTGTAGTTCTACATATTAAAATGAGAATGATATATACCTTTCTGATTGTGTTACTGGGAAGTAGTTTTATTGAGAAAATATGTGCATTGAGAAAATACGTGCATTGTGGTTATCATAATGCCTGGAACACAGTAAGTACTGAATAAATTTTATCTACCAGGATGATGGTGTTGGCAGAATTTCTAAATGATGGGAATTAACATTCACCAGCAGAAACCTTCTGGTATCTGCAGGCCAATTCCATCATCGCACATAGGCAACCACCATTCACACATCTTAGGCAATACCAAATTGGGAGTATGTGTGAAGAATTGCTAACACATTACAGAGCTACCGTCCCACAGACATTCCCATTTTAAAAGACCCCACAAGTCTAAAAAAAAACGAGCATATCTTTTGTAGTCACCACTTATCAAGTGAATAAAGAATTTTCAGTGCCAAGAGGTAGACTGGTTTCTTCCCCACACACCCTGAAAATCATACCCTTATATTGATAAGCCAAATTCACTCTGACATTTGTTTACAGTAACTCAATTATAAGCTTCCATAAAGCATGAAGCATGAAGACCACATCAGTTAATTGATGTATAATTCGTGTATAATCATGTCTAGTTAATAAATATTCATTCATAACGCTCTGTCATTCCAAGGTGAGTTCTTAGCTGAAGGGAAACGATTATGCAAGTAGTAAGATTTTCAGATTTTAAAACAAGTTCAAAGATAGAAATCTAAGAACCCTCTGGGGTTTTTGGCTTATTGCACATATTTTACATCATTACATAGGTGAGGTCCAAAAAGCTGTACAACAGAGTGCTGTATTTCACATCTCTCTGGGGTTTTTTTTTGTTTTTTATTGTTGTTGTTGTTATTTTTTTCGATGAGGAAGATTAGCCATGAGATAACATTTGTTGCCAATCCTCCTCTTTTTGCTGAGGAAGATTGGCCCTGGGCTAACATCCATGCCCATCATCCTCTACTTTATATGGGACACCGCCACAGCATGCTTGACAAGCAGTGCGTCTGTGCGCACCCGGGATCCAAATCTGCAAACCCCGGGCCGCCAAAGCAGAGCTCGAGAACTTAACTGCTACAGCACTGGGCCAGCCCCTGCATCTCTCTGCGTTTTAATGTAACTGAGTTGTTGTAAAGCCTCACTTTTATAAAAATGAGAACTATACCCTCAAATGCTGGAAAGAAGATGTAAACGTGTGTATGTGCATATGGAGTCATTTATTTCATGGAGAACAAATATTCTGAGTGTTTATGTGTATGTGTGAATGCACTCAGGGGTGCATGTAAATGTGCACAAATGATTGCGAACCTGATGATTATAATGGTAGAAAAAACATCTACCCTTTATCAATTCTCTGATGGTTGACTGAGAAATTAATAAACTTCCCAAAACCACACAGCTAATGAATTGTATACCTATGACTTAAATTCAGTGTCTCAGTTAGGGCTGCTATAATAAACACCCTAGACTGGGGTTCTTAAACAACAACCATTTATTTCTTTCTCACAGTTCTGGAGGCTGGGAAGTCCAAGATCAAGGCACCAACAGATTCAGTTCCTGGCAAAAACTCTCTGGTTTGCAGACAGACAGCTGCCTTATCACCATGTCCTCATATGGCAGGGAGAGAGCTCTCTGGTGTCTCTTCTTACAAGAACATTAATCCCATTCATGAGAGCTGCACCCTCATGATCTAATTACCTCCCAAAGGCCCCACCTCCAAATACTAACACATTAGGGATTAGGGCTTCAACATATGAGTTTGGAGGGGACACAAACATTGAGTTCATAACACCTAGGTTTGAGTAATGCCATAGACTGTGTCCTCACTCTGCCATACCACTCCTTATTATTCCCTTCTATTAACTACTTTAATTATAATAAGAACAATTATATGTTTTTTTCATTTAGAAAAATCTACATTTCTCATATCTTGTTGTTCGATATCTTAATGATAAGGTCTTATCTTGCTATATTTTTGAAAATTCAAGAGTGATTTCCACTTATGTAGAAACCATGCTAAGACTGATGTCAAGACTCTGCCTTACATTCCTAGTCAACTTGCAGTCTTTTATATCTTGTCATAAAAGATCAGTCTGAAAGCCATTGCATTAAAGAAAAAAAGAATGCAAAAGTAGATTTATTGACTTAATACAGTGAAAGAGAGCACTCCAGGGCAACCTTGGAATGCTGCCGGAGGAGAGGGAGAAGGAGTATTTTTGTAAAGTTTGAGTTCCCACTGAAAGATTCAGAGGTGAGTCGAAAGAGAGCAGGCTCTAGGGGCCCGCCCAGTGGCACAAGCGGTTAAGTGCGCGTGCTCCACTGCCGCTGCCCGGGATTCGCCGGTTCGGATCCCGGGTGCGCACCAACGCACGGCTTGGCAAGCCATGCTGTGGCGGCGTCCCAATAAAGTGGAGGAAGATGGGCCTGGATGTTAGCCCAGGGCCAGTCTTCCTCAGCAAAAGGAGGAGGATTGGAAGATATTAGCTCAGGGCCGATCCCCCTCACCAAAAAAAACCAAAAGAAGAAAGAAAGAGAGCAGGTTCTGCTCTGGATTGGTTGTGTTTCTTCTGAGCCAGCACTGGAAGTGGGGATTAACTAGGAATTAGGTGAAAGCAGTTTAGTCCTGGTGTCTCAGTAATGATGGGAAAGTAAAACAGGTCTGGGGGCGTCGTTGGTAAGAAAGTAGTAGTCAATCAAAAAGACTCCAAGAGAGGGTCATTATGGCATTTCAAAGCTGCTGCATGAGCCATGAGAAGCCCTGTTTCCTGTTAATTTAGCAGCTGGCTTTATCTGTGTCTGTCCTGGAGCCTGATTAACGGGCTGCTGTGTTTTCTTCCTCAATCCAAGCTGATTTTCACTCTTTCCGTCCAAAATAAGGATTTGCTCTTTCAATACTAATTCTTTTGTTGAGGTTATAGATCGTTTCTATTTTATTGTTCTATACTTTTTTTTAGCATGTTCTGTATTTTCTACAATTCCTTTTAGGATCAGGAAAAGTATAGAAAGTCCTTGTGAAGGAATAGTTTACCAGCAGTAATGAGCATAAAATCAATTTTCAATCAGCACTCCAGGAAAATAACTGTATTTATATTTATTAGTTATTCAAGTGTCCTATTTGCATTGAGTAATAAATTTATATTTTAGACAATGTTTGTGTAAACTAAATGGTTCATATATATCAATCAAAACAATTTTCTAGATTGCTTTATTCAAAGAATCTGAATATCTCAAGGCATTGATGGACAAGAGGAGGAAATGGGAAGATAATAAGAGATAATGCTTTGTTTATTAGCACAGAGTTGGTATGACTCAAAAACCATCATGGTGTATTTTGTCAATAACCTCAAAGTGAAAGACTTCTGAATAGCATAGCCCATATCCCTCTCTTGTTACTCACGACAGTCAGTGCCTTATGTATTTGGAAGCACATTCCAAATCTCAATGCCCAACTACATTTTGGAAAATTCCAACATCTACAATCCAAGCTCCTTTCTGAAGCTATGAAAAGAAAACGGACAGAAGCAAATCTGCTTTCTGCATCAATGAGTAATAATTAATTTTACATTCAATTTGGTCTTGAACAGAGCATTGAAATGTCTGCAGTATCTGGTGTGCCCACATGATGAGCAGAACTGAGGGTTCTGATGCATTCTTCCTCCTCTGCTGTTTAGTATCAGCAAGCAAATCGTGTGCCATCAACTGCTTGGTGGCGCAAACACCATCACTGATTTACCACCAACAACCAAAAGACAAGACCCCGTGTGTTTTACATGACAGAGGAAAGCTAAAATAGCTCTCTTTGGTACCTTAAACCATCATTCTCTTTTCTTTCTATTTTCTCAAATGTTTGATGTGTGAAGTAAATTCTGATTACAGGGCTTCCAGGAGTTAAATAAATGACACAAATCTTGTTACTAAGATATCTATCTAATTGGAACTTTGCCAGGAAAACATATAAAATCCCAGTTATTTAATTCCAAGATTTAGGACCAGGAAGTGTAAACTTACTATTTTTTATTACAAATTTCAGAGACGGACTCAAGCTTATTTTTTCCATAATCTCTTGTATTCCTCTTTCCATCTATATGCATATCAATAATTAAGACTTCTTTAACACTAATCCATCTGATTTTGAAACTTTGTTTCAAGAAGTTTATCATTTAGATTCCCGTGTTAAAACTGTTTTGCCATCTCCATGTTTATAAGCACATGGGGTGTTTTCTAATACCTTGAGAATATATATAAAGATACCACTATTCTATAATTTTTCATTTACTTTGCATATTTCAGAAATAACTCCTGATATCAGTTTTCTAGAAAAAAAAGTAATGTTTGGAGTTTTATTCTCCCTTTCATGTCAATCTGCTGCATCTTCTTAAGGAGCATATTTAGAGTTTGAATACATTCTAGAAAATTCTAATTCACAGTCGAAAAGCACTTTTAAGTATTTGCTATGTCTACTAATGTTTTTGTTTTGTCTTATGTTGTATTCAGTTTGTATTCTTCCTAGAGAGAGTTTTAGAATTTTATTTTCTATCACCATTTTCTATATCCTAAGGAATTGGAACCAAGTTAGAGAAATTTCCCAGCTTTATCAAATCAATTGTTTTGGCAATAGATAACAATTTTAAACATTAATTTCCTATTCCTTTCATGGCGTCACCTTAGAATCCTTCAGCCATTAATAGCAGAAGGATTATTACTAAGCCAATATTCATGCTAGTGCAAGCCAGCTCAGATCCTTCCAATGGTACTTTATCTTCTTTCACTGTCTAGTGCACTCACTACTGATTTCAAAGAAAAGAAATTCAAAATCCTAGATAAGAAAAAGCTTTGAGTTTTTACCTGGGTTGTTTCCATTTGAAACTATTCTTTGAAATCCCACATGTTTTTTTTCACTTTCTTTTTCTGAGAAAAATATGTTTTACTTTCTTTAAAACATTTCTTTCTTTTCTTTTTTTTAATTTTTTTATTGAGGTCACATTGGTTTATATTATAGAAGTTTCAGATGTACATCATTATATTTCGACTTCTGTATAGACTGTATCATGTTCACCAGTAAAGTCTAGTTGCCATCCATCATCATACACACCCACATGTTTTTCAAAGTTAAATTGTCATATGTTCATCATTTTAAAAGACATTGTCCTAGCTGTGAATTCACTGTCTTGCAGAACTTCAGTTTGCTCTCCATTGTCTTCACAATTAATTTCATTCTTCTTAGCATGATAAGGGGTAGTATCATCATCTTCCCCCTTCTTCTTTATGAAACTTATTTCCTGCATACCTATAACTTTGCTTGTTCTCTCCATCCTCCCAATTTTAGCATGCTTGATGTCTTGAACAATCCTGGTCTCTTCACAATTCCTTGCCATTGCACATGCTGTTTCCTCTGACAAGAATATCCCCACCATCCATCTTGTCCCTCAATTTAGTCACCTAGGAACATTCTACTCATTCTCCGTAACCCAGATATATCTCTTATATATGAGAGATTTATTTTAGGGAATTGGTTCATGTGATTATGGAGGTTGGCAAGTCCAAAATCTGCAGGGTGAGTCAGCAGGCCGGAGACCCAGAAACAGCCAATGTTGCAGTTCAAGTCTTGGAGGTCTTCTGCTGGCAGAATTCCCTCTTGCTAGGGGAAAGTCAGTCTTTTTTCTATTCATGTCTTCAGCTGATTGGATGAGGCCCACCTACATCATGAAAGGCAATCTGCTTTACTCAAAGTCCACTGATTTAAATGTTAATCTCATCCAAAAATACCCTCAAAGAAACATCCAGAATAATGCTTGACCACAATATCTGGGCCCTGTGGCCCCATCAAGTTGACACATAAAATTAACCATCACACAGGTCATTTGTCTCTGAGTATGCACACCCCTGGCACCTTTCCGTGTACTCTAACCTCCTCTTCTTATAAAGACACCAGTCAGATTGGATTAAGACACACTCTAACAACTTCATTTAGCCTTAATTAACTCTTTAAAGGTCCTGTCTCCAAGTCATCTTGATCTTGGGATAGATGGAAACCGTCTGAAGTATTGAAGAGTGGCTTCTAGATGCTTAAATTACCCTGTCTTCTGTTTGAGGGACCTTCTACATCCCGAGGAGATTAGAGCCTCCAAGTATATGGACATAAAATGGTTATTAAAGTTCCAAACTGTCACTTCCAGGGATCATTTTCTACCTTGGTCCCTAGGCAGGAAATAATCTTCCTGTTATGAAGGTTGAAGTACTCTGTCATTTCTGCAGGATCCAGAGAATGTCCAGCCTATCCCCTTAGCCACATAAAGGGCAAACTAGGTCCTAATTAAGGAAGAAAGCAAGGGCAATGTGAGAATAATATCATGTAGCATTTGGAGTTGCACATAGCTCTCATTCCAGAATTTGGGCTGAGTCATTCTCAAAAAAGCCTTCCACTTCCCATTATATATCATATACAGATGTTGAAACTGGCAAGATCCTGGCTATGAGAGGCAAGATTCTTCAACAGTAGGGAACACCATGTAGACATCATGCTGCACCATCACACACACACACACACACACACACACACACACACACCCCTTTGAAAAAAAGTTTTGTATTTAAGATCTTAAATCTACCTGGTGTGCAGATCACCAAATAGCCATCTAGTGATGGTGAATCTTTAAGGATCACCCCATTAGAGAACATTGGATGTGAGGGGCCTTCAAAGTCTCTTAGTCTAATTCCCTCATTTTATAGATGATTAAACTGAAGCTTGAAGAAGTGAAGAGATTTGCCTGAGGCCATATAGCTTTATTCATTTATTTAGTACCATTTATAACATGACTGAGACACCTTATAAAATACAGTAAACTACATATTTACCATAAAATTCTCAGACATGGTGTTTAATTTTCTGGAAAAAAAAAGAGAGAATTATGCATAAACCAAATATGTTAATGGTTTCCTCTTAGAGCCTAGAACCTAAGAACTTTTTCATTTTATTTTACAAATATTTGTGAGTTCAAACAGGACTGAGATGACTAATAATTCTAAAACTTTATCAGCTAGCTCTTTAGAAGGGGAGATAGAAGGCAGCTAAGGGTAGAGACTTACAGAAAAGAAATGCAGAATAGCTAGAAAGGTGGAGGAAAGAATAAGAAAGAGGTGAGAAACGGGCATACGAAACATGGCTTATTCACAGTTTGCCCTAGACCTATTGGAAGGTGTTTATTGCAATAATATAACTTATGTTATACACTTCCATAAAGTAGTTAAACCATCAAACCATTTGCTTTGGGAAGAAAAACAGCCACAGCTCTTTCCCCCTTGAGCAATCTCGATCTCCCTGCTGTCATTTATTGATACAAAATTATTTAATCCTAATTCAGATCAATTGGCACTTCCCTTAACAGGTGCCTTGAGGTGAAGAGAAAATAGCAAACAGGCACTTGCTTTGTGGGATTTTGAGGAGAATCAATGGCAATGAGGAAGCCCACTGCCTCGGGGAAGTGCCAATTATGTGACCTTTAAATGTAGGTTGTGAAGAGGTGGTAAAGGGGCTTAAAGAATGTTCCTCTCTGCTGCTACTTGGAAAAAGATTCTCTCTCATAATAATCATTGCTGTAGTTAGCATTGTTAAGCCCTTAGTATATGGCAGGCACTGTGGGAACTCTTTCCATGTGTTATCTCATTTGATCTTCACAGCACTCCTATGAAGCAGCCACAGGGAAATTAAAACTCATGTCAAGAGGTTGGCAATGGGAAACTATGACTCAGAAAAGGAAAGAAAGAGAATAAGCTTTTATCACTGAAGCCATCTATCCAGCTGATTTGAGAAAAGGGGTACATGAGCATTATGAAGAAGCAACAACATTCCGTTCTCCATTGAACAGTAAAAGGATTCATTAGCAAGGAGAGTTGCAGGGGATCTTGCCATCAAGCCAGGAGGAAGAGATACTTCACGGGAGTCTGTTACTCTGTAACAGATATTGAGGTGGCCATTCTTAGACCTGTCATAAAATGTCAAGCTGTCATGCCAGCCCCCATGCGACTGTTAAAAATTTGATACATAGTAGGTTGGTTTTCTTCTCCCATGGGGAATTTCTCTTCTTCTTACCCTTTCTATCATAACAGATCTCTTGAGATCTATTTTTCCTCTCTGTTATTAAGATCATGTTAGTTTCTGAAGTTTAGTTCATTAGTTTTTCTTGATTAGATTAGATTTTCTTGATTCCTGTTTGATTAGATAGCATATTCAACTTGCTTTAGTTGTTAGATTGATAGCAACTTTCTCTTGCAATTTTCTTCGCCTAACCCAGAAACACTTCCTCCCCTATCATTTTATTTTATGATACAATTACTATGTATATTATGTAATATTTTCTAAGTTTCTCTTTCTAGATGTTGTATCATCTTTGCTATGTTTCAAAATGTCTTTTGGTGTTTAGAAAGGTTTCTTTTTTTCGTTCTAGTGGAGACGTTTGTACTTAAACCTAAACTGTCTTTAATCTCCTTTTTTCTTGCTAAATCTTTTACTATCTAGTTTGTCAGTTTTAACTCCTGTGCTTTGACTCCCCACCTGTTAACTATCAGACAATCAGCGCCTTATTCTACTTTCCCCTTGATTCTCCTTTTTCCTCCTATTTTCACTTGCATTCATTCCACTTTTTCAGAATGCATAATGTTTATCTGGCTTATTCCTACCCATGTTGTCATCCTTGTTTTAGTCATAATTCTACAACAAAATATATTAAATGCTTAGCATGAGTCTTTTTCCTGAAGTTTCTCCAGTTATCTCTTTGTAGGATGAAACTCATCGTATAATAGAATGCTTGGGAAAGGTTGATGTGTTTAGAATTATCTGAGTTACTGCATATTGAAAACTGCTTTTCTATAGCCTCAATATTTAAAATATAGCTTGGCTGGGAATTACATTCTTGGCTCATGCTCTCTTTCTTTGTGTTTTTTGGAAATGCTGCTCTACTATCCCGTTGATTTACATTTCCTTCTTCAGAAGTCTAATGCCAGACTAATTTTCTTACATTTATAAGTAGTCTGATCTTTTTGTCTGAGGGCCCCGGGGATTTTTTTTTTTTTCTTAGTCCTTAAAAGCTAACAGTTTTAGTAAGAAAAGTCTTACAGTTTATTGCCAAGTCAATTTTCTCAGATGAACTCTTTCAATTCCTATTTCTAAAAAAGTTTTATTGGATTTGTAGTTTTGAATATTAGTTCTGATCTTTTTTTTTCAAATTTGCTTGCTTGTTTTTCTTCCTCAAGGACTCCAATTTCACATATGTTGGAACTTCTTTTCCTGGCATCCATTTTAACCACTGTTTCTTCGACCTTTTTTGCTTCTCTCTTTATCTAATTTCTTGTGGCTCTTTTCTTACCTTTCTTCAATGAGCCTTATTAAAATTTCCTTGGAATCTATTTTCCTTTGACTCTTGTATTTCTGAGATAGTTTGCTTTCTTTTATTCTTTTTTACAAATTCCTCCTTATAGCAGCTCTAAGGCCCCTCTGAAACAAAGCAAAATATAAAAGAAAGGTAGAATGGAAAGAAATAGAAGACAGTAAGCTGCAGTTAAAATATTTTACTCTCACAAATTTTTTCCAAAATGTAACCTCATGAACACATTACTGACACCTCAACAAGGATGTGGAAAGGACCATTAACGAGACGGGCTCTGAGGCCTAATATTTACTAGCATCACAGTGACTCCATCTCTGGTGACAAATGGATACCAACCACATACAAACTGCTTTGGATACGTTATCATATCTGATAATTTTATGTAATACTGAGAGAGCAATTCTTTAGGATAAATAGTGTTATAATCCCCATTTTTATGATGAGGAAAATAAGGCTATAAGAGGCAAACCCCAAGTGGCAAATTTGGTATTAGAATGCAGTTTCCCATTACTGGAAGATCTGTGTGTCTTTAGCCACTCTTTGATGCCTCTCTGAATTAGACATTAAATCACCCACACTTATACCTCATTCAGTTTTTTCTGCCCTATTTGCCTCTAACTCCCACCGCCTCTCCATCAATACTTTTTTTTTTAATCCTTTCTAACCACATGCATTGGTCTGCCTCTTTGAAATCTATGATCCTAGTTCAATTTCCTTCTTACTCATCTTGTTGTAATTCCTTAGAACAGAAAACACCTAGGACTTTTTCTACGTTCACAGCCCTCATAGTCTTCTTAAATGTTCCCAGCACACTCACACCAGAGCTATAAGAAATGATGAAAATAGCATTGGAACTCTCAACTCTTCAACATCTCTCTCCCTCTGAATGTCCTTGCTCACTGATGCCCTGTACCCATGAATATAGAGGATAAAGAAGAGAGGAAAAGAGATCAAAGATGACAATTATGTTGTTATCTTGGTCTACTGTGTAACTGTGGTATCATTTTCTGAGAGATGGAAGATTGGAGAAACTGGCTGTTTGGGGTTTGGGAATCTCTTAATGCAAGCAGCCTTCTCTTTAAAATAGAAACATCACAAATAGAGTGAAAAGGAGGCTGGCCTGGTGGTGTAGTGGTTAAGTTCATGTGCTCCACTTTGGCGGCCCAAGGTTCACAGGTTTGGATCCTGGGTGCAAATTTACACACCACTCATCAAACCACGCTGTGGTGGCATCTCACATACAAAATAGAGGAAGATTGGCAACAAATGCTAGCTCAGGACCAATCTCCAACACCAAAAAAAAAAAATGGAGCTAAAAGTTAAGACAGGTATGTCTCAAGAATGAACACTTACAGCAAGATTTCATTTCATGCTTATTGGATGAAAAGGATGAAGTAAGTGCTGAATTTTAATGCCTTCAATAATTCTAATAACTTAATTTTTTTTAACCTGGGAGCATATGGCAAAGAAGTTTTAATAATGTGACTTTTATCAATATATTTATTTGTATGTGCGGACATTTATTTGATTGTAGTTTGTTTTGGTTTGTTTGTTTGTCTGCCTCTCAAAGTAGGACATAAACTCCATAGGGAAATGAATCATGGCTTCTTTGTTCACTAATGCATCCTTAGTACCAACTGCAACGTCTTTGCAAGTATTAGACACTGATAAACTTATATTGAATGAAAGAATAAAACAATAACTTCAGCTATCAAATGTTTAATGAATATGAAATATTTATCAAAAAATGGATTGGATTCTGTATTATTTTAATATTGATTTAGTAAGCACTATCATTACTGAAATTAACATTTAAATTAAAAATTCCATTCTCAACAGCAAAGTTATCATTCTTTTCTATGGCTCCCTTTACACTTAACTACAAATGCACAGTAAGAGAGGCTGCTGAATCGCTTGGTGTTAAGAATAACAGGATGGCAAGCAGTGAGAACCTTGATGGTGGCACCATCTTTTGCCCAGGTATATTAAACCACCTCTAGTGTGCTTAAGGGTTTTGCTCCAGATACCTATAGCATCTACAGCAACATTGCTATGTTTCTATGATAAGCACTTGTGTTTAGAGGAAATGTGGTCCTCATAGTACACTAATGCAATAGCTTATGAGTTCTCCCAGATAATGTATGGGCCATTTCCAGGTGCCATATTCCCCTTTTCCAGCACTTCTAGAAATACCCGAAATATGTAAAATATATATATATACTCTTAACCCGTTTCATTATATTTTTTAAATTATAGAAAATTCTATACGAATAATTTATTGTGATAGGCTGAACGGTCCCCCAAAGAAGTTCTCATTGTAATCCTTACAACCTGTGAATATTTTACCCTATGTGGAAAAAAGGACTTTGCAGATATGATTATGTTAAAATTATGTGGAAAAGATTATTCTAGATTATCTGAATGGGCTCAAAATGTAATCATTGGGTTCTCATGAGAGAGAAGCAAGAACATCAAAGGAAGGGGAAGGCCATGTGACAACAGAAGCAGAGACTAGAGTCATGTGGCCACAGGGCAAGGAGTGTCAGCAGCCTCTAGTATTTGGAAGAGGCAAGGAATGAAGTCAAATTCTCCTCTGAAGTCTCCAGAAGGAACAAGCTTTGCTGACATTGTGATTTTAGCCTCATGAGATTCTTATCAGACTTCTGACCTTCAAAATTGTAAGACTACATTTGTGTTTTTTTAAAGTCACTAAGTTTGTGGCAGTTGGTTACAGCAGCAATAGGAAACTAATACACTTACAATGTAAATTGTAGACTTTTTATGAAACCTGAGGATTCTCTTCTCATCCTTGATGCCAAATTGCCCTTTCTCTTTGCTCCACTAGCCCACTTCCTGGGTTATTTCTACCTCTTGCTAATCGTTGAGCCATCCTGGATGGCGCTGTGGGTTTATTCAACCAATAGCTCTACAACAGCTAAAACTTGCTGCTTCTTAGGGGTATTTTCAGGTGTTCACCATATTAGTGTCTTCTTCCAATCCATTTTCTATAATGCCAAGAAGGTAATTTTTCAGCCCCTACCTGGTACTCTTTTACTGAGAGTGTCCTCCAAATACACCTCTGCTCACTGTTTGCCATTAATTTCTTACAGTATTTAATTTCTTTTTCTTACAGTATGTATTTCCTCTACAGTTGTATTATACACACACTTAGGATGCAAGTTAAATATTGATTTAGGCGAACCTATCCTGTTGGTTATATCTAAGAAAGAAGTACATCCAGCTTGGCAGATCATAAGAACTTTTAAATGCTAAAGTTCTTGATTCTGAAGTGTTTCAGGCAATGTTATGATTTATTGGTATATTACATTCCTATTACCACTGTAACAAACAACACAAATTTATCATCTTACAGTTCTGGGAATCAGAAATCCAAAATGAGTCTCTGTGGGCTAAAGTTTTGGCAGGGTTGTATTCTTTCTGGAAGATTTAGGGAAAAATTCATTTCCTTGACTTTTCCAGATTTTAGAGGGCATCTGTATCCCTTGGCTCATGGCCCCTTCCTCCAACTTCAAAGCTAGCATTTTACATCTTCAAGTCTCTCTGACTTGTTTTCCCTTCTGCCTCTCTCTTTCACTTATAAAGATCCATGTGATTATATTGGACCTACTGGGATAATCCAGGATAATTTAGCCATTTCAAGGTTAGATAATTAGCAACCTTAATTCCATCTGCAACAGTAATTCTCCTTTGCTATATAACCTAAATATTCAGTTTCCAGGGATTAGGACATGGACATCTTTGGTGGGGGGAGGGGAGGTCATTATTCTGCCTGTCAGAATTGGGATTTTAGTCATATCCTGCCGCTACCTAGCTATGGAAATTTTGAAAAGTTAGCCATTGTCTCTGCCTTTTTTTTTTTTTCCAATTTGGAAAATAAGAAATCTGAACTAGCAACTTCTAAGCTCCTATTCCAGCTGAAACATGGCCAGAACTATTTGTATATAAAAGATGTCACAAATCTAAAGTACATTCATAAGGAAAATCTGGTTGGGGGAAAATTCAGATTACAAAAGATTCTGAAGTACCCTCCTACAAGTGATGTTTCTCTTTACCTGCAACTAGAAGTCTAGAAGAAGCTTCTTCTGAATAAAGGCCTCTGTGAAAATGTAACAAACACATCTATTAGAATTAATGGCCAATATCTTTTAAGCTATAGAAATAAATTTCTACGATTGCAAGCAGTCAACAATAAAAACAATAATTAAATCCCTCACAAGTTGCTGTCATTGTATATACGTCAGCATATATATTATTTTACACCTCACAGGGAGTTAAAAACACTGCACAGAATCTTTTCAGAATTAGTCCTTGAAAGCAAACAGCAAGGCTATATAACACATTTCCCTCTCTCTGTTTCTCTCAACCCCTCTCTCCCCCTTTCTCTCTCTCTCTTTAAAATCTCTCTTAATACCTACCTCACAGTATTGTTGCCAAGGTTATATTTTCTATTATTTAGGTGAAGAAACAAGCTCAGAACTGTTATGAGATTTGCCCAAGGTGACCATGCTAGTAAGCGGTAGAGTAAGGAATAAAGCTAGATCTTCCACCTTCAAAACAACACTGATTCCTCCACATCAACATCCCATACATACTTATCCCCTCCATTAAGAAATGGAGAGAAAAATTTAAAAGAATAAAAACAGGTGTCCATTGCATTGAATGACAGAGAAAGAGTCTCCACTAATCATTTCGTTGAAGATGAATCTTCACTTTGTTTATGGATCCCAACCTCTGTTTCAAGGCTTAATCACTTATTTCTATCACCTGCACAATTTGTACCAAAAGGGTAGTAAGGACTGATGAGAATGTATTTGATCAGGAGCTTTTCATGGGCTGATAGATTCTTTGATCCTGCATCCCAAAATGAGTTTGTGCTTATAGGAGAACTCAATTTACTAGGCCAATATATAAAGTTGTATAAAAAGATGGCAAACAAGTTGTAGCAGATGAGGAAAGTCAAAACTGATATGAGATTTTAGCACCATGCAGCTTCTTTCTTTATAAACAAATGAGAAAAAAAAAAGAAAAAGAAAGTAAGGAGTAACTTTTAATGGGGTTATTTGCTTCCTGATATTTATTTTATTGCAAAACAGTGTATTAAAGTTGCTAGCCAACTAGGCTTTTGGTGGGGAACACGATGTGGTCTATACAGAAGTCGAAATGTAATATTTACCTGAAATTTATGTAAAGTTGCCTCAATAGAAAAAAAAGAAAAAAAAAACAAAAATCATGTCAGTTGATACTATTCTGCAATAAAAAAGTTTTTTCAGCTATAAATAAGGATAATAAAACTTATCTCTTAACATTTTTGTTAGGAAACTAATTTAACATTTTTAATGAATTTCGAACAATGCCTGGCATGCATTCCAACACTGTGGAAGCATTTACTAAATAAATAAATAAATGAATATAAATATTCAAATCCCCTTAATATTAATTATTGAGTTTAAGCTGGTATCAATTTCTTGCTATCTGTTGTATATGTATTGTGTGTGTATGTTTATATTTAAATTTTTACCTCTTGGAAAAAAAAACTTACTAGCCAAATTTATATCATATATTAATTATATATTATGTTAACTAATCTTACGATTTTATTGATTAATAATAAGTAATACATTAAATTAAACACATATTAAGTACAAGAGGATATCTGAGCACACGAGAGGAACAATTTGTTCATTTGTCGGTGGGAGCATGGAGAAGGCATTCCAGAGGCAATGGGTCTAAGATCTAAATAACGACAGAAATGAGACATGGTAAAAAAAAAGAGTGGGGGAAGGGAGCACAGAGGCATGGAAGTGAGAGAAGCAATTGACAGACTCTTCTTATTTGGGGTCATTTTGTTAATAAGGCATCTCCCCAGTTTGCTGCTTCCCAGCCGGCCTCCACTGCTTCCTGGACCTCAACCAGGAGGAAACTGAGTCACGAACAACCCACGCTTCCGGGACATGGCAATCACTGGCCTTGGGGTGGGAATCAGACAGCTCCTCAGTTTTACAACTAAACTGTGTGGTTAGTTAGATGGTGTGTCTGAGGAACATAAATTTGACTCATCCTATAAAATAAATTCACAGTCTCTCATTTATTATTTTCTTTATTTTTGCATTATAATCATGTTTATTGGTCTTTTCTGATTAAGAAAGTAATATCTGTTAGAAAAAAATTCAGAATGTACAGATACAAAGAAGAAAATAGGTTCACTATAATCCCACTACTCAGGAATAACCATTGTTAACATTTTTATACAAATCAATCTAGTTTTTAGACAAATTTTTTCTTTAGAGAGTAATGGTAGTTTTTCCACTTGGGATGGAGCAAGCTGAAAAGATCCTCGTTTCCACTCTAAGGACAACATAAGGAAACAAACGGTATGTTTATGGCTTTCTTTGAACCCATCAAAGATCTGAGGTCACTGGGTAATCAATTGGCCTAAAAATCTAGGAAGAGACAGGTGCCTGAGAAAGAGACAGGGAGAAAGCACTTGTTTACCAGGGGCAGAAGCTGCCAGACTGAGTAAGAAAAATTCAGCTATAATAGTTAACACATCAGCGGAGGCCAGGTGGAGTCTGGCAAGACAGCGTACAGCCTCTGGGATTGTAGCTATATACAGAACTCTCACCCT
The DNA here is from genome assembly GCF_020826845.1 of Diceros bicornis minor. Taxonomy (NCBI): domain Eukaryota; kingdom Metazoa; phylum Chordata; class Mammalia; order Perissodactyla; family Rhinocerotidae; genus Diceros; species Diceros bicornis. The sequence continues at coordinate 17,250,035 of NC_080776.1, read as the reverse complement.
CTTGCAGGCTTTGCAAAAATGTTTGGTGAGAGTCCTGGAAATATTTCCCTGTGGTACAGGCCTGGGTGAGAGGAACACAGTGGCTGCCAAAAGGGTACGAAACCCACCCACACATTTCTCCTTATGACTCTAGACTCTAAGGAACAAAAGCTTTAATACTGGGGGGAGGGAGGGGGAGGACAAACCCACTATCACCTTTAGGGTGCTGTTGAAACCCATTGCAGCTGGGGAAGTGAGCAGAAAATGTTTCTGCCCTTGGGAAGGAGCAGGAATACATGGTGGGGGAGGGAGTGAAGAGAAAGTCACACCCAGGAGACCCAGAATAGAGTGCTTGCCTGAGGCTGAGGCTTAATCAGAATTAAAATAACACCAATAACACCCTCCTCCCCCGCACAACACCACCAGAATAACCAGTGTACAGTAAGAAGTAACAGTGGAATGCTGATTGGATAATGCGAGAGTGTGGATACAGATCCAACCAGAGCATGAAGTAAACGAAAGATGCAAAGGCGAAGGTAGAACAGACAGCAGGTGGAGCAAAGCCTTCTGGTAAACCAGCCTGTATCCTAAGCACAGGCATCATCACTGGAGTTTGAAGACTGTGGGTTCTCCAGCAAGGAGTGTGGGCAGAAGAATGGGTCAGAGTATGCAGGAGAGGGCCATCTGTCTTTCACCTGACAAGTTCCCTCATGGAACTTTGAGGAATACAAGAACCTGGTTTACCAGGCGTTATGAAGATATGTTAATCAAAGAGGAGATAAAACCTGTTTTGTTTGACAGTTTCTTACATAGCTTGCCATTGGAACACAAGACCTGACGACATCTATTGGTACACTTGCCACAGGTCCCGTCAATGTCATGGGTGTGACAGGGTGGAAGGCAACCTTGACTAGTGTCATTCAGCATGTTAGACATGGAGGGACAAAATCTCCCAGCTTCTGATCTCTTGGTTCTCATTTTGAGCTTTTTCTACAACACCATTCACTCTCCCGTAATTCACTTCATCTATTTTCAATACAAGTAAAATGCATGATTTTCTTTCAAATGATGTTTTCACATACAGGATTTGAAAAATCAACAAAAGCCACTTTTTCATATGACATCTGAAACATCTGTAAAACCGTGTACTGAGTATAACGAAAGAAGAGAAGATAAACGACCAAGTGTCCATTTGTTGAAGTTTCAGTATAGCAGTTTTAATTATTCTGTATAAATGAAAAAGGAAAGCTTACAATTGCATAAATACACAAGCACTTTTGACCGTATTTTCTGTGTATATCAATATTGCACCTGCAAATTTCTTCGACTTGGTCCATAATATCATGTGGCAATTATTTCACAGATATGGGGCACTGTTACTGCCAGAAGCCTCCTCATCTCTTCCATATGTATATGTTTTTCTAATACTTGAAAGTTATAAAGAATTAGACATTCAAAGTGTATTTAACTCTGATATAGAAAATATAGTATTCCAGAAGGTAAGAAAACAATCTCTTCCATATGAGAATGAGTAATTCAAAACCACAGTCCAGAATTGATCTATAAAGTCAGTGCAATCCTAATTATAATCCCAGCAGGATTTCTTGTAGATATCTATTAGGAACTGAATGCTTATGTCCCCCTAAAATTTATATGTTGAAGCCCTAACCCCCAATGTGACTGTGTTTAGATATACAGACTTCATGGAGGTAATTAAGGTTAAGTGAGGTCATCAAGTTCGGCCTTGATCCAACAGGACTAGTGTCCTTATAAGAAGAGATAGGAGAGAGCTCGCTACCTCTCTCTCTCTCTTCCTCTATCTCTCTCTCTCTCTCTCTCCCCTTGCCATGCAAGGACACAAATTTCCTGGCACTTTGATCTTAGACTTTTCAGTCTCCAAAGCTGTGACAAATAAATTTCTGGTGTTTAAAACATCTAGTTTTTAGCATCTTGTTACGGCAGCCCAAGCAGACTAATACAATTTCAATAAGCTATCTCTAAAAATTTGACAGAAAGCAAAGGAGCTAGAATAGCCAAAACACTTTTGATGAAGACAAGAAAAGTTGGAGGATTCACACTAACTTATTTCAAGGTTTATTATGAAATCACAGTAATCAACACTGTATAGTACTGATGAAAGGACCTACACATAGATCAATGGAGCAGAATAGAAAGTCCAGAACTAGATGCACACAAATATGGCCAATTGATTGTTCACAAAGGTACAAAAGGCAATTAGATGGAGAAAGGGTATTCTTTCTAGCAAATTGTGCTGGAACAATTGATATTCATATGAAAAAAAATTAACATCAACCAATAGCTTACTCCTTAAACATAAATTAACTCAAAATGGGTTACATACCTAAATGCAAATCACAAAATGATAAAACTTCTAGAAAAAATGGAAAAATTGGACTAAGGAAAGAGTTCTTATACATGACTTTGAAATCATGGTTCATCAAAGAAAAAATTTATAAGTTAGACTTCATAAAAATGAAAAACTTTGTCTGTGGGAAAAATCCTGTTAAGAGAATAAGAATACAATCTATAAACTGGGAGAAAATATTTATTAATCATATATCTGACAAGCATTATATCCAGATATGTGTGTGTGTTTGTATAAACTCAATAATGTTCCAATAAAAAAGCACAATAAAAAATGGGCAAAAGATTTGAACAAACACTTCATCAAAGTGGTGTGGATGGCAAAGAAACATGATGTTTAACACCATTTCGTTAGTTAAATGCAAATTAAAACCATGCTGAGATACCATTACACATTCATTAGAATGGCTAAAATAAGTAAAACTGACACTACCAGGTATTGATGAGAATGTGGCACAATGGAACACATATTTCTGGTGGGAATGCAAAATGACACAGTCACTCTGAAAAACAGTTTGGCAGTTTCTTGTAAAGTTAAACATACACTTACCATATGACCCAAAAATTGCACTCAGGTATTAACTTTAGAGAGATGAAAACTTATATTCACTCAAAAACTTGTGTGCTGGTTTTATAACAGCATATTTCTTTTCCTTTTTTTTTTTAAATAATGCTTTTTCTTTTCTTTTCTTTATTTTTTTGGCTAGGAAAGATTCGCCCTGAGCTCACATCTGTTTCCAATCTTCCACTCTCTCTCTCTTTTTTTCCCCCTCCCCAAAGCCCCAGTACATAGTTGTGTGTTCTAGTTGTTAAGTCCTTCCAGTTCTTCTATGTGAGCCACTGCCACAGCATGGCTACTGACAGACGAGAGGTGTGCTTCTGTTCCTGGGAACCAAACCCAGGCCGCTAAGCAGAATGCACTGAACTTTAACTGCTAGGCCGTCAGGACTGACCCAACAGCAATATTCTTAATTGTCAAAAATCTGGAAACAAACCAAATGTTCTTCGGTAAGTAGATGGATAAATAAACTGGTACATTTATACAATAAAATACTATTTAGCAGTAAAAAGGAGTGAACAACTCATACACTCAATAACACAGACGAATTTCAAGTGTGTTATGCAAAGAAATGAAGCCAGACAAATGATTACAGACTGCATACTTCCATTTATATGACATTCTGGAAGAAGAAAAACTTTTAGAATAGAGAAGAGATCAGTGGTTGCCGGGGGTTAGGGTTGGGAGGAAGGTTTGACTACAAAAGTATGACATAAAGGAATTTTTTAGTGGGAGAGGAAACTGTGCTGTATCCTGATTGAGATGATAGTTACCTGACTTGATACATTTGTCAAAACTCATGGAACTGTGCACACTCAAAAGAAAGTGAATTTTACTGTATGCAAATTTTAAAAAAAGTAAATTTCAAAAACCTACCTAAAAACAAATTAAACAACAAATATAATCAGAATCCTCCTATTTCCCACCACTGCACTGCTACCACCACAATGACTTTCTCTCTTGCTCCTCAAAACTCTATTCCCACATCACAACAAGAGCCATCTTTTAAAAATATAAATCATATTTCACTCCCCTGCTCAAAACACCCCAAAGTCTCCCCATTTCATTCAGAATAAAACCAGTGTCCTTAAAATGGCCTGCACTGCCTTGATGAATTACTCCTTCCCGCTTCCTCTCCCAGGATTCTCTGTGGCCCCTCCAATCCGGTTACACTGACCTCTTTATAGACACACCTTAAACACACACACACTCTGGCCTTGAGGACTTTGCTCTAGCTATTCCTCCACCTGGAACAGTCTTTCCCAGATATTCACTCCCACCCAGGCTTTCTTGAATGATCACCATTTCGATAAGGCTGGACCTGAACACTTGTTTAATGCTGGAAGGGGCCCCTACCCAGTATTCTCAATTCTCCTGCTCAACATTTTTTTCTAGCACTTATCTTCCATTAAACTAATTTATTTACCTCTATATGTGTTGTTAATTTCTGTATCCTCCTACTATAACGTAAGGAAGTGGGGGGCCAAAATTTTTGCATATTTTAATTTACTGATATAATGCAAGTACCTAAAAAAGAATAAACCATTTAATAGGAGCTTCATACACTAACAACAAAGTAGCAGAAAGAGAAATTAAGAATACAATCCCATTTACAATTGCAACAAAAAGAATAAAATACCTAGGAATAAACTTAACCAAAGAGGTGAAGATCTGTACACCGAAAACTATAAAACATTGCTGAAAGAAATTGAAGAAGACACAAAGAAATGGAAAGATATTCCATGCTCTTGGATTGGAAGAATTAACATAGTTAAGATGTCCATACTTCCTAAAGCAATCTATAGATTCAATGCAATCCCTATCAAAGTGCCAACAACATTTTTCATAGAAATAGAATAAAGAACCCTAAAATGTATATGGAACAACAAAAGACCGCGAATAGCTAAAGGAATCCTGAGAAAAAAGAACAAAGCTGGAGGTATCACATTCCCTGATTTCAAAATATACTACAAAGCTATAGTAACCAAAACAGCATGGTACTGGCACAAAAACAGACACACAGATCAATGGAATAGAATTGAAAGCCCAGAAATAAACCCACACATCTATGGACAGCTAATCTTCAACAAAGGAGCCAAGAACATACAATGGAGAAGGGAAAGTCCCTTCAACAAATGGTGTTGGGAAATCTGGACAGCCACATGCAAAAAAATGAAATTAGACGATTACCTTACACCATATACAAAAATTAACTCAAAATGGATTAAAGACTTGAATGTAAGACCTGAAACCATAAAACTTCTAGAAGAAAACATAGGCAGTACACTCTTCGACACTGGTCTTAGCAACATATTTTCAAGCACCATGTCTGACCGGCCAAGAGAAACAATAGAAAAAATACACAAATGGGACTACATCAAACTAAAAATCTTCTGCACAGCAAAGGAAACCATCCACAAAACGAAAAGACAACTTAACAATTGGGAGAAGATATTTGCAAACCATACATCTGATAAGGGGTTAATCTCCAAAATATGTAAAGAACTCATACATCTCAACAACAAAACAAACCAACAACCCAATTAAAAAATGGGCAAAAAATCTGAATAGACATTTCTCCAAAGAAGATATACAGATGGCCAACAGGCACATGAAAACATATTCAAAATCACTAACTATCAGGGAAATGCAAATCAAAACTACAATGAGATATCACCTCTCGCCCGTCAGAATGGCTATAATTAACAAGACAGGAAACAACATGTGTTGGAGAGGATGTGGAGAGAAGGCAACTCTCATACACTGCCGGTGGGAGGGCAAACTGGTGCAGCCACTATGGAAAACAGTACGGAGATTCCTCAAAAAATTAAGCAAAGAACTACCATACGATCCAGCTATTCCACTGCTGGGTATTTATCCAAGGAACTTGAAAACACCAATACGTAAAAATACATGCACCCCTGTGTTCATTGCAGCATTCTTCACAATAGCCAAGACTTGGAAGCAACCTATGTGCCCATCAAGGGATGAATGGATAAAGGAGATGTGGTATATATACACAATGGAACACTACTCAGCCATAAGAAACGATGATATCCAGCCATTTGTGACAACATGGATGGACATTGAGGGTATTATCTAAAGTGAAATAAGTCAGAGGGAGAAGGTCAAATACCGTATGATTTCCTTCATTAAGTAGTAGATTATAACAACAATAAACAAACACATAGGGACAGAGATTGGATTGGTGGTTACCAGGGGGAAGGGGGGAGGGAGGAGGGTGAAAGGGATAATTCAGCACAAGTGTGTGGTGATGGGTTGTAATTAGTATTTGGGTGGGGAACATCATGTAATCAATGCAGAAATAGAAGTATAATGATGTACACCTGAAATTTATACAATGTTATAAACCAATGTTACTGCAATAAACAAAAAATCAAAAAAAAATAGGAGCTTCATAAATATTTATGGAACAAATAAACAACTGAAAGCTATGAAAGTCTGTAAGCCTTGCTGGGAACTCGAAGGATGTATAAAAGAATCCTCTGAAGATCTGTTGAAAGCAAAATTATGTTTGCTCTATATGACCTGGCACTTTCGCTAGCCCAGCCATGGCCTTCTTAAGTGGCAAGATTGAGAGTAGTTCTATTTTAAGCCCACCTCCGTACCTAACTCATTGTGAAATTTCATGCAAGTCATTTTCTCTCTAGGCCTGTTTTCTGTTCTATAAAATAAAGTGTTTGAAAAAAAGCTTTCCAAGAGCTGCTGTAGACTCAGTAGAGATTCATATAGACTTTGCACGTTAGAATCACCTCCGAAACTTCTATAAAATGCTCGTTCCTGGACATCATCTCCAAAGACTCTAATTTAATTGGTCTTTGTGAGGCTTAAGCATTGATTTACCACTAGGATTGAGACCCACTGACCCAAAGAACATGATTCAACCATGTTCAAGTGCAGTCTTCCATGGGTGTAAGTTAATGTGTTCAGATGTTTACTGTTAAAGTTGAATGGGCATCACATTAAGTAGATTGAGATGTGTCTTCTTGAGTTGATCAATATCACCAATGCTGCTGCAGACACCAGGGGGGGATATTAAGAGGCTTCAAAGAAAGAACGGCCATAGCTGGGCTTCTTCCCATTTCATTGCTGCCTCCAAGTACACTGACTATTGATTTCCAAAGTCTTTAAGCTGCTGAATAAACCTCACATCTCACTTGCTCCCCTTCTATACCTATATCTTTAAAGCTAAGAAGGTCACTTGCTTATGCCAGCACAGGTGGATCTCAGTCATTTTCATGCACTCTTAGGAATTGTGCAGGCCCTCCCTGTACAATAACGCTTCAAGTTCCACAACTATCATTGAATCTCAGATCTGACTTCAGAATCCTCACATTCCAGCCCCTCAGACTTGTTCCAGAAATCTGAACTAAACCAACTTATTTCTGACTACGTTTTGAGGCCACATTAAAAGAACAACACCTGGCACCCTCCCACACCTTCAGGAGCTCAAATTCTAATGGCCGTCATCCAGCACCACACACCTAATTATACCTCCCTCTTTTCCTGCTCTTGTAATTGGTAGAAGAAGGTCACATTCTGGAGAGCAGTGTCAGAGGCACCAGAATTGAGAATCCTAGCAAAGCGAAGAAACTGGAAAGGAAAATTTCAGTCAAACTAACGTTTTGAAGGGTTCCATGATGCCGTATTCGCCATTTGCTTTTTTAAAATAGGAATTTCCCAACTGTTTATTTTAAGATGATGCACAAAAAGTTACAAATATCCCCCATTAATTTTTTGAGAACTTCATTGCTTAGTTGTTTTGGCAGGTGCAGTGATCACCGGAATAGCAGAACACAAGAATGTTCTATTTTGTTTTGTAAATTAAGACTCTGAGTCTCAGTAATGAAGAAATTTTTAGGACTTTGAATGTACATGGATATTTTCCTTGTCTCTCAGCAAGTACTAGACCCTAATGTGTGACATAAATTACAGACTGAACCGCTTCTCTATGACAGCGATTTCTTTCCTGATATTTTTATATTTTCTTTTCTTTTTCTTTATCTTCAAATGGGGAAATGTATATCATGCCTGTCACATATCTTGAAAGAAAAACCTCAACGTTAGTCAGCAATTGGCACAATCATTAGAGATAGTCATGAGGACACAAGGAGACTCACAGGAGAGTCCACAGGGGGAAGAGGAGAGGAACTATTATGATGCACGCTTCTCAGATTTGGCTTCACCTTGGTATTCAACCTGAGAGTGAATTATGAAGTGCAAGCTTTAGTGGGCCAAATCCTACACAGGGAAGAGGGAAAGCCATAACAATGAAGAAAATGTGCTGCAATTTTCTTTGCACTCCCCAAGCCATTAAGTTTATGGTCACACTGGGACTGGTTTGGGAACAATTTCAGTAACTTTTCCTTCTGCCTGTGGGCCAAGCTCTTCCCCCTAGATCTCTGCTCATGTGGTTTTCCTTTTGGTCTAGTATGAGCTTAAAAGTTCCCTTTTGAGAAATAACTTCCCCAATCATTCAATCCAACATTGTCGTATGTAATGTATACTGTGCATCACTATCTAAAAGTATCTCATGTAGTCTGCTCCCTCCTTCAGAGTATAAACTCCATGGGAGCAAGAAAGGCACTTTGCTGTTCCTGTCACCTCTGAGTATGCACATCAACATAGTACCTGGACCCCAAGACATGCTCAGTGGGTATTTGTTGAATGATGACAGCGTGAACAGTTGGAGGAAAGGAGTGAAAGGGAGTCAACAAGTACAATCCCTTAGACTCTCCACTGTAGGGAGCAGTGGGACCAGAGACAACCAGGGGATCATTGTAATAGCAGATTGTGTCTAAGAAACAAAGACCCTGGCTCACTTCTGCATTTGACGTGCATTTCCCTACCCACCACTACAGCCCACAAAATAGTCTATTGTGGTAGGCAGAATAACAGCCCCCCAAAGATGTTCATGCCCCACTCCCCAAAAACCTGTGAATATGTTACCTTACATGGCCAAAGGGACTTTACAAATGTGATTACATTAAGGATTTTGAGTTGAGGAGATTATCCTGGATTATCTAGATAGTCCAACCTAATCACAGGAGTCCTTAAAAGTAGATGAGCAGGGCGGAAGAGTGGTCCAGAGAGTTGGCATGTAAGAAGGACTTGACCCCCCGTTACTGGCTTTAAGATTGAGGGAGAGAGCCATGACCCAATATGTGTAGCAGCCTCTTGAGTTTATGGCCAGAAAGAAAATGGGGACCTTGGCCCTACAACCATGAGGAACTGAACTCTGTCAACAACCTGAATGAGCAGGAAATGAATTTTCCCCTAGAACCTTTAGAAAGGAACAAAGCCTGCCAACACCTTGATTTTAGCCTGATGAGACCAATAGCTAACTTATAACCTCCAAAACTCTAAGATAATAAATTTTTTTTATAGATGGATTACCTTGACTAGACCCATCTGTAGACCAGGCATCAGCAGGAATTTCCCAGCTCCCTCTCTACAGGCCTCAGGGAATACCTCAGGAATAGGAACAGAAGCATTTGGAGGATCTACATATCCACAGGGCCTAGTAGCACCTGCATTTCTAGAGACAGTGGGCTGGTGGACAGGGCGTTCCTCTGCTGCAAATAGGCATGCCACTTAGTCGACATGGGAGTTTGAGCCATGGCAGAGGTGAATCAACGGAACGTACTCTCAACCCACCCCTTGACAGGAAGCGAAGTCCTTACCACGATATGCTGCTCCTGCCTGAGAGACTCTATCTGGAGGAGTACTGTGTACACTGCTAGGGGCTGTTTCTCTATGGGGGTATATCTGGTTTCTGCCCTCTTCCAGAGCTGGGACCAAAATCCTAGGGGCATTCTCTTTTTTTGTTGTCTCTGCCACAGTGCCCGACCCATACCTTCCCAGTCACAGATACATCTAATTCAAATGGTAGTCCTGCATGGGAGATGTCAAGAGCTTTAATCTTGCTTCACTAACATTTTTTGCCTTCGCAAAGGCGGCTTGCTGCTCTGAGCCCCAGACCCACACATCACTTTCTTTACCAGGTGGTATAAGAGACGGAAGGACTGTGCCAGGTGGGGAATAAAGCCCTCCAAGACCCCAAAATTCCTACAAAGGCTTGCACCTCTTTCACGTTCTTAGGGGTTGGATAGGCTTGCACTTTGTCAATCAGAGCTTTTAGTACAACACATGTCTTATCAACCATACGACTCCCAAGAACTTTATGGCAGTGACTGGGCCTTGAATTTTCTGTGGGTTCACTGCCCATCCTCTCCCTCGCAGATGTTCCAGCAAAGCCTGCAGAGTGAGGCAAGTCTTCACTTGTTAATGTTATATCATCGATGTAATGGGCCCAATTTTACTGACATGGGAAGGAGAACAGTGACAGATTTCTAGCGACCATCCCATAACATATGGCGGGGCTGTGCAGTAGCCTTGGGGAAGCACTTGAAAGATCCATTGGTGCCCCTCACATGTGAACGCAAATTGATCTCGTGACTCAGCAGCCAGAGGTATACTGAAAAAAGCATTTGCTAAATCCAGTACAGCATAGTACATTCCTAGGACCATGACCAAGGTATAAAAGATGGTGGCAATGTTGGGCACAGCCACATGGATGGGGAGTACTACCTTGTTCAACTCTCCGTTGTCTACAGTCATCCACTATGGGCCGTCTGGCTTTGGCTGGTAAAAGCCAAAAGCCCAGCCATACTGGGCTATTGAATGCACTATGGGCAGGGTATACGATACCCACTTGGTGCAATTCTTGGATAGTGTCTCCTATCTCCTTAAGTCCCCCAGGCAATTTATATTGTTTGAGAGTTACCACTTAATAGGGGTGGCAGACTTAGGGGTTCCCAGTTGGTGTTTCTCCTCAGCACTGGTTTGATTACTCTAACCAAGAGGCAGAGCTCACTGATAGAGGTTTGTAGAGTTTAATCTTGTAGGATATCAGTGCCCAACATGTTCTCTAGTATTGGAGAAATAAAACCCTCATATTCTCAAAGGGGAGAACACCCAATTTGCAGTGTCAAAAAGACCTTCCTGACCATAACTGTTTGTCTTCCATGTCCACTGATGGCACTGAATGAGGAGAAAACTTCTGAGGGTAACCATCTACTAGACAACATTAGGCTCCAGTGTCAACCAGAGGCATCACCTTTTGTTCATTTCCAAGGGACCAGTGAATAGTGAGCTCATCGTGAGGCCTCTGATTACCTCCAATGGCCCTCACCTGGAGGAAATCTTGGTCTGCATCCTATACCCTGGGCATAGGAGGCACCTACCCTGAAAAGGACTGTATTCCTGAGGCCTCTGCTGGAGTAGGTGGGGTATAGGGATGGTGGGGTAGGTGGGGCAGATCTGAACTGTTGTCCCATCTTTAAGGCTAATCAACACAGCATTGGGTTGCTGGTCTATCTGTTCAGGTGAAGTCCTGGCAGCAATGAGGGCAAACCACGTTTGCCTCTGTGTTATTTCATTGGACTTTTTACAGTTGACTGGCATAGCCTTTTGGCTTCTCTACCTCCCACTCTCTCTTAGGGCTTTCCTACAGCTCATACCCATTCCCAGGATTTGCCAGTCACCCCAGATCAGCAATGGACTGCCCAACATCATAAATATCTTGTCTCACGACTGGGCTTAGCGTGGATATCAGCATCCCGTACCAGGTGCTAGGGGTAGACTGGAGCATCTTGGCTTTCATTCCCGCAGCGAATGTGGCCTTCAAAGACAGGGGCTCAGATGCTCTGTCTCATTCCCAACTCCTTAAGAATTGTTGTACCTCCTCAATAGATTTCTAAGGTTCCACATGCCCAGGGAGATCCCTCTCATAGGGCCACGCCCCCCTAAGGCTGGAATAATTCAATCTACAAGGGAGTGAGTACCTTGCACCCCTCTGAGCACCATGCAGGTTCTGTTGGAGGGCAAGGTGTGTGATGATGTTGCTCATTTTCTCTGCTGCCTGCCTGGTCAGAGAAACGCCATCGCCCTCCGTACACCATAGCCACAGTGACCATGCCTGGACACTTTCTCTGCCTTTTGCTGGTAATGGCAGCTATATCAATAAGCTCAGGAGGCATATATTCTCTCATCATGAACATCTCCTGAACTGGGGGCTGCCCCGCTGGCTGGGGTTGCTGGGGCTGTGCTTTTGCTTTCCTTTGTGTTAAGGGTCAGATGACACAGGGCCTTTCATCAATTTCACTGTCAATCACCACAACATCCTCCTCTTCACTCTCCTCACTTTCCCAGAGATTCCTCCTCTCAGCATCCTAATCAGTCTTTGTCACAAGCACTTGGACCTTCTTCCACAGCAACTAGCACCCTCCTAGCTTTGCAAAAAGGCACACTAAGGTCTTCAACGGATTGTCATCCTTTCCCACCTTGTCTGCCAACCCAAAGCTAGCAGAGTAGTGGACAACTGCACATCCTTCTCTAACCTCAGTGCTTCCAACTTTCTAACTCAAGGGTCAGCCTCTAGCTGGGCATCAGGGGCTAGCCGAACCGCCCACAGCAGAGGCCAGCCCACCCGGGCAGCCATGCGTTTCCCTTCTTTGCCGCAGTGCACTATGTGCAGTTCTTCAAACAAACACATTTGGCCAGCTGGCATTTTCAGGGTGCCCGCATACTCACACAGAGGTCCACAAGCATCTGACATACAGGCCAACCCTCCCCACAGAGAGGTCATTGGCCAACTCAGGACTTCCCCCACAGGTGCCACTTTCCCAAGGTCCATTTCTTCTGTCTCCTGGCTCACTTGCCATTTGTTGTTTCCCAACTTCGGAGCTCCCCAGGTGAAATCTGAAACCAACCTCCCAAAAAAGAGGCAGACCACTCCAGTGTTGACCTAGGAAAAATCACTACAAATTAAACTGCAGATATGTATTTGGACAATTAGAATTGCAATTCGAGAGACACAGATTCAGGCAGAAACCCAAAATGTGCTCCAGACAAGACAAAGGAGGCAAGGATTTATAAGACAAAAAGAGATAAATCACACAGGTTGTTTTGCCAGACGCATGATTGGTGCTGACAACTACTGTTATTCTTTGGCTACGCGTGATTGGTTGCTAAGGCCATCTCTAAGGCAAAAAGATCTTGAGCAAGCATTTTTTCTGTAGGAGTAAGCATTTTTCTTAAAAGAAGGTCAAATAACAACAGTGAGGCACAGTTTAAAAAGTCACATTCCATCTGGGTAGAGACGTGGTGAATGCACATAAGCCCCACTTCATTAATGGCCTCCATGCTCCATTTGGAAGCCCCAATATGTTACTCCATTTTGTTTTGAGGAGGGGGCCAGGAGCTTTCTATTGCCTGGATCCAGCTCACAGGTCAACCTGTGGTCACGTGATCCTGATGACCTCCTCCAGTACCAATTTGCCCCAGTGGTAACATGTTGCAAAAACTAAAGTAAAATATCACAACTAGGATATTGACATATATACAGTCAAGATATACAATATTTCCATAACCACAGGATCTCTCATGTTGCCACTTTACATACACACCCATTTCCCTCCTGCTCCCAGTCTCTCCCTGGCAACCATTAATCTGCTCTCTATTTCTATAATTTTGTTATTTCAAGTATGGTATATAAATAAATACAATCATACAAAAATGTAATCATTGGGATTGCTTTTTTCACTCAGCCTAATTCTTTGGGGATTCATCCAGGTCATTGCTTGTATTGACAGTTTATTCTTTTTTTATTTTTGAGTAGTACTCCACAGTATGGATATAACTGTTTAACCATTCACCCATTGAAGGAGGTCTGTGTTTTTTCTAGTTTCCAATTATTATTAATAAAGCTGTTATCAACATTCAAGTAAGGATGTTGTGTGAACACAAGCCCTCATTTCTCTGAGATAAATGCTCAGGAGTGAAATTGCTCAGTCACATATCTCTAGTATATTTAGTTTTTTTAAGAAAGTGCCAAACCGCTTCCAGAGTGATTTTTACATTTTACATTCCCATCAGCAATGGATGAGTGATGAATGACTCATTTTCTCTGCATCCTTACCAGCACTTGGTCTTGTCACTATTTTTTATTTTACTCATTCTGATAGGTGTATAGTGAATTATCATTGTGGTTTTAATTTGCATTTCTATAATGGATAATAATGTTGAACATCTTTTCATGTGCTTTTTTGTCATCTGTAAATCCTCTTTAGTGAAATGTCTTTATGTCTTTTGCCCATGTTCTAGTTGGGTTGTTTATTTTTCTACAGTTGAGTTTTGAGAAGTTTTAAAAACATATTCTAGATACTAGTCTTTTGTCAGACATCTGATTTGCAAATATTTTCTCCCAATGTGTAGCTTGTCTTTGCATCCTCTTAACATGATCTTTCTGAAAAGAAAAGTTTTTAAATTTGATGAACTCTGGTTATCAAATTTTCCTTTTATGGATTGTGCTTTTGGTGTTATGTCTAAGAACTTCTGCCTCGCCCCTGATCCCAAAGATTTCTCCTATGTTTTGTACTAAAAATGTTATGGTTTTATATTTTACATTTCAGTTTGAAATTCATTATGAGTTTAATTTTTGTATATGATATGAGACTTGCTCAAGGTCCCTTTTTTTTTTTTAACATATGCATGTCCAGTTGCTCCAGCACTATTTGTTGGAAAGGCTATCTTTCCTTCATTGAATTGCTTTTGCATCTTTGTTAAAAATCAGTGGAGCGTATTTGTGTGGGTCTATTTCTGATTTCTCTGTTCTGTTCCATTAATCTATCCATTTATCCTTCCGCCCATACTACACAGTCTTAATTAATGTAACAACATGATAAGTCTTGAAATCAAGACTTATTTCTAGCACATAGACTCATTTCTAGCACTTTATTCTTCTTTTGCAAAATTGTTTTAGCTATTTTAGTTCTTTCCCTATAAATTTTTAGAATGATTTTGTCCATATCTACAAAAAAACATTGCTGGGGTTTTCATAGGAACTGTGTTAAACTTATATATGAATTTGGGAAAAACTGACATTTTTACTATGTTGAGTCTTCTAATTTACGAGTTCAGTATGTCTCTCCATTTGTTTAGAGTTTCTTTGATTTCTTTCATCTGTATTTTGAGTTTTCAGCTACAAGTCCTGTATATGTTTTGTTAGATTTACAGCTAAGTGTTTCATTTTTTGAGTAAATTTAAATAGCATTGTATTTTTAAATTTCCATATCCATGTGTCCATAACCAGTACATAGAAATACAGTTGATTTTTGCGTGTTGACCTTGTATCCGGCAACCTTGCAAGTTTTTAGCTCTAGTCTTTATAAAATTATTATTATTATAGAGTCCTTGAGATTTTCTACATAGACAATATGTGTTCTGCAAATAAGAGCAGTTTATTTCTTCCTTTCAAATCTGTATGCCGTGATTTCCTTTTCCTGCTTATTGCACTGGCCAGAACTTCCAGTACTATATTGAACAAGTATGCCAAGAGTTGATGTCCTTGCCTTGTTTCCAATCTTAGAGAGAAAGAATTCAGTCTTCCGCCATTAAGTATAATGATAACTATAGGGTTTTGGTAGATGTTTTTAATCATGTTGATTAACTCCTCTCTATTCCTCTTTTCTGAGAGTACTTTTTTTTTATCATAAATGGGTGTTCAATTTTGTTCAATAATTTTTATGCATTGAGTGATATAATTATGTATTTTTTTTTCACTATATCTGTTAATATGGTGGATTACATTGATTGATTTTCAAATACTGAACCACCCTTGCATCCCTGAGATAATCTCCACTTGGTCATGGGTGTATAATTCTGTTTATATGTTGCTGAATTCTGTTTGCTAATATTTTGCTAAGGATTTTTGCATCTATATTCATGAGCAATGTTATACCATAGTTTTCTTTTTGTGCCTCTGGTTTTGGTATCAAGGCACACTAGCCTCATGAAATAAATTGGAAAGTATTCTCTCCTTTTCTATTTTCTGGAAGACATTGTGTTGAATTGATGCTAATTTTTTTTTTTTTAAGTGTATTGAATTCTCCAGTGAAATCATCTGGGCCTGGAGATTTTTTTGGGGAGGGTTTTCTTTTATTACAAATTCAATTTCCTTAATGTTTATAGGGGTATTCAAATGACTTGTTTCATAGTGGATCAGTGTAGGTAGTATAATAGTTTCCTAGGGCCTTAAAACAAAATATCACAAACTGGGTGGCTTAGAACAACAAAACTTTATTGTCTTCCAGTTCTGGAATCTGGAAGTTCAAAATTAAGGTGTCAGCAGGACATGCTCCCTCTGAAACCTGTAGAAAAATGATCCTTCCTTGACTTTCCAGCTTCCGGTAGCCTCAGATGTTCCTTGGTTTGTGGCAGTTTAATTCCAATCTCTGCTTCCATTATCACACGTCATTCTCCCTGTATCTGTTCACATCATCTTCAGTCTATGTGTGTCTGTATCCAAATGTCCTCTTTTTATTAGGACATCCGTCATATTGGATTAGGGCCCATCCCAATGACCTCATCTTAAATTGCTTAAATCAGGAAGGACCCTATTTCCTAATAAATTCACATTCTGAAGTACTAGGGGTTGAGACTTCAACATATCTTTCAGAAGGTTACAATTCAACTCATAACAAATAGTTTGTGTTTTTCAAGGAATTGGTCCATGGCATCAAACCTATCAAATTTATGTGTGCAGTGTTGTTCACAGTATTCCCTTATTAATCTTTTGATGACTTCAGGATCTGTGGCGATATTCTCTATTTCATGACTGATATTGGTAACTTGCCCCGTCTCAGTTTTTTGTCCGTCTTGTTCAAGTTTGTCAATTTTATCGATCTTTTCAAAGATGAAATTCTTTGTTTCATTGATTTTTTTTCTGTTGTTTTCCTGTTTCAATTTCTGCTCTAATTTTATTATTTCCATTCTTTTTTTGATCTAGGTTTATTCTTCTCTTCTTTTTGCTAAGTGCTTGAGGTGAAAGCTTAGATTATTGATTTGAGAATTTTCCACTTTTCTAATATATACATTTAGTATGTTAAATCTCCCCATCAGGACTGGTTAATTCTGTCCCACAAATTTTGATATGTTGTATTTTCATCTACATTGAATTCAATGTATTTTTTTTTAACTTTATTTGAGACTTCTTCTTTGACCCATGGATTTTTTATAAGCATGTTGTTTAATTTTCAAGAGTTTGGATATTTTCTTCTAATCTTTCTGTTCTTTATTTCTCTTTTGTTTCCACTGTTTTCAGGGAACAAAATGTATGTGATTTCAATTCTTTTAAGTTTGTTGAGATTTGCTTTGTGCTCCAGGATACGGTCTATCTTGGTATAAGGACACCGGAAAAAACATACATTCTGCTGTTTTTAAGTGAAGTGTTCTACAAATGTCTACTAGATCCTATTTTGGTTTATGGTGTTGTTAAGTCTTTCTATATCCTTGATGATTTTCTGTCTGGTTGTTTTATCAACTGTCGAGAAAGAGTGGTTAAAGTCTGCAACTATAATTGTGTATTTTTCCATTTCTCCATTCTGTTCTTTTAGCTTGTTGTAACATACGTTTTGCAGTTCTGCTGTTTGGCATGTACACGTTTAGGGTTGCTATGTCTTCTTGGTTAATTGAACTTTTTATCATTATATAATCTCCCTCTCTGTCTCTGGTAATTTTCTTTGCTCTGAGACCTACTGTATCTGATATAAATATAGCCACTCAGGCCTTCTTTCGAATATTTGCATGATATATCTTTTTCCACAGTTCTCCTTTCAATCTTCTTGTATAGTTATATTTGAAATAAATTTCTTATAGACAGCATATAATTAGGTCATGTTTTTAATCCACTCTGCCAATTTTTGTCATTTAATTGGTGTATTTAGACCATTTACATTTAATGTAATCATTGGTATAATAGTGCTTAAAACTAACATTTTATGCTTTTTATTTGTTTTCTCTCTTTGTTGTTTTTGTTTTCTTTTTCCTGCCTTACTGTGGTTACTTAACATTTTTTAATTTCAAATTTATTTATCTATAATATTTTGAGCATATCTACTTGTATAGTTTTTTTAGTGATTTCTCTACATATTTCATTATATACACCTAACTTATCATAGTCTACCGGGGTTGTCATTTTACCAGTTTGAGCAAGGTGTAGAAACTGTACCTCTCTTATGCTCCCTTATCTCTGCCGTTATAGTATAATTGTCTTAAATGTTTCCTCTACATACATTTAGAAGCACACCAGACAATGTTATAATTTTTGCTTTAACTGTCAAATGTAATTTAGAAAATTCAAGAGAAGAAAAAATCCTATTGTATTTCATATTACTGCTTATGGTATTCTTCCTTCCTGATGTTCCAAGATTCTTTCCTTATAGTTTCCTTTCTGTTTAAAGAACCTCCTCTAGCCATTCTTTTAAGGTAGGTCTATTGGTGACAAATTCTCTTAGTTTTCCTTCATCTGAGAATGTCTTGATTTCACCTTCATCTCTGAGGAATATTTTCACTGGATAATGGATTCTGTGTTGATCGTTCTTCTCCTCAGCACTTTAAAAATGTTGTGTCACTTATTTCTGGCCTCCATAGTTTCTGAAGAGAAATCCACTGTTATTTGAAGTGTTTTCTCCTATGGGTAATGTGATGTTTCTCTATGACTGCTTTCAGTATTTTGTCTTTGTATTTAATTTTCAGAAGTTTGACTATGATGTGTCTTTGTGTGGATTTCTTTATGTTTATCATGTTTGGATTTTGCTTGGTTTCTTGAAGCTACAGCTTTACGTTTTTTGCCAAATTTGGGGATTTTTCAGCCATTTTTCTTCACACGTTCCAGAGGCTCTGTTCTTTTTCCTCCTTTCCTCCTTTTTTCTTCCTTTCCTTTCCTTTCCTTTCTCTCTTTCTTTCTCTCTTCCTCTTTCTTTCTTCCTTTTTTCCTTTCTTCCTTTCTTTCTTGGCTATTTTTCTCTATTTTGTTCATATTGGATAATTTACATTATTCTCTCTTCCAGTTCACTGATTTTTCTCCTCTGTTGACTTTATAATGATGTGAAATCATCCAATTCGTGTTTTATATTGATTACTGTGTTTTCAGTTCTAATATTTCCATTTGGTTTTTCTTTATGCATTTTATTTACTAGCTATGACTTTTTTTTGCTGACTTTCTGTTTCTTCAGTTGTTTCAAGTATGTTTGTAATTGCTCATTGAAACATTTTTATTATAGCTACTTTAAATTCTTTGTCAAATAATTGTAACATCTCTATCATCTCAGTGTTAGCATCTCTTGATTTTTTTATTTCATTCAGTTTGAAATCTCCCTGGTTCTTGGTATGATGAGTAATTTTCTACTAAACTCTACACATTTTGGGTATGATGTTAGGAGACTCTGAATCTCATTTAAATGTTTTTAGCTGGTTTCTCTTGACACTGCTTCTGCCAGGCAAGGAGGGGTGGGTAGGGTGGTGGTGCTGCCTCCTTACTGTCAGGTGGGGATAGAAATCTATGCCCCCCTCTTGACTTCCTTTGATAGCTGAGGGAGAATGGTGCCCTCCTTACTGCTAAGGATAGATGAGGGTTCAGTCTCCTCACTAGGTTTCCTTTGAAACCTCCATCACTGGGAGTATTGGGAGTGTCTGGTTATTACTTCCCATGTGGCCTCATTACTTTTGGGCAGTGATGAATGCTCTGACTCTCCACTCTGCCTCTTCTTACACTCCCCCAGTGCAAAGTGGGAGAAGGACACATTGCTGCTATGTGATATGAGAGTACAGGCTTCATTGACACCAAGGTAGGGAGGCAGGGCTGCTACTGCCTGGCAGGGATGAGAGTCCTGGCTCCCTACTCAGCCTTCTCTGACACCACCTGGCCCGGGGAGTAGGAGTGCCCCCTTAGAGTCTAGAAATTGTAGAATCTAGGTTCCCTACTTGACCTTTGATGGTATGGGCCAGGTGGGGCCCCCGAATTTTTTATTTGGTATTCTGCCAGAATGCTGCCATTACTGTCCACAAATTTTCTGTCTTGCTAGGCTGCCCCTTTCCTGGCCCTCTGGCTAGAGAGAGGAGGCTTTTTCTGTCCGCACTCGTTGACATTTCCTGCTTGCCGACTTCTTCAGCTCCGAGTCTGGGATATATGAGGCAAAAGAAAACCCAGAAACTCACCACCATGTCATTCCTTGAGTCCCAAAGTCCCCAACTTTTATGCCTTCTTCTGTCTACCTTCTGTCTTCCTGGTCTTGTTTCATAACCTCCAGTGGTTTTAGTTGTGTCTACCAGGAGGAATGGGGCAAAGTGCATGTACTCCATCATCCCGTTTGTGGAAGTGGTATGGTTTTCTTTTCAAAAAAACTTTTCTTAATAAAAAAGGATCAGAGTCAAAAGCACGCTCATCTTAACAGTCATTTGCTATTATCAATGTCTTTCTTCTTAAAATAACTGTCATTTTTGCTCAAGGAAATACTGAAGCAGGCGCTTGGAATTTTTCTGACAGCCCTTCCTTCCAGGGCCTGGGTAATGGCCTCTGATGGATGACCCCTGTCACAGGTTTTGAGCTTTCTATGTGTACACAGGCATCTAACAGACTAGGAATGAGTGAGTCACAGTTAAGGAAAATGAGTTAGATGAAGAATTGCGAGAATCAAAAACAGGAAAGAAAATCCAAGTAAAGAGAAAGTAGTTAGAAGATCAAAGAGAGCATTGCTCTGAGTGATCAACCATTACATGGTAGGAGAGACACAAGAATAAAATCTAGAGAGGCAGCCAAGGGAAGGGTGCACGACCAGTGGGGAATGTGGGCATTGCCAGGAATAGAGTGTGAATGTGGAAAAGTGGACCAACAACTTTAGGGTTCAGACTTGCTGTACCGGAGAGAGAAGGAGAGAGGGGAGGGGACTGGACCGCAGGGCGGAGAGAGAGAAATTCTGTCGGAGTCACCGCTGCTGGGCACGGAGAGCGGGAAGGGAAAGCTCAGAGGGAGCCTCCAGCAACTGTGGAGGAGAACAGGAGCTGGGCAGAAGGGTTGGAGCTTTGGCCAAGCGCTCTTGCAAGATCAGAGGGGCGACCGGAGGCGACCACCGGGTGCTCGCAGCGCGCAGCGCTTCCTGACCGGGGAGGAGCGTGTCTCCAACAGCACCGCGGCGGTCCCAGCCTGCGCGCCTCTGTCCCCGCGCGCGTCCGTGCCTGCGCTTCAAGAGCCGGGTCCTCGCACCACAGACTTCTCGTCCTTCGCCCGCACTTCCCGCCTTTCTTCTCTACGCGCCCATCGACGATGGATGGCAACTCCCTGCTCTCCGTACCAAGGTAAGACCTGCTTCCCCCTTTGCCCAACCTAATGCCCTTCAAACTCCGTTTTGCGCTCCGGAGCGGTCAGGAACTTGCCCTGGAGGCGCCTCGATCTGCGCGGGGCTCCCATGGAGGAGACAGAGGACTCTGCACTTGAAATAAAGTCCGGCCCGGCTGTGCGAGGAGCTCTTGAGCGATCGAGGTCCCTGTCACCTGCCCCACAGGGCGTGATGCTGGGTGCGGCCTGCGCGCCGGAGCAGCACAGGGTGGGGGACAGCTCGTGCCCGCCTCTAGGGCCGGGGGCTGGGCTCCACTCTGCCAGGGGGAAGCTGGAAGCCGGAGTTTTCGTGGACGCAGCCTAGAGAGCCTTCGCACCTTAGGGGGAGAGGGGTTCCAAGGTAGGGATGAAAATAGGAAGGAGCAAGACTAGGGCGAAGTACCTCTGCATCCCGTCCATCTTGACCTGGGCAAGTGTGCGCGGTTGCTGGGGTGGGGAGGTAGAAGTGGCGGGTTGGGGAGATTGCCCATAACCCCTGACCCACACCTAGACTGTGCCGGATTGAGACCCAGGACAGAAAAGACCACGGTCCGCTTCACTCCCACCCGCCTTTGTTGCCACCACATCGCTTGCCAATTGCAAATTTCTCCTTAACATCTCCAGCTGTGCGCGTTCCCTGACCCCTGCAGAGCTCCAGAGTCCCCACGCGGGGTAGGTAAGGGACGCCACCTTAGACACTGCCAGGAGGGAGCAACGTGTTTTCTCTGGTTTGCGTCTCCTTCTTTCCCTTTGCCCCTGTTTCGCACTTCTTCCAACTCAGTCTTTTGTGAATTTTAGAAACTGAGATTTTTATATTTCTTCCCCCATAAACCTCAGGGACAAATTGAGGCTGTAGCGAGGGTTGTGTTCCGCCAGCTGGGCAGATGGCTTTTGCGCTCTTTGTTCTCGGCGAGGAGCGTCCACACCGAGAGCAGAGGATGCCGCTGCTCGCTGGGTGCAGGTGTCTCCCTGCTGCCCGCACAGCCCCACCTCTCCTGGGCGAGGGGCTTAGTGTTGCTCCTCTTGTCATCACTTACTTCCCCTTTTCCCCAAGCAAAGCATCTAGGCAGCTTCCGGCCGAGAATATCAGGCACTGGAATAAACATTTTAAGCCTGCGTTCTTGGAGAGCAGCAAAACCCGGGATCCACAGGCTGTGGCACGCATGTAGCTGATACTATATTGCCAAGTAGCCGAGATGGGCGTGGGAGTGGAGCGGAGGTGGCAGAGGAGGACAGAGACTGCTTTTCAAACGCGTTGAAGGCTGCCATCTAGAGACGAAGCATTTATATTCTGTAGTAAAATAGAGCTTTCCTAACTCCACAGACGTGTCCTTTTCAAGCATCCTTTTGCTGGAGGGGAAGCAAAGGGCTCTGAAAAGGCCCGCGGTGGTTTCTATGCATGACCTGAAGCTGCTCTTCAGTGAAAAATCTCTAACCCTGGAACCAAACAGGGTCAAACTACTACCAAGTCTTTCCATTGTGCCCTAATGCATGAAAAAGACAGTAAGAAACGCAGGAAGATACTTTTAAACTTCAAAAAAATACTGCCACTGATTTTCAGGTAAAAGTATGAGGTATTTTGAAAGTCAAGCAAACTGGGGGTTCACTTTGTACACCATCTGTTCTACTGCCTATGATCATTAGAATTGAAATGGTGAACTGTGTGGTTCCAACATTCCAATAGAGACACTTTTGATTGCTTGCTTTAAATTCAGTTTTGCAGATCAATACTGCTGTGCCTGAATCAGGATTATATTACTATTCAAAAGCTGGGACATTTTCTAAAATATTGGAAATGCATTTTGCCAACAATTCCTCAAAATTATTTCTATTGCAATACTGTAAAATGATCTTTTAAGGAGCAAACCAACTGCAATGATACTGCTCTATGTCTTGTAGTAGCCTATAAAAATATTAATAGGGATTTAACATCAGCTGCAGCAAGTTAAACCTTTGAATATTACTGTTTCTTCACCACAACACATCACATTTTCCACAAATCAGTGTGTAATTCAGCTATTTTACTAGCATCCTTATTCATATAAAAAATACTCACTTAACTCCAATAGGTGAGTTAATTTGATCCTCTATTTCATTGAATACAAGAAACATAATTTCTTTTCCATAATATTTAACTGAAAGTCATAGGTATTGATATGTAAAAAACAAACTAGAATTAAAAAACAGTGTGTAGAAATATTATATTAGTCATACCACTTGTCCACAAAACTTTGAATTCAAAGCATTGATGACCGGATACTCTACACAAGCTTTTTCAGGTAAATGGCAATGATCAAGAAAAATCAAATTGTTATCAATCAATACTTGTGTTGTCTAAATCTGAAATGTTTTCAGTATCTAATAAAACTAGGTTGATTATAAATCACTGCTTTTCTTAAGAATTATAAGACAATTTAAGACATTCTGTTTAACAATTGGACAGAGAAAAAATGTTTTAGTAATATATCAAGTTAATTATCGAATATATTTTTTGTCTTGGCTTTTAGACCTTAAAATTTTCAGTGAATCAAAGATATAAATGACTGAAATTTTAATCAAGCAATATTCTATGAAGATTGATCTAAAAATTGCATTTGAGTCATATACTTTAGAAACTTTGAGGCATGTTTTTTAAGAAAGGAATCGTTTACAGTTCTTTGAGTTATTATACTTCACGACCTTATCTGTGAAAGCTCCAATTAATTTTTACTCTGAATATTTTCATTTTTAAATGTACGATAAGTTATGTGGATTACATTACATATTTCTTAAAATCTCTGGTTATCAAAGCTGGAAAATGTCTTCAATAAGGAAACTGAGCTGTGGCGAAAGGAAAGTTTCCCATGTTAGTTTGATTATAGACCCAGAACCCAGGTGTGTCCTGGCTAACAGTCCAGTTCAAGGAAAAAAACCAAAAAAAAAGGGAAATTTTATTTATTTATTTTTTTATGGCTCATTTTTTTTAATTTTTTGTTTATTGCAGTAACGTTGGTTTATAACATTGTAAAAGTTTCAGGTGTACATCATTGTACTTCTATTTCTGCATAGATTACATCATGTTCCCCACCCAAATACTAATTACAACCCATCACCACACACATGTACTGAATTATCCCTTTCGCCCTCCTCCCTCCCCCCTTCCCCTCAGGTAACCACCAATCCAATCTCTGTCTCTATGTGTTTGTTTATTGTTGTTATTATCTACTACTTAATGAAGGAAATCATATGGTATTTGACCTTCTCCTTCTGACTTATTTCACTTTGCATTATACCTTCAATGTCCATCCACGTTAATGCCTGGATTTCATCGTTTCTTATGGCTGAGTAGTATTCCATTGTGTATATATACCACAGCTTCTTTATCCATTCGTCCCTTGATGGGCACTTAGGTTGCTTCCAAGTCTTGGCTATTGTGAATAACGCTGCAATGAACACAGGGGTGCATGTACCTTTACAAATTGGTGTTTTCAAGTTCTTTGGATAAATACCCAACAGTGAAATAGCTGGATCATATGGTAGTTCTATCCTTGATTTTTTGAGGAATCTCCATACTGTTTTCCATAGTGGCTGCACCAGTTTGCACTCAAAAAGGCAAATTTTTTTTTGATCTGAAAGTTTTGATAGAGTTTCTTTAGTCACCTGTTTTACAAAAAGTTTATTTAATTTGCTAATGAGGTATTATGAAATAAAAATGAATTCAAGGACTCTCATCCAGTGTGTTCTATTGCCGTAGTACACTGTTCTACAATACAGTACTTACCCCTTTACAGAAGGAAAGTCAGTCTCACTTATATCAATAAAACTACTGTGTGTATAGTAAGGTTTATATTTTACCAAGTGTTATTGCATATACGAAATTATTTGATCATCATATCCCTGTGAGTTAATTATGACAGATATAATTATCTCCACTTCCTAGTTGAAAAATGTCAAGCAGAAGGTAATTAAATGAAGAAAATCATTAGATTTAAAAATCCACACAATAGTTTATAGCAGAGCTAGGTCATCCACAAAGTTCTAGCTTCAAGTTAGGTTTTCTTTCTTGTATTGATTGAAAATCCACACTTTATTTCAAACAGAGGGAAAAAGAGATTCTGATGCACATTTGGATAACACTGATGTCATTAGAACACATGGGGGCAGCCTATAAAGGAAGATCATCTTTTAAAGCCGACAAGTACTGAAAATATCATTTTTGCAAGCAGAAATAATTTGTCACCTTGACCATAGCTAAGCTTGAATCTGAAGATTAAGAAAGAAGCCATCTCTTATTTTCTAAATCACACACATTTTTTATACTATATTATTTTGTTCTTTTTGTTTTGTTTGGCTTACTGGATTCTGTTTCAATAATAAGGTTTTCATATGGCACTTTGAGTGAGAAAATCATCAAAGACGAACATTTGAAAAAATAAGGTATTTTGATTTAGATTTCCTGTCACTTTATTTTAACCAAAACTAAGTTTAACCTAGCAACATTTCACTAAAGCACACCAAAATCTTAGAGTTTTGTCTCTAAAAATGTTAGTTCTAGGGAAAAAAGCAACTGGATTTTTTTTTGAAGGAGCAAACAGCCCAATACTGTAAACTAGACTAAGGTCTTCCTTCAACAAGGTTTTTTTGAAAGGTTATCTGTTTTCAAATTCATATGAAAGGGGAAATTCAACAGTATATTTACATTTCTGTGTCTAGGTTATCAAAAACTCTTTCAGAAAAGATTAATCCATCACTCTTAACAAATTGCAGATCAGGGAAAAATGTCAGATACTGTCTTAAGTGCGAACTTAAGATCATTCTCTATTCTGGAATGCATGTTCTCTTCAACACCAGGGCTGACATGGCCACATAAATCAATTCATGTTTCTTAAAGAAACATGGCCCAAGAGGTGCTATTTCTTATTGAGAAAGAAACTGAGAATTAGTAAGTTCCGGTGCCCAGAACTCTGAGATCCCACATTGCTGCAGAATTATGGGTATCTGGGGAAGAGATGGGAATTCTGAAGGCAATTCCCATAGAAACAACCTTATAAAAAATCTATTAATGCTACACTTGATGAACTGACACTTTTAGGGGCCCTTGATCTCCATCCATGTGGTTCCTTTAGTAAAATATGTATCTGCTACAAAATAATCAATTAATAAATAAACTATTAGAACTCATCTCCTTCACAAGGGGTCACCTTTGTCCAATACTATTCATTTTAATGGAGTTTACTCTGTGCGTGAGTTGCAGCTACAAAGAATCATAAAAAGAGCAAGAGGAAAAAGTGATATATTTGATACCTGGACACCTGGTGTTTAGTCCTGTTCTGAAATTAATGACAGTGACGGCGTGGGCAAGTTGCTTCACAGGCTGCTCCTCTGGCTTCTCCTGCTGCTCATATGTCTTCACAATGACATATGCCCTGCATATATGGATCTTCTAGGTCCTTACTTCTAACCTTCTAGAATACCACAGGCTTTATTGTAGCAGTGACTCTCAGTTGGGCACAATCTGAACATCTCATTCTCTTGAAAGAGACATGTGAAATCAAGGCATTTAAAAGAACTGAAGCAACACCCACCCATCCGAAAGAAAGACCAGGTTAGAGAATGGCTTGGTTTGTTTTTAATGCCCCCCATAGGGAGAGCAGCATAATGCTCCCAGAAGGCATAATAAAAGCTCACTCATTTTTTTTTGTCTGTGTATGAGGAAGATTGGCCCTGCGCTAACATCCGTTGCCAATCTTTCCTCTTTTTGCTTGAGGAAGATGGTCCCTGAGCTAACATCTGTGCCAGTCTTCCTCTATTTTATATGTAGGATGCCGCCACAGCATGGCTTAATGAGTGGTGTGTAAGTCCATGCCCAGGATCCTAACCTGCAAACCCCAGGCCGCCAAAGCAGAGCTCGCAAACTTAGCCACTATGCCACCAGGCTGGCCCCAAGCTCACTCTTTTTTAAAGAATATAGCACAGTGATTAAGATCCTGGGTCTACCACTTATTAGTTATTGGTTATCCACTCTGGGGCAAAATGCTTATCTACTCTATGACTCATTTTCATCATCTGGAAAATGTGAACAGTAAGAGTGCTTCAAACATTTGAAAAGGTTTCAAATGGGAGTAAGAATTGAGATAGCATGTGTAAAGTACAAGAAGCAGTGAACTTTTAGCTATTGCTGCCTATAATATTTAATAAACTCCTTTAAATATGGCTGCTTCATGATAGATTTTTAAAATCAATGCTGGTGCATAGCCCACATAACTCAGACATGAAGTCTACTTTATATGATGTTAACATAGCTACTCCAGCTTTCCTTTGGTTTACCTTTTTCCATCCTTTGCGTTTAATCTATTTAAGTGTTCACATTTAAACTTATTTCTTGTAGACAAGGTATTGTATCTTACTTTTTTATCCCATCCAACAATCTCTTTCTTTTAACTGGTGTGTTTAGACCTCTCACATTTATTATGCTTCTAGAAAGTCTGGATTAAAATTCACCAACTAACTAGCTATTTTCTATTTGTGCCATCTGTTCTTTGTTCCTTTTTTTCCTCTTTTCTGCCTTCCTTTGGGTTATTGAGAATTGTTTTATTGATTCCATTTTTTCTTCTCATATTATTTATACTTCCTTTTAAAAATTTGTGGTTGCCCTGGGGTTTAGAATATATATCTTTTACTAATTTTCAAAGTGTCTACCTTCAAATTATAATATATCACTTCATATACAGTGTAAGGTGCTTACAAGTATATATCCAAATTCTCTTCCCTGATCCTTAATGCTACTGTTATCATATGTTTTATTTTTGTGTATGCTATAAACACACTATATATTACTACTATGTTTGCTTTAAACAGATATTTTTTAGACCAATTAGAAATAAGAAAAAAATAAATTTTATTTATGTTTATTTATTCATTTCTGACATTTCATTTGTCAGAGCCAAGCTTCTGTCTGATATCACATTCCTTCTCCAAAGAACTTCCTTCAACATTTCCTGTAGGACAGGTCTGCTAGCAATGAATTCTCAGTTTTTGTTTATCTGAGAAAGTCTATTTTCCTTTTACTTTTTGAAACATATTTTTTTATGAGTATAGAGTTCTGGGTTGACAGATTTTTTTTCTTTCATTGTTTTAAAGACGTCACTCCCTTATCTTTTATGGTTTATGCCAAGAAGCTGTTTTCATTCTTATCTTTGTCCTTTCTTTGTCACACGTCTTTTTTCCCTGCCTGCTTTCAAATTTTTCTTTTTGTCTCTTGTTTAGAGCACTTTAAATGTGATATGCCAAGGACTGAGTCAGAGAGAGAGAGAGAGAGTGTGTGTGTGTGTATCGTATTTATCCTGCCTGGTGTTCTCTGACCTTCTTGGATCTGTAGTTTGGTGCTTGTTATTAATTATAAAACAAATTCAGCTATGATTTCTTAATATGTTTCCTACCCTGTTCTTTTTCTCTCTTTTCCTTCTGGAATTCCAAGTGCACATATATTAGAATACAGCTCTTGGATGCTCTCTTCTGGTTTGGTTTTGTTGTTTTCATTCTTTTTTCTTTTCTTTTGTTTCAGTTTAGGTAATTTGTATTGACCTGCCTTCAAGTTCATTGAGTTGATTCTACTGAAAGAATTTGTCAAAGGCATTCCTCATTCAGTGACTGTACTTTGCATTTCTAGCATTTCCATTTGATTTTTCTTATAGTTCTACTGCCTGAACTATAAGAAAATTCTCTGCTGAAATTACCCATGTGAGCTTGTATACTGTCTGCCTTTTCCATCAGAGCCATTGAAATAATAATCATTATTTTGAATTGCTTGCTGTGTAGTTTCAACATCTGTGTCATAGCTGAGTCTGGTTCTGTTGGTTGCTTTGTCCCTTGGAAGTGTGTCTGTGTGCATGTCTTTTACTTTTTACCTGCCTTTTAATTTTTTGATGAAAGCCAGATATCTTGTGTAGGGTAATAGAGTTTCCCCAAGTGGAAACTAGAAGTTAATACTATTATTTTATTCTCATTTTAAAGATGAAGAAACTTAGGCTCATAAAGGTTAAATGACTTGCCCAAGGTCACTCAACTAGTGAGTGACCGAGTCAGAACTTGAGCCCTGGTTTTCAAACTCCAAATCCTATGTTGTCTGACTACATCGCTGTTCCTCTCTGCTTCCTAATGCATGCACATTCCCACTCTGCAGGCCTCTGAGACACTCATTCATGCCACATGGCTTCATTTATTTCAGACATTTTTGACCTCCTAATCCAAGAAAGTTACTGAAGCATATATAATAATGAGTAAGAAATGGCTCTCGCCCTTGGTGAACTTAGTATGTAATTTCAAGCCATTTTTTCAGAATGCCTATTGATTCAATCTTTCTGGAAATACAGTCTTGAAATCAAAAGCAGCTACAAAGACCAGGGGATGCTATGAGATTTTTGACACAACCACAAGAAGCAATGGAAAGCTAGAGTGTGACAGTCAATGGAGTTAAGCACGTGAATTAAAAAGTTTGTGACTGTTCTCAAAGAAGTGTAAGAATCCAGACACTGAATCCTCCACCTGCACACCATGCCACATTTCTGCCTGAGATAGAATAGGTGACATATTCAGACACGATTTGAGAGAATTTTTCTCTAAAAAAATAGCATGCACGCCAATATGCTTCTTTTTATTCCTTTCATTTTAAATACGTATTATAATCATGTGTCATGTGTAATGATGGGGATACATTCTGAGAAATACATCAGGTGATTTTGTCATTGTGCAAACATCATAGAGTGTACTTACACAAACCTAGATGGTGTAGCCTACTACACACCTAGGCTATATGGTACTAATCATATGGAACAAGCGTTGAATACGTGATCCGTCGTTGACCGAAATGTTGTTATTCAGCACATGACTCTACGTGACCAAATTTTTGGAATAGTTAACAGAACTTTATACAGTAGCCATAGTTTTAGAAGTACAAGTTAGTTCAGAAAAACATAAGGACATTGTATTAGTTTCTATTTCTGCTTTAATAAATTGCCATAAAATTAGTGGCTTAGATCAACACAAATTTATCTTACAGTTCTGTATGTCAGAAGTCTGACACAGGTCTCACTGGGATAAAATCAAGGTGTTGGCGGGGCTCCAGTCTTTTCTGGAGGCTTTAGGGGAAATCTGTTTCCTTGCCTTTTCCAAATTCCAGAGGCTGCCTTCATTCCTTGCCTTATGATTCCCTTCTTCCATCTTCAAAGCCAGCAATGGTGGATTGAGTCCTTTTTACATCACATCTCTCTGACTTCTGACCTCCTCTTCTGCCTCCCTCTCCCACTTTTGAGAACCCTGGATTTTACATTGATCCATCCAGGTAACCAAGGGTAATCTCCCTATATCAAGGTCAGCTGATTAACAGCCTTCATTCCATCTTGAACCTTGATTGTGCTTTGCCATAAGACAACACATTCACAGGTTCTAGGGATTTGAACATGGAACATGGACATCTTTGGGGGCTCGTTATTCTGTCTAATACCACAGGCATTAATTTAATTAAAAAATTTATCATGGTCGCTCTCAAATGGCATTTAAGATTCTACTAGGAGTGATATCTCTCTTTCTCTCTCTCTCCTTTCCTGTCTCCCCTCTTTATTTCTTAAATAAAGGGGAAGAGTGACCAGGCTATTTTTTCCTCTACTGCAATGTGTGAGTAATTCAGTATAGCTGAGCTGAAATAACCACCCAAATCCTGAAGCTTACTCAAGAGCATAAGGCCACATCAGCATTTGACATGATTAACATATGACCCCTAACTTCTTTTTTTTTTTTAATTTTTTGTTTATTGCAGTAACATTGGTTTATAACATTGTAAAAATTTCAGGTGTACATCATTGTATTTCTATTTCTGCATAGATTACATCATGTTCACCACCCAAATACTAATTACAACCCATCACCACACACATGTACCCAATTATCCCTTTCACCCTCCTCCCTCCCCCCTTCCCCTCTGGTAACCACCAATCGAATCTCTGTCCCTATGTGTTTGTTT
This sequence comes from Diceros bicornis minor, assembly GCF_020826845.1. Classification (NCBI taxonomy): domain Eukaryota; kingdom Metazoa; phylum Chordata; class Mammalia; order Perissodactyla; family Rhinocerotidae; genus Diceros; species Diceros bicornis. Next base: position 17,218,880 of record NC_080776.1, on the reverse strand, counting down.
ATTGTTGTTATTATCTACTACTTAATGAAGGAAATCATACGGTATTTGACCTTCTCCTTCTGACTTATTTCACTTTGCATTATACCCTCAATGTCCATCCACGTTGTCACAAATGGCTAGATTTCATCGTTTCTTATGGCTGAGTAGTATTCCATTGTGTATATATACCACAGCTTCTTTATCCATTCATCCCTTGATGGGCACTTAGGTTGCTTCCAAGTCTTGGCTATTGTGAATAACGCTGCAATGAACACAGGGGTGTATGTACCTTTACAAAATGGTGTTTTCAGGTTCTTTGGATAAATACCCAGCAGTGGAATAGCTGGATCGTATGGTAGTTCTATCCTTGATTTTTTGAGGAATCTCCATACTGTTTTCTATAGTGGCTGCACCAGTTTGCACTCCCACCAGCAGTGTATGAGAGTTCTCTTCTCTCCACATCCTCTCCAACACATGTTGTTTCCTGTCTTGTTAATTATAGCCATTCTGACGGGCGAGAGGTGATATATCATTGTAGTTTTGATTTGCATTTCCCTGATAGTGATTTTGAACATCTTTTCATGTGTCTGTTGGCCATCTGTATATCTTCTTTGGAGAAATGTCTGTTCAGGTCTTTTGCCCATTTTTTAATTGGGTTGGCAGTTTTTTTGTTGTTGAGATGCATGAGTTCTTTATATATTTTGGAGATTAAGCCCTTATCAGAAGTATGGTTTGCAAATATCTTCTCCCAATTGTTAGGTTGTCTTTTCGTTTTGTTGATGGTTTCCTTTGCTGTGCAGAAGCTTTTTAGTTTGATGTAGTCCCATTTGTTTATTTTTTCTGTTGTTTCTCTTGCCCGGTCAGACTTGGTGTTTGAAAAGATGTTGCTAAGACCGATGTCGAAGAGCGTACTGCCTATGTTTTCTTCTAGAAGTTTCACAGTTTCAGGTCTTACATTCAAGTCTTTAATCCATTTGGAGTTAAATTTTGTGTATGGTGTAAGGTAAGGGTCTACTTTCATTTTTTTGCACGTGGCTGTCCAGTTTTCCCAACACCATTTGTTGAAGAGACTTTCTTTTCCCCATTGTATGTTCTTGGCTCCTTTGTCAAAGATTAGCTGTCCATAGATGTGTGGGTTTATTTCTGGGCTTTCGATTCTATTCCATTGATCTGTGTGTCTGTTTTTGTGCCAGTACCATGCTGTTTTGGTTGCTATAGCTTTGCAGTATATTTTGAAATCAGGGAGTGTGATACCTCCAGCTTTGTTCTTTTTTCTCAGGATTCCTTTAGCTATTCGCGGTCTTTTGTTGTTCCATATAAATTTTAGGATTCTTTGTTCTATTTCTGTGAAAAATGTTGTTGGAACTTTGATAGGGATTGCATTGAATCTATAGATGGCTTTAGGAAGTATGGACATCTTAACTATGTTAATTCTTGCAATCCAAGAGCACGGAATATCTTTCCATTTCTTTGTGTCTTCTTTAATTTCTTTCAGCAATGTTTTATAGTTTTCGGTGTACAGATCTTTCACCTCTTTGGTTAAGTTTATTCCTAGGTATTTTATTCTTTTTGTTGCAATTGTAAATGGGATGGTATTCTTAATTTCTCTTTCTGCTACTTCGTTGTTAGTGTACAGAAATGCAACTGATTTTTGTATGATGATTTTGTATCCTGCAACTTTACCATATTCGTTTATTACTTCTAAAAGTTTTCTGGTGGATTCTTTAGGGTTTTCTATATATAAAATCATATCATCTGCAAATAGTGACAGTTTCACTTCTTCCTTTCCAATTTGGATCCCTTTTATTTCTTTCTCTTGCCTGATTGCTCTGGCTAGGACTTCCAGTACTATGTTAAATAGGAGTGGTGACAGTGGGCATCCTTCTCTGGTTCCTGTTCTTAGAGGGATAGCTTTCAGTTTTTCACCATTGAGGATGATATTAGCTGTGGGTTTCTCATATATGGTCTTTATTATGTTGAGGTACTTTCCTTCTATACCCATTTTATTCAGAGTTTTTATCATAAATGGATGCTGTATCTTGTCAAATGTTTTCTCTGCATCTATTGAGATGTTCATGTGATTTTTATTCTTCATTTTATTAATGTGGTGTATTACGTTGATTGATTTGCGAATGTTAAACTATCCCTGCATCCCTGGAATAAATCCCACTTGATCATGGTGTATAATCTTTTTAACGTATTGTTGTATGCGATTTGCTAGTATTTTGTTGAGGATTTTTGCATCGATGTTCATCAGTGATATTGGCCTGTAGTTTTCTTTTTGTGTGTTGTTCTTGTCTGGTTTTGGTATCAGGGTAATGTCAGCTTCGTAGAATGAGTTAGGGAGCTTCCCCCCCTCCTCAATTTTTTGGAAGAGTTTGAGAAGGATAGGTATTAAGTCTTCTTTGAATGTTTGGTAGAATTCCCCAGGGAAGCCGTCTGGTCCTGGACTTTTATTTTTGGGGAGGTTTGTGATTACTGTTTCGATCTCGTTACTGGTGATTGGTCTATTCAAATTCTCTACTTCTTCTTGATCCAGTTTTGGAAGGTTGTATGATTCTAAGAATTTATCCATTTCTTCCAGATTGTCGAATTGGTTGGCATAAAGCTTTTCATAGTATTCTCTTACAATCTTTTGTATTTCTGAGGTGTCTGTTGTAACCTCTCCTCTTTCATTTCTGATTTTACTTATGTGTGCCTTCTCTCTTTTTTTCTTGGTGAGTCTAGCTAAAGGTTTGTCAATTTTGTTGATCTTTTCAAAGAACCAGCTCTTGGTTTTATTAATTTTTTCTATTGTTTTTTTGGTCTCTATTTCATTAATTTCTGCTCTGATTTTTATTATTTCCCTTCTTCTACTGATTTTGGGCTTTGTTTGTTCTTCTTTTTCCAGTTCCTTTAGGTGCATTGTTAGATTGTTTCTTTGAGATTTTTGTTGTTTGTTGAGATAGGCCTGTATTGCTATAAACTTCCCTCTTAGAACGGCTTTTGCTATATCCCATAAATTCTGGCATGTCGTATTTTCATTTTCATTTGTCTCCAGGTATTTTTTGATTTCTTCTTTGATTTCTTCATTAACCCAGTCGTTGTTCAGTAGCATTTTGTTTAATCTCCACGTATTTGTGGCTTTTCTGATTTTCTTCCTATAGTTGATTTCTAGTTTCATACCGTTGTGGTCAGAAAAGATGCTTGGTATTATTTCAATCTTCTTCAATTTATGGAGACTTGTTTTGTGGCCTAATATGTGATCAATCCTGGAGAATGTTCCATGTGCATTTGAAAAGAAGGTGTATTCTTCGGTTTTTGGATGGAATGCTCTGTATATATCTACTAGGTCCATCTGTTCTAGTGTGTCGTTTAAGGCCAATGTTTCCTTATTGATCTTCTGTTTGGATGATCTATCTGTTGGTGTAAGTGGAGTGTTAAAGTCACCTACTATTATTGTGTTACTGTCTATTTCTGTTTTTATGTCTGTTAATAATTGCTTTATATATTTAGGTGCACCTACATTGTGTGCGTAGATATTTACAAGTGTTATATCCTCTTGTTGGATTGTTCCCTTGATCATTATGTAATGCCCTTCTTTGTCTCTTTTTACAGTTTTTGTTTTAAAGTCTATTTTGTCTGATATGAGTACTGCTACCCCAGCTTTCTTTTCATTGCCATTTGCGTAGAGTATCTTTTTCCATCCCTTCACTTTCAGTCTGTGAGTGTCTTTAGGTCTGAAGTGTGTCTCTTGTATGCAGCATATATATGGGTCTTGTTTTTTAATCCAGTCAGCCACCCTATGCCTTTTAATTGGAGCATTTAGTCCACTGACGTTTAAAGTAGCTATTGATAAGTATGTACTTACTGCCATTTCTTAACTTTTTTTTTTCTCAGTGTTTTAGTAATCCTTCTCTGTTCCTTTCTTCTTCTATACAGAATTGATGGTCACTTTAGTTTGACCTCTGTCTGAAAGCTGTACTCTTTAACTCCCCTCCTCCCTCCTTTTATGTTTTTGATATCATATCTATCCTCTTTTTTGTGCATTTGTATCCATTACGTTCTTATCCTGGAAATAGATCATTTTTCCTATTTGTGGTCTTTTCTTGTCCCTTTAAATCAGTCCCTTTAACATTTCTTGTAGCACTGGTTTCTTGGTGACAAACTCCTTTAATTGATGCTTATCTGGGAAAATTTTGATCTCTCCTTCCATTTTGAATGATAACCTTGCTGGGTAGAGTATTCTTGGCTGTAAGTTTTTTCCTTTTAGCACTTTAAATATATCGTGCCATTCTCTTCTAGCCTGTAAGGTTTCTGCTGAGAAGTCAGCTGATAGCCTTATGGGGTTTCCTTTGTATGTAACTTGACATTCTCTTGCGGCTTTTAGGATTCTCTCTTTATCTTTAATTCTGGACATTTTGATTATGATGTGTCTTGGTGTGGGCCTCTTTGGGTTTATCTTGTTTGGGGCTCTCTGTGCTTCCTGTACCTGGATGTCTGTTTCCTTCCTTAGGTTAGGGAAGTTTTCATCTATTATTTCTTGAAATAGATTCTCTGCCCCCTTGTCTCGCTCTGCTCCTTCCGGGACACCTATAACACGGATGTTAGTGCGCTTGATGTTGTCCCAGAGGTCCCTTAGACTGTCCTCACTCTTTTTAATTCTTTTCTCTTTTACCTGTTCACCTTGGGTAATTTCTTCTAGTCTTTCGTCCAGCTCACAGATCCGTTCTTCTATATCCTCTACTCTGCTTTTGAGTCCCTCTAACGAATTTTTCATTTCCAGTATTGTATTCTTCATTTCTGATTGGTTCTTTTTTATATCTTCCATTTCTTTGTTGACATTCTCACTGAGTTCATCTATTCTTCTCCCCAGATCAGTGAGCATCCTTAACACTCTTAGTTTGAACTCTCTGTTGGGTAGGTTGCTCATTTCTGTTTCACTTAGTTCCTTTTCTGGGGTTTTGTCCTGTTCCCTTACTTGGAATGTATTCCTTTGCCTCCTCATTTTGCCTCTTTCCCTGTGCTTGTGTCTACGTATTAGGTAGGTCAGCTAAGTCTCCTGCTCTTGAATAGGTGACCTTATGTAAGTGATGTCTTAGGAGGCTTCCAGTGTGCTTCCCTCAGTTCTCAATGTTCCAGGGTTGACCCCTATGTGGGCTACGTGTGTCCTTCTGTTGTGGCCTGTTTGCTCTCCCTGTAGGCGCCCACGGAGGCTGAGTTATGCTCTTGGTCAGCTGTTGTAATGCTCAGCTGCTTGTAGTTGTTGTGGGCCCTTCAGTCTCTTTATCAGGTGTGGGGAGCCCAAGCACAGTTGGCTGCAAGTTCTAATACCACATTTGTGTTGCAGTATTTCTTTTAAGTGAGTATGCCCCCAGCGTGGCAGGTTGTTAGGCTCAGGGCCTTACAATTGCTGTAAGCCTCTAGACTATTAGGTCTCTTGTCAGCTCTCTGAGGATTGCAGCTGGCTGGGCACAGGAGCACCCAATCGTTTCAGGCTTTGGAAGGTGGGGCAAACCTCCTATGTGGGTCTTTGAGAAGCACAAGTCTTCTGCAGCTGACAAGCCCTGCTGCCCACAGGTCCACACACACAGTCAACACAGTCCTACCCCGTGTGCGAGCCCTGACCTCCCCAAGTGGACCCAGTTTCTCCACGGCGGGAGCCCCACACACTCCGCCACCGTCCCACACTCTCCACCCACTCCTTGTGCACGCCCTGCCCCACTGAAGTGGGCTCACTTGCCAGGCTGCAGAGAATCCAGTTGCCCACAAGTTGCCTGAGGGCTTATTGTTGGGTGGGGTCAGTCTCTAGGGTGGGCTGCCTGCCCTGGCTGAGCTGGATTAAATCTGTGCTCTAGCAGGTGGGGCAGACCCTGGGCTAGCAGGCCGCAGGGAGAACTCCAATGGCGTCTGTGTCAGCATGCCCACACCAGGCCACAACAATGGCCACCGCCAATGTCCCAGTCCCTGGAGAGGTCTCACCCCTCACCGAGATGCACTCAGGGCCTATTAGGTGAGTCTCTTGTCACCAAAGCACTGTGCACCTTTGTTTCTGGTGATTTTAGGATGCTTTCTGAAATGAGTGAGTTTTCGTGCGGGCCCTTTAAGAGCCAGTTTTAGTTTCTTTGTGAACCGGGTTTTCTGGGGGTGCTACCCAATGCTTTAGTAGCAGGCAAAGTCAGATATTATGCCACTGGTGTCGATTGTGCTGGGTCCACAATATGCCCACAGCGGGGGCGCCCCCGGCTCAGGGCCCCGCGCCTCCAGGGAGGCTGCGTACCTGTGAGCTGCTCCCGGCGGCCGTGAAGCTGGCGGCTTGTGACGGCGGCGTTTTTCCTCTCCAGAAGGGACTCCAGAAGGGAGTCTCTGCCTCTTCCACCTCAGTTAGGTTTGTCCGTTGTTGCAGGAGTTCCTCTCATCCAGTTTTCAGTTCTGTCTCAGGGGTAATTTTTCCACGAGTAGTTGTAAATTGGCTGTGTCCACGGGAGGAGGTGAGTTCAGAGTCTGCTTACGCCACCATCTTGACTCTGCCTCGACCCCTAACTTCTTAAAACAATTTCTCCTTAATGATAAATTTACCTATAAAATATGCCTTTTGAAATATCAAGTGCTTTTCTTTCTGTGCTGGAGAAATGAGAATCCTACAGCAACAAAGGATTTTGGTAAAGGTCACCTTGCCCAACCCCCTTCGTTTAGATAATGAAACTGAAGTCAAGAAAAATTAAATGAATAACTCAAATAATACGAATATTTAGAGGTAGAGCCAGAATAAAACATTGGGTTCCTGATTCCTATACTCACCATTGCATTGGATTTCTTTAAAATAATAATAATAAACTTCAAAACACAGAAACTCTTGGAATTTTCTCTTACAGTAGAACTTGTCTATCACCCATGTCTGACTACCTCATTTATTTTTCCTTAAGAAATATAATATCTATATAAACGCTCATGTCTCCATTTCACTTCAGCTGCCAGAAATCCCAGAAATAAATTCAAAGTTCAATTATAACAACTGTGTACGAGTTTATTGCCTGAATATCTGTGCTGTTTTTAGCCATGATACTGACCTCTTGTTATAATTTCTATTTTCCTTAGCTCTGAGTTTTAACTTACGTTTTGCCCTTTTATTGCATATATCTTTTCTGTTAGCTGTCACAGATTCTTAGTGGAACAAGATGGAATATCCATCATTAAATCAATCATGCAATCAATTAATTAATCATTTCTTAATAAGCAATGCAAAAGAATAATTTTCCTGTGTGTTAAAGGAATTAAATTGATCTATGGAAAATTGGAACTCATATAAAATAATGGTCTATTCACATTTAATTAGACTTTCTTTAACGATAGACTGATTGTATCTCAAAAGTTGTAAGTAGTTTCTTTAAAATTATTCTTAGATTATTAAGATTAAAGTAAAACCAACTGCTTTAGAATAAACATTATAAAATAGAATGCTAAAGTTTTGTGAGATGTTTTTCTCAGTTATTTATTAAACGTGATGTTACACATACATTTTAAATATATGTGCGTATGTAATGGATACCAATTTGTATCAAGAGTATCTGCCTAAAGTGGCTTTTTCAGTTTGCACATTTTACATTTTAATGTACTTTACTCAGGTATTAAAATGCATTAAGTAAAATGAGGGGAATTTTTAAATATTTAATTTTACTTCCTAAGATACAAGAAGAATAATTTTCTCTGTTTATACTTCAGTATTAACATAGGTTAAACAACACACTTAATTGCTTTTTGTCCTAAAAATCTATAATTTTGAACATAATAATAATAAGGATGCAATAAATGTATTTTGATAAATTGTGCCTATGAATAGACTTATCCATTCATTTACAGTTTGAATAGCCAGTTCTTCCACTTAATTTATGCAGACAAAGAAATTAAAGAATTAATCTGGGTAATTAAAACCAAAAGTAAGATTCAGATGAAAAATAAATAAAAGACCAATTGAAGTCATTTTTTTTCTATGTGAAATCTTGGCCCCACATAATGTGCCCATTGTTGACTCATGCACTCAATATAACCTGAAGATTTTTAATTCTTACTTTTTTTTTTTCTGAGTCAATGATGCTTCAAAATAGCAATTAAAAAGGTGCATACACTTCACTAGTGTAATTATCAATAGGTCAGTGATCTGACCTGGCATTCTGGTAAGTATTAGTCTTCCTCTTGCAATGGTGGAAAAAATGTGATGACTTCAGTGGAATCATGTCATTTAGAAAATGAGCTGTAGTTTCATCACGTGAATCACTATAAAGGAAGGGTCCAGGGAAGTGATTCAGTATCCAGAGAACATGTTATCCAGAGAAGCTGTCATTCCAACCTTAATCACACTCAGCTTTTGTAGATCGTAGACATTCTCCATGAAGGAGAATGGGTTTTGACAAAATATTAATAACGGCATTTTCCTTAGTATTTCTACTGGGTCTAAGATGTTTTCCATATGATGGATAAGGGCATATATAAAGAAGGGAGCAGAAAAGGTGAATATCTAGTCCAAGTTTTAACCTTGAAGACTATATGGGACTGGTATGGATATTTGGGTGTAGGCAAAAAATAAAATAAAATAAGAAGGAGGACTTACTTTCTTACTTGAAAGGAAAGAATGAAACCTACTGACTTGAATACTGTCTTCATCATGTGAGGATAATTAGATCCTGGAAAAGGGCATATAGAGTAAATTCATTACAAAGAAGACTAAATGTCATTAAATAGTGGACAAAATTAATATGTTTGGGAATTTATCCTTAAAAATAACACAGTTTATAAAAATTAGTTCATTTTATCAATATTTTAAAAATAAAAAGTAAATATGAATTAGGAAATAGTGGATTAGATGTTGATTTGATTGAAAGATCATAATTTTCCCTTCAAAATTATATGTTAACATGGCACTTTTTGTCAGAAGATCATAAACAGTGTCAGTTCTGTAAATATATTCAGCAGCTTCATCAATTTTGCCAACTCTCTCTTTAATTGGTTGCTTCCCAAATCAGCCTCTTGTGAAGTGTCTGTCATGTCATCCTCATTAATTTTCTTTTCTTCCAGTATTAACTGATCTCACTCTGCCAGACTCATTTGGTGATGGTTTGACATGTGATACAGAGTTCTCCAATATCATTTTCTTCTCCTTTCTGAATCCCTGCATCTTCTGCAAGATTTGTCATTTCAATTGATTAGCATTTTATTTAAATAAAAGTCACAACCTCTTAAATCATGAACAGGTAATAACCACCAAAAGTGTTGATGCAACAGACAGAGATATACACTCAATTTAAGTGGGGAGGGATCGTCACTGGATACTACACTGATTGTTAGCCATCCATCCATTTGCTTTCTTATACAATCTTGTAACTGAAGGGACTGGCTAATGAATAACAAGGACACCTGATCTTTGGGGCAACAATTTCCAAAGACTTTAAGTTTACTCGATTTTCTCCAGGGAAGAGCACTGCTGAAAATCTTTTCCATTTTCACAAATATTATCTGCAGATGAGCAAATTATCTCAGGAAGCAATGCAGGTGCAATCAAATATTTCAAAAACTCAAACAAACTTCTGGGAAATTCTCCACTGTAGTTAAGATTACTGAGGTCTTTCTCTTTCCAAAATATCTTACAATTATTAGTCTATATTTAACGCACAGGTAGTAATTTGAATTGAATGTATGAAAAGCACCAAACTGTGTTCCAGGAAGATAGAAGACCTTCCATGAATGCCAATCCCATTCTCTTCTCTTTCTATAAGATTACAATTTTGCTCAAAGTCTAAAAGCTAGCAAGTAGATCAATTGGACTAAAACTGTGTGGCAGGTCTTCTAACAGTGTCTGTAGTGACCAGGGCCCTGGTGAGATAAATCCATGTCTAATCCTTCATGGTCACTGAGTCACTGAATCACTGTTCTCTATGATGGGTCCCACGGGTCTCTGAGGTGGGCAAAAAAATGCTGCCGTGGAAATTAGCTCCTTTATGAAGAGTTGGAGTCAAATGTAAGATAGATATGAGTCTTTGAAAAATAGAATTCATCCATTCATTTATTTTTCAGTACAGATATTGACCCCTTACTGTATGCTAGATAATATCAGCTGAATATGCAATAATGAACACAGATAGATCAAGCCCCATTGTCGTGGAATTTCAATACCAGCGGGACAGACAGACGTTAGTCAAACAACAGCATCAGTGGATATATAGCAAATTGGAATGTGTATTCCAAAGGAAAAAGAACCTGGTCTCTGAGAACATATAACAATGAACAAGATTTAAATTGGAGAGGTAAGAAAGGCCTCTTGAGGAAGAGTGCTTCTGTCAGTCAGAGCAGCCACTGGAAAAGTCTTGGGGCAAGAAAGCAATGGAGTGTTCAAACAACTCCAAGTGTGTGCCTGGAGGACAGGACATGAGGGAGAACAGACAGACAAATGAGACCTGAAAGTTAGACAGGAGCCAGAATATGTTAAGCCTTGGGAGCCACTGAGTCTTCATCCTAAAACAATGGAATGTCATTGGAGTTTTTCAAGCTAGAAATGACTGGGAGCCCTAATTGAGATAATGCATATACAGAAAATAGCCCAGTGCCTGGCATAGTTTAAATGTTCCATAAACAGGAGCTGTTATTGTTGCTTATTAATTATAATTTCAGTCTCACAATGGTTGGAGGTGAGATAGGGAGGGGGATACACAGCTAAGATCACAGGATCCCCAGAAGAGGGTTATTCAAAAGTGGCAACTGTCATTAAAAGGACACTTAAAAGTATTTCTTGATTTCAAGATACATAAGGACATCTTGAAATAGACATACAACAGGTTGGCCATATGTCATGCAGATAGAGAAGGCAACCCAGAGGATTCCAAAGGGCTTCTTCGTGATACTTGTTGAGACCTTACAATATTCTCAACTGTGCATACAAGGAAGGTATTGTACAGCCCATACCTCATGCCATACTCTTTTCCCACTCCCAATTCTAATCCTCCTGAATTTTGATTCTTTTGATATTTTTCTTATTTTCCTGGTGGGTGCCACGTTCACTCTGTAGAATTCAGTCTCTTGGACTTTGACCTTTTAGACTCCCTAGGACATACCTTAAATTTGCATCTGGTTCTTGCCACTCTTGGCCATGTTAACCACCTCCAGGCTGGAGCCGGGTGTGGTTGGCCTCTTGGCCCTATTACAAGGGGTAAAATAACACAGACTATGCTGAAAAAGAAAGAAGGCAAGTACAATCACAATTATCTTACACCTGGGTATTTTATTTTCACGTAGCCTTCTCGGGCCTGAAAAAGAGGAAAGTAGGTGAAGAGTGCAGTTAGTGAGCAATTTGGATGATAAATAGGAAGTTGTTCGAATGGATGATCAATATTGAACATTGGCACTGATTACTTTCACTAGGTAATTGCTCGATTCTCCCTGCTGCTTTGCTTTAGTGCACAGCCATGGAAGAAAGGAATCTGTGAGTGTGTTGTCCATTCTGCGGCATAATTCTTGACCTTCTGCAAGTATATCAGTCATAATTAGCTTCACTAAACTTGGCATGCTGTTGTGCCCCTGGCATTTCCACATCAGTCTTGTGCATTTTTGCAGCAGGGTAATAACCATGGCTTAATAAAAAGCGACACTATATAAAATTTGGTTCTTTGTTTTTCTTGGTAACTCTTCTTTGCTTTTAAGAATCATAATTATTCAACTTAGACAAAACATCTGTGGCCATCGAAATTGTCTGTGAAAATATTTCAGCCTAGGTGTTTATTTCCAAGGCTCTCCAATGAAGCTTTCCTATCAATGGTAAAACAATCAGACTCACCCAAATTCCAGTGGTCTCTGTAGGCTATCCATGCCCTTAGGTAGATATACTGGAGCTTTCTTCCACTGCCTTCTCCCCAAAAATAATACCTCCTTTACATCCATATTAATAGGCCGAAGTAATAGAAGCACCTGCAATGAGGCAAATAGACTCAGAATTCCTCTGACAGTGATTTCTATAAAAAAACAAATAGAAAAAGAGAATAACAGGTGTTCCATTGCTAATTATCCAGCTGCTTCATGCTATTCTCGTCAAGTCTGGCTTTCTTTGAGACTGTGAGTGGAGATCTGCAAATATTCAGATATATATTCAATCTTTCAGATCATTTGGATATTTTCTTTCCATAATATTCAATACACAACTCTGGGAATATTTAATTTACTTTTGGTGCTGTGTAATGGAAAAATCCCAAGGCATGGAGTTGGAAGACTTAGGTTTAAGATCATATTTTTTGATGTACTCTGTGACTTTGGCAAAATTATTTAACTACCCTGAACTTGTACATTAATGTTTCCTGACCCCATTTTGATCGCGTGCAGAAAAAACTAGACAACCTGTGTGAAAATTCTCACTTTTTAAGAGTAATATTCATATGTTATTTTCCTTAATCTCTTACATATCTTACTTTTACATATTGCTTTTTTTGTCTTTCTTCTCTGATACAACATAAATTCCATGAAGGCAAGGATTTTCGTCTGCTTTATTCACTGCAGTATCTTGAGTACTTCACACAAAGCTTGGTGCTTGGTAGCTATTTGTTGGAAGAATAAAATGAATGTGCATGAAGATTTCTACTTAGTTTTATGATTGATTAGATAAGATTATGTTCTTTCTGCTTTTTCTGCTTACAAAGTGGCTAATGGAACTGTTAACATATTGTTAGAAAGAAATCCCATTTTTATTGAGCATTTTATAGAAATTAAATGCTTGTGTGTTTTTTAGAAGATCTTGCCTTAGAAACTGAGAAAGTCAGGAGTAAATCTGAACCAGTGACCAGCAGGTCTGGGATATCTGACTATGACTATTTATTGATGTTAGCCTTTGCACCTGTCATTTTGGTTGAAGGGATAAGCTTAATTCCATCTACAGTAGAGAAGAATTGAGCCATGCAAGCAATCATACAATACACATCAGGAACACTGATATAAATAAAACTTCCTCATGATTCCTGTGTAGTTTCTCACAATCGAGATGTAGCTACACATGAGACATGCAGGTCAGATTCTTTGGGAAATCATAATGTAGACACTATGAGAGTATATGTAAAAGATAGTAATCTTATCTCAAAATAGGTTTTGAGAAAAAAATAGTTCTTGTTCTCTTAGTTGGCATATCTTAGGTTAACTCTTTCACAAGGGAAGACATTTCTAACCATGATGATTTTCTATATAGGACACATTCAGTTCCACTCTGCCGAAAGACAGGCTAATAAATGGGATGCCTGCTGAGTTCCCTCCCTGAGCTACAATTAACAACGGCTCCTAAACTTCGAGGCTTTGGTTTGTCCTTTTTGCTTGTGCCTCATAGAAGTTCTATTGCCTGCTTGCAACTATAATTTGCAATGAGTATTAGATTTACAGGATTTCTCTCAGAAATATGTTTTTAGCACTCTTGAACACTTTAGAAATAAAAGAATAACTGTTTTCAGGCACTAAGCAGCCCGGAAGTTTCTTTACATAATCTCTCTAGCTGGATTTGCTCACTTTGTGCTCTCAGTTCACTTTTCTCAGTGGCATCTAATGAGGCAACAGCATGAAGCCATTGTGCCAATGGCTATGTTGTCCTAATAACGATGAAACACATTCATCTGATCAGCCTCAGAAAAATTCCATGCTCTACTTCCTCTAGAAATGATGAAATGTGATTTCCAAGAAAAGTCAATGTTTCTTGAATCTTGGCTATTTGAGAATCTATGATGTTATAGAATCTGAAATGCGTATTTATATTGTATTTCTTTATGGTCTTTTTAGTGAGCAACCTTCTTTTGTTGCTATGATTTATAGGTGGCATAGTACTTGAGGGTCTCATAATAATAGTTGCATATAGATTATACCTATTTAATAATCTGTGTTCCTGTTGCTTTATTCCCATCATCTACCTTTAGAAAGCAAAGGATTCTTACTCATCAAATTTTCTCTTAGAAATAGCTACTGCTGAAGGAGTGAAAAGAGTATATCCATTGCTAACCTTCCAACAGAGATGCTGATCCCAGCTCTAGGCCTTGATTTCGTCTTCCGAAAGCAAATGGACTGGGCAAACGTAGTTTTAAGAAATAAGAAATAAGAAAACTATGTTAGTGAAACTTCAATAATTGAGATGAACTTGGATGAAAAAATACAGTTGAACACTTTGATAATGCTGAATGGTACCTGGGAAATGCACTTGTGTTTAGGAATATAAATTTTCACAAAAAGGAGGAATGTTGCTATACCATTTAAAACAATGTTTTTTTCAGGTGGATTAAACAGTAACTCTTGTAAAGGGATAATTGGCTTTAAAATAGTTTATCTATAAATTGTGCAAAAATATAATTTAGCCAGTAACATCAATTATTCCAATTTCTGAAGTCCTGCCTAAATTAAAACTTTATTACTTTTAACTAAAATTTTCTCTTCAAATATGAAAGCTTAGAGGAATACTATAAAATTTTTCTAATATTTTTTGCACGTTGAGAATGTTTTACACATTGCTTTGGCTCACATACCTTTTTTTCATGAAGTGGAGAATACAGATATATTTTTCTCTTGAAAGATCAATGTCTTCAAGAATTATAGCTTTAGACTTAATATGGTGATCTGCATTTTGTCTTTTTATAAATTCATTCATTTACTTATTTTTTTTTTGATTGAGTGAACTCATGAGAAATGAGAAAGTAGATAGTTGATTCTTTCCTCCATTTTTGCATCTCTTTCTAAAATTGATCATTTTTAAGTTGCTTTATATTAACTGAACTGGAGTGAAGAGTCACAGAAAAATCGATCATTCTGCCTGTCTCTCTAAGATATTGTACCATGCTACTTGACTTCCATAAGGGTAAAAATGCTTTGTGGGGAAAGCAATTTAGATCTGGCAGGGAGGCACCATGCAGTCTATCTAAATTCTGTATGTGAATCACTTACCTAAGCTTTTTCTGCAAAATGAAATCTACAAACACCATGACAAAGTATTCTTATAATGAATTTATAAGACAAAAATTTAAGATTTAATAAGATAATCAATAAATTCACATATCGTGTTTTCTATGCCTGGGCATTTTGATATATTGTGTAGAGGTAAACTTCCTCTAAAGAAAGCCTGCTTTCCAAGAAAGAGAGTGTGTGCTATACATATATATCTATGTATGAGGACCATATTTTCCAAACTAAAAATCAAGATACCTACTCTACCAAGTTTATGTTTTTGAAGAAAAGTTCAGCAAAGGATTTGAAATCAGGGCTGCCTTGAAAAATGTAAGTCATTTTAGCTATTCATTAACCTTCATAAACAAATGAAGATGGTTTTATTTAACTTCTAAGGGGTGACCTAAAATAATTATTAGTACCATTGTTGTTGTTATTGTTTTTGCTACAGCTTGCTGCTGTTGCATAAAATATCTAACTGAGTAACTAGATATCTTTAGGTCATTTAATTATCTACTTCCTTCCCCATCCAACTGCTTCTAATTCTTTATGAAAAGCTTTTTCTCCCCAAAGCCCCAGGAGATAGTTGTATGTCATAGTTGCACATCCTTCTAGTTGCTGTATGTGGGACGCGGCCTCAGCATGACCAGACAAGCGGTGCGTCGGTGCGCCCCCGGGATCCGAACCAGGGCTGCCAGTAGCAGAGCACGTGCACTTAACCGCTAAGCCAGGAGGCCGGCCCCTGAAAAGCTTTTCAGGAGATGTGTCAGTTCTTCCTAATTTGGTCTTCTTCTCCACTCACAAATATTATTAGATCTCCCTTGTCCTACCAACATTTTTCTCAACCTGGAAACCCATTGGTAATATTTTCCTCTCTCTCTGTGTCCTTCCCAACACCATCAGATAACTTGTAAAAGTCTATGAGTTTTAATTCCAGTAATATAACAAAGTTATTCATCAATATTCTTGCTGAAAATGACTGAGGTTGAAATACAACATTTTTAAATTTTCCAAAATTTGTCTATCTAAATTCAATTCCAAGAATTGAAGTGTTTATAAGATAATAAGTAATTATTAGCTACATATCAACAGACCATCAAAGATAAATAGAGAATCTTAAAAGCAGCCAGAGAAAAGATACATTACCTTTAAAAACTAACAACTAGATTGACAGCTGACTTTGCAAAAGCAGCAATGGGATTCCAAAGATAATGAAATGGTATCTTCAATGTATAAAGGAAAATAATTGTCAGTTTAGAATTCTATGCTCAGTGAAAATATCTTGCAAGAATAAATAAAGATATTTTCTTACAGACAAAAACTGAGAGTGTTACTTCTCATCAAAGAAAATTATAGAGGATTTTAAATATATCAGCAGTTACATTAAAAGTAAATAGATTTTACCAGAGGGGAAGGGGGGAGGGAGGAGGGTGAAAGGGATAATTCGGTACATGTGTGTGGTGATGGGTTGTCATTAGTATTTGGGTGGTGAACATGATGTAATCTATGCAGAAATAGCAGTATAATGATGTGCACCTGAAATTTATACAATGTTATAAACCAATGTTACTGCAATAAACAAAAAATTACAAAAAAAAAAAGTAAATAGATTGAATGCTCCAAACAAAATGCAAAGATTATCATTTGGATTTTAAAAAGATAAACGAAAGTAAGACATATTTAAAACATAAAATACTAAAAAGGATAGAGAAAGATATGCGATGCAATAGCTTGCCAAAGAAAACTGGTGTAGCTGTGTTCTTATCAGACAAAATGAACTTGCAAACAGAAGAGCATCGCCAGAAGTTAAGTATGTTCACTGCATAATGACAAAGGTTGCATAACCATCAAGATATACTATTCTAAATTTATATTCACATACTAAAATAGCCTCAAAATTAAAACAGAAAAAATGGACAGATATATAAAAGGAAATTATCCAAAAATATCAATATGAACTTAGAAGATCAAAATATCACAACCAACTTAACTCAGTGTACATATGTATACTACTACAATCAAGAAACCTGCAGAATGCATATAACGTTTACAGAAATTGGCCATGCACTGGATTATAAAGTAACTCTTAACAAATAGCAAAGATTAGTGTTGTGCAGACCATGTTATCTGAGTAAAATGCAATTCAACTAGACGTCAATAATGAAAAAATAAATTAAAATTTTTCATAAGAAATAAAATCAACAAAATTATAATGGAAATTAGAAAGTCATTTGAATTGAGGGATAGTAAACATGCCACATTTCAAGACTTGCGGTATGCACGTAAAGCCCTTATAAGAGAAAAATTTATAGCCTTCATGGCATACATTTAAAATACAAGGAAAACCTAAAGATGATGGGAAGCATCTATCCCCTGAGATTTAAAAAAACAAACAAAATAACCCCAAAGAAAGTAAATAATGATAAGACCAGAAATTAATACAATAGAAAGTAAACATAAACTATGAAGGATAGACAAATCAAAAGATGGTTCTTTGAAAGGGCAAATCAAATTGACAAATCCCTCATGCACTTAATTTAAAATAGGAGAGGGAGTTGAAGCACAAAAAACAATTGTAGGAATGAAAAAAAATGAACATCACTATGGACGCTACAGACAAAATTATAAAATTGTAAAATGTTAATGTTAGTACATAAATATACAACTTAGATTAAATGTGCAATTTTGCATAAAAATGTAACTTACCAAGAAGAAATAGAAGCCACGATAAACATTAAAGATATTGACTCTGTCGTCAAAACCCTTCCAACAGAAAAGCTCCACTCTCAGAGAGCTCTGCTGGAGAGTTCTGCCAAACATTTGATAAAAGATCATTCCCATAGTACAAAACTCTTTCAGCAAATAGAAAAAAGAGGAATACCCTCAATTTATTTTATGAGGCTGGCATAACCTTGATACCAACCTGACAAGAGAAGAAAGGAAATACTGTCAATCTCATTCATGATCATAGAGGAAAAAAATTCCCAACCAAAATATTACAAGCCAAGTCACACAGTATGAAAAGGATAATACGTTGTTTTCAAATTGATTTGATCTCAGTAATTCAAGACTGGTTTAAAGTTAGAAACCAATTATTATAATCCATCAAATTAAGAACCTGAAGGAGAAAAACCATATGGTTATATCAATAAATGCAAAAAGGTATTTGATAAAATGCAACATCTTTTCAAGATCAATAGAATAAAAACTCTAGAAAAATGCAAATAGACAAGAATTTCGTTAACCTAGTAAAAAAAAAACCTACAGCAAACCTGATACATAGTGGTGTAACTGAAAGGATTTTTGCATTACTCTATTCATTTCACTGAAGATCCTAGCCAATACAGTAAGGCAATAACAAGAAACAAAAGGTAAAATGTATGGAAAAGAAGAAATTAAAACTCTCAGCATTTGCAGCTTGTTTGATTGTGTACATAGGAAAGCCAAAAGAATCTGTAGTAAATTATTAGAATTAATAAATGAGTTTAGCATGTTTGTTGAATATAAATCAAAGCACACACATAAACTACATTTCTTCATATGAACCACACACAAAAAGTCAAATTAAAAAAGGAAATCCTTTATATGCTATCAATAAATATGATTTTTCTAGGACTAAATTTAAAGAAAGCATCCAAGACCCTTAGTGAATGACATGGATTGGAGATCTGATGTGACCACAGATGGTTGCTCATTCACGTCTGGTACTTGACCCCGTGCCCCTACTTCAGGTATCTCCTGCTTTGACAACTTTGATAAGGAAGATATTTTACTGTCTTAGTTCTTCTCTGGCATCTTCACCCACACAGTACAATTTTCTTGAATTCTAATGATGTACCAATAGCTACCAGCAATGGAGTTGCAAAGATAATTTCACTGACTCCTTGTTTACCTTTCGCTTCTATATATATTGATATTACTGGTGTTTTTATGGTGCTAGTGACTGTATAGCCTTTGACATTTGAGGTAATATATCATTGATTGGCATTGAAAAAAGGTCTAGAGCATGCCCACAGGTAAGCATTGTATAGAAACTTAATTACAAGGCATTCAAGGAAACTGGAACAAATGTCCACAAAAATCTGTTGTCCCACTATTCTCTTAATATTATTCTTAATATTAAGCTATTAAGCTTGAGAAGCACAAATTGTGCTCCTCACCTATAGATACGCATAAACCAGGTTGGAAGTCTCTGAAATTCTTATCTGCAAGATGTAAATTACCTTTTGATGCATCAAAGATGTGAAGCCCAATCACAGACACAAATCCAGCATATTACCCAAGACAGATGTTATCTGAACATAAGCATGTAATCTTTGAATCGCTTTCTGAAGTGTGTTTTCTTTTTAATTGTTACAACCTCATTATGTAGCTACTTTTGTTCTTTTTAAAGAAAGCCTGCTTTGAGTGTTTCTTTCTCCTTGAATGATACTAAAACTTCTGTTTCTCTTTTTCCCCCACCCTTCTCCTCTCCTGCTTCCTCTCCAAACCTGCTGGTGTTTCTAACTCCTTTATTGTGGGTGTGGTCTTCTCCATCAGCCATGTGGGTAGTTGAACCAAACTCACCTACCTGCCTCTCTGCTGCCTTGTCCGCCAGGAGACACTCCCAGGAATCCAGGTTGGTTGTGGGGTGTGGGGTCCAGGGGATTACACAGCCAAGTCATGGCAGGGCCTCCTCTTTCATTCCAGCATCTCATGGGCCCCCTGGGTTTCCAACCCTCAGATTTTGACCCTGACTTTGCAGACTTCCTGGTTTATGCTACCAATTCTGCCAAACTGCAGTCCATGCTGTGCACCTTAGCTCTTTTTTACAGTCAAATTTTACCCTTTCTGTGCCCCATCCTTTTGGGGTCCTCCTACCCTCTTCTAGTTTAAATCATTCTAAGGCGTTGTGAGAATTCCAGCATTGAGATTAAACAGGTGGCAGAAATTTTTACTTAGGCAGAGCTTTCCTCATCCCTCAAATCACAAAAGGAGGATGTTTTTCTCCTAAATAGAAAGACATCTTCATGGAGCTCTCTTCATGGAGATGCAGGCCAGGTAGTGCATTTGGCAATGCTCCTCGATGACTCAAGTTCCCCTTTCTTGTCAACAAGAGTAGCCATCCAACCTGGTGCAGCAGCCAGAGATATCTCCTCCTGCTAACCCTCACCCCTTGTCTGCATTGCTCTTCTCTGGGCCCCAGGGTCCCCATACAGTGGGGGTACCCTAAAGAAAAACAGTTCTTAAGAAAGTTAGCATATGACAAAGCAAGTGTCTATGTGAAGACAGCTGGGCATCTAGGAAAGAGCACAGACTGGGGTCAGGTTCATCTAGGTTTGGGCCCCATATTAAGCTACCTATCAACTGTGTAACTCTAACAAGTTCCAAACTTCTGAGTCTCAGTCTTCTTGTGAATATAATAGGCTGATATCACCTCCCCTACTCTGATGCTATGAGGATTTGAAGCGACAAATGTAACAGTCTTGTCACAATGACTGGAGTAGAGTAGGTGCTCAATAAAGTGTATCTGTTATTATTGATGAGATTCTCTCCCTTCAATAGCAACAAATCTTGTAAAGTAAATAGTATTGGTCCCATTTAACAGATGAAGAAACTGAGGCTCAAGGAGATTACATAACTTTCACAAGTCAACTAATGAAAGTGACAGTTGGGACCCAAATTCAAGTATATTTTCACATCATATGGCATAAGAAATTTTTAAATTTTGACATATTTATTTTAGCTGCTAGTCTTTTCATATTGCATAATTGCTTAATGTGTGGATGTTGTTCATTCTATTGGTTTCAAATTTTGCAATTATAATTTACATGAGTTTTGTCTTAATAGAAAAATGAGAAATTTCCACTTATGGTTTATATAGGCTTGTAGTCTCAGGACTGTAAACTCTCACAGACAAAAGCATGGAGTTAGAATTAAAAGATCATCTTTACTATATTCTGACAATTAAGACAAATCACTACGATTTTCTAAGTGGTGTCATTCATTGACCCTACCATATATATTGAGCACTGACTAATTGGCAGGCATTGTGCTAAGTATTTTGTGGAGTTCAATAGTGAATCAGATGTTCTTTTTCACCTCAAGAACTAAAAACCAAATTTGTAAATAAAATCTGGCAGTTTTAAATCAACCCCAGCCGATTGTAAAACCCCTCTTCATTCAATATAAAATACAAATGTGCCTTAAAATGGGGATTGGTACATAGTAACATTGGTAGGTAAAGATATATATTTACTGAATTATGATTTCTACAGATGTTGCCTCTAAGAGGAAAATAAATCCAATTCTTGGCTAGTTGTATAAGTAGCCTGGTGGACAGCTAATGAAACTTTCTGCTATGACAGCAGCAAAGACCTCTCCAAACCCTAATAAAATTGTTTATTAAAATGCTTTATTTCAAAATGCAAAGCAAATTTAAAAAATAAGTCAATCTAAGATTAAATGTAACTCATAGCATAGTTATACAATTCTAAAAATTTGAGGGAAGAAAATCTGAGGAAAAAAATATGTCAGGGACATTTGTTACCTGGAGCTTGCATAATCAAATATTTTCCAGGCCATTGCAATAGAAATGAGTACAACAGGGGCCAGCCTGGTGGCATAGTGGGTGGGCTCTCATGCTTCACTTCAGCAGCTCAGGGTTCATGGGTTCGGATCCCAGACATGGACTTATACATTCTGTGGCAGTGTCCCACATACAAAATAGAAGATCGGCAAAGATGTTTAGCTCAGGTCCAATCTTGTTTACTAAAAAAACAGAAAAAATAATAATAATGAATACAACAGGCTCACAACACATGCTAGATTTTAAAGGGGTCCCTAGTTCACCAGTTACTCCAGGTGTAGCCTGATTTACCAATGTTTTGAGAGAAGACAAAAACTTAGACTGGTGCATTTTTCCAGTTTTCAAGTGTTGACAACTAATTTAAAATATTTTAATACTGTGCAGGTCAATATGATACCCAGTCTGTGAGTTCTGTTTATACTCTTATTGCTAATGCTTTTGATGTAAAACTATCTCCATTTTAAATTTATTCTATTTATAAGTTTTTGACATTTAACAAGCTGTACTTTTTAAAGTCAAAATGAAAATACATCCATGACTAGGATATTAAGTTAATAGAACTAGTGGAAATAATTTATAATTGTAATAATACAAACTCCATGTACACTTAGAAGAGGCAGTCATTAAATTCTAATATGCTTGCCAAAGTGTCTGAGAGAAGGAATAACCTGGTCAAGGTTATCCCCCCTGCCCTTTGTAAAGGAATACTCTTCAACCTCATTCCAACACACTGGGTATTATTTTAGTTCTTCTTGAAAAGCTTCCTACAGGCTTTGGATATTTAGAAAATAGTCTAATATATCCAATAAAGAGCACAATAATATTCTTGGGACCATTAAGGTGGTTTAAGAAAAATGAAGCCATGAGCATTGGTCATCCTTACCCATCAGGAGAGCAGGAGCTTCTTTTAAAGGGATCTGAATTTATGGTGTATTGATGTTGTTTTAAACTGTGCCAGTAACTCCATCCAGCAGCTTCCAAGAGCTTCTGCTCTTGATCTAAGCCAAATCTGATTATCCAGAATCAGTGAAGCGCTCCATAGGACTGTCCAAGTTTAATTTCATTTTGCCAGTTATCTATCTATATAGGCAACTATGAAATAATTTAACATCCTCATCCTCCAGAGACATAAGGGAAGCAGGATGCAGGCTCATGGCCAATTATCTGTGATGAAGGATTCTTCTCTGGCAGCTATAAAGCTTTGCCATGGGAAATTGCCTTTGGTTTAGTTTAAGACAACATTTGCTGGTTTTGTTGGTTTTATCACTTCTATCCATCACATCAGTTTTCTTGTAGCAAGTAGATTGTCTGTTACCTTTGGTGGGACCCACGAGAACTCACCACTACAGTGGTAACCTATATGTTAAGATGGCAAATTTCATTTGATTTTGAAGGAAAAAGTTATTTAATAATCAGAGAAATTCCTTATGACTGTCAATGTAATAGAATTTTGCATTTACAAATCTTTTCATAAGCACTAGATTTCCAACACAGAGGCCACACATTTTTAAATAAAGATCTCTTTTGAGTCATAAAAAAATATGCGCTCAGTGTCGAAAATTTAGAAAATATAGAAAGGAATAAGAAAGAAAGTGTCACAAATAACCCCATTATCCAAAGAGAACTGCTGTTAGTTTCATGAATTTCTATGTACATGGATAGAAACTGTGGATGTATTTATGATTTAATTAACTCATTGATTCAATAAACATTTACTGAGCTCTTACTATATGGCTCCTACCATGGCTCCAACTTATTCTTGAACTGGGAATGCATCATGAAAGACCAACAAAGATCCCTACATTTATGGAGTTTGAAACCTGCAGAGGGTGGGGGGAAGCAGGGAGGAGAGACACATAATAAACAATAAACATAGTAAATAAATACATTCTATGGAATGTTAGAAGATAATACTGAGACTGAGAAAAATAGAGCAGGAGAGAAGAGACTGGGAAGCCAGGGACCGGGAGGCGGGGGTGGCAGTTGTACAAAGGGTGGTCACGGGGAGCTGCATTGAGAAGGGGCATTTGAGAAAGACCTGAAGGAAGTGATGAAGCGAAGTGAGCAGGTCTCTCAAAGAATATTCCAGGCAGAGGAAACAGTAGGGAATTCCCTAAGACGGCAGTGTGCCTGTCTGTTCTAGGAAGAGCAAACAGGCCAATGTGGCCAGAGTGGAGGGAGGGAGGGATGGAGAGTGCTAGAGGAGACAAGGTCCCAGAGGTGGCAAGGACTCCAGGCATGAAGAGCCTTGCAGTCCACGGCAATGACCTACAATTTTACTCGAAGAGAAATACAGAGTTACTGCAAGGTTTTAGGCACAGAAAAGATCTGATCGATCTTATATTTTAAAAGGATGCCACCTATGTCAGTAATTAAACAGTATAACATTTTGTATTCAGCTGTGTTCATTTAACAGGGGAACATTTTCCCATGTCATTTTTGGGGGATAAAGGGTATCATCTTGATGCCTGCATGCTAACTCCATCACTGTACCTATTGGTGAATATATCATTTTCAGTTTTTTCTATTAATAATATTGAGTTGAATAATATTGAATTGAATAATATCGAGTTGAATATCGATTCCAAAAAAGGGGCGTCACTGAGTAGCAGGCATGCATGAATAAGTCTTGAAAAGCATGTCCAGATTGTTTTTCATAAAAGGCATACAAATTTACACTCCCAGAAGCACCATGTAAAATATCACACATTATTTTAATCAATAGAATAATATACCAGTTTTCCTAGTTTAAGAGATCAACAAAATTCATTCACTCATTTATCAACAAAGATTTCTTAAAATCTACACAACAATCACTAGACACATCAGAATGACTCATGCCCATATTCTTCACACTCACTTAATTTTCTTATCTTTCCTCTTTTGCTCCCCTTCCTGTCATTATACCATTCTCATATAACTTACTTGAATTTAAATGTAAATGACCAACATGTATAGTTTAAGTCACATGTCTACCCCTGCAGTTGTTTTTTGTTTGTTTGTTTGTTTTCTGAGGAAGATGAGCCCTGAGCTAACATCCATGCCAATCCTCCTCTTTTTGCTGGGGAAGACTGGCCCTGGGCTAACATGGTACCCATCTTCCTCTGCTTTATATGGGACGCCGCCACAGCGTGGCCTGACAAGCAGCACGTCGGTGCGCACCCGGGATCCGAACCCCGAGCCGCCAGCAGCAGAGCGGCGCACTTAACCACTACGCTACGGGGCCGGTCCCCCGCTCCAGTTGTTTAATTCAGTTCCACGATGTGATGTTTCTGGTAACTGAAGTGGGGACTCCATGGAAGTGTAACTCTCAATATCTCTGGAAGAAAGGATTTGCCAAGCAAATTAAGAGGGCAAACAGGAACACAGATGAAAAATATATAAAATGCCTTACAAAATAATCTTAGTAAATTTTTTTCAATTAAAGTGGCATTTTAGCAACACAAATACTTTTCTCTAGAAACAATTTCAATTCAGATTTTCACCAATGTCAGATTACTCTTTTGTAAGCTTTAGGGCTTTGCTTCAATTATCTGGATATTTTTCCGTGTTGACAGATATAAAACTGTGTGCCAAAACGGGCCACATCTTTGTAAAGCTTTAGACTAATTGAATGAAGTCTCTGTGTTCTTGAACTTGAAAAAAGTCTTAATTATTCTTCATTTTATAATCTCATGGTAGTAGTCGAGAGTCAGCGTAAGTATGGAAATTTTTACTATATGTATTTTAGAAACCCAGGCCTGAGAACAGAAAAGAGAAATATCACTAAAACAAGTATTTATGCATTTATTCAAAAGGTCTGCATACATTATGTTTAATTTAATAACAAAATGTGCTGAAAACCTAATAAGGAGACTCTTACGAATAAATACATTTTGAGGGCTTTAATAATGTGGTATCATTTCTCAATTTCATATTAAACGCTTCCCCTATGCCAGCACTATGCTACTGCTTTACAAGAATAACCCCATTTAACCACCAGAACAGTTCCATGACAAAGCTTCTATTATAATCTGCATTTTACAGATGAGGAAACTAAGGTTTAGAGAGGTTTGAGTAGCGTGTCCAATTCCATCCAGCTTGTAAGTGGTGGAGTAACACTTGAACATTAGCTTCCCAAATGCCAAAGCACTGGAATTTGGCCACATTAGAACTCATTTAGATGTCATGGTCATACAAGCAAAGGATTAGAAGGAATATTTGAGGTCACAGTGGAAAAGAACATGGTATAGTGCTAAGAGAAGCAGGTCAAATCTCAGATCAGTTATTCACCAGTGATATAAACTTGAATTGTATGCTAACCTATAGTCCTTGATTTCTCATCTGTAAAAGGAGTATGGTTAAATGTCTATGTAAAATACTTCATAGAGCGCTAAGCACCTGCTATGCATTAAGCGATGGTAATTGTTTTAGAAGTAATATGCAGAAGATTGTATAACAGCGTGAGGCATTTGCCTAGGTGGTTTGATGAAAGAACAGAAATAGTTGGGAGCTGAGGTGGTTACTGTAAAATATATTCTGAATATATCTAAACTAAAGTCTCGATGCAGCAAAATGCAGTGACATACATAATGTATTTTGACCATCCAAACAAATATACACCTAAAACTTTTTTAGTGATAAAGCACTTAGGGATAAGTATTTCAACAGCAAGCATCTAATGGTCTTCCTGTATAAATACATATTCATGCAGCACTAATTTAGCAACAGATGTATGTACTTTTTGCCTGACGTTAAAATAATATTTTTGCACATATCCCTTGTAGGACATACGTTTTCGAAAATTTCCCCCGAACCCTCATTAACAAAAGGAAAAAAAATGCTAAGTTATCGTGCTCTCTTGCTTGATCCTCTTTTCTGAACAAGGAATTATAGTTGCAAAACTATTTCTTGGAGTCTTGGTGAAGCCTGAGATTGTGAAACAGCTTTTTAAGGTCCAAAGCTAATAACCTACAGCAGTGATTAAATTCATGAGGACATTATTGTCTGTCACCTATTTACTTAAAGATAATATATGGATTTGCAAAGCACAGCATCTGACACAGAAGATTGTTTCACTGGACATATCTGATAGATTTGGGAGTTGCCTGAATGAAAAAGTCTTTATTGAACAATATTCAATATACTTTTTCAGGATAAAAGATTTCAGCACAAGTCCTTCAAATAGGGAAATTACCAGCTATTGGTGTGTACAAATAACATCTCAAATGAAGTAACAACGTTATAATCATGTCTTTCTGTGTATCTTTTATTTTAAACAATCGAGATTGAATTAGGGGGGCCGGCCCCGTGGCTTAGCGGTTAAGTGCTCGCGCTCCGCTGCTGGTGGCCCGGGTTCGGATCCTGGGCGCGCACCGACGCACCGCTTCTCCGGCCATGCTGAGGCCGCGTCCCACATACAGCAACTAGAAGGATGTGCAGCTATGACATACAACTATCTACTGGGGCTTTGGTGAGGGGAGGGAAATAAATAAATAAATAATCTAAAAAAAAAAAAGATTGAGTTAGAGTATAGCTAATTTGAGGCCATTCTTTCTGCTAAGAAGGAGCCACTTGTTTTATGATTAATCGTGAATGACCTGTTTATAGTCTCTTCATTGTCATTTAACAGTACCTCACAAAAGTGCACAAACTTAGGTCTGCAACATTTTCACGGATCCTGAGGACAAAAATGATAGTGAAATTGTCAATTGTCTTTTCTCAAAAAGAAATATCCTTCATTCTTAGATAATATATCATAATTTGTTACATTGTTACAATGTCCTTTCTTTGATAGTGAGAGCAGAGGTAGTAAGGTATTTTTTTTAAATGTCCTTATCTGGGAAAATAAAACGTTTCCACTTCATAATGTTATTGTTGTTGTTATTGCTATTTTACTGGTCCAGGAGATCAAAAAGTCCGGAATTCACTATTCATCCATCCATATTAAATATTCCATTATATATATAAACCACAATTTCTTTCCCCATTCATTCATCAATGGACACTTTGGTTGTTTCCATATCTTGGCTATTGTAAATAATGCTGCAATGAACATGGAGGGCGGTACATATTTCTTTTCGAGTTAGTATTTTCATTTTCTTTGGATAAATACCCAGCTGGATCATATGTTCGTTCTATTTTTAATTTTTTTTAGGAAGCTCCATATTGTTTTCCATAGTGGCTGCACCAATTTACATTCCCACCAACAGTACACAAGGTTCCCTTTTTCTCCACATCCTCGCCAACACTTATTTGCTGTCTTTTTGATAATAGCCATTCTGACAGGCGTGAAGTGAAATCTCTTTGTGGTTTTGATTTGCATTTCCCTGATGATCAATGATGTAGAGTATCTTTTTATGTACCTGTTGGCCACCTGTATGTCTTCTGTAGAAAAATGTCTATTCAAATTTTCTGCCTATTTTTTAGTTGGATTGTTTGGTTTTTTTGCTATTGAGTTGTATGAGTTCTTTATAGATTTTGGATATTAGCCCCTTATCAGATATATGATTTGCAAATATTTTCTCCCATACCATAGGTTGCCTTTTCATTTCGTCGATGGTTTCATTTGCTGTGCAGAAGCTTTTTAGTTTGGTGTAGTGCCATTTGTTTATTTTTGCTTTTGTTGCTTTTGCTTTTGGTGTCAGATTCAAAAACTCATTGTCAAGACCTATGTCAAGGAGCTTATGACCTAGGTTTTCTTCTAGGAGTTTTATGGTATCAGATCTTACATTCAAGTCTTTAGTCCATTTTGAGTTAATTTTTGTGTGTGGTGTAAGATAGAGGTTCAGTTTCATTCTTTTGCAAGTGACTGCCCAGTTATCCCAAACAATTTATTGAAAAGACTGTCCTTTCCCATTGCATATTCTTGGCTCCTTTGCTGTAAATTAATTGACCATATATACATGGGTTTATTTCTGGGCTTTCTATTCTGTTCCATTGATCTATGTGTTGGTTTTTATGCCAATACCACACTGTTTAATTACGATAGCTTTGTAACATAGTTTGAAATCAGGGATCATGATGCCTCCAGCTTTGTTCTTCTTCCTCAAGATTGCTTTGGCTATTTGGAGTCTTTTATGGCTCCAAAAGCAAATGAGTTCTTGAAAGACTGACCTAAACTCCTGAGCTTCATGTAACAAGTTAATCCCTTTGGGTGAGAGTAAACTAAGGACATTCACTTTAGCAAACTTTCATTTTGAATCACATGGAGGTGTATTTTAACATCTTCTAAATTCTTGGCTGTGGCATGTCATTAAATTGATTTTAAGGAAGGCAACACAATTCCTTGCTTAAGATCTCTTCTGATAGATGTGTTTATTATTTTTTTCCAGTGTTGAGATTAAAAGATATAGTATAAAGCTCAAGAGTAGATATCCTTAATAGCATGGAAACAATCAAACCAATGGTAATTACTACATTTTACTGAAAAGCATTCTTTAAGTGGGGGAGAAGATAAGATCAAATCTTATCTTTTAGAATCTGTTAAAATTGTTTAACTTTATACTGTGTTTACTTGACTCTTTAGCAACAATTGCAGTAGGATCCCTTTTCATTAGAACTCTCCTGGGAAATTCTTTAAATTATCTTCTCAGATGTGGCTTATCTCCCCATCTGTCACCATTGCAGAAAATTGAGCATTGAATTTAAACACTCTTTTGTGCGTAATCTTTTGAGGTCAACCAGGATGCTCAGAAAGATAAGAGCAAACAATGTTAGTAAATACTAATTGAGCATCCATCCTTGCCTGGTACTGTCCTAGCTTCTTAGGGGTCCCTGCTCTTTCAGTACTTACAACCTAAAGGGGCAGACAGACAAATATTACAAAATTATATACCATTTTGACAACTGCTATAACGGGATCTGGTTCCACGTGCTGTTGGAACACATGAGGAGAGTGTCAATCTCACTTCTTGGGTTGGAGTGAGGATGGGAACATGGGGGTGAGGGAGAGATGAGAGTGTAAGTGTATTTGTGTGTGCATGGGGCATTGGAGGTACGTTAGAGAGGAGTAGCAGCCTGCTTGGCAGAGAGAGGGTAGGAGGGTGTTGCGAGAGGTGATTTATAAGTGGAGACCCAAAGGATAGAGTAGGAATTATCCAGGAGGGCCTGAGAAGGGTGTTCCTAAAAGAAGTAACATCGTGTGCAAAGGCCCAAGGGCAAATGAGAATGTGTATTTAATTCAATATGCTGGATAAGTGCCTCTCAAACTTGAATGGGCATATGCGTCACCTTAGTTTAATGTGAAAATGCAGATGCTGATTCAGTAGTTCTAGAGAGGGATCTGAGTTCCTTGCTTTTTAACAAGCTCCCAGGTGGTATCCATGCTGTTGATTCACAGACCAAACTTTGAGTAGCAGCATATAGACAACTTGATCCAGGCCCTGGACATTTCTCTCTCTGGGGAAATAACTGAATATTCCTTAAGCCATTTTCACTGCTGATGGTAACCTACTTATTCATTCCACATGAATCATTAATGATTGCAGTGTGGAGGCAACTCTGTACCTCCTTCATATATGACACTTTTCTATAAGGGAGCCTGCTTCTCTTCCCATAATATTTTTAAAGTCAGTACTTCAAATTCGGCTTTTATACCTTCTTTCTTACCTTGATCTACCTCCTCATTGAAACACATTTAGCAGTTTCAGCATGAAACCATGACAATAATAAATATTGTCAACACTTGTCAAAACCAAAGAAAATATCCTAGGGAAGAACTTGCAGATTTATCCGTTAGAAGCAAGTTTTAAGGCTGTACTGTACCTTGGCAGCAGTTCTCTTAATGTCAGTTTGAACTCATTTTAATAAATGCATGAGTTTTGTCTCGCTGCCATCTCTGCCTGGTCCTGCAGCAGCCAATGTTCTGCTTGTCCAGAACCAAGGACAGCATCTTTGCAAATACTCTAAAAACTCCATCTCCATCCCAAAGGCATAGGAACAGATTGGGCTGTGTTGTCAAGTCACCTACTGGAAATTCACACCTATGTCACGGGGTTCAGAAGTTAAGCCTCTCTACACATAGGTTTGGTTATTAGGCTTTGTTAAATGGATTTGTAATGTTTTTCTGGAGACTAGAAGATGCATTTGGTTTGAATATTGGTGCCCTGGGGTTGCATCACACTTGCTGTCAAGTAATGCACTGATTTTAGTCCCACTGTGTGACTCTACTGCCTCGTTTAATTCTTACAACAATAAACAAATATATATACATATATATTTAATTGTTTTTTTAATTAAAGCTATACAGGCTTAGCATTAGAACGAATGGAGTGAGCCCTGCAGGCAAGCAACACTTTCAAATTCCTTTTCTCATCTTCCTTTCCAACTAGGATCTCACAATCATCTTAAAGGCAGACGGGCTTTCATATCAAGATATATGTGGGTAGACTTATTGTTTCTTTCTTCCGCTAGACCAGTTCAGCAGTTCTTAAATTATTTTGTGCGCAGAAATTACTACAGCACCTTGTCTACTTGCAGTCATATACAAAGTGCTTTATGGGAAAACAAGGAATTCCATGGGTGATCTTTTACTTTTTTCTATGATCGCATTACTCCCTGATGTTGGACTTAACTCTCCCCAAGTTAGATGTGATTCTCCTCTAGAGTGATCAGAGATTATTGAAGCTCTGTTTCTACTATTTTATATTGGTTGGGTCTGTCTCAATCTTACTTCTCAGCCTGCCTACTTTCCACTCTCAGGATCGCTAATCCTGTAAAGAGACATGGGAGATGTCCTAACACTGGACATAAGTCCTGGGATGGCCTAGATGGAAGTGATCCACTAGCTCACCAGAGCCGCCTAAGGCACACAGTAGCAACAGTACGCATGGCTGTGTGGACACTTCAGCCTGTCTTCCTGAACTTCTGCACACAGAGCCTTTACTGGTTCCTAGAAGGAAAATATATGATTTCTTTGGCTCATGGGCCAATTTACTGCAGACCAAAGTTAGCTTGGTCTATGGTATTATCTTCTACATGTAAATGAGTTGGAACATAACAATGATACCTGTTTGACATTTAGGTACAAGTCAAACTGTCCTATGGCCAAGAAAGCATTCAGGGGACATCAGCAGTTGGGTTTGAGTTAGAGTCACATGTAAATGGCAGCATAAAAAGTTATGGGCCCATATTGTGGGAAACATGTAAGAATAGGGCTGAAAACTCAGGATCTCCATGATACTTTGTAAGTGACTTCTAGAGCTAGGAAAGATTACAGAATTTACTCCAAACATTCTTTTGTAAGTGAAGAGATAGACCCAGAGAACCTGGGCAGTAAGAAGCTAGGGACTTATAGCCATGATCTGGGACCAAATGCCTTCCCCCTTCCCCCCCTCCCTCCCTTCCTTTTTCCTTTCCTTCCTTCCTTCCGTTACCTTTTCCTGGTTAAGCAACAATGACATGAGTGTTATCCTTTCATTTAAATTTGGCTCATTCTAGTCCTCAAGGTGGCAATTACTCAGAAGATAATATATGAAAATTTAAAACAAAACAGATTTTACTTCAATTATTCTCTGTAATTTTTACCCAAATCTGTAATCTGTTACATAGCACCATCAGCAGTCATTTAAAAAAATATATCATTTATAGTAATTAATAGTGGAAATGCTAACAGACTACATTCATGCACTTTTGACTTATGGCTAATTGCAATGTAGTGAAAATTGACTAATTTAGAACTTAAGATATGGGGGTTATATATTAATTAGAAATACATTGTTTATTTAACCAATCTTTTATTTAGTGCTTCATTTAAGAGAAAAATTGTATATGGTGGGTTGATAATTACCTAAAGAATCATTAGATTGTACTCTAAAAAATGTATTTTAATGAATTATACATGTTCTGTGGGGGTCAACAACAACAAAAGTAAAATGTGTAGCCTTAAGATATCAGTATGTTTTTTACATTCCGAATTTTCATATTTTCAGAAGAGAAATATTTAGAAATCCTTAAGATTTAGACGGCTTGTTGTATTTAAGTTAGGCTCAATTTAAAAGCTCCAGTCATATCATGAAAAGCAGGTTGGATAACTATTTCAATTTTTATCATGTCTTGAGGATGTAGAAGTAATTTTAAATCTTTTAAAATATTTATACAGCCCTATATATATTCAAGCCCACCAAGATTTCACAGAGCTGGGGGAAGGAATATAAGCCTAGAATTTTAGAGGCAAAGAAGTTAAGATACTGCCTCTAGCCACAAAGATAAGAGATGATCTGCATTTTCTGAAGCCCATGTTCTTTTCATGGTACCATCCTGCCTCCTGATTAAAATGATGTTTTTCCCTCATTTTAAAAAATACGATGAGTATTTTTTTATGTGTTGATTTTGGCCAAGTGAAATTAAAGAGTGGCAACTGAGAAGCGTTATTGGGGTTTTAACACTGCTGGCTTAAGAACAGATGTTAACAGTGCTCAAAGTCAGGCAGATGCATTCTGTCCATCTAAGCAGCGTGGAAGTCATTGGGTTGCAGTTTTATGTTCACAATAGAATAGCTCATAGCAGTTCCACCAATTAACAAAAGTGAAGCCAACAAAGAAATATCAGTGTCAGCAGGAGGATTTGCAGCACTCAGTGCAATCTGAAAAGATGATTTTTGATAAACTGCATTGTGCTTCTTCCTTCCTGAATATGGACATGACTCACTGGAATGTGTTCTCTTTTGTGTTTTGGGGCACAAACAGCAACTCGGAGTCACCACTGATGTATGAGGTTTCGGCACCGCAGCAGGGCAGCGCCAGCGGCAGCTCGGGAAGCAACCTGGGTGGCTCCATCACGGCATGTAAGAAGGTAACCTTACCCAGCACCGCTCTCTTCTCACCGATTGCCCTTGAACACTAGCTTAGTTCAACTTTTCAAGCACTTTTTCTAAAGCAGAAACAACAGCAAAAACAAACAACAAAATGGTTCACAATTTGCTTGCCCGGATAACCCCTGATGACATTAAAAAATGTACTTAATGGAAATAATCAGAGAACTCAAGCAGTTCAGAAAGGTATGACTTGAAAATTATAAACCCCCAGTGCTATTCCACCTCAACTCCAACCTCTTCTCACTACCTCTTCCCAAACTTAGCTCCTGGGATCTCCTTTCAGAAAAATCTTCATAGGTTTTGAATGTCACACCTTCTATACTAAGCTCCTAAGTCTGTAACAGAGAAAAATTTGCGGCTGTTCTCATTTTGATATTTTCTTAAAGAGAAGGATATGTTGCCTTATTTATTAGGAGAAACAGAACTGCATTTCCTGGAGTATAGAGTTTAGAACTGATACACAAATCTTGCTTTCAGACACTTGCAGAAAGTTGTCATTTGAACAATATAAAATCATCTAATTTAACAACCACGTTTTTCCAGCCAATGCAGCTTGAGGCCCAGAAACTTAAAGCAAAACATCCAATTCTTCACCTAATGCTTTTGTTATTATTTCATGCGAAATTCCAGAGGAAAATGTGTTTCTTCTCATCCAAACTTAAAGGAAATCACATTGGATTATTTCATTTATTGTTAAGAAATTTTAAATTATAAAAAATACTTATAGATATAATTTAAGACAAGTTCTGTTACTATACATATTGTATATGTATGTGTGCACATATGTATATTGATTTATTGATTACTGTACCCAGTTAAGCAGCCTTATTTATTCTCTGCTTGTGTGATTTCCATATAGTTTTCAAGTACCAAAGAAATTGACAAATATCTGTATTAAAAAAGATATATTAATCATAGAAAAGCCTCGTTAAACATAACTTTACAAAAGTACTTACATGCGTACATTAATAAATAAATATAAAAATAAACCTGTCTAATTAAGGGCGCTTATTATCAAGTGTTATATAATCTATTCTTTCTCCTCTAATAAAGTTTCTATTGAAAAATCAGTGCTATAAATTCCAATTTTTAATACAGGAAACTGAGGCACTATAATCCAAAATGATTATGAGTTACTTATAAAAAGAGCTAAAACTGCAGGTCTCCAAGCCCGAGGTATGATCTATCCAACTCTGTAATTCCAAATTATAAAGTCTTCACCAAATGCTATACATTTCATAAGGATAAATTATTTTTAATTTATTCTAATTTTTAGATAATTCTATTCCTAAAGATTAGAGTCTGTGTGGTATTTAAAAGAAGTATTGAAGCCAGACTACCTGAATTTGAGAGCCAGTTCTGTCACTGCTGGTTGTGTGGTCTCGAAAAAATTACTTTACCTCTTCATGTCTCAGTTTGCTCATCTGAAAAAAGAAGATGATAATACTGTCTACTTCACAGGTCGAGGCGAGGATTCACTGAGTTAGTAGATGTGAAATGTTTAGAACAGTACCTGGCATATCATAAACACTCAAAATAAAGATTACTTATTACCAATATTATTCTACAGAATAATTTTATCAACAAGTATACAGTGCCAGGAAATAATTCAATGTTGGCATTACCATGCTGAGAGAGTTGGTACTTTATGTTCTGTTATCTTAGCTACAGTTATTTCTCTGGAAAAGATGTGGGCATGTTCATTTCTTTAAAAATCATGTCTGGAAGTTACTGAACTAAGAGAGCTGTTTAGGACTGGATGTCTACTCAAAAAAACTAAAACCAAAACTCAATCATCTATTCTAAATGACTTCATCTATCTATTTATCTATCTATCTATGCATATATATCTATATCTATACACATATATACGAATTTAAAGTTTTAAATATAATCTCACTCATTCCACAATTATTTGTAGAACAACTATTAGTAGGTTGAACGTATGAAACAGCCTTTCTTTTCTTTTTTTTTTTTTTGCTGGGAAAGATTCGCCCTGAGCTGACATCTGTTGCCAATCTTCCTCTCTCTTTTTTTTTCCTCCCCAAACCCCCATACATAGTTGTGTATTCTAGTTATAGGTCTTTCTAGTTCTTCTACATGAGACACCTCTGCCACAGCATGGCTTCTGACAGACAAGTGGTTCCGGCACCCGAGAACTGAACCGGGGTCGCCAAAGCAGAGCACGCCACACTTTGACCACTAGTCCTTCAGCGCTGGCCTGAAACTGCCTTTTTTAATGAATCAATAATTATGTAATGTAGGCAATTATTTTTTGAGGAAGATTAGCCCTGAGCTAGCATCTGTTGCCAATCCTCTTCTTTTTTTTTTTTTCTGCTGAGGAAGATTGGCCCTGGGCTAACATGCATGCCCATCTTCCTCTACTTTATATGTGGCACTCCTGCCACGGCATGGCTTGATTAGCAGTGCGTAGGTCCACACCCGGGATCCAAACCTGCGAACCCTGGGTTGCTGAAGCGGAGAGCGCAAACTTAACCATTACACCACTGGGCCAGCCTCCACAACGTAGGCAATTTTGTATTGTCCAAACTGAATACATTCAAAATTCTGTTAGATCTTGGAGACAGATACAAGGATAGATCATAAATGACCCCCACTCTTGAAGAATTTACAATCTAGTTTGGGAGATAATACAGGTTTCTCATGTGAAAAGTCAAACAATCATTCACAAGTTAAATAATTATATAAGATAACTATACAGTAATATTTCAAGATAGTATCAATTAGGTGAAAAAGTGTTATGAGCATTAATAGCTAAGAGACCCTGGACTTGCAATAGGTAACAACCTTCAGAAAGAGAAGAGGATCTTAATTTGGACTTTGAAGTATGATCAAGATTTGAATGAGTGAAGAGAATATTCAACCAAATTTGGGAAGGGATGTTACAAATTAATGCA
Organism: Diceros bicornis minor; assembly: GCF_020826845.1. Lineage (NCBI taxonomy): Eukaryota > Metazoa > Chordata > Mammalia > Perissodactyla > Rhinocerotidae > Diceros > Diceros bicornis. The sequence goes on along the minus strand of NC_080776.1, from coordinate 17,182,702 downwards.
AGAGAGGTCAACATCTTTGTGTACTGTTAATATTTTTCTAATAATCATAGTGCATTCCTTTCATTTCAAATAGTCTCTTAAGCTTACATGATAATTGCATTTAAAGACAGTTTAGTAGCCATATATGCCACGTCATACACAATTTGTAATTGTTTTCCTTCCCTTCAAAAGAGTAGCTCCCCAATGTTCTCTTCTTTGTATCTAGAACATAGGCCCTCAATAAAAAGACACTGAATATTGAATGATGCATGCCTTTATTTTATTATTATATATTACTGCAAGCTGATTTAAGTGATTATTGATCAATTTTTTAATAAAACATTGTTAATCACAGATAATGGGACTGGAGAAGGGAAGATCTATATGCTCATAAATGCACCTATAATGTACGTTCTGTACGAGAGGCAAAGACAGCTCTATCCTAAATATAGCAAGGCTGTCCAGCTGAATCACCATTCTTTGCAGTCAATCAAACTTCAATAAGAGTAACATGAATAATTGAATCTATTGGTAATTCCTCAAACTCATTTCATGTAATAGCTTCATCTTCTTCCCCATGAAACCTTTTTATCATAACTGACATATTGTTAAATTAACTGGTGGAAGAAATAAAATAAGAATCCAGAAGATAATGCATTAGTTGGATAAGCAGACTCTGAAAAATTGCAGATTCACTGAATCCCTTTCATGTGCTTCACAGTGAATCCCTAAGGCTTCCAGGACTCCTACCCAGATGCAGTTGCTGTAGTTCCTCTTTGCTGTTGCGGAAACATGGTCACTGGAGTCCACAGCTGAGAAAGAGCCTTAGCATCAGGAAGACTTAGCATTTGGTAGCCTTATTTGAAGGAGGAACTCCTTAACATATATTTTTGTCAGTGAGAGATTTCCTTTGCCCAGAGGTAACCACACCACCCAGTCACAGTTTACATATATTGTCCCAGCGTTTTGTTGATAGACTCCCTTTTGCTGTCTAAAGTGCTCTGGTATGCACAATAAGTTAAATGGTTAGCCTAGCTCTAGCTTCAGAATTATCCTTTTTCTCCCTGCTCTCCTTTTCCTAAGTATCAGGGAAATTATCGGATAAATTCACACTGAGGTGTTAGTGGTTGCACAGCTTAATGTAGTTGTGACAAATAAAATCTGTTTTTACTTAACTACTTCTACTTCAGAACTAGTACTATTGCCCACCTCCCCCCAACTTAACTGACATTGATCATTGAGTCTATTGAACCTGGACATGACTTCAGAATTCTACTCATCATGAAGTTTCAAGCAGACATTATTATTCTATCCAAGTTGGAATGTAAGCTAACTCTGTCACACTAATCTAATGAGCATCAAACCCAGGGGATGTTTTAATGTATACAATGTGATTCTCCAAAATAATGCATTTAAAATGATGGAATTTCAAAATATTGCAGGAAAAAAATGAGAGAGAAAGAGTTGCTGGTGGAGAGTGGACCCTAGCTTCATATCTCTTGAATCGTATCTCACATGGACATTGGCTGATGGACCAGTCCTTCTTATAAGACAAATACAACCACATTGTTTAATACATTATTAACATTAATACATTGTTAAACTGAATCGTAGGGATTTTCCATTAAATGAGCTAAATGATTATAAATATTATCCTTTTATATCTGTTAAACACTAAGTGAAAGGTATTTATATTCTCTTTATAATAAATCATAATCTATCATCTCTAGGCCGGCAGTGGAATGTCGTGTAACAAACCCTGGACGTGGAATCCAAAGACCTGAGTTAGATCCCAGGTTACTCTTCTTACTGTGTGATCCTAGGCCAGTGATGTAACTCCTCTGACTCATGTCTTAGGGTTGGTACATTGATTACATACAAAAAGGTTTTTGTAAGCCCTTGGCACACATAACTGATGCTCAATAAATATTAGTTGATTCCAAATAAGTGATCTTTACACAAGGGCAAGATGTATTTAAGTACAATTTAAAAACTAATCTGAACAGAGCATACAATGTCCCCTCATTACGTTGAATATCTGTTAGATTTTCCTCTGCTTTGAAAGCATTATAATCAATGTCATATTTCCACAATAGCTGGACATTTTCAATCCTTGCTTTACTTCATGGACTGAAGATTTGCTATTTGGGACATAGCGGAACTAAGTCTCTGAATAGGATTTGTGTGAGGAAAGAATTGTTGGAAAAAAATCAACACCCCAAATATTCTTCCCTTTTTATGTCATGTTAATTAAATCCGCCTTAAACTTGGACTTATCAAAGGCAGCAGACTGAAAACACTTTAGGTTCCCAGAGGCAGAGTTTGATCTTAATATGACATCTGATCAGCTCTTTGAAGTTTCAAGGCATCCTTTGCCATGACTGGTCTCCTTTAAACTGACTTAAATTTGCTATCGACAGTGGCACAGATACATCTGAAGAATGACAGAATGGATGTCCCTTGGTGTTTCATCTTATTCTGTAAAATACAATTTCATCTAAGCTCTTATCTTTTTGATGACGTAATTAAAAAAAACAATTCAATTAATGTGTGCAGACACGCGTACAAATTGGGACGCTTTTTCAGAATCTATTCCATATCTCTAAAGACAATTTTATTAGTCAGAATTGTATTGCTATTGGCCAAAAGTCCCAATAGTACTCCCAGGAAGCACCTAATGTAAAATAGCTATAATATTCTGTATTTGTAGAAGTTGTTTTCTCAAAGGAAGGAAGGAAGGACTTTTTAAAAATATAAATAAATAAATAAAACTAAAAGAAAAGTCAGCATAATTCAGCGTATTCACCTTTCTGCGGAAAAAAGACACTAGGCTTTCCCCCTGGAGTATAAACCACTTACTGCTGTGTAAACCCTCTCTTGTGATCAAGCAGCCTAGCGACAGTCTTCGGGTCCAGCTTCTGATACCAGAGAATGGCCTATCCAAATTTTGTCAAATGGCTAGGTGAAGAAACAGGGAGATTTTAAAGAAAACAATAGAGAATTTTCTTATTAAAAATGATATTTGAAGAAAGCTAATCCAGCGTTTCTAAAGAGAATTTCTTAAAGCAAAGGGTGACTGGAATTTGGGATGCCAGGAGGGTCATACTTGGTATGAATGGGGAAGTGGAAAGGACAGGCAGAATCTGAGTAGAGGCAGTGGGAGGAGAATAAAAGAAACTCTGTGAGATGCATATGGAAGTCAGTATCAGTAGGATTCTATGGCAGTGAGACTTAAATAGAACTATGAACTCTGACTATTTAATCCATGAGTAGTGGTGTCATTGAGGTCACTGAGAAGAGGAGCTAGGAGATGAGCTAGGGAAAGATGTCCATGGGTTCAAATTCAACCCTGTTGCATCTAAGGAGCCAGCCACAAAATTCCCTCTGGGAGCCATTTCACTGACCGCCTGATGAAACTTCTGTATGCCCTGAGCCACATCGGGCATCTAGGAGGCCATGGTTGACCTGAGTCCAGAATGCAGATAATGAGGGCTCTGGTGGGGACTAATTTCCTCAGCCTTCAGAAAAAATAGGTCAAAATGCTGAACATCTCTTGCCTTTAGAGCAGGCTGGTCCACAATGAACAGAGAGGTGGGGCTACATATGCTCCATGGCGAGTTCACTCTTTGGAAAATGTCAATTCAGTAATCCTATGTGGGAAACTTTCTTTAAAACTATCAATTATGACTTATTTTGTAGTTTGAATATGATTCAGCTTCTTCTTCCAAAGTCAATATGTTTGGAGACTTCTATTCAGGGCTCCGCCTCACCTCTCTTGCCTCCAAAAATTGCTCTACGGTGTTTAAGATTCCAATATGCTAGTCTTATTCTATTCTCTACAGCTCAGTTCCTTGAGCGTCCTCTTTGCTATGTGTGAAGAACTCCTGGAAGGATCTTGCTGTGCCTTTTCCTGTCTTTCTTTTTTTTTTTTAACCAAAAAGTAGGACTCTGAAAACCCAAAATAGCTTAGAATATTTTATGGAATTGAGGGTGATGCTGCGGTATTGGAACTAGGCAAGTGATCTTTTTGTGAATTCTTGTCATTACCCCAACCTTCTTTATATTATGTACTAAATATATCTCTCCAGAAATGAAAGAGGTCTAAAATTTTTAAAAGATCTAATCTGGAATTCAAAATTCTCTTCTCTATCTTTGAGTATGTAAAACAAGACTTGTCATCCCTGCTCCCTATCACAAACCTTAAGGCCGTCTCTCCTTCCTTTTAGTCCCCCATCTAAGAAACCCTCCCAGCTTTGAGATCTGGAGTAGACACTATGTTCACCACCAGTCCTAATAGCATCCACCTATCCTGTATCCTGCCAGGCTTCTCTTCTGATTAAAGTGCCCAGTTTTCAGTTCTGTCAGTATCAGAGCAGGAAGGAAGGATATGACTCAAATAAATTTGAGATAAATCTGGCTCATGAATCCCTGAGAATGAGCCCCCTCATCTGTATGCCCACATTTACTAGGCTTGTCTCTGCAATTTGAGAATAAGACCCATCCTAAAAGACCCACATGAGGGCTCATAATCTCCAGGATGGAGAGCATCCAAGAAGCTGGTGTGTCCCTGAGCAAATTATGTGTCCATCTGCATACATCTTAAAAGGCAGTTGTTTCCAGTAGCTTCTTCCAAAAAAGAAAAGAGGAAAGAAGTGAGAATTGCCTCTTTCTTACAATTGCCAAAGGCCAAAAGCATGCACCAATACTCAAGTGACACATGGCCCTTAAATCCGCTGTCCCTTTGACCAGTGGCAAGTTCTGCACCACCTAGGCTATGCATACCTACACAAAATCATCCAAAATCAATGATGGGCCCTGATGCATATCATACATTTTCCTACATGTGTGTTTTTTCTTATATTTTGCTCCTCTTAACATTAAAAATCACATTCCCCTCACTGATCATCTCACCATTATAGCATTATACTGCTTCTAAATAGCAATTAAATAGCAATTAATCAGCTGCCTTTATTTATGCATCTAATTTGATTCTGTTTAAACCATTGCTCACTGCTCATAAGTTGTAGTATATTTGCATTTCCTGAGTATATCTGTTTTTGTGACTCTTGCATTTTATATTTGAGCCTCAAACTCTGTTATTACTTTCATATGGAAAAAGCTCTGATCAACTTTCAAAGCATTCTTCAGCCAGCTGACATCTGTGTAATATAGCAGAAATCAACAAGTATGGCTTGACACTTCTGAATTGTCCTCTGTGCTCTTATACCATTCTGGCAACTACAAATACCAAACTACATTGAAATACAATGTAGTTTCCAGGATACAAGTAATTATGTGACACAAGAAAAGTAGGGAGACATCTGAATCTGTTGCTGAAGCCAACTAGTTAATTTTTTGCCACACTAGGGTGCACTCTGGCCTAGGTTAACATACAAAACATCTCTAAATTACATACACGGGGACGTTAATTTCAAATAAGAGAGCCCTTTTTGTTCATGAAAAATTTCCATTTTTTACTCAGATAGTTACATCCATATGTGACATTTGTCAGAGATGAATGCTCCATAAATCAATATATTTCATTCTTACTTACCAGAGGCAAGCTTAGTTAGACTAGGTACATATTGCTAAAAGCATTCCATAGATAAGGACTCTCCTCCTATAAAAACACTGTTTATTTGGAGGTTGGTCATTAGCATATTTATAATGAGGTAAGATAATGTCGCCTTCTTTCTGGTCTGGGGGTATTCCCTCCCACCCCTCTCCAGAGTAAAGAGAGAGAATGAATTGCAGATGCACTGCTAACCATTTCCTTCCCAACCTTCCCAACCAATGATGCCTTTGAGCTCATGCTTTCTAGGCTCTTTCCTCCTCCTTGATAATAGAGAATTGTTTTGTTCCAGGGCCTCAAAAGAACGCCATTATTTTCCAATACTTTTCTAATAATCAATTACAAGATTTCTAAATTGTAGTAGGTGTCACTAGTATAACACAAGAATGCTTCACATTCAGCCAAACAGATAACCATATTAAAAGATATGTTCTATGAATAATCAAACATTTTCATTCATGCTTTGGAAATAGTTTCTCCTTTTTGTCAAAGGAGGCTAAATACAGAAGAACTCAGGCAGTCAGCCAGTAGAATCATCATTAAAAGGAAAATGTTATCTTAACATTTAATTAAACCTTGTGAGAAACTGACACTAAACTACTGAGTGTTCTATGCCAATTTTTTTTCTCCTACACCATGATTTTATCTCTAGTTTGTATCCTTGTCTCTTCTTAGGAGTTCAGTGTGCTTTAAATAAGCATTACAATTTCCCTGTGAAATAATGGAAAGGTCTTATATCCCAGAATGGAAAACAAGACTACAGAATTCTCGGGAAGTTTGCTAAGGCACAGATTAAATCAACATGAAATTCAGTAAAATTACACAAAATCTGCTGACTTCTAGTCCAGTGTGTGTGTGTGTGTGTGTGTGTGTGTGGTAGCTTTTTAAGCTATTATAAAAATTTAAGTTAGCAATTAAACATTATTTAAGCCAGTGATGAAACGTTCCAAAATATATTATAGTGAAAGATTTTTGTAGAATCTTAGAGTGCTTCAAGACGTTAGAGAATATCTGGCCGAGAGTGACAATGGATTTCTTTTCACTGACAGATAAGAGTTCTTTCCCACCACTTCCCCTGCCACTCACTCTGTGCCAGCCATTATGGTCTCTTTGCTGTTCTTCAAATACAACAAGCACACTCCTGCTTTGAGCCTTTGTTTTTGCTGATGATCTCTGCCTGGGATGCTCTTTACTCAGGTGGCTGTGTGGCTGACACCTCACTTCATTCAGCTCTCCGCTCATGGTCACTCTGAGAGAGGCCGGCCAGAAAATCCTTTCCAAAATAGCATCTCTTATTTCTTTATCTCTTTCTCTGGCTTTGTTTATCTTCACAGTAGTTTCCATTATCTGACACTCTCTTTCTCTCTCTATATATAGAATTTATACATATATAATTAATATATATATATAATTTTTATATAATTTGTCTGTCCTCTCCCACTAGAATGAGAACAAGACTGTGTTTGTTTTGTTGTTATTCTTGTTTTGGTCACCACTGATTGCCCAATTAAATAAGCAGCACCTAGTAAAAACAGCAGGGACTCAATCAGTTGTTGAATGAATGAATGAGTGAATGAACGCTTAATATGGATGTTACTCTTCTCTTAGAAATGGCTTTGCAAAGGTAGCATCAAAGATAGAGTCCGCTTAATGCTTTTGGGCATGGTTTGTGCCAATATGGAATCCAAACTAAAATTTTAATTTTAAAAGAGTCTTAAAAAGAAAAAAGTATCTTAAAATTAAAAGATAAATAAACCATGATGAAATACCACTATGCACCTAGGACAATGACTGAAATTAATTTGAAAGCAAAAACGGACACCATCAGGTACTGACAAGGATGTGAGGCAACTTGGACTCACATACCTTGCTGGTGGGAAAGGAAAATGGTAAATCCACTTTAGAAGACAGTTTATCAATCTCTTATAACGTTCCCATACTATCTTGTAATCTCATTCCTGAGTACTCACCGAAGCAAAACAAAAGCTTGTAGGCATGTTCATAGCAGATTTATTCACGTTTACCAAAAACTAGAAACAACTCAAATAAACCTCAACTGGTAAAATGGATTTTTTAAAAAGAAAATCTGTGTATATCCATACAATGGAATACCACTCAGCAATGAAAGAAACCAGCTACTAATAAACAACAATACAGATGAATCTCAAACATATTCTGCTAAGTGAAAGAAACAGGTCACAAAAGGCTACATACTGTATGATTCCATACACATGACATTCTAGAAAAGGCAAAATTTTAGGAATAGAAATCAAATAAATGGCTGCCTGGGGCTGGGACTTGGGAAGTATTTGACTACAAGGAGCAGAAGGAAGTTTGGGGGGTGATGGAGCTGAATAGTTGTTCTACATCTCGATTGAGATGATGGTTGTACAACTACGTCTGTTTTTCAAAACTCATAGCACTTGACACAGAAAAGGGTGAATTTTATAGGAGTGTGATGTCTCTATGAAGAAAATGTTACCTGCAGTAGAGATGTCATCATTATATTCCAGTGCAAACAGGTGGTATTATCTGATGAGTAGTTGCCTTCACTATTCCCTGCCTTCCTTCTAATCAGCTCTTGGACACCTTTACCTCACTACGCAAATCTAATTGACCCACTCACATTACAGTCTTCTTGTGTAAGAAAAATTTAAGTGAGTTTCCCAGAAAGAGTCTAGAACAGAGGAGCCTGGAGATTCCTCTCTGCATGATGTGTATGACTCTTCCCGTGGGCTTCTCTTACTCCATTTATTCTATAGCTCCCCTTGCCTCTTCTTTTCTCATCTCCAACCCACATTCGTGAAAATCTCGTGTCACGTTTTAAAGGTTTATTCTTTTGTATAGTGCTTCCAAATATTTTCCACATCATCACACACATTTTAAAAATAATATTTGTTTGGAATCCTTGCATAAGCAGCCGGCCAGGGGGATTTTCTCTGGAATGGCCATCCCAGGTTCTATGTAGCCTGCAGATAGCTGAGAGCATCAATGTTTCAATAGCTAGCACATCTTACTTCTCTGAGTCCACCTGTTTGAAGGGGAAGAATAAATCTGTGCTTCTGAAGAAGAACGAATTCCTTGTTCTTATGACATTATTCAGTTAATTTTAAGCAGTATTCCATCATTAATCATGGTGCATGCATTACACAAATACAGTTTTTGTGTGTGAAAATTCCCTGTCGTAAAAGCTTTGAGGCTACTTTACATCTTTATAGTTACAATTATCAGTAAATGAAATGTGAGAATGTTTTGATTGTATAGGACTAGAAAATGGGGATCTCGCTCAACATTAAAATTCTTTGTCATTTTTCATAAAATCCTTGAGGGAAATGAAAAGCTTGCAGAAATATAAAATATCATTGTGTGCATAGATTTAACTTTTAAATTTTCCTTATATTGAATAAATCACATGACTTTTCTTTCTGAAACAAAATCATTGAAGAGGAAAATTATAAAGTTTATATTTCATCAAATATAAGAAGTTTTGGTGCCAAACAACAAACAGTTGCTCAGTACCAACTAAATGCCTGGAAATAAGTGTGGGCAATAAATTGAGTAAGATAGTGCATATTCATAAATACTTATATCGTCTCATGAGAAAGAAAAGGCATGCAAGCACATTCCAAAATCCCAAGGTAGACATATTATTTTCATTAGGAAGATTTCACGGGAAGAGAAAACATTTGCTATGGGAAGAGAGCTCGCTTTCAATTAGATCTTGATGGTTGGGGAAGAACGTTGATGAACGAAGTTCAGAGGGCATGTGGAAAGACATAGGTAAAACCATGTGCTTCATAAAGACTCTGAGGGGGAGCTCTTTTGCAAACTGGTGGATTATACCAGAGGGTATGTGCAGGGAAATAATTGGAGACAAAGCCTGGAAAACACCTAAATTGGGCATAGCGAAATATCCTAAACATTGGCGGTCTGCTGAATTAGGGTCTGGCTTGACTGCTAGGCCATAGCAATGAGCCCATAAAATTTTGGGTTTGCCGACTACAAACATTGTCCTTTTTGTTTCCCAGGGCCTAGCCCAGGTTCTGATAGGACTAGAAAACAAAACACTAATGTTTATTGGGTCAATTAATCTATTGAGTTTAAGATCTTGGGAGAGAATTACATCATGTCAGTAATATATTCATAATAATAACTATTATTTATTGAATACCTAAAATGATCAGATACTGTGTGCGTTTATTATTTCTAATGTCGACTAAAAATCCCTCATGGCAAGTGGTAACACTGCGCTCATTTTGTAGATGGGGAAACTGAGTCTCAAAGACATTAAGTGACTTGCCTTAGGTTGTACAGTTAATAATCGAAAAATTGGAATTTGAAACCAGGTTTGTCTTCAAAGCTTAGGCACTTATCCCTTATTCTGGTTTCAGCGAGCTCGGTGGATTTGGGAGGCAAGGGGTGAGGGAGAAGGGGGGAAGAGAGAGATAATTATATCATGAATTGTTAGGGCCCCTGTAGGTGCCTGGTCTCCCCTGACAGCCCTTCCCATGTATCATCCCCATCCCTCTATTCTCTGTCACTGCACCATGTTGAATTTTTTCATACTACCTCCCTTAATTTGTAATTCAATGTGTATTTCAATGTTCCTTTACTTATGTTTGGCTCCTATGCCAGATTTTAAGTTCCATAAATATGGAGACCAGTTCTGCATTATTCACTATTATATTACTCAGAGATTAGACCATGGTATGCACTCAAATGTTCAGTGAATTAAAGAAAAAAATAAACTTTTAAGAGCAGAATATAACACTAGAAATAGACAAAGAGTTGTCCCAGATGGCATAGACGTTTCAAGCCGGGGTGACTAGGAGAAGTGTTCTGCATTAACTGAAGTAGGGAAGTCAGGGCAAGAGGTTTCTTTTAGGAACTAGAATTGGGGAAGGAGAGGGTGTGGGTTTAGACACAGAGTCCAAAGTGACAGCAGGAGAGCCGAGAATAATAAATGACAGTTAGAAATGTGAAAGCCACGCTTTAGAGAAAGGTCAAAGTCGTAACTGTAGATCAGTGAGTCATCCTTCCAGGTGGTAATTAATGCCCTGAGACTCAATGAGCTCTCCAGGGAAAATGATTGACGGGAATGGAAAGAGCAGCACTGAGGCCAGAACTAGAGGAAATACTCCAGTTAGGGCTTCAGAGGAGGAGAAGCTAGTTAGAAAGAGAGACCTGTCCTCCCCATCTCCCCCAACGTTCCAGACAACTCAGACACATCTTTCAACACTCTGGTCAAGTGCACAGTCTCTTGCCACTACTCTTGCATGTAGAACCAACCACTCTGTCCTCAGTGATACCTGATCCGATTGCTGTTGATCAAAGCACCTGCCTTCTTTACCACGGTCCTGTGAGTACTTGTTCCCCCGTTAGAATTTAATTTCCAAAAGGGCAGCAGTCATTTTTGTTCATCTTAATATTCTCAATGTCAAACATTTAAAGAGCTCTATGAATCTTTGTTGACCAAATATTGACCGAAGGAGGAGATCAGAGAAGCAGGAGGAGAAAAATAAGAATTGTGCATCACAAATAATAAATAAAGAGATATTGTCATATATTGTGCAAAGATCAAGAAAACGTTAAGAAGGGAAACATATTGTCTAAATTTTACAGCATTCTCATAATAATAGCTATCACGTATCCGTCGCCTGCTCTATTAAGAAGTTAGCCCCTTGCAAACATTTTCTTATTTGAGCCTTGGAGCAACTTTCTGAAGTGGCTTTAATTGTCCTTCTGTAACAGATGCAAAAACTAAGTCCCACGGAAGTTAAATGACTTGCCCAAGTTCACTCAGTAAGTGATGAGATGGGGTAGAATTTCAGTTCTGCCCCCAAACCTCTGTGACTAACCATAAGGTACTGTCTTCTCCAATCTAAATTACTTTTTTTTTTTTTTAATTTTAAGGCATTGCTCAGCAATATCTAGGGCTGTGTCCAGGTTACTAAGAGTCTATTTCACCCTCCCCATTCCATATCAACGCTAAATTCCTGCAACTTGGTTCTCTCTATAAAAAGGAAAGTAACTGTAAATAGAACAAAAGGATCTTTCTTCATTTTTTAGGACAAATGTTAATGTTTAAATGTTAATTTTAAGCGAAAATATGTCTATTGTTTCAAACTTGTAAACACACGGCACGTACATTATTAGCTCTTCCTCTGAAAGAAGTGAACTTGCAACTAAAAATAGTGATAAATCAATGAACCATTGAGAGCCTGGTGAGTTTCTCTCTTTTCCCTACCTCAGAAAGTGACTCTCTCAGCAGGGGTACTATATTCATAAATTCAAAATCATTAAATTCTCAAACACATATTCTTTCCAGCATTCCTCTTTTTGTAATGGTTTGTCTAAACCATTAAACCAAAAGCTGTTCACGGGTTAAAATTGCTTAATATATGATGCTAAGTGGTTTATTGAAGCCTGCATTTTTATTCTCTTCGCTTATTTGGCTCTTAATATATTTAGGAAAAGGAGAGGCAGAAGAAGTGAAAGGAAGAGGGAAGGGGAGAATTATATGATGTTCTGTGTAGAAGGGGCCTTCAGATCACGTGATCTAATTGTTTACAAAGGGCAAACTGAGGCTGGGAGCTAGTAGGGGACAAGAGCTCACAGACAGTAGGGTCGAGACTAGGACTTAACCTCCCAACACCTAGACCAGGGCCCTGAGGGAGAGATGGATAAATGCACAGACCAGGATTCGGTAGAAGCCGAGGATGCAAAATTATGTAATTTTACCACCTTGCAATACAGCACTACCTGATGGGGGCTTTGGGCTCAGAAAGCCTGGCTCATATCCTAGTTCTCCACTAACGAGACAAATTATTGATCCCTCTAAGACCGGGCAAAGAGAATAATAATTTTTTGGATAGCTAATGTTTATTGAGTGCTTGCTATGTGCCAAGCACTGTTTTAAGCACATTACACATATTAGCCCTTAAATTCTACCTCATAAGCCTAGAGGTTTAATTCAGATAATATATATTAGGGGCTTAGCCCAGAGAGTTCTCAATAAATGTAGCATTATTTGATCAATAACTAAAGAATACAAGTATTAAATAATTAATAATCACTAAATATTAATGAAATGTATAGGAAAATTTTAATTATTGCTATAATTGGATGAACTGTTTTTTTAATTATGATAAATAAAATTCAAACTTTAAGGTTACATAGTGAATGAATATTCTCCCCAAAAAATGCTCTCTTCAAAATGTTTCTCCTTAGGTGTTAAAAGATTTAGATTTCATTTTAAATTCCACTTCTTTACTCTGCCATTTCTGTTTTCTTTAAAGCAAAGATAAGAAGGCACTCAGTATCCCAGGGATATGGCATAGCCAAGTGGGAAGTTTTTCTAGCATTTTCCACCGAGTGAGCAGGACCGTAAAGCTGTTGACTTTTTCTTCACTCCTAGGATAGGACAGGGCAAGGTCTTTGCATATTTTTAGTTGTCATTTATTTAAATAATAGGTGCAAAAAATACCCTTAATGTAGAAGACTCAACAGGTTAATCTTTCTGTGCTCATTTCCCCGTGTTAGAGAAGTTAAATGCAGGAGAAATCTGACAGGTGGACAGCAACTCCCTCAATCAGCCTCGTAATGAGACAGCCTCTTTCAGAGCTTTGGGAATCTCACAGTGTGAAGGGTCAGGCTGATGCTTTTTGGTGCCTCCATCTCTGCCTCTCTGTGTTTCGCCAGGAAAACATGCCAACCCAGCCCTTCACTTTTCTGAAAGACCCAAGTGAATCGTGTCTGAACTCTGTCCCTATCTGAGGCTGACCTAGGACAGGAATAATTCATATGCTCTGATAAATGACAATTGCTTTCTTCTGTTGACATATTTTGTTGCAACCATGGTATGATATGCCTTGAATATATTGGAATGTAGAAGAGGTCCAGGGCCTAATTTTTGAGGAGTGAGCTTTGAAATGGCTGAGAAGTGATTCTAGTCAGAGGGTTTATTAAACTGCATTGTAAAATATTATTCACTGGTATGTTCATTGATGCCTCCATTTTAAATCTCTAGTGTTTTTATGATGCAGAGTGAATGCTTTGTTTTATTTATGGGTGTTCCAAATTCTAAACGTCACAGAAAGACAAGGAGCAAAAGCATAATGACAACAGTTGGTTTTAATGTTAACTCAAATAGATATAAAAAGATGTTTTCCTTTGAGAAATTAAAATACTGATAATACTTGCCAAGCGGATTAATTCGAGTATTATAGTTTACATCGCAAAAAGATTTTTCTCCATAAAGAAAAATGTCACCTTAGAATTTCACTAATGAAAAACTAACTTTAATATGGAATTGCATAAGGAAATGTAGTTATAGTTACAAAAATTAAATACACATAACTTTTCAGAAACACACCCCCAGTCAGACCTTTTGTTTGGCTTATGGAAAGCAGCGTTGTTAAATGATTTCACTCACAGGCCTTGTGTCTTCCAAACCAAGTCCAAAGTCAAGCTCTGAGCAACTTGGGGCAGAAACTCAAATCTCTCTGAACCTCAAGGTCTTCATCTCCAAAATGACAATTTCTGTGAAGATCTCTATCTTTAAAATAAGTCCTACCTTATAGCATTGCAACAAGGGTTAAATTAAAAAGTAAAAAAAAAAAGTAAATATATGAAAATTTTAGCACATTTCCCAGTACATTCTAAGCATGCAAAAAATAGTAGCTGTGAGCCAGCCCTGATGGCCTAGCGGTTAAAGTTCAGCACGCTCCGCTTTGGCGGCCAGGGGTTCAGTTCCTGGGCACAGAACCACACCACTTGTCTGTCAGTAGCCATGCTGTGGCAGCAGCTCACATAGAGGAACTAGAGGGATTTACAACCAAAAGGAAAAAAGAGAGGAAGATTGGCAACAGACGTTAGCCCAGAGTGAATCTTTCCCAGCGGAAAAAAAAAAAAGAGTTTCAAAAAAAATAGTAGCTTTAACTATTAATACTACTACATGCAGAACTAAAATTCCACCTTAGATCAGAATATTTGCTAAAGAAAATTTGTCTTCACACATTTGAAATGCTTTCAATCCACTAATTTCAGGCAAAGGCATCCAATTTCTATTTTACTTTGTAGTTCATTTCAAATAGTAACAAGGAAAACCATGTATTGAGAGGATCCTACCATCCGTGTGCCTCAATGTTTGACATGTCTCATCTCACTGAATACCCCAATGATCCCACCGGGTGAGTCTGATTATCTCCATTCACAGGTGTAGAGACTGACACTCAGAATTTAAGTCAGTTGCCCAAGGACTTCCTGCTACTAATGATCAAGTTAGAATTTCAATGCAATGAGACCACTAATGCCCATGCTCTTCAACTCTTTTCTATGCTGGAAGTGAAAGAGAATTGCAGTGGGAGCAGAAAGAATGATGAAAATTTGTCATCTCTATGTAATAATAAACATTGAGTGGGAAAAGATATAAAAGTAATAATATGACTCAGTGAAAACAAAGATGATATAGAAAAGTGTGTCAGAATTTTATTTGGTGAACTCAATATTCATAGACAGAAATTAATGTATTTTTATCTTTATGGAATAAAAGAAGACAATCTTTCATTGTTCAAGTGAAATGTAATTGAAGCGTCGTTCTATTTTTGTGGCATTAACCCAAACTGATTAAATCTGTTATATTGCTTAAGTCAAGGTAGAAGTCAAGTATTAGCAGACATGTACCCTAATAAAGTAGAGGGTGCTGGGAGAGCATTGACAATCTTATATAAAATGAGAAAAATCGTATACAATATTTAGGTAGTGTTAAGACATATTAGAAGTTGAATCATTTGGTTGTCTATGAGATTGCATCTTCAAAATGTTTTGGCTCAGAAATATGATGGTTCTTTCTTGCTTTAAAACTTAAGCCCAGAAACAAGGCATTTGTAAATCATGTTTGGTTTTGTTAATTCATGTATTCAAATTCATTTTGCTTTACCATACTGTTTCTACGTGGAAAACGATTATTGTAATGCCCTTTATTTATTCCTAATAATTTTTAAGCTTAACATAGTACCTAGATGTTCTAGAAGAATAGCACCCTATTTCACAGATATGTTAGCAAAGCTGAAGAACTGAAGAATCACAATTTCAGTAGAAATTACACCAAAAGGAAAAACACTACATTTTTTAAAATCGAAAATAGTAGAGTGTGAAAAAACGCTAACACTAAAGTGAAGTTTTGTCTCCATTGCCAATTGAAGCATATCCCAAAAAATCATTTGACTGCAAATTATGCAAAAGTCGCACATACATTGAAGTTCGCAGATGTTGGATTTGATGAGAGAAGAAACATCAGTATTAACATCAAATGTATGCCTCTAAAGCCAATTCCTGGTTGAATATTTTACACTTTCTAGAGGTACTATTATCCTGCAAGTTTTTTCTCGTATCCAGATGCTCTGAGGAAAAGAAAACACCTACAGTTTCTTCAGAAAGGAGGTGCTTGTTTAAATAGAAAACCTTGCCGAATAGCACTGAGAAGTTTTTCTCGGTTCCCTCAGGTTCTTCGCAGCAATAGCTTGCTGGAGTCCACAGACTACTGGCTGCAGAATCAGAGGACGCCCTGCCAAATTGGTTTTGTGGAAGACAAATCTGAAAATTGCGCTTCTGTAAGTAAACACCACTCTCAGGATATTGTGTGATAAAGCAGGGAATTGGGCACATGTGCTCATGCTAAGGATGGAAGTTTTCTACTTCATTAAATACAAGATGGAGAAAGTATTCTTTTGAAAATACATAACTGGTTTATACAGATTGTTAACAAAATAAATGCAGAGGTCATGTTTCTACTCCGATTTTGCTCATTTCAACAGGTAAATTAATTGATCATTTCTCTGTAAAGGAAAAATGATGTTTATATTTTCAAAACTGACTGAGAAAAAGATTCAGAAATAGAATTATATGCTGAGAAATAAAAGACCATTCAAGAACTCTCTTGGGTTCTTTTCAATATATTTTATAATTCTTGCTAGTAATTTTCCAACATGAAAATTGTGTACAAATTATTTTTTTTACCATTCTTAGAAGTTATAGTCATTATTTGAAAACCTTTTCAACCTAAGACATATACAGACATGCATTTTAATATACTGGAGCTGGGCTTTACATACAAATCCTTCCTTTTTAAGGGAAAAGATGTTCTTATAGATCAATATAACTCTTATGGCTTAGAATGTGAGTACGTATTGTTGGTGTGAAATATGCTCCTTCGTATATGTTCTACAAAGCTACATATTTAACTGAAATCACCTATCTCTTATGAGGTCATGATTACAGAGATTGGGAGAGAATATTTCCAAAGAGGAGAGAAATGTAGTTCTCATGAATAAATTGAGGGTATCAGCTCTGAGCTATTCCTGGACTTAAGTTGCATGCCAGCATTTCTGTTAAAAGGAAAAAAACGGAAGCTGAAAATGGGATGGAGAAGCTTTTTATATATAATGAGCAGAACCAGAACTGGCAGACAGAGGATGTAGAACAGTCCACACTGCAGAGTCTCATAGCACAAAGAAAGCAGAGTCCATTCAACAGAGTGAATTCAATTTCCTTGTTTAGGCAAATGATGTTGATTCTGCTACTTTAGGGCTCTGATCCCTTGTCCAGAAAGCTAGTTGCTAGCTAAAAAATCTTTGGGGAAAACAGAAAGGATTAAGTGGCAAGTAATTTAATAATTATACCTTCTTTGCAAATTCAGTTCTAAGGTGAGTTGGAAAATGCAAGCATTTGCTGACCCACATCTCTAATTACTCAGCTACAAATTGTAAATGGGAGAGAAATGGAGAGTACAAGCTCTCAGCAGCTACACTTTGGTCAAAGTTGTTATCCGAGCAGCTCCTGTATTAACAAGTCTCCCACTTGGAGAAGACACAAAAGTTGGGGCATTAAAAACTGTAGTGAAGGGCAAAGAGATCTCTAAACTTTATGTTTTTGGGGTCTGGATTGCAGATCTACAATTAGAAATGCTACATTTATCGCCAAATTTAAGGTTACCATTGGATCTTCCTAAGTGTAAGAGAACTCTCCTCCCATCCCCCACCAATCTCAATGGACTCAAATTTGGACTTAAAACTATATGACTTCCTTTCTTAATTCTTTGTCCCTTTATAGTGTCAGATGACGTCAGTGACTTTGAGCTGATTCATCCTGCCTTTATCGTTCCTTCTATTCTTTCCAAACGGGGAAAAATCTAAATACAAATAAAAGGCATATTGGAAGATTTGTTTTCCTACAATAGTTTATAGTAATTGAAACCAGCAAATGTTAAAAATTGTCCATGACTCTAAACCTAAAAGAAATTTCAAGGTGCCTATGAAAAACTAGCCCTAATCTCTCAAAAGTATCCTCTAGTCACTTCTTCTTAATTTCCAAATTCTCTCTCTTTTTCTGGCTTGGTGCAGATTTCTAGGGTGGGTAGAAGAAAGTCCAGAGTTGGACATTGCTGAGGGGAAACTGTTATCTAGAGGAGAAACTGAGGTGAACTAAAGAGATGGCTAACCAGTACAAGGACCTCTTGATCAAGAGAGCCACCAGAAAGAGGAGCCAAAATGGTCAAGGAAAAAGTGCTTAATTCCTTATCAAAGCAAATTCTCCACATCAGCACAAAATCAAAGTGTAATTTAAAGAGGAAAAAAGACTGTATTTTAAAATAATAATTACATTAAAATTTAATTTTAAAAAATTAACTTAACAAAATCATCCCAACCTAAATCTATTGACAAATAATCACAACAGAATCTGAGGAACCTGTAGCAATGTTGTCCCATAATTTACTGCTTTATGCTCTGTTCATAACTCTTGGGGACCCTCTCGATGTTAGTCATTGCTTCTTTAACTCATTTCTTCCTGACAAAAATTAGTAGCCAATTTTCATATCCAATTCTGATTGCCTTGGTATCCATTGTACTGAACGCCAAGTATCTAGATTTGCAGTTTCTTAGAACTAAGTGCCTCATTGTACCAATGTTTTCTGACTTCAAGATGTTCACCCAAAAATTTTATGGAGGGGCCAGCCCCAAGGCCTAGTAGTAAGTTCGCACTCTCCACTTTGGCAGCCGGGGTTCCTGGGTTCAGATCCCGGGCACGGACCTACATACAAAATAGGCTGTGATGGTGTCCTACATACAAAATAGAAGAAGATTGGCACAGATGTTAGCTCAGGGCCAATCTTTCTCAAAAAAAAATTTTTTTATGAAGAGATAATGTCAGGCTTGGAAAACCTTGAGGATATTGTGTGCATGCATCAGCATGACTGTTTGTTCTCAAGCATCAAACAAGGAGTTTTAGTCATTATTTCATTAGGGAACTGCATTCATTTCACAGCTAAAATGAGAAGTCTTAATTAAGAGCAGTTTGAAGTAGTCAGAAATATGATAGGCACGCCAAAAAAGGAATTGCTAGCCAGGAAGTCTGGTTCAGAAGCCCCCTGAAAGTTACCCTTAAAGGTTGTTCAAAGGTATCAAATGTGAAAATTGTGCTTATATTTTTCTAAATAGAGTTCTCCTATCAAAATATATAATTTATTTTCTTTTTGATTTGCCATTCTGAAAAAAATGTCATATACTAACTTTCAGAGTGTTTCTTTTTTTAACCTGGTTACTTAAAAGAAGGGAAATGTGGAGAAGGTTAATGGAATTGGAAGCCAATCTCCCAACCCAACAGCTGAGACATTATCTTAAAAGAGATCAGTAACACAAGTGGTAGGAATTGGACTTTTCAGTACTTTTAACTTTTTTTTTAAATTAAAAGCTAATTTATTCACTTTTTAATCTGCTATTACTCTTTGCTATTTACTGGAATTTAATTTTTGATTTTTCAGGAACCACCTTTTGGTTTAATGGTCTATTAAAATTACCTTGACAATTCACATTATTTCTATTCATTGTTACTTTCAGACTCTTTCCTTACTGATCATTTTAAGACTCTTGTCTATTGCACTGCAAATAAATTATATCCTCTAGTATGCATTTTAACTGACGAATTACGGTATTTGGAAATGTGTTACATTTGCCTTAAATTTGTAAATAAGTGAATGAAGTTCTCAAGCAGCCTTCAACATCCACACATGATGTTGCCAAACTACAGTGGGTCTTTGAGGCAAATGCAACTCAGCAGGAACAGTGACAAAATGATATGTCATATGACTGATTTTTATTTTATGTTATTTCTCCAAATATATCTATACTAGTCTATTCTGAAACCTAAAAAAAAAAAAGTTAAGGAAGACATAAACACCCCACTTGATAAGTTGGTCTATGGATGAATCTAGACTCACATGATCAAGGAAATATATAATTATAGAACTGTGAGGGGGCATTTTACATTATCTAGTCCAGATATTGACTAAGTTTTCAAGCAATTTTTAATTTTTTTCCTTAAAAAATCAAGTTTGGGAACTTATTTTTTTGAATCTTTAATTTTACATTTACAGAAAAATTGCAAGAAGAGTGCAAAGAATTCCCAGATTCCCCAAATGCTAACATTTCACTACATTTGCTTTATACTCCTTTCCTCTGTGTGTGTATATTCGTCTGCGTGTAAATATACACATACGATTTTTTCCTAAAAACTGAGTCGCAGACGTGATGCCCCTTTATTCCTACATACTTCAGTGTGGAATGTAAATACTTAAAACCAGGATTGAACCCACATCTGCAGAAACCCTTCTTCAGGCTACTAATTCAGTACCCACTGCACAGTGATAGTCTTTAAATATTTATTCAACAACTTTTTTGTGTGTGTGAGGAAGATTAGCCCTGAGCTAACATCCGTTGCCAATCCTCCTGCTTTTGCTGAGGAAGATGGGCCCTGGGCTAACATCCGTGCCCATCTTCCTCTGCTTTATATGCAGGACGCCTGCCACAGCATGGCTTAACGTTGGTCTGCACCCAGGATCCAAACCTGCGTACCCTGGGCCACCAAAGCAGAGCATGTGAATTTAACCACTATGCCACCAGGCCGGCCCCTTATTCAACAATTTTTAAGGAGAAGCTAAATGCCGCCCATATGAAAGTGAAAAATCAAATGCTGATGATAGAAGTCAGCCAGATGGGCAAAACAAAAACCTTGTATTTAAATGGACCCACTCAGCTTGGGAGGCATTGAAGGAACCATCAGGGTTACTTGAGCATGTAGCCTCCTAGGGAGGAGGGGGCAGAGGAAGCTCTCAGCCCCCACCCCTGGCAGCGTATTTCTACCAGCTTCATCCAGTATTGTTTTTCAAGGGAGAAGTTCAGATAAGTTCTATTTCTTCTATCTTGATATATTTCCAGGGGCTTTATTATCCCCGTCCCTTTGGAGGCTTGCTTCTTAGATAAAACAGATAAAGCAAGGCTCTGGGGGCAGTAGAACAGGGTGCCCACAACCTGGTCTGTGTGGCCTCACCTCGCCCTGGGCTGTAGCCCCTGACACACCTTGGGAAATCCAAGCATCCGGAGAAAATCTTCTGACTCTTGGTCAAATGAAATTTTCATAAACCTTACCAAGCCACTAGAAGCCAATAAATTAGAAAGAACACTTTGTTGGGAAGCATGACACTGAGGGCTAGTGGAGAAAAGCGTCATCCACCAAAGCAACTAGGTGGCCCTACATCCATGAGGGTCATGTGTAAGAAACAGAAACCTAGAAGAGTGATAAATAAAACTGAGAAGAGATTTTGATAAACAATGACTGATAAACCTAAAGTGTGGGACCAAATAATACAGTAGTAATTTGAGTATAGGCCTTAGACCTAGTCCATACATTTATCAATGTCTTGGATCCTGAAACTATTAAAGAGAAGGTTTTTACAAGTTTATTTTGATCGAAAATTGAGTCCAAATTTTATCTCAAATGTTGTAGGTAAATACTACATATAAAAATTAAGATCATTGACTTTTTCTTACTGGTTAAAGGAATTACAATGTATAGCTAAGTGTTAGGTAAGTGGAATGAGCTTCTAATAATTCATAATATGAAAAGGAATTAAGAGGGAAATATAGGTGATTATTTATATGACTATTTAAGCTTAATGTGACTGCAGAAAACAATTTTAAAATATTTACACTTCAGTAAACAAGAGGAACAAAATGAAAAGCCAAATATCAACTGCATTTAAAAATATATATATACAGATATACATAGGCAACATATTTGACAATTTCAGTGTTGATCTCGATACATAAAGAGCTGCCCCAATTCAATATGAAAAAATGAAAATCCGAATAGCAAAGTTGGAAAAAGCCAAACATAAGAAATTCACAAAACAAGATATAAAATTTTTAGTATACACATGAAAAAAAATCAATGTCTCTGAAAATCAGAAAGTTGCAACTATTATATAACTTGTTCCTAATAAACTGCTCCGGATTTTTAAAAATTATTACACTCCATGTTGATATAAGCAGAGCAAATAGGACACTCAGCAACTGACATTGGGAGTGTAAATTAATAAAATTAGTATAATCTTCCTGGAAGAAAACTTTGTGATATGTACTATGTAAAACATTTTAAATGTTCATGCCTGTTGATCCAACTCTAGAAATATATTCTAAAGAAATGGCGGGAATTACATGCAGACTGGTGTAAAATATGGTTGATGTGCCTAAGGCAACACAGTGGACTGATTTAGAACATGGGTTCTAGAGTCAGGCTGCTTTGGCTTGAATCCCAGCTCGTCTTTCTAACTATGGCATCTTGACCAAGTTATTTAGTCTCTCGCTGCCTCAGGTTCCTCATCTGCAAAATAGAGATGATAATTGCATTTGTCTCGTGGATTGTAAGGATTAAATGCATTAACATTTCTGAAGTGCTAGAACAGTGCCTGCACATAGTAAGCACTATATAAATATTCAATAAAATTAACAGATTGTGATGGCCAAGATGAGAAAGATCATGCATGTCCCACAGTACAAGAATGGTAAATAATCTTTGGACATCTACACCATAAAGACTTATGCATCCTTTACATGCAAAGGTTTGCAAAAAATATTTAAGCGCACAGAAATAAAGGCTCACAATGTAATTATACATAAAAATTAGGCTTCAAAATTGGACATAATATATATGAAACAGGACATGTTAATTGATTGAATGAAGGAAAGAGGGAAATCAGGAATAACTTTTATGATTTTGGCTTGAGCTCCTAGGTGGATGGAAGTTTCATTTGCTGTGATAGGGAAGACTGAAAGAGAGAGAAACAAGTTGGAGGTGGGAGGAGGATGAGGATGGTGGATGTCTTTTAGTCATCCAAGTGGAAATGTCACATTGGTGGTTGGATGTACGGTTGGAGTTGTTGGCAAGATCAGGGTGAGAGATAAGAGATTTGAAGGTCTTCGGGGTGACCCTCAGAGAGTAGAGATGAGCCAAAACAGGCAGAGTATCTAGATAGAGACAGGGGCTTGCAACTGAGCGCCGGGGCATTCTGATAATAAGTGCTTATACAGTGGTCATGTCCAAGGGTCCCCCCAAAAGCAAGACATTATTATTTAACCATGTAAGCCAGAGTTTCAAATACATAATGAGGTATTTCATGTATCCTGATATTTTTTTGCCACTAAAAATACAGTGGATGAATAAATCTGAGTGTACTTTCAAACCTTGGTGTTCGTACCGTTTCTCAATTGTTTTTTTTTAAATTCATTTTGACAGAAGAATACATTACTAAAATAGCTCAGAATAGCTTTGAGTTTCAAATTTCATACAATTCCTGCAATTATAGCAATTTTCCTCTGAGTGGAAAGCCTATCAATCAAGAAAAACCAACAACAATAAACAATGTCTCTCATTAAAATACCTTTAAGCTTCAAAGATATTAACTACATAATTTCTATTTCTCTTTAGTAGAATCATTTGTTTGGATTAACATGTCTTTCTTAATCAGTTCTTCCAAAGTCCCAGGAAAACTAGTTTGAAGGAATAACAATATTTTTTTACGACTTAGGGCCTTAAATTTCAAAATAAATAAATAAATAAGAAAAATAAGAAATAAAAAAGTGGGCCTGGCTGATGACCACCACAGGATGTCTGGTGTTTAGTTCCAAGCCTATGGAATATTATTTCTCTCTTTTCTAACAATTAAGACAAGCTTACCCTAGAGGTTTAGTAGGAAATGAGAAAGTGCTAAAAGCATAATTTCTGCCCCTCCATACTTGGATATTACACTCTTTTTAAGAACCAGAGACAGCCCTCACTTTATATTCTAGACAGTACCCGGCACATAGTGTCTGTTATGTTGGTGGAATTTAATTGGATTATCCGGAGGCATTCAGTGTACTTGCCAGAAGCATCTGAAATGGCTGAAAGGGGTGAAGGGAATTTTCCTCCCTGCTAAGTTATGCCTCGGGTGTGGTTTAATATAATCATTAAGCAGACAGCCTAAGTCAGCTGTGGCTCAGGTAGTTTTACCAGGCACCCAGGGATGAATTCTTCTAAAGCGGGGTCTCTCATCCTTGGCGCTATTGTTGCATTGGGCTGGACAATTCATTGTTGTGGGAGGATTTCCTGTGCATTATAGGATGCTTACTAGCATCCCTGGCCTCTATCCACTAGATGCCAGTAACACCCACTCCCCACCAAAAAATGTCTCCAGACATTGCCAATGTTCTCTGGCCAGGTGTGGTGGGTAGGGGGCAAAATCACACCCAGTTGCAACTACTGCTCTAAAGTTTCTCAAACTTTAACCTTTAGTTACCCCTGATGTATTTCCTATTCATGTGTTTCAACCTGAGCTGCACCTCACCCCTGTATAGACATGGAAGGAAAACACAGCCTCCACTTCTCCCAAATGGTCTCGGTCCACCAGTTGCTTTCATCAAAGACCATACGCGCTAGGAAGAAGGACAGAAAATGAACGTTGGTGAGACAGTTAAAACCAGCTCAGGATACCCGTCTGTAGGTCAAGATCAATTAGTTTACGGCCGTTGCCTCTACCACCAAACAGAATCCAGTACCACTGGAAGATCCCGAGCAACCAATTTCTAGATTGAGATATATTACATTTATTTATGACAGTTTTTTCTTTTATCAAATAGAATGCAATTACATAACAGATAATTCGAAAGCAATCAGAAAGAAAATCACCCTAATCCTGCTACCTAATGGGTCTACTCTTGGCACCCAGGTTATTTCCTTACCTACTTTCCCCCACAAGCTAGAAAGAGCAGGCATGTCAACTCACCTTGATTCCAAATGGGAATTTGTGCCCTAGGTTGAAGTCAGAAATCTAGTTTTCTACATGAAATCTGATTTCTAAATGTTGGCCAGTAATAAAATTTTCTTTCAACATTGTGTAAGGAAAACAGAGCACATCTATGGGATGGAACCAGCTGACGGGTCTCCAGTTTCTGACATCTGTCATTTCATCTGTACCCACCTGGCCTCATTCTTGTTACCTGCCAATTTCTATTTGCATTTGGACTTAAGACCTCTGTCACTAATCAATCCCTCAAATGCTTTCCAGCTCAAAAATTCTCTGGGTCTAGGACCTAGTACATTACCAGAACTCCCTTTCTGGTGACCTGAATTAGCTTGTCCAAATTTTTACCACTCTAAACAAATAGACAAAACCACCCTCTGTGGCCTTGCTCTCAGAGGATGATTTGGAAAATAAAGTCTTACCTAACCTGGAAAATAAAGGACAGTGGGCATGAACTATGCCAATTCATTCCCTTTATTCATATGTGTGTGTATATATACATATACATGTATATATATGTGCATGTGTACCTATCCATATAATAATGTATATTTTTATATACATAATATATACTATATAGTATATATATTTCTGTTGAAACTATTGTTCTGGTAAGTAAACAATTCACATCATGAAGACCTAAGACAGAATTGTCCAAAAGGTAAAAATTAATCCAATAGGTATATCTGTCTTAGAATAAATGGTCATTGTTCTTCATAAAAGTACTATCTACCACTGAATTCTTATATACTTGCATATAATTCTCCTCCATCCTTAAAAATACTTTTGTTACTCCAAATCCTCTTTAAAAAGCAAATATAAAAACAAGCAACAAACACTTTCCTTGACCCTCTCTCCCTGTAAAACCATTTGTTCTGTGTTCCTTCTCCTCTTAACCAACAAACTTAAAAACCAAAAAAAAAAAGTAGACTGTCTCTACTAACTGGCTATCGCACCACTCTGATGAAATTTCTCTTATTATTGTCACCAAATCCACTGACATGTTTTCACTATTTACATCATTTAGCTAATAGTAAAACTAACTGAACTCATACTCCCAACCAGCCTCTGAAAACTAGCTATTTTCTCCATGGCTTCAAGAACATTATTCTCTCTTCTAATTATTTTCTTGCCTCTGGGATCATTACTTCTTTGTTATCTTCCGGGACTTCTGTTCCCCGCACCTGGCACTTAATTGTGGCATTTCCCAAAGGTTTGTTCAAAGCCTGGTCCCTTCTTACTCACTGATCTCCTTGATCATTCCTCCATACTTCATGGCTTCAGCCACATCTATATGCCAGTGACAGCCATCTTTGGACTGTAGACTTATTTCTGGTGCCTGTTAGATACACCCACCTGAACATCTCAAAAATAACCCAAATTCAACATAACTGGAAGTAAATACCCAAAAATATGTTCTGCCTCACAAATTTTCAATTTTTATTGATGGTTTTAATATCTACACATTTTCCCAAACTGTAATCCTTAGACTCACACTCATCTTATTTTTCTCCCTCTCTCTTCATCTCTACCTGATTATCAAAAGCTATTTTGATTTTTCAATTCTGGCTATGCCTTTTCAGTCCCATTATCACTATTTTATTGCCTAAAGCCCCACATAGTTCTTCTAAACATTTAATACACAAAAATCAAAAGCAAATATAGAAAGCTTAAAAAAAAAAAAAGGCAGAGAAGACCCTAGCAACTTTGAAAGGCCACTGGTATCTTTTTCTCCTGAAATCCTTTGCAGCACCAAGTTCCTAGATTTATTTTAAGGTCCCAATGGTAAGAATAATCACATTCCCAGTCCTCCCACCACCACCCTCAGCATCACATAATTCCTCCAGGGGCTGCTGAGTCAGTTTAGTATCTAATTTAAGACCACAGCTCTAGTTTCTAATTGAACTGAATATGATTCCAAAGGAGTTGATTCACCATCGTTATCCTAGTTTTTAAAATGCTATGCTACAAGACAGGCCAATGAAGAAACACTTTGACATTGGAAACACTCTCACAATATTCATTTGCCAGAGCCTAGTGGTAGTGCCAGGATAAAATATCATTTGGTGAATGTATTTACACCACATGCTAAACAAACAGAATGTACTAGAGTTCTCCTATTCTGACAAACTGGGTGATTAAGCTTCCGTTTGTGAAATCGCAGAACTCAAAACCTGGAAAAAACCCAAAGCCCAAGTCCACCAGCTCTTAGTGCAGTGAATACAGCACTTTTTCAAGATTCCCTGGTAGATTCCCTCAGAAAATATAATTATTTTGTTAAAATGTAAAAGGCACAATTTCTTCATCGTAAGATGATGTTTATTTGAGGCATAAACGGTTTGTATTACTAATGCATGCTTGAAGACCCTAAATTAGTATTATTGAAAAGTTCCAAGATATTTAGCTTTTTGGTTGTTTTTAGTAAATTTAAGATTATCACATGTTTGTATGTAAATTACTGTCAGATTATATCTGACAGATATCTGGTTATATGATTCCTAGGTATAAATGTCATTAAGTTTTGATATGTCTGTGCCATCAAGCCCAAGCCACATAGCCCTTGGTCATCTCAAGTGGCAATGGTTTCACTTACTCATCCAGCTGGCATTTATTGGGTCTTAGGATGTGCAAACTACTCTACCAGAATCTCTGATGGATATAGAAATATGAGCAAAGATTCTTTGCATCTTAAGAAGCTCAGAAAACTGGACATTTTAGATAATATAACAACTCTGGATACTGATTCCCCTCCCTCTTTCCCAGGCTTGTTTTGTTGTTGTTTCATTTTTTAATTTGGCTAGGTTGTTTTAGTGAAGTCTGTTTCCTTCTTGCAGTGTGAAGCCTTTGGTGTCACTCCTCAGAGGTGCACAGCCTTGGGCCTGTGCGCGGTCAACTAGGACGACATTGGTCTTAGCAAGTCTCTCTTTGACTGTTTCTTTCCCTGATCCTTCTTTTAAGCTGTCTACTTCATTTGGTATTACACCCCTGCCTGTTTGACTCCTCTATTTACCAGCTGATTGCTCTATTGCTTTTAACAATGCCCTGGAGTATAAATTTCTCAGCAATCTGATCCGATTAAATTTGACAGGCATAGTTTTTGAGACCAGTTTTGATTTTCATTCTGACACCATGAGGGCTCTTCTTAGCTGTCTCTTTTTCTGTTTCTCTCTAGCAAACTAGCTGGCCTGTGGTTTAGCTTATTGCTCTTAATTAAGAGGGGCTATTTTTTTTTTGAGAGAGCCCGTAGGCTTGAACTTCCCCAGACTGTTTCAAATAATCTCAGTTCCTTTGGGGAGGGCTTTGAACTCTCTTTTCTTATAGACTGCCTCTCCTCCTGGGTAACTCTCTGAGCTACAACTCTGGGGACTGGGTGAGGCAGTAGCCTCTGGTGTTCTTGGCCTC
Source organism: Diceros bicornis minor (assembly GCF_020826845.1). Classification (NCBI taxonomy): domain Eukaryota; kingdom Metazoa; phylum Chordata; class Mammalia; order Perissodactyla; family Rhinocerotidae; genus Diceros; species Diceros bicornis. The sequence continues at coordinate 17,154,575 of NC_080776.1, read as the reverse complement.
CCTCTCCCAGTGTGGAACTTCTGCTCTGTAAGCAAGGGAGTGAGGGTGATCACGGCCCTAGTATTGTCAGCCTGCCACATATAGAGCAGCACCTGAGTAGAGCCTAGATGAAAGAAAGAAACCCCCAACTTCTTGGCTTCAGTCACCAAGAATTAGCCTCTTCAATTTGGAGTTGGAGGGGACGAGAAATGCTGGCAGTCTCTGAATCTTAGTGAGATACAGTAACGCTTGTTTGGGAGCTGAGGAGAGAGGAGACCCAAATGGAGCTTCTGTCAAGTTAAACTGGGGAAGGGGAACGGGGGAAGAGGAGAAAGTGAGTTGTGATTTAAGTGCCACACACTCTCTCTGTTCTGAGTTTTAGTAGGGTTTCTTGAAAAACATTTCTTCATTTTCTGTATGTTCTTAGGACAATTTCTAGCAAATTAAAATATTTGCTTTTATAGTTTTTGCCAGCTTCGCTTGTTTTACTGGGGGGTCCAGAGAGTTCCTCATACTTTCATCCCAGACCTGAAACTCAATATGGTTTCTTATTTCCAGTCCATTTCACTCAATGTTACCTGCCTGGCCCTTGGAGGTGTCTGAGTTTGTAACTCAGGCAGGGTTTGTAACTCTAGAGTCAGAGATTTCGTGTCTCTCGTTAAAGGTAGCTTAATATCCTTTAGCATTCGGCCTTGTTGAGGGTAGAGCTGACATTCTTTCATGAAAGTGAAGGCATCTAATATCCCTGAGGAAGAGCGTCTCATTTTTGTATAAAGTTGACAAGTGACTATTTGTAGAGAGAGCCAAGATTTTCCTCAGAAAAAAAGAATTGAAATTCTTTGTAATACGTGGAGTCCAACTTCAGAAGATGCTTTTGTTAATTTTATTCTGCAAACATTTAACAGGTGTCACTCAATGTTCAGAGCAACCATAAGGACGTGTTAAACAGCATTGATTAGTTAAAAAACTTTAAGGAAGATAATTTCAAAATGAGCCCACAAAATAAACTGTTTGTAAAATATTTCCCTTGGTTCTACATGAATTGACTTGCAATATAGCTGTTGGCCGGAAGCTTCTTAGACATTAAAGGAGATTTGGCAAAGGATGATAAATGTCAAATAGCTAAAACTGAGTTATTATTCTCCATAGTAGTAATTGCACAGCAGACATATTTGTCTATTTATGCCACTCATTAGTTCCAACATAATCATGTTATTAACCTACAAGAGAATTTAACCATGTATCCTTGAAACCACCAGAATTTTTATGTACAGGCATGCTTGCTTAACATCGGGGATATGTTCTGAGAAATGTGTCATTAGGCAATATCATTGCTGTGCAAACATCATAGAGTGTACTTGCACAAACCTAAATGATATAGCCATTTAGGCCATATGCTGCTAATCTTATGGGACCACCCTCGTATATGCGGTCTGTCATTGACCAAAACATCTTTATGTTGCACATGACTGTATTTTCAACCAGAAATTCGTGGGTAGATATATCTATACCAAGGAAAAGTCTTTGGTCACTGCCATTTTTGTCTAATAGCATTGACAAATAATAAGAAGTAGGTGCAGGGTAAAACAACTGATGTTAAAATTAAGGGTCACACTTCATTTATCACAAGTTCCCAAGAGACTTGGTCTATGTGAGCTCAAAAGTTCCTTCCAGTTTTAAGACTCTTTTCAAATGCTTATTCATTGTTCTTGACAGTGCAGTAATTGGAAGAAAGTGATATTTTGCTTAATTAGTGAGAGCAGCATAATTTTCCAGCCTTTATATTTTTTTTTACACTGATCTTCAGGGTGGCGTTTTGTTAACTCAGCAGATTGCTGTTGTTCTGATGCTTAGTCAGTGAAACCTTTCTGCCTGAATTGCTTAAGAGGTAAAAGACCTAGGGATGTATTTTTGGTTTACCTTAGTAACTGCAAAGGGAATTCATCAATCAATGCCACAGGCTTCAAGCTATTCTTATGACAACTCAATTTTATTGACAACTTTTCTTCCTTCACTAAGTTTGTCTTCAAAAATACCCTTTTTCTGCTGTCCATCATAACCCTTTCTCACTCTTCCAATAGGCAGAGATCCCTTTAATCTAAAGAAATGTTATTTAAAAGAGGAAAAGCAAAGAATTGGACTCAAGCCCTATTTATATGCCTGGAAACTGAAGGGAGAATTAATTTGCTTAGGCAAAGTCCACTCAAGTTTTTAGTTTATGAAAGCACTTTTCAAAATTAATCAACAGTGAATGTTTAGAGATTGCCTAAAACAAAGTTCTACAAGACATTTAAGATGATAGAGAAATAATGGATTCCTGTTGTGCATGAAAATGTGCATCATATCATTTGTTTGAGAACAAAACCAAAAAAAGTTGACTAATTTATAATAAACAATATTTATGTATGAATATATAAAAAATGTGAAATGAATGGACCTGATATTTTATTAGTGTGTTGATAATTACGGGAAAAATTCATACAGGATTTAAGCTCCCTTCAAATCAGTTGTGTAGCCATTAGTTTATTTTCCTATTTGTAGGCCTACTCTGTCATTAATATCATCTCTAATTCAGAATTTAAAAAATTTTTAATACTAATTATCATGCCAGGAAGCAATTAATAACACATGCCGCCCATGCACGATGAAATGGGCATGGATTTGCCAGCCAATCCTTTGAGAGGCAGGTGAAGGAAGGTTTCCTCACCAATGTTGTATCTATAAGCTACATCCAGTGGACACCATTTATTAAGGTAACAAAATACTTCCCATTGTTTTACTTGGGTTTATAAATGTGTAGGAGGGACGAAATGAGACAATGCAGCTGAACTACTGCTTTATTTTTCTGAAAGAAATAACTTTCCTATTTTAATGCTAGAAATATTGAAATCATTACCTATACTGAGTTCTGTGCAAAGTAACGAGCTTTCTCCTAAAAGAAGTGTTCAAATGGAAATGGGATAAACACAGAGCCACAATTTCACAGAGGTGATTCACACATCTGGTAAACGACCTCTGCAGACTCTTCCATTCTGAACTTATATGACTTTGTGAAACATTTCAATAAAAAAAAAAAAACCTGATATTCATTAAATACTCTGGTCTGCCAAGATCTCTGCTAAGAACATTAGATGGATTCATAAGTCAGACAACATCTCTACAGAGTAGGGAGTAGTATTTTCTCCAGGCAAGGCTGACTTGGATGATATACCCAAGTCACACAGCTAGTAAATGGTGGAGCCAAGAATAAGACCCAGGCAGTCTAACCAAGAGTTCAGTCTCTCAGTCCTTCCTGCTCTGTCTCCATACAGTTTGTAGCCATTTCTAGACCTCTGACTTCATAGCAACTGAATGATCTGCCTGTTCCTTTTCATTTTGAGACAGAGGCCCCTTAATTGCAAAAGTGTTTGTTTAGTGATTCCATAAATTTGCATCCTTTTTATTGCTACCATTTTAGGTGCTTATCTAACAATCTTTCTGCTCATTTATCACCCATTAATGAGAGTTTTATAATGCTTTAGGTTATAAAGTGCTTCCACCAATATTAATTTCACTGAGTTTTTACAGAAACCCTATAAAGTAGCCAGAATAGGTATTCTAAGTGAAGAAATGTGCATGGGTGTTGAAAGGTTAAATGTTTGTTCAAAATCCTAAAGCGATGGAGTGGGTCCCTGAACTCAGGTCTTCCAATTACATTTGCCAAGCAACCTATTCCTGGCAATGTCACTTGACAATTAAAGCATTAATTGGAAAAGTAAAGTCTTATGATTTCATATCCTTGATTTTCTAGAGCAGCAGTTGGCAAAATACCGTCCTGGGGCCAAATCTGGCCAACTGCCTGTTTTTCTAAATAAAGTTTTATTGGGACACAGTCACACCCGTTCATTTACGTATTGTCTATGAGTGTTTCCCCATCACCACAGAAGACTTGAGTAAATGCAACAAAGACCTTATGGCCTGCATGCCTAAAATATTTACAATATGGCCCTTTACAGACAAAGTTTGCCAACCTCTGTTCTAAAGCAATTAGCTAACACTTTGAAGGATAAATACTGCTTCTCTGTTCTATCTGAGGAATCTCTCAGGTCTTTTTTGCATCAAGTGTTTGAGGGACCGTGCTTCCCACCATCAAGACTTTTAATTGGTTGGTCTCTGCTCCACATTACTTAAAGCCATGATAGATTTTGAAATTTTTATCAAAATGACCTTTCCATAATAATTTCCCACAAACTCTTTTATTCTTGTTTCACTTTAGTAAAACCTTTTTGTGCTTTACCTCTTAGCTTCTTCTAATTTGACTACTCCAAGTATCCTAAGAAATTGCGTGTTTCATAGTATTTTCTCCTGACTTCCATCTGAGAATCAGACAGATATATTGCCTTTTCTTTTCCCTCTGAAGAGTAAGCTGGTATCGTTTGGGAAAACAATATTGCTTCCTGCATAAATCTAGCTTTTGTTTTTCTCAAAGCTGTAATTACTAACAGTATTTTTAGTCCTGTAAACTCTAATTTGCCATCCCATTTTACTGTAGCCTGTTAATCACAAGCTACCAGAAATCGCAAAAGCCATGGTCATGGTCGATGAGAAATATTTGACGTGTGGTTTGCAATTCAGAGAGAGGATCACTTGTCAGCTCTTCAGCAAAAGGAAAGCAAGTCCTTGGTAATTCAAAGAGGATGTGATCAGATACATTTCCCTATTTCTGGGCCTCAGATTTCAGGAAGTAAGTTAACAGGGACATGTACAGACACACCTGAGCCCTAACTAGGTCATTATTAATTTTGAAAAAAGACACATCTGTGCATGCCAAAAGACAGTGTGCTAAAAGGTTACTGCATTCGTGGCACAAGAGATAAAATGTAGATATTATAAAATCTGTTTCCGGCCGGCCCCATGGCTTAGCGGTTAAGTGCGCGTGCTCCGCTACTGGCAGCCTGGGTTTGGATCCCGGGTGCTCCCTGACGCACCGCTTCTCCGGCCATGCTGAGGCCGCGTCCCACATACAGCAACTAGAAGAATGTGCAACTATGACATACAACTATCTACTGGGGCCTTGGGGGAAAAAAAAAGGAGGAGGATTGGCAATAGATGTTAGCTCAGAGCCGGTCTTCCCCAGCAAAGAGAGGAGGATTAGCATGGATGTTAGCTCAGGGTTGATCTTCCTCACAAAAAAAAAAAAAAAAAATCACTTTCATCTTTGAGATCCATTTTTGTGATGATATTCTGTAATTTGAATTTACTTCCATAATTATGTTCTTCCTACCTTAATAGGTATTGTGCTACTCCCTGGAACTACAATGGTAACAGAGATAGACATAGTCTATCTCTCTTGGAGCCAAAATTCTCTTGTCTCTGGAATAGAATGACTTCATTTTTCTGTGATAACATTGGCTATCTCATGCTGAATAGAAACTTGATTGTCAGGAATACATGTTAAGAGAAAGAGAGTGAGTGAGAGAGAGAGATAAAGAGAAGGAAGGAGGGAGGGAGGGAGGAGTAGATGGGAGGAAGGAAGGAGAGAAGGAAGATAAAAAAGGAAGGAAGAAAAGAAGGCAGCCAGGCAGTCTCAAATGAAATAAAGGCAAAGTCATACACTGTCAAGAGGATACTTCTGAAGACTTCAAATTATTCAAGATTAATTTTCTCATGGGCGTTAGAATAGAGTACAGATAATGGATCTGAGATTATATCAATTAACCTCCATTCTGGAATATTTTACATTCAAGTCCACTTTTTAATCACAGTATATATTTACAGTAATTTTTGCATTGCTAACCCCTCTTTTCCAATTATCCAAAATACAACATGCCTTAGGGCAACATGCTTGGCTTAAGGTCACAGGGGCACATTATGGAAACTTTGACCTTGAGGTTAATCTCCAGAAGTTTATCCTTGTCCGCCTGTATGGTGATTTTTGCAAACCGAACATTTAACCAGCTTTGATTTTTTTTTTAAACTTTCTTAACATTTTCTCTAACATTTCACAGAGTGATTCTCTCCTAAACTAACCACAGGTCATAAGGAATGGTTCTTTGGTCTTTCTTATGGCACTGTATCACTGCTAACTTCGGATCCAAAGTCATTGGTTTTATGCTCTAAATGAAGATTTTTAAATCATGATAAGAGTAACCACTAAGGCAACATTTCTCAAAATCACTCACAGGGAGGTTGAGACATGTAAACCTTCAGTCCATGTGGTCCTGAAGACAGCAAGTTTGTTTCTTAACAGATAAAGTTGAGTGATTATGTGGCAATGGTTGAAGAGTTCACAATGAACCAGAAATTATGTGACTGTTGACATGTTGATTTAATTTGGAGAGCATTGTGGCACAGCTTAAAATCTGGCCAATTCATTCAGATGTGAAGATCTCAGAGGGATCATGTTTTTGTTTATGTCTCCATGTTTTAAGTTTTTTCTGCATGTTAAGCAGTACATTAATAACGTGTCTTTTTCAAGACTTCTCACCTAAGTTTTCTAGACATGCTCCCTTAGTAGTCATACTTCCAGCTAAATCAGAGTTGGAAAGATTCTGACATCTCCCTACCCCCCACCTAACACCCACATACCCACTCACACATATGTATACAATTATCATTTTTCTAGACTGGCTCTGCCTGGAGTATTATAAGGCATGTAGTACCTTTTGGGGACCTCGGAGCTCAGTGGTCCTGCTTTCTCCACCTTGAATATCTGGAGCTATATGAACCAACATTCATTCAGAGAGAAGGCTTTATCTCAATTCCATAACTCAAGTGAGGTGTTCTCTGCCAGACCAGCACCTTCCTTACATCATAAGAAAGAGAAGACCTTTGCTCTGCCACTAATGAGCTGCTGGATGGTGGGTCAATTATTCTGCTCCTCTGAGATAATTTTATCATCTCTAAAATAAACTGCTTTGACTAGATGTTCTCAAAGTTCTTTTCCATCTCCAAAAATCTATGATTTTCCAATTATCTGTTCTAGTTAGTGTGAATATACAACAAATCACCACAAAGCTTAATAGCATGAAACAACTTTTCAATGTGCTCATAAATTCTGTGGGTCGGGAATCCAGAGAGGACACAGGGCGGCGGCTTGTTTCTGCCTTATACTGCCTGGGACTCAGCTGGGAGACTGGAAGGCTGGCTTCACTGAGCATCAGATAAGTTGGCCGGAAGGCTGAGGTCTGGAATCATCTGCAAGCTCACTCATTCACATGTCTGACATCTGGACTGGAAAGACTCAAACAGCTGAGATCTCAAACAGCTGGGCCTTGTTTTGCATCTCTGTCTGTTTCAATGTGGCCTCTCCAAATGGTCTTTCAAGAATGGGGTCTTCAGCGTAGCCAGACTAATTACAAGGTGGCTCAGGGTTCCCAAGGCATGTGTTCCAAGAGCCAGGTGGAAGCTGTAATGCCTTTTGTAGCCTATCTTCAGATATCAACAGGGTCATTTCTACTGTAGACACAGGATCACCCAGATAAAATAAGGAGGAACACGGACCCCTCCCTCAAAGGAGGAGTATTAGTGTTACCTTGTAAAAAGAGCATGTAGAGTGGTGTATATTGGTGTGACCACCTCTGGAAAATACAGTATCACATCATGCAAAAGTAGCTTCTCAATAGGTTTAACCTCTTATGGATAGAACTAATCTGCCACGGTTCCCACCTTCTTGAATTCTAGTGTTAAAAAACCTGATGTCTGGGGGCCGGCCCCGTGGCTTAGCAGTTAAGTGTGTGCGCTCCACTACTGGCGGCCCGGGTTCGCATTCTGGGCAAGCACCGATGCACTGCTTGTCTGGCCATGCTGAGGCGGCGTCCCACATACAGCAACTAGAAGGATGTGCAACTATGACATACAACTATCTACGGGGCTTTGGGGAGAAAAAGGGAAAAAAAAAAAACGGAGGAGGATTGGCAATGGATGTTAGCTCAGGGCCGGTCTTCCTCGGCAAAAAGAGGAGGATTGGCACGGATGTTAGCTCAGGGCTGATCTTCCTCACCAAAAAAAAAAAAAAAAAAAAAAAACTGATGTCTGACAACACGCTGCCTACAAAAGACTCACTTTAGCTTTAAGCACACACATACGCTGAGAGTGAAGGGAGTAAAAAGATATTCCAGAAAATGGTAAACAAAAGAAAGCAGTGGTAGCTATAATTATATCAAACAAAAGAGATTTTAAGCTAAAAATGGTCACGAGAGACAAAGAAGGTCATTATATGATGATAAAGGGGCCAATTCATCAAGAAGATATAAAAACTGTAAATATTTATGCACCCAACATCAGAGAAACTAAATATATAAAGCAAATACTAATAGGACTGAAAGGAGAAATAAACAGCAATACAATAATAGTTGGGGATTTAATACCCCACTTTCAACAATGGATAGATTATCCAGACAGAGAATCAATAAGGAAATAATGAATTTGAACAACAGCGTAGACCAAATGGACCTAACAGACACATACAGAACATTCCATCCAACAGCAGCAGAACACATTCTTCTCAAGCGCACGTGGAACATTTTCTAGGATAGATCATAGGTTAGGCCATAAAACAAGTTGCAACAAGTTCAAGAAGATAGAAATTATATCAAATATCTACTCTGACCACAAAGATCAATAGAAATCAAAAAAAAAAAAAGGAAGAAAGCTAGAAAAGTCACAAATACATGGAAATTAAAGAACACACTCCTGAACAACCAATGGATCAAAAAAGAAATCAAAAGAAAAATTTTAAAAATTTTTGAGACAAACAAGAATGGAAAACAACTTACCAAGCTTATGAGACACAAAAAAAGCAGTTCTAAGGGAAAAGTTATAGTCATAAATAAATACATCAAGAAAAAAGAAAGACGAAATAAAAACCTATCATTACACCTCAAGGAACTAGAAAAAGAAAACAAATTAAGCCCAAAATTGGCAGAAGGAAAGAAATAATAAAGATTAGAGCACAAATAAATGAAATAGAGAATAGGAAAGCAATCGAAAATATTAATAAAATTAAGAGTTAATTCTTTAAAAAGATAAACAAAATTCACACACATTTAGCTAGACTAACGAAGAAAAAAAGAGAGAGAACTCAAGTAAATAAAATTAGGAATGAAGGAGGGGACATTACGACTGATATCACAGAAATATAATGAATCATAAGAGACTACTATAAACAATGCCAACAAATTGGACAATCTAGAAGACAGGGATAAATTCCTAGAAACATACAACCTACCAAGACTGAATTATGAAAAAATAGAAAACATGATCAGACCAACAAGTACAAGAGTAAGGAGATTGAGTCAGTAATCAAAAACCATCCAACACAGAAAAGCCCAGGACAAGGTGGTTTCACTGATGAATTTCTTCCAAAGAAATTGAAGAGAATGGAACAATCCCAAATTCAATTTATAAGGCTAGCATTCAACTGATAGCAAAGCTAGATAAGGACACAACAAGAAAAGAAAAATAAAAACCAATCCCCTGATGAATATAGATGCAAAAATTCTCAAAAAAATACTAGAAAACCAAATTCAATAGCACACTAAAAGTATCATACACCATGACCAAGTAGGATTTATCTCTGGGATGCAAGGATGCTTCAACATATGCAAATCAGTAATTGATACATCATAATAATAGAATGAAAGATAAAAGTCATATGATCCTCTCAATAGATGCAGAAAAAGCATTTGAAAAAGTTTAACATTCTTTCATGATAAAAACTCTCAAAAATTGAGTATAGAAGGAATGTACCTCAACATAATGAAGGCCCTATATGACAAGCCCATAGCTAGCATCATATTCAATGGTGAAAGTTTGAAAAGTTTTCTTCTAAGATCAAGAACAAGACAAGGGTGCCTACTCTCTCCTCTCCTATTTAAGATAGTACTGGAAATCCTAGCCAGAGAAGTCAAGAAAGAAAAAGAAATAAAAAGCATCCATATTGGAAAGGAAGCAGTAAATTTGTCTGTTTGCAGATAACATAATTTTATATACAGAAAAAACTGAAGATTCTACAAAAAAAACTGTTAGAACTAATAAACAAATACAGTAAAGTTGCAGCATACAAAATCAGCATACAAAAATCAGTTGTCTACACTAACTATGAACTATGAAAGAGAAATAAAGAAAACAATTCCATTCACAATAGCAACAAAATACTTAAGAATAAATTTAGCTAAGGAGGTGAAAGATCTATACACTGAAAACTATACGACATTGATGGAAGAAGTTGAAGTAGACACAAATAAATGGAAAGATATCCCATGTTCATGGATTGAAAGAATTAATATTGTTAAAATGCCCATACTACCCAAAGCCATCCATAGATTCAATGCAATCCCTATCAAACTTCCAATGGCATTTTTCACAAAAACAGAAGAAAACAATCCTAAAATCCATATGGAATGACAAAAGACCCCTAATAGCCAAAGCAACCTTGAGAAAGAATACTGAAGCTGGAGGCATCACACTTCCTGATTTCAAATTATACTAAAAAGCTATAGTAATCAAAACAGTATGGTAATTGCATAAAAACAGACACCTAGACCAATGGAACAGAACTGAGAGCCCAGAAATAAACCCACACATATATGGCCAACTAATATTTGACAAGGAAGCCAAGAACACTCAATGGGGAAAAGATAGTCTCTTTAATAAATGGTGCTTGGAAAACTGGATATCCACACGCAAAAGAATTAAATTGGACCCCTATCTTACACTACTCACAAAAATTAACTCAAAATGGATTAAAGACTTAAACATAAGACCTGAAACATTAAACTCCTAGAAGAAACATAGGGAAAAAGCATTTAATTCCTTTAGAAGCTGAAAGGGACAGATAGGTACTCACTCTCCAGCTTGCACACAGGCACTTGACTTAAGCTTAGCCAGTCACATGCTCCTGATCCCAACTGGGACACCAAGTGGGGGCAGTTCAGAGCTCATTCTGTGCTGGCAGCACCCAGTATTGAGTGGCAACAGCGCAAGTCACAGCTACCAATGTGACAACGGCAGTAGCATCTAATCAGTCTTCCCATGACCTGACCCAGAGTGGATCCAGCCACTTAAGTTTCCTGTGGCTCCTGTCTGTTTTCCAAGCTTGATTCAACAGAACTTATTCCTTCTGGTTCTATAAATTACCCCATATCCACACAGTAAATTTCCTTTCTGTTTGTGTTAGGCACAATCCATTCCAGTTGTTTATAAACAAGAACCCTGATGGTTATGGTAATTAAACATTAAGAAATTATTTTAAACAAATTTAATAAATGTCAATATATTTACTTTCTATATAGTAGGTCAATGCAAAGGGCTGGCAATCTAATAATGAATAAGAATCAAAATAGTTCTGGAAGGAGGTGGGTTAAGGAGTCCCGCATCATTTCCTCACCGAACTCTCACTCCAGTCCAGCTGCCTCTCTTGAGTGAGGTAGACGCTGGGGCTTGTAGATTGGCTGGGTTTGGACAGTCTAGAGCACTTCAGGAAACCTACTGACAGCACAAAAATGAATTCTTAAAGCTGAAAACCATTATTTTAAATAACTAAAGAATTCAAAAGATAGGTTGAGTGGAATGCAATTGTTGTAGAGATTCAAATTTGTAGTCTAGGAGATAAAGCAAAAGAAATGTCTCAAACCACTAATTTTAGAAAATAAAAGCATACAAAAGCTAGAAGACAAACCTAGGAGATCTAACATGAGAATGACAGAAGCTCCAGAAGGAGAGAAAGGAGCAATGAAAGGAAAACAATAATTAAATAATTAGAAAAGAAATGTTTACCTGAACTAAAAAAAGACCTAAGTCTGCAGATGAAATGGTTTACCAAGTTACAGGAAAGATTAATGCACGATGAAATGGCAAGCTAAATCCATGTGGACTGAAGTGTTCCATGAAAAAACAGACTGAAAAGAAAAAAATCAAGGGAGTTCATGCATTTCATCAAGGAAGCAGGCTCCAATGTTATGCTTCTTAGTGATAAAAGTAAAAGTTTAAAAGGGTCAATACTCACATATTACTGATATGGATGCAAGGAAAAGGATGTTCTCACATATTGCTGATGGATATTTAAATTCTTCCAACCTATTTAGATAGGAAGCCAAAGCATTTGTTAAAATTTAAGTTACATATGTGCCCTTCAATCCAGAAATCCCGCTTTTGGAATTGAGCCCATAAAAGTAACTGAAAATGAGAATCTATATATAGCATTCTTTATAGTGGCAACAACTGAAACAAACAAACCAACAAACCTGGAAGCAAAGTGATTCCCATTAATAAGAGAATTGGTTGGATAAATTACCTATCTTAGCCCACATTGTGAAGAATGTGTTGGAGCCATATTACTACACTTGGAGGAATTTCCAAACCATATTGTTGAATGAGAAAAGTCAAATATGAAGAAAGGTGTATAATTTGATCTCACTTTTATAAAGCAATGTCTAAATCCTCCGTATATGTGTATACACACACACACACACAACGTATGTTATATGTCAAGTTCTTATCCCAAGATCAGATTGTGAAAGGAACAGGGATTTTACATGGAAATGACAGAGAAAGGAGTGGGGTGAATTAAGTAAAAAGAAAAAGAATAAAAGAAAAGAAAAAGAATAAAAGACTGAATTTTTCCTTAACCTACCCCTGCCAAAAAATACACTCTCATATGTTGCAGATGGAAAATCCAACATTTATCATGATCTCATTTATTGAAAACTATAGTGTGTGTAGGCAAAGTTAAAGAAAACATATACTGTTAGATATATGAGTCTTCATGTGAAAAAGCATGTTGTAATACATATAGTAAAATTCAGTTGTTTCAAAACAAATAAATCCTTATATCTGTGTGTACATATATGTACATATAGAAGGATGGTAGTTATAGAAGATAGAGATATAGAGATCTATATCTATGAACATAAAGTTATAGACATAGAGATATAGATTTGTTTGGAGAAAGATGTGCAAGGATATACGTTAAGCTGTTAAAATTTATTACCAGACTGATGTGGATATTGGACGGGGGAGGAGGTGAGAGGGAGTAGAGATGATCAATTTTACTTTTACATATTTTTTATATTTTTTTGTTTCACTTATTATAATGACCATATTATTTGTAAAACATAAATAAAAACTTTTAAAAAGTAAGTTAAAGAAAGCTAGATAAGCTGTGTCTACACGGTGCTCCACAGAGCTGGGGGAGGTTCACACTCTCTCAACTCTCCTCCAGTGTGATATGCTAGCACCAAAGATATGAATGAAGGGAGGTGGGATCACAGGAGAGGGAAGAGTTACTTCTGGTCATTGAAGGTGTTGGGAAAAACTAAACATCCAAAGTAGAATCCTGAGAAGATGTGATTTTGTTTTTAAGTTGTAGCGTGAAAAATAGGAAAACCTTAATTGGACAAAGAAGATTGGGAAGAGAATTCTACGCAGGTGCAGAAACATGACCGAAGGCAAACACATATCGTCATAAACTAGGTTTAATATTTATATTAAAGGAAGATCCTAATGCATCTTTGAAAGAAAGGACTATAGGAGTTACATGATTTTAAGACCAGAAATCAACTACTTCATAGTTATCTGGTGATTAATTTTCATAAAAAACCAAACTCCTAGTAATATTAAAATCCAAAGGAATAAAACATAAAATTCTGGAAGTGAGAGAAAATGTTGCAACTCTAAATAATAAGAAAGATCTTCTAAAGATAACCAAAGAACTCTGAAATTAAAATTTTAAGTGCTCAAAATATTAGTGCTGATCTACTTTAACCTGCTTTAGTTCACACTTTTCAAGTTTGTTTGGTCCTAAAGAAATGAAGATTCCTATCTCCTTATTATGCTGAAATTTCAGTGACTTTGCATGTTTATTTGTAAATAATTCACATACAGTCTGTGAATAAGCCTTGCATCAGTGTTTTTTGTGTGTTTTTTTGGCAGCTGAATCCTTTTCTCAAATGATATCTTACCTGTCCCCCAGTATACAAAACAGAGAAATGCATAAGTGCTCGCTTGAAGGCCTGGAGCCCTGATTGGAATCAAATTCACTTACAGGGCTGAACCAGAAGCCCTTAGATAAATGACAGATGACTGAATGACAGCCTGTCTCTCTGACCGTCTGTCTCTCTGATGGCTGGCTGGCTCAGGCTCCGGAAGAGCCTGTCAATGATTAAGCCACGAAGATTTTAATGAAGCATATGAAATGAAGTACCTTCCCTTTCCCAGATTTCTAGCTCCACATATGCAGTTTGTATATAATTTTATATTTTGTAAACTGTGTTGGCCTGCTATTGAGCTTTTATCAGTTTTCTCTCATTGTGCAATTTCAGGGATAGATCCATTTTTTACTGTGATTGGGGGCACCCATCAAGATTTCCAGCAGATATCAGTGAGCCAATGGGATTCTAATAACTGCGACTCAGTAGCGTAAAGATATACAATGCATGTGATCCCACCACCTCGTAGTTTTTTATCCCTATGCTGAAAGAGAGAAACAGAATAGCCTTCTGCCCTGAGGTCATCACACAACGGAAAAAGCCAAGGTTGTTGGATCTTTCACATAGACTCTGTGGTTTGCACTTTTAAAGTCACATCTATGGAGCTGAATTTTCAAAGTAGGTGAAGAAAGACAATCCTGGATGTGTTCTGCAATCAGGAGTAAGCACAATGAAGCAAGACAGATGAATAAAGAAATGAGAGGAAGATTCACAGACAGGATAGTACATAAAAAATCACATAGACAATCTCTGAAGTATTATCCTTTTGATTCAGTGGCTTTGTTTAAATGGGTGCTAAAAACAATGGGTGAATTTTAAGAGATTATCTGCTCCAGTTGGTTTGTGCTATAATGAGAATTTATTATGGAAGGATGGATGCTCCTGTAGAGTTCTTGCTCCAAACAACTCGACTAGCTGAGAAACGTGTTCTCTTTTGTGTGGACACTGAGATAAGTGTGATTTGTCACCGTCTGAGCAATGTGCAACCTAGAAACTGTGTGCTCATCATAGCCTTGATCTCTGGCTCCATGGCCCCCACACAACTGGGGGTTCAGGGTGGTGCCATCTCCTCTGCACTCAGCTCTCTCTGGATGGCGAAGGGGAACTTTGTATCTGCAGATTCAAACGGCTTGACTGTGGCTTGAAAGAGGACAGAGGGTAACTTGGATAACCTTTTTAAAAGAGGATAAACTTCTAAGAGGCACAAATTACCATTTTATAGAAAATGAATTAGCTTGTGTCAAGGTGAGACCCAAGGGAGAGAGACAAGAATGGAAGGTGCAAAAAAGGATGTGACCTATGCCTGATGATGAGGTCAGATGTGGGCACTGGGATCACAAGCCTTTGAAGTTTCTGAACACAGACATATTTCAACTGTAGGATAAACCACATTTTGTTGGAAAATCAACTGGGGACAAATTATAAGGGAAAACATGAGAAAAATGAAAAAGAACCACGTAGAGGTTCTCTGACTTGTATTCAATTGTCTGATTATTAGAAAAAGTTAAGCATACCTCTTCCCCTCTTTCTGGTACTACTACAGGTTTTTATTTTGTTCTTAGCCTCTAAGGGTGTATTTAAGTTCCACTATGAATTATGCCCTTCCACCTAAACACTCGGGCCTCCTGGGATAAAGGATGCCGTTTGAAGCTTCATCCCACTGCTCTTTAGTCCCTCCCACCTGAACCATTCCAACTCAAAATCTTTGCACAGACTATTCCCACTTCTCCAAACCCTTTATTCCCCACTTTGGTGGCTGATAATGCCTCATTGATCATGACTCAGTTAGCATCTATCTCTCCGAAAGGCTTCTGGAACTTTGAGGGCTGGAACTGTGTCTTCTAAAGCCGTGTATCATCACCTAGTACTGTTCCTGGTGCATAGCTGACTCACAACAAAAGAATTATTGAGTGCAGGCAAGGAAGTCATCTCTACAGCCTGGGGCTGGCTTGCTCACGGCAGATTCATCCTGAGCATCCCCTGAGCCAGCCTTGCCATAGGTCCAAAGGGCACTCCTTCTTCAAATCAATGAACTGTCTCTCTCCAGAAAATTATTATAATAACCCCGCAATTTCCCCCATGACTAGAAAGTAAATGGTGCCCCCTGGAGTTATACAGAGCACACTTTGCACAATCTTAAGCAGCAGCCTTAAGTCGGGAATCACGAACAAAAGCCTGGGGAGGGGGAAAAGAAAAAACTGAAAAGTCACCACCAGAAATAGAATTCTCCTTTGACTCCGTCTCTTCTTTTAGCATTTACCCTCTGCACTCCCATTTATAGCCAAACTTTTTGAAATAGTTTAGGCTTGTGTCTTCAGCCCTCCGCACTCCATGGAAACTGTTCTTTGCAAAGTTTATCAAGGACCAGAAAGAACTTTTTTGATTCTTATCTTTTTTGACCTCTTGGCAATGCTGGTACCTCCTTCCTTGAATGAGTGTCTGTCAAGGACTATGAAAGAGCTGAAATTTTACCCTACTTTCAAGCTAATAAGCTAGACTGTTATTGGCAAATGAATGCTGGGAAAAGACACGAGACTACTGGGTCAGAGAAAAAGGACTTATTACTCACAGCACAGCAGTATCCAGGAAGTCAGTGTGGTTGTGTTGGTTCCTTTTGCCTCCCAAGAAGTGCAGGGATGACACAGGTGGGTCCCAGGTATACGCCATACACACACTGAGTTTACATCACAACCAGGGAATGCTGAGCTTAGAGAATTCACTGCTTCTGTAGTCAGCCATAAGCAAGCCTACTCTTTGTTGGTGGGGAGGGGAGACATTGTCTCATCCTTTAAGATTTCTTTCTGCAAACACAAGGTTGAGGGCCCTGTAAAGAGCAGTCAGGGCCTTGCATTTCTAGTACACCCAGAAAGAATATACAAGGATGTTCAGGGCTCATGCCAGACTGCCTCTGCCAACAGTGTCTTCTCTCAAGTTCTGCAGCACCATACTTTCCTGGTTTTCTGGCCACTTCTCTGGCTACGCATATCTTTCATCAATTCTCTCCCTCTGTCTTTATGTCAGCTTTTTAAAGAGTTCTGCCTTGGTCCCTCAGGTCTTCTTGTTCTACATATTCTTTTCCTTCATGATCTTGTGTTAAATTAACATCTATATCAGGGCACACAAACTCAAATGCCTACATGGAAGATAATGTAAATGATAAATGATAAAGCAGATAATGTAAATGAGTGACACACACCAGGAGTAAAGCCAGTATCTGCCAAGAATATAGTCATCTACCATTCATTTTTACTGAATGGAGATGAAAATACTTAACATAATACAAATATGATTGATACTGAAAATAACACTTTAAAGTCAAAAATTTTAAACTGTATACTCTAAAAATAGAAACCCCCCATTATTAAATTTTTATATTGTAAGTTAGTAGAACTTTATCTGAAACTAAAAATCTGAAACCTTTTCTTCTGCCCAAGATGCCAATGGCAGGCTTTATATTTCAATTTGCAATGTACAATACCAAGTGCAGCCATGATTCCTCTGGCTGAGTGTGATATTTACTTTTATTACTTCCCATAATGGAAAACAGCTGCTTCCGAACAGTACTGCCAAGCCTGGATAGACTCTGCTTCTGATAGTTAAGGTAGATATGTCTGGGAGAGTTACAGAATTCTGGTGTCCCAAAGTTACCATTTTCAGATTCTAGTACTTGTGATTCTGTATTTCAGAAATCTTGACTGGTAGCTCTTCCTTCACAATTTAAATATTAAGAGAGAAAAATTGAGCAATGTTGATTAATTTTACTTGCAGTTTAACATCAACCAGAGAAATCTTTTTAAACATTGGCCTTCAGAACCATAGTGTGGGGAGTGTGGTTCAATTTCATTTGGGAAACTGATTTTAGCATATGAAAGTGACCCAGGTTATTTCTTCCCAAATGACATCTCCAAATACATAATTTCAGGATGACTGGACCAATGAAATCACGCTTCTGATAACTATTCAGTGGTTAGATGAGTTGTACTGGCAACTAAAGTGCCCAAACCTTTAATGCAATCATGGATGCATGAATAAGTCCATGTCTTCCAACAGTTAAAACTCTCTTCAGCGCTTTGTCATGCTGAAGCCACCAAAACTGTGTAGTATTTCATATCCAGTTCATCCAGCAATCTCACGTTGACTCAAGTTATAGGAACATGTTGAGTTTATGGAGTTAATTGCTATGTTCATAGCATTGTCTAGTTTTAGCTTTTTAACAAAAACTAGTTCATAATGTACTACATGAACTAAAATTCTACGTTCTTGAAAAATGTCGCCACTGTGTATGTTAGTTTCATAAGTTTTGACGTTAACACCAACCACAGTGGCAACACCACCTCTTACTAATTTTGACTAGTCTGCAATAAGCTATTCAAGCTCTCTCAATAAACAAGGTAAATCGTTTCCTGATATTATGCCATCAGGAGCACTATATCCAAAAGTTCTAGGTTAAATCAAAATTGTCATCAACACCAAGAACAAATATAATTAACTGGGTGGTAATACCTAGACAGATAGATGATAGATAAGTAGGTAGGTAGGTAAATAAATAGAGGGATGGATGGATGGATGGATGGATGGATAGATAGATAGATATAAATCAATCTCTGCTTTCAGCAGATGCCACTGTAAATTATATTTCCATGTAAATTATACAGTAAAATCTTGCAGTAGCTTCAACATGGCAAGCAACATTATTTCCAGCTAGAATTTTGTTTGTAAAAGCTTGTGTCTGTGCAGAACACATGATTTCTGCTGTACTCAATAGACGTCATTTAATAAACCTGTCATCTGTAAAAACCAAATGCCTAGACAAGTTATTCTCCCTAATGCATAATTAATTCCTCAGAAGCATATTTCACTCAGACCCAAAACAATTGCTTTTAAAATTTCAGTCCTTTTTTACAGATCACCAATTCTTTCATCATGTGTCTTTTCTTTATACCTGCATATTTCTTTATGATGGATTGTTTCATAATATTATTTTATGATTTTGTTTCGCTTCTTTTAAACACAGATACACTTTGCATTGTGTGTGTGTGTGTGTGTGTGTGAGGAAGATCAGCCCTGAGCTAACATCCATGCTAATCCTCCTCTTTTTGCTGAGGAAGACTGGACCTGAGCTAACATCTGTGCCGATCTTCCTCCACTTTATGTGGGACGCCGCCACAGCATGGCCTGACAAGTGGTGCGTCAGTGCGCGCCCGGGATCCGAACCCGGGCCGCCAGCAGCAGAGCACGCACACTCAACTGCTACGCCACGGGGCCAGCCCCCGCACTTTGCATATTAAACATGTGGGTCCAGTACTCACTTTCACAAAGAAATGGGCTCTCTACCATTTTTCTTAAAATTCATGGTCTTGGCATTTTTATTTTCCCATTTTTAGTAAAGACATGGATACAGAGACATATTTCTCCACTATTTAAAAAATTGCCATGCAAAAAACAATGACAAATGGCATTTGCCGTTAGACCTCAGTGTCCAGGATACAACAGGAAGTGGTGGAGACTGTGGAGAACAGACGAGCACACGCCAACTTAAAAGGGTCTGGGGAATTGTTGCCATAGGAGAATGAAGGCTTCTTGTCCCAGAGTTTTGATAAAGAAGCTAGAAATCCAGATTTGTTTTTATGTGAAATTACCCAATTGTTTAATGTTACCTTGATTTCACTTAAAACACTAACTATTCCACACTAAACACATTTCTAGGCTGATGTCGGCTAATTTTGGACTGAGAGTACCAGTTTGCAACCTCTAAAAAGCCAGAGTCTAGATTCAGTCACGACAAAGACCCGTTAGTTTTTCAAGGAAGAGTTTGGTTTTAAAGGCTACAGCTTATGCTATTTTCTAAGAAAATTCATTTCTTGGATATTCAACCCAAACATCACAGCTATTGCCAAGAAAAATCCTTGTTTGAATCACACATTGTAAACTTCTATTTACCATATCATGAGTACAGTTGAGAGTCCAATTAGTAATAATAGTAACAATAATAATGATACAGTATTAAGGCTAATCGACTTAAATTCTTATCCCTGATCCTGCTATCCCTAAGTAGACTTACCAGAACCATCATGCCTGCTGTTATTATCCCCTAGTGTTATGTTGTTATGGAGAAAGTTTAACACTAAGAAAAAAATATCCACGTATGTTATATTTGAAGCACACATATGAAAATGGAGAATTTCAAGGTTCCTCAAATGTTGTCCAAGGTTGGTCCCAAATCCAGTGTGGTTCGTGGAGCCTTTGTCAGCAGCTTCAACCCGTGCTCTACTCTTGGAGATAAGGCCACTGCTTTCCCTTCTCATGGGCTGCTCTTGGTAATGTCTTCTCTTCCCATATTCTTTTCTCAAGCAACCTCCAAATTCAGAGCACTTCTGGAGAACTCTCACTCTGTCTCTGGGGAACCCCTCTCCCAAACTCTGCTCCCCATCTTGGCTCCTACTTCAGGCACTTGGTAGCTTTATCCAAATCACCAATGGAACCCAACATTAGATGCCTCTTGGAGAGAAGAATTCTCAACAACCATCAAGGATCCCACTGCAAATATATGAAAGTCCTGAAAGTAAATATCACATTCTTATCATTAAGCCATGGTTTTAAAAAAAACCTTCTTTGATGACTAGAATAAAATCCTGAAAATGTATCCAATTCCTAATCAAATTAGAACCCCAACAGTCTATCCAATTCACCATCTTTTAAAAACAGCATAGCATAAAATATGTACTATATATAATATAGTATGTCATGCAATATGTATAATACAACATATAATAAATGCTGTGCTAAAAAGACAGCATAGCATAGCAGAGACCTCTAAGACACACTGCTTGAGAATGAATCCCATCACTCAGCAGCTCTGTGACTGCACAAGTTACTTAACTTTCCCGTATCTCAGGTTCTCACATGCATTTTAGGAATCCTAACAGCACATTCTTATAGGATTTTCATGAGGATGGAATGTCTGGCCCAAAGGATGCATGATGATAGTGTCTGCTACCATATCAGTTCTGATGGTCTCAAGTGAGGACCTGTATAAATTGCCTTGCAACTCTTTTTCTAATTAATTTATGTATAAGTATCAAATAGTTGAAGCTCTGTAGGAACCTGATTAACCTTCTTCCTAAAGACTCGTTTTCATCATCAAAAAGGAAAACAGAAACCTTGGATGGGAGCAATTCATTTCAGTGCTGCATAGTTAACACATGGCCGGGTCCAATACTGCACACAGTTCATGCATGAATATCAGGAGCATAAAAAACACAGTCTCTTCTTGGATAATAATATGATGAAAACCCTTCAGTCGCAACGTTACCAAAAATCCACTTCACAACCAGGAATCATAAAAAGAGTACAAATAAGATCCGAAGAATAGTGTTTAGAACAAGTCATTTTTACAATTAAAATCATTAATTCAGCCTCCCTCCAGTCCCTGGTAACACAATATGAAGTTTCAGTTATGCAAGTTGAACAAGTTCTAGAAATCTGCTGCACAACTTTGTACCTATAGTTAACAATCCTGTATATTGAGTGCTTAGAAATTTTTCCAGAGTTTAGATCTTGGTAAGTGTTCTTGTCACAATAAAAAATTAAAAATAAATAAAATCATTAGTTTAGAGGAATCCATCACTGACAGACCTATACAATCCCAAGGCATGGTGAACATCCACATTTCCCTTCACCCTACTCCATGCCCACAAAATACTTTCTGCAAGAAGGATCATTCCAAGGAACATTCTCGAATGTGAAACGTCCCTTAGAGAAATAGTTCAGACAGTACAGGTCCATCTCCATTGACAGTAGATTGGAAGAAACATATGATATTAGAAATTGCATTATGATTAACTATCTTTCAAGCATTGTTCAAACTCTAAATTTGGCAGCAAACCTTAAAAACAGTTTTCAGTCTTCTTAACCCAATTAACTTGAGAATCCTGGAACACCTGTGAACATCCTACTATATGTCAATTAGCATTTCTTCTTGGAAAAGACAGCTTCCAAGTTCTCCTTGTACTCTGAAATCATGACACCAGCTATGGCTCCACACTGAAGTTCCTGGTGCCCAGCCCCTTATTGTAACCAATAAGCCATAAATGAAGGGATTTGGAACCCAGAGTAGAAGCAGGCTGCTGAACCAGACTATTGCAGATTTCTTCAAATGTGATTGAACTTGTCCTTACATATGAGGTCTTTATTTGAATAAGGACACTTTGTATCCAGCAAAATAGCACAGGCAGACTGGAATTTAATCTTTATTCTTATGCATAGTATCGCATAACCTTGCACAATTTACGTAACCTATCTAAGTCCCAATTCTTCAGCTGGAAAACAGAAATCACGATAGCTGCATCATGGGGCTGCTAGAGAATGGACTGAGATAACACATAGCACAGTGCCTAGCACAGACTAACACAACTGGTAGGTGTCATTACTACAGCTGTTACCTCCCCTCCTAGATGTTGGCTCTTTGAAGTAGGGACATTTTTATGTCCCTCGATGACTCTTAGCACAGAGTTTTACACATTGCAGTTACTTTTTCTGTGCCTCAGTTTCCTGGGAATGATAAGAGTAATTATCACACAGGATTGCTAGGAAAAATAAGTGAAATAATGACATAAAGTGAAATAATGGCATAATATTAGTTGTTATCTTCATTCTTGCTCAGTAATCAGTTTTAGAATTGAGTTTGTTAATGATTTTAAATATTTGTGTGCAGTAGCTTCCTCCTGCTTTTATTAATCCTTCCCCTTTTGTACGATTCTAACTCCTCTATGGTGAAGCTCATTTGTAAAGCAAAAACATCAAGAAAAATACATCGTATATATATTTTTTTTAATTTTTTTATTTGTTTATTTTTTCCCCAAAGCCCCAGTAGATAGTTGTATGTCATAGCTGCATATCCTTCTAGTTGCTGTATGTGGGACGTGGCCTCAGCATGGCTGGAGAAGCAGTGCGTCGGTGTGTGCCTGGGATCCGAACCCCGGGCCTCCAGCAGCAGAGCGCGCGCACTTAACCACTAAGCCACGGGGCCGGCCCCATCGTATATATTTTTGGTATTGTTTCTACTGAAAAAATATGGAAGAGAGGAGGAAGAGAATATGAGCATTTCTGATGTGAAAAATATTTCCGAGTACTGCCCAACATCTTTTACAACTAAAATTGGTTCAAGTATTAGAAAAAGCAAGTTATTTTTATTAACTGAAAATAAAAAGTTACAAAGATCCCATTCAAAATGTGGTTTCTCTTCTGGCACTCATTTGTAGATGGTAAAAAGCTGTGTAGGCACCGGCTGAACATCTTATTGCTGGCTACAAGAACCAA
Source organism: Diceros bicornis minor (assembly GCF_020826845.1). NCBI lineage: Eukaryota > Metazoa > Chordata > Mammalia > Perissodactyla > Rhinocerotidae > Diceros > Diceros bicornis. The sequence goes on along the minus strand of NC_080776.1, from coordinate 17,131,311 downwards.
CGAAGTGTGGAGTATGCCATTAAATAGAAATCGTGTATTTTAGTCATAATTTGGAAATTTTAACATGACACAATCTGACAAGATATCTGACAAAGATTCATATAAACCCATGCATGGTGTCAGAGCATTCTCTACCCAACTAAGATACAAATATCAAATGATTTTGGGAGGAGTTTCTAAAGAAAAAATAAATATGTTTTTTAATGAAGTAGAAGCTTCAAAGAAAAAAATCCTGTATAGCAAATATGAAGAGTGAATGTTTATGTTAATATTATTTTACTCTTTTCCTCTCATTTGGCTTACTTTATCTGAAACCAACTTGTCTCATGTCTGCTCATCTCTTATCTGGTGTGTGCAGATTCTGCCTGCCAGAATAACACATGCTTTCTTTTTGTCTATTAAACCTGCTGAAAATTTTAATTTTCTCATTTCCGAGTAACGCTTCTTTCACTGTTTAGTTGATGCAATCAGGTAAAAAAAATTCAAGATTATTCTTTTTATTTCATTTATTTTATTTTATATTTTTACAGATTAAACAAGAAAAATTTATTTTCTCACAGTTCTGGAGGCTGGAAAGTCCAACATCAAGGCCTCACGGGGTTCAGTTTCTGATGAGGGCTCTCTGCCTGGCTTGCAGATGGCTGCCTTCTTGCTGTGTCCTCACATGGCACACAGAGATAATTCTCTCTCTCTCTTCCTCTTCTTTTTTTTTTTATATGCATTACATTCTTTTTGCTTCACGTAAATCATAGGATTCCCTATACTATGTATTGTTTCTTGCTTTCTACACTTGATACAACATGGAGTCCTTTCAATATTGATAAATACTGAGCTGCCTCATTTCTTTTTATAAGTGTGTAGCACTCCTCTGTGTGAATCTAATGTGATTTATTTAAATAATCCTCTATTGATGGACAGCAGTTTGAAACCTTACTCTTTTATTCAATGGAATCATGAGTGATTTTAATTTTATTTTTTAAAATTTTCACAAGTTCTAAAATGTTTTTAGTGCAGAAACATTTTTTCATAGTCCAAAAAGTAACAGGAATTATTTCTGGTTATAAGAATAAAATCAGTTTTAGTTTTGTGCGTTTATGTGGTGAGAACACAATATCTACCTTCTTAGCAAATTTCAAGTATACAATACAGTATTGTTAACCATATACACATTGTTGTACATCAGATCTCTAGAACTTTTTCATATTGCATAACTGAAACTTTGTACCTCAACCAATAGCTCCCCATTTCCCTCCACCCCAGCCCTTGGCAACCACCATTCTACAATCTGGTTCTGTAAGTTTGATTATTTTAGATTCCTCATATAAGTGAGATCATGCAGTATTTGTCTGTCTGTGTCTGGCTTATTTCATTTAGCACAATGAAACTTGAGCTCCAAGTTCATCTATCTGGTCACAAATGGCAGGATTTTCTTCTTTCATATACACACACACACACACAATGGAATTTATATGCACATATATATGTGGTGTGTGTGTATATATATGTATATATATGTATATATGTAGTATATATATATATATACACCACATTTTCTTTACCATTTGTCAATGGACATTTAGGTCATTTCTATAACTTGGCAATTGTAAATAATGCTACGATGAACATGGGAGTGCAGATATCTCTTCAAGATCCTATTTTCATTTCTTTTGGATATATACCCAGAAGTGGGATTGCTGTGTCATAAGGTATTTCTATTTTTAATTTTTAGAGAAGCTCCATACTGTTTTCCATAATGGCTGTACCAGTTTACATTTCCACCAATAGTGTACAAGGATTCCCTTTCCCACATCCTCACTAACACCTATCTTTTGTCTTTTTGATAACAGCAATTCCGACAGGTATGAAGTGATATCTCATTGTGGTTCTGATTCGCATTTGCCTGATGGTTAGCGAAGTTCGGCACTTTTCATACATTTTTTGGCAATTTGTATGTCTTCTTTCGAGAAATATCTATTCAGGTCCTTTGCCCATTTTTTAATCAGGTTATATTGTTGTTTTTTTGTTTTGCATTTTGGGTTTGTTTGTTTGGGTTTTGGTTTGGTTTGGGTTTTATGCTATTGAGTTGTGTGAGTTCCTTATGTATGTTGCATATTAACCCTATATCAGTTATACAGTTTGCAAATATTTTCTCCCATTCTATAGGTTGACTTTTCACTCTATTGATTATTTCCTTTGCTGTGCAGAGGCTTTTTAGTTTGATGAAATCTCACTTGTCTATTTTTGTTTTTGTTGCCTGTGCATTTGGTATCATCTATAAAAAATTATCACCCAGACCAATTTCAAGAAGCTTTTTCCCTATGTTTTCTTATAATAATTTTATGGTTTCAGGTCTTACATTTAAGTATTTAATCCATCTTGAGTTTGTTTTTATACAGCTGTGAGCTAAGTGTCCAATTTCATTCTTCTTATGTGAATATCCAGTTTTCCCAGCCCTATTTATTGAAGAGACTATTCTTTCCCCATTGTATGTTCTTGGCACTCTTGCCAAAGGTCAGTCGACTGTAGATGTGTGAATTTATTTATGGGCTCTCTATTCTCTTTGATTGGTCTATACGTCTGCTTTGATGCCAGTACCATACTGTTTTGATTACTGAAGCTTTGTAATAAATTTTGAAATCAGAAAGTGTGATGCCTCCAGCTTTGTTCTTCTGTCTCAAGATTGCTTTACCTATTCAGGGTTTTTTATGGTTCCATATGAATTTTAGGATTTTTTTTCCTAATTGTGTAAAGAATACCATTAAGATAAAGATTGCATTGAATATGTAGATCATTTTAGGTAGTATGGACATTTTAACAATATTAATTCTTCCAATCCATGAACGTAGAATGTCTATCCATTTATCTGTATCTTTAGTTTCCTTCATCAATGTTTTATAATTTTTAGTGTACAAGTCTTTTACCTCTTTGGTTAAGTTTATTCCTAAGTATTTTAGTATTTCTGTTACTATTGTGAATGGGATTTTTTAAAATACCTTTTCAGATTGTATATTTTATTTGTATAAGAAACACAACTGATTTTTGTATACTGATTTAGCATCCTACAACTTTTCTGAATTCCCTTATTAGTTCTAACAGTTTTTTCATTGAATCTTTAAGGTTTTCTTCATATATGATCATGTCATTTGAAATCAGAGATAATTCTACTTCTCCCTCCCTAATTTGGATGCTTTTTATTTCATTTTCTTATCTAATTGCTCTGGCTAAGACTTCCAGTACTGTGTTGAATAGAAGTGGCAAGAGTGGGCATTGCTGCCTTGTGCCAGATCGTAGAGAGAAAGCTTTTGGTTTTTCCCCATTGATTCTGGTATTAGCTGTGGGCTTTTCATATATGGCCTTTATTGTGTTGAGGTAAGTTCTCCTATACCTACTTGGTCAGGAGTTTTAATCATGAATGGATATAAAAGTTTGTCAGATACTTTTTCTATGTCTATTGAGACACAGAAAAATTTTTTTTTCTTTCAATGTGCCAGGCTAAGTGTTGGGGCAAAGCAGGTAAAATGCTCCTGACATTTTCCTATGCAGCCATCCTTGGTTTTTGTGCTCCACTGGGTTTCTGAAGCTTCTTGGTTGTGCTCTGAAGCTCTCTCAGAGCTATTTTCATTGTTGGCAGTTGTTAAGTGGTTGGTTTTGTGGGGGATGTGGGCTGGGAACTCCTAGTCTGCCATCTTGCTAATGTCACTACTAGTATTATTTCTTTTGAAAATTAAAATGAATTTTTTCACTGAGCCACAATTTTAGAAAATCAGGAGTAAATTACCACCCTGAGTGAGTGAGATGTCAAATTTTTTTTTTTTTGCCTAACTTCTTGTTACACAGTTTTACAGATAGAGGCCATGAATTCAGTATTGAATAAGGATCTAAGAATTTATTCAGTCTATTCTACACAAACAAACAGCGTGCTCTTGTCCTTAAAAACACTTGATATTTGTGGGAGTTTAGACACATCTCTTCAACCCTGTTTAATCTGTTCTACTTTCGGACTCTTCTCTCATAAGGCAAATGTCGTCATGTAGTGGTTCAAAGAACACACTATAGATCACAATTGTCTTCAGATTTCTAGTTCTACTGCTCATTAACTGTAGGACCATGAGAAATTAACTAATTTCTCTGCCTCTCAACATCCTCATCTATAAATAAGTGCAGCATCAGTGCCAAGTTTATCTGATTCTTATGAGGATTAAGTGAGCTAAGGTATGTACAAGCACTTAGCATAGACATCAATAAATTGTGAAGATGAGTACTGCTATTACCACAATTATCAACATCAATGGCACTAAGATAACCAAACTCAGTGAAAGAAGGGATTCTGTGTCCTACATCTTTTTATCCCCCACAACACCTAGTAGAGAGCCTTACCTATATTTTTTGCTAAATATTAGTCTACATTGATGAGATAAAATTTACCATTAAGTCCATCTAATGGCATCTGAACAAAAGCTTTTTTGCTGTATTTTAAGTTTCACGTCACCTAAAAACAAGAATTGGAGGATAAGGTCCTAAATAATAAACCCATGTTTCAGATTCTGTTTTTCAAGGGAAAAAAATTCTCTCTCTCTCTCTCTCGTTATAACAGCCTTTGTAGTCACTGGCTGGAATATTTAGCCAGCAAACACAATTTCTTGTGCAAGACCATGACTGCAGTTCAGCCTTGCCATTTGTAGAACTCAATTTAGAAAAAGCATGTGGAGACCATTTTTCACAAGCTCTTGAAAAAATTACAAAACTGAATAAGCAGGGAATGAAAAATCTTATAGCCACTCTGGAAAGCAGTTGGCAGCTTCTTAGAAGTTAAATGTACACATATTATACAACCCAGCAATCCCAATCCTAGACATTTGCCCAAGTGAGATGAAAACTTATGTTCATACAAAAACCTGTAATCAGTGACTAAATAAATAGGTGAATAGATAAACAAACTGTGATACATCCATACAATGGAATACTACACAGCAATAAAGAGGAACAAACAACTGATATACACGTGGATAAATCTCAAAAGCATTTTGCTGAGTGAAGGAACCCAGTCTTAAATGGTTACATACTCTACTATTCCACTTATACGACATTCTGGAAGAGACAAAACTCTAGGAACAGAGAACAGGTCAGTGATTGCAGGCGTTAAGGGTGGGGAGAGGGTCTGCCTATAAAGGAGCAGCACAAGGGAATTCTTTGGGGTGTTGAAATGGTTTTGTATCCTGTGGTGGTTATAAGGATCTATGCATGCGTAAAACCGCATACAACTGTACACCCAAAAAAGTGAACTTTACTGTATGTAAATTTTCCTGGACATAAATTTTTAAAAAAATTTTAAATGAAAGTGATTATCAGACACTTCTAATAGGGAGTTCATGAACTACTCAAAGAAGACTCTTATTTATTAACAAATATTACAATGCTGTATAGCAGCTGTTAGGAACAAATGCTAAGGGGAGCATAAAACATTAGAAAATCTGCCAGTGGAGGCATTAAAGAAGATAGCGTATTAGTTCAAGTCTGAATGGATGTTCTGCTGAGGGGTGGAGAGCACAGCACAGATAATAGCCCCAACCCCCGCAAGAATGCTAAAGGTGTGAGCTGAGGCACAGAGGAAAGGAAAACCTGAGCACATTCAGCAAACACTTTCGTTTGGCTGGAGTTTAAGGAGCATGATTGACAAGCAGAGTGCAGTACAAGGATAATACCAACCTTGTCTGGGGTGTCAAGGATTAAATGACATACTGTGATGTAATTCATGTATAATGGAATAATGCATGTGAGGATTAAAGGATACAAAGTGTCACATAATGCATGTGTAATGATATAATGTACCTATAAGCACTTAGCACATGCGGTAACTCATACCCCTTCCTAAGGTTTCTCTGGATATTAGAGGAAAATGGAAGCTTTTTAGGCCTGGAGGAACAGGACACAGAATGGGCTAGAATTGAGGAAGCTGGTCACAGAAAATGTGGTCCTGAATCAGGCAGTGGAACAAAACAGAAATGTAGGCCTATCTCTGCAACTCTGTAGATGTACAAGGAACTGAGATTTAATGAGGCTAATTTCTCATCTGATGGTAGAATTAGGGAGGAGCATAGAGTTTAGGGGAAAGAAACTGCCCACATAGTGGTCTTTCCAAAACAGAAACAAGGTGTTGTGGACTAAATATGTCTCTCCAAAATTCATCTTAAAACCCTACACCCCAGCGTGATGGTATTAGGAGGTGGGACCTTTGGGAGGTAATTGGGATTAGATAAGGTCATAAAGGTGGGAGCTCTCATGAATGGGATTAGTGCCTTATAAGAGTCATGAGAGAGCTTGCTTCCTCTGCTCTGTTCTCCACCATGTGAGGAAGCAGTGAGAAGCCAGCAGTCTGCAACCGGAAGAGGGTTCTTACCAGAACCAGACCATGCTGGCACCCTAATCTCAGACTTCCAACCTCCAGAACTGTGAGAAATGAATTTCCATTGTTTATAAATTATACAGTTTATGGTTTTTATTATAGCTGCCCAAACTGACTAAAACACATGATTATGTCAACCTCCCCTGATCTGAGGGTCTTTCTCTTCACTGCTTTTCTATTGCATTCAGGATAAAGACAAGGTCTTTAAAATTCCCTCCTAAATCCAGCATAATCTGAAACCTTCTCATCCATCTGGCCTTGACGTTCACCATTTGTCTGCTAATTCCTCCACTCTGACCACTCTTCCTTTCAATTTCTTACATGCACTATGCTCCCTCTTATTACAAAACTTTGGCAAATGTTACTTGTTCCCTACCCAGAACCCTCCCACTCACCCTCCATCCATCCCCTCTCCTCACTTCTAACACTTTCAAATCTTCATTCAAACATCACCTCCTCAAGCAACCTTCCCTCTCCTCCTTTATCAGTTCAATGTGCTCTGGCACACACTCTCTGAAGACTGTAGACTCTTCCTTATGGTTGTGATTTCACAGTTATTACTCTCATAGGCACTCAAATATTTTCCCAAGCAATGAATGAAACAACTCATAACTTCTGAACTTCATATAAGCATGTAGAAATGGAGGACACTAGGGCAGACTACGGTTTGAAATAGATGGCCTTGCTTGAGTTTTGCTTTGCATTTCAGAATTTTATTGCCTACTGGCTCAATAAAAATATTATAAGTTCAATGATATCACGTCCAGGTATTTTGAGTTCATAATATATAGGAGTTATATCAATAAAAAGGCCTATTTAATATTCATTATCTAAAGCATGATTTCTGGAATATTATTTCAATAGCATGGTCTTTTGAGATATTTTAGAACACTTGTAGAGGACATCAGAACATTTTCTTCATCTATGGCGTATAAGAGAATTTTAAATAAAGAGGTGGAACATAAAGTCAAGTCACTTTCTTCTTTTATTCATGCCTCCCTTCTTAATTGTGGAGTGGCATTTGAGAACATACGCTTAAGTTGTCAAACACAGACATTTGATGTAACTTCCTTAATCCATTGAGCAAGTCAGATATGCCTTGTTGAGCACTGGAGATTTATGATTTTATTTCTTTCCTAACCATGGAGACCATCTAAGCTACTCTCGGAAATACTGCTAGACCAACCCACCTTCAAATATGCCTGAACATACACACATGCAGCCATTCAAAGGAAAAGAGGTCTTTCCAATGCAAGACACAGGAAGCGTGAAGGTCATTCTGCCTACCCATTCTTCAAAGCTGTCTGATAATTGGCTTAAAAGCACATTTGTCAATTCTTCATAAGCAAACTTCTATTCATTGTATTTACTCCCTGTGGAAATAAGATTTCCTCTGGCTCATGCTCATATTTAATACTTCCTGAACAGCAGAGGTATTATTTTTTGCTCATTGACTTTATCCTTTTGTTCTTATTGAAAGTGAAAAACAAACATTTTAAGAAGCTCTCAAGTCAGGAAGAATGAGAATTGCTAGCTCAGTGCCTAGGGAAAGCAGGTTCTGCCAGATTATGCCAAGATTCTTTATAACATAACTCCCAATCAAATTGGGCCGGAAGTGATAGTCCAAAACAGTACAAGCTTGGGCCAAAATATGGCCAATTCAAGATCTCTATATCTTCATCTATGACTTGGTCATTCTTCCTTTATTTAGCTGCTATTTACTCAGCATTGGTGCAGATAGATGCTGTGTACAAACTGATAGACAGCAGTCCTGCTCTTCCTGAGTCTTCTTTCTAGTTGGGAAAAAAGACAGGAAACAATTAAGCAAACAAAATTTATGCTAATTGTGATAACTGCTGTGAAGGAAAAGTGTCTGGTGCTGTAAGAGACAATTGCTGGATGATCAGGAGAGATCACTTTGTGGAGGTAGCACTTAAGAAGATGTCTGAAGATGAGAAAAAATAAATGCATCCCCATTTCTTACCCTCATCCTGTCCTTCAAGATCGACTGTGGAGATTGGATGTGCACCAAATAAAAATCCATCCCGTGGACAGCATCAGAACTATCTCATCAAACTTGAATTGGTTTTTTTCACACCTGGGGTCTCTGGGCTGTTGAAGACAGTGGCTGCAATGTGCCCAAAGGAACTGGAGTAGAAATGTGCAGTCCTGGGATTTCTAAGAATTGTGTTTAAGCCCTTAAATACTGCTGTTGGCATTTGCAGGAGACAGAGACTTGCCATAAAGTATAGTTTTCAAGGGAGCAATAGATTTCAGTTGGCAGCCTCAGCTCCCACGACTGGGAACCCCAATGCAATCAGCTGTCATTAGTATGCGTATAGCATTCTCTAAGGAAAGGTGTCCCAGCTCCTCTCAGCCTCTGAGCTGGAACTCTCGCTTGAGATTTTTCTGTTACCACTATTAATCCTCTCTACCGTCACGGTGAATGCAAGAGGGGAGAGAGAACCTCCAAGGTGCCATCAGAAGCAACAGTAAGTTCTTGAAGTCTCCCCACCACCCAATTTGTTCCCTGGGGCTTTCCCTCCAGGTGTAAGAGCATCGTTGCCATGGGAATGAACCTTCCCCAATAGAAAAAAAAATCCCAGGGGCCGGTAGATGGCGCTGTTAATCATTTGCTATTTCATGGTCATAACTATCATTTGCCTTGTTTTCCATTTACTTTTAATGTGGTCATTATCTGTTACTCCAGTTACTGTACTGTTTATCCCCTCCCTCTCATCTTCTCCGTATCTCCCTCCCTGTTGATTTGGTCACTTTAGGAAATAAACATGCTTACGTTTCATTTGTCTTAAATCCTCTTGTATCTTTTCCTTTATTTCACAGTCTTGTCAAACCACTTTTCATATCATAACTTTTCACCCCACTTAGAGCACGGTGGTAAGACTCCAGTGTGCTAATTACCCGATCTAACCCTCACTACACTTAAAGAAACTGTGACAAGATATCTAATATTTCTGAGCCTCCATTTGCTTATCTGTAAGTGGCTCTTAACTCCAAGTACACATCAGAATCACCTGGGACCTTTTTCAAAATGCTCATGCCCAAGTCCTGCTGTTAAAAGATCGGAGGTTAGCAGGGAACCAAACATGTATATTTTATGAAGCTCCCTAGATAATTTTGATACCTCCTCCCTTCCGTTCCTCAGTTAAGGACTAGTAAATAGATAATCTCTAAGGTTACCTGATCACAATAGTTTATAATTAAGTGATTTATTGCCAAAATTCTCAAAATAGTATTCTGTACTTGCTGTTACTTTCTCCTAATCACTCCTCAACCTATTGCAATGTCTTCTGCCCACCCCCTACAATTTTCCTCTTCCTCTATCATCCACCTCTCCCCAAAGAAAACACCTCGTTCCTCACCCTCATATGTATTTTATCTGAAAGGCATTATTATTATCCAAATAACCCAGGCTTAGGGGGAAAAAAAAAGTGGCTTTCTGCCACTCTTCCCTCATTCTCACCCACATAGTCTTCTCCAAGCTGTCTCCGAAATGCCTCTTCACTCCCTTCCATTCTATTACCTTCGCCACTTTTACTCCCTGTATCCAGTGATTTCCTTTCCTTCCCTTTGTTTCTTTTCCTTTTCCCATCATTGCCAAAGTAACCATCCCAATGCAATAAGCGAAGAAAATTTTATTAGCTTAATAGCTGTCACCAGAATTCAATTCTGGAGAAATTTTGTCTTTGATGGAAAGAAATGTTTGAAATGCTTCCATTAAACATAGATGATTAAATACATAAATTCATCTACCTCCTAAAACTACACTTAAGTGAAAGCAGAATAGAAGATGTATAAAACCAAAAAGGACAAAGAGAATGGACCAATAGGTGAGAGATGTCAAATTTTCAGAAAACGGACATCAAATAGACCAGAGCAGAACTAAGAATGCTGAACACCAAAAGACTTTGGAGGAGAACACCAAGTCCATCCACATCTCAAAATCTGGGAAATGATTAGTAATTAGAAACTAGGTAATAAACAAGGCAGAGACGGGTGGGCAGAGGGCTGAAAATAGAGATGTTCATTGACAGTCTGTGTAAGGAAGAGTTAGAACTCTAAACTCTCTCTTTGGTCCTACATAAGAGGGTTCCGTCTCTTCCATTTCAGCAAGAGAATTTTGTTCATTGCAATCCCAGCACCTAATACAGTGGCTGGCACACAGTAAGTACTCAGCCAATAGTTTTCCAATAAATTGATGGAACTGAACGTTTATTCCATGGTGACTAGCTCCAGAGAAATATAGGGGAAAATGACAGTACTGAAAACTGAGTTTAGGTACAAGTCCATACGCTAAGTGATAAGATACTCCTTTCAGTCCCTTGTACCATCAAGATCCAAGAATACTGGATCCAGCTTCTCAGTCACCTCTCTATTTGGAACACTTGATTCCACAATCAGAGCTTAAATGCAGAGGTTTATTTGCCGTACCCTCTCAACAGTCTGAACTAACTTGAACTAGCACTTCCATTACAAAGGCCGTTTTTCCAGAAGTCATTGCCTTGAACGAATAAAGTTTAAGGAATCAAATTAGACAAAGAAGACAGAAATCAGGATATATGTCAGTTTTATCAGCAGAGACAAAAACAAAATGAAAAAAAAGAAAACAATATTCATCATGCAGAAAGTCTTTTGAAACACAGATATTTTAGTAATTAATCAGAGTTCTTGCAAAAAAAAAAGTATGAAAGACTAGTTTTTATCCTTTTAGCTATAATAGACATTCCCTCTCATATTCTTTTTTGTTTCTCTTTAATTGTTTAATCTATCACTATTTATTCATTGTGTGAAAACTACAGACTCCAGAATTCCAATTTTCAAGGGCTTGACTTTAATGGTCATTTATTTGAAAAGCAAGTTACTTCTCACCACTTGCCAGTCTATTAAAATATTTTAAATTAATGAATCCCTAAAGGGCCCTAGGAATCCAAGCTATAGGGACAGTAATTGGGACACATGCCTTGGGCTAATGGTTTCCCATGTAGACCTAGAGGAGGCCAAATTGAGTGGTTCTTAGAGACCCAATGAAATGGAACTGACAACCACTTTCTGAGGCCTTTCATCATTTTAGACAGTCAATCTGGATAATTCTCTTCAAAAGAAGGAAAAGTACCTTTTTCCCCTCAGCAGCTTGATTTGTGGACTAAATTTTCAAAATAATCACTCCTCTTCCTTGTTTGGCGTCACCCAGGATGTGCATTTAGTAGTTGCTATTGAGTGTTGGTTTTTCACACATTTTATCTGTACCAATGGGATTGCAACATCACTTAATTATTGAAGAGGCACAAAGCGTTTGCTCAGGTATACCTGAGACATCCTGGAGAGGTAAAGTTAGGAGTTATTTACTAGTTTAGCTGTCAAAAGTATGAGAGATGCTAGTTTAGATAAATTATTTGCATTTTTTTTTTTTGGTGAGGAAGATTCGCTCTAACATCTGTTGCCAATCTCCCTCTTTTCTTGCTTGAGGAAGATTAGCCCTAAGCTAACACCTGTGCCAGTCTTCCTCTATTTTATATGTGAGTCACTGCCACAGCATGGCTTGACCAGTGGTGTAAGTCCGTGCCTGGGATTCGAACCTGCGAACCCAGGCTGCCAAAGCAGAGTGCACCGGACTTAACCACTATGCCACGAAGCCAGGCCCTATTTGCATTTTTAAATTAGGCTCACCATCATCTATTCCCAGTGATTTTAAGTGTTTAAACTGCCTTTCATGCAGTCTAAAATAAGTGGGCTCCTCAGACTACAAACATGAGTTTCTAGACTTTTTACGTTTTGTTTTCGCAAATGTATGACTTTAAAAAGAGGAAAAAGGAAACCACTGGAGGTTCATTTTATTTTATTACTTTATAAAGATGATAAATTAGAAATAATCTTTATTGGAAGCTTAGTTGAAAAGTTAAAAACATAAAATTCTACGAAATTTAAAACCATGCAATATTTATGTTCAATTTATCAAGTCTATAGCATTTTGTTCTTATGCCATAGTCAAAGTTGGGTTGTGTCACCGTGCCTGGAGGAAGATTTTTGTGAATTAATTGATTAGCTTTTCAATATTGATGAAACATGCATTCTCAACTGATTTTTAAAAATGTTTACGCAGGCTGGCCCAGTGACATAGTGGCATTCCGCTTAGGTGACCCAGGGTCCGCGGGCTCAGATCCAGGGCATGGACCTAGACACTGCTCATCAAGCCATGCTATGGTAGCATCTCACATACAAAACAGAAGAAGATTTGCACAGATGTTAGCTCAGGGCCAATCCTCCTCACCAGAAAAAAAAAAACTGTTTATAATAGAGCTAACTCATATATCCTTTCATACACTGTATTGAGAAATTGAAATTATGCATTGAGTTCAAGTGGTTGATGTGTACACATAAAACTTGGCATTTACTCATTCTGATTCAAGATGTTTTTTCTAATAATAAAGGCTCTGTTGTATCCAGAGCTATAAGTGCTCTCAACAACACTGTTCATATTTAGGAACTTAATAAATGATAATGATTATGCAGTGGTTGATGATTTAACATGTCTACACTTCTGCTGTAAATTATAAATTTTTACTTGCAGATATGTAGTTGGTTCCCTATTTAATTTCTGTTGCAATCATCCACTGGTTTTGACATGTGATAAAGGCAGCACCTACAACAGTGGTGTGTATTTAGATGAATTAAATCATAAGCACTTCTGGGAACAAGAAGGAAGACATTTCTTAATTAAATGTTTTACAGCACTGAAAAACAAGGTAACACTCTGTACTTATACATAATAGGCTCTAAACATAAGTAATAATGAGGTTTAGAAAAAATAATTTAATGTTTTTTATCAGTAAATAATGCTTACATAATTAAACTGAAACAGATATTTATACCAAGTAAATAAGATTTGGATCAGAGGAAGTAGTCAAATGTAAGGAGCCAAATTTTAATTGTTTTACATTCTCAGAAATAGCTGTTATTTTAAATATTCTATCTTGAATTATTTAGGTTGAACTTTATGCAACTGCCATTTTTCTATGAAAAAAAAATCTAAGACCATAAATTTCAAATAGTTTTCCCTTATAGAATATAACCCAGAAATCAATAAAATACCATCCAGTTTGCTCCAATGTTCCTTATTTTATATTTCATTTAATCTTCACAGAAGTTCTGCAAAGTAGTATTTTATTATTCCCATTTTTTTCCTGTGGTTTATAAAGACTACAAACTAGAAGGGATGGAGCCATCCCTGGATGGGAGCCAAGATTTGAATCTAAGTTTGTCTGTAGGCAAAGTACATCCTTCTGGTGCTTCTGGACTACTGTGCCTCAAAGATGAGAGAATGTTCCAGCCATATAAGGGGAGCATATTCTCCTGAAGATTGGCTAAAGAGTCAGTATGGATAGTCATTTACTGTATATGGGATTTCTTCCATTGTTACTTGGTGAAACATGCAGAATTTTAACATTCTGAATAATGAATGTGTCTTCTACATAGAAAACATAGGATTATTTTTAAAGATTTGAAAATTAGATGGATTTGCTGCGTAGCCTATTTATTTCTTCAGTTCTGTGTTGTTAGTTCTTTGATTGTTATTGTTTATAGACTTTTGGGATCTGACCTATTCCTGGCTTCCATGATTCAAGGACAGCCCTGTTCACTCTGTCATTCTTTTGCTTGATTATGCTTATCCAGATTAAGTAGAGTTAAACTTTTGAACTGAAAGCATCCAAGAGAGTGATAAAAGCACATAAAAAGAAAAAAGAAAAAAAGCAGTTCAGCCTGCTTAGGCTAATGGAGATAACAGGCTATCAGAAAAAGGACTATTTCATCTACTACGAGATCTTTTATACAAACCTCATTATAACCACTAAACAAAAAATCAGTGCAAAGTCATAATTCATAAATAAAGAGAAAACTGAGAAAAACATCACAGAAAACCACCAGACTAAAATGGCAGTCAGAAATACAAGGGAAAAGAAACAATGGAAATATATAACAACTGGAACACAAGAGACAAAATGCCAGTATTAAGCCCTCATATATCAATAATCACTCTAAATGTAAAGGGACTGAATTCTCCAATCAAAAGACACAGAGTAGCTGGATGGATTGAAAAACAAGACCAACAATATTCTGCCTCCAGGAAACACATCTCAGCTCTAAAGACAAACATAGGCTCAGAGTGAAAGGATGGAAGATGATACTCCAAGCAAATAGCAAACAAAAGAAAGCAGGTGTTGCCATGCTTACATCAGACAAAGCAGTCTTCAAGATAAAAAAGACAATGAGAGACAAAGAGGGGCAATGTATAATGATAAAAGGGACATTCCACCAAGAGGACATAACACTTATAAATACATATGCACCTAACACAGGACCACCAAAGTATATAAAGTAACTATTAACAGACCTAAAGGGAGAAATTAACAGCAACACAATAGGAGAGCAGACCTCAGCACCCCACTTACATCAATGGATAGATCATCCAGACAGAAAGTCAACAAGGAAATAGCAGATTTAAATGAAACACTAGATCAGATGGACTTAAAAGATATATGCAGAACATTCCATCCAAAAACAACAGAATATGCATTCTTCTCCAGTGCACATGGAACATTCTCAAAGATAGACCATATGTTGGGAAACAAGGCAAGCCTCAATAAATTTAAGAAGATTGAAATCATATGAAGTATCTTTTCTGACCACAATGCTATGAAAGCAGAAATCAACTATAAGAAAAAAGCTGGGAAAGTCACAAATATGTGGAGACTAAACAAAATGCTACTGAGCAACAATTGGATCAATGAAGAAATCAAAGAAGAAATTAAAAAATATCTGGAGACAAATAAAAATGAAATTACAACATACCAACTCTTATGGGATGCAGCAAAAGCAGTTCTAAGAGAAATTCATAGCAATACAGGCCCACCTCAGCAAACAATAAAAATCTCAAATAAGTAATCTTAAACTACAGCTAACAGGACTAAAAAAAGAAGAACAAACAAAGCCCAAAGTCAGCAGAAGGAGGGAGATAATAAAAATTAGAGCAGAAATAAATGAAATAGAGACTAAAAAAAACAGTAGAAAGGATCAATGAAACTAAGAGATGGTTCTTTGAGAAGACAAACAAAATTGACAAACCCTTAGCCACACTCACTAAGGAAAAAAGAGAAAAGGCTCAAGTAAATGAAATTAGAAATGAAAGAGGAGAAATTACAATGGATACTGCAAAAATACAAAGGATTATAGGAGAATACTATGAAAAACCATATGCCAACCAACTGGATAACCTAGAAGAAATGGATAAATTCTTAGACCCATACAACCTCCCAAAACTGAATCAAGAAGAAATAGAGAATCTGAATAGACCAATCACAAGTAAAGAGATTGAAACAGTAATCAAAAACCTCCCAAAAACAAAAGTCCAGGTCTAGATGGCTTCTCTGGAAAATTCTACCAAACATTTAAAGAAGGTTTAATACCTATCCTTCTCAAACTATTCCAAAGAATTGAGGAAGATGGAACACTTCCTAACTCATTCTATGAGGCCAACATTATCATGATACCAACACATGATGGTATTCATATGTCAAGGACAACACAAAGAAGGAAAAATACAGGCCAATATCACTGAAGAATATATAGATACAAAATCCTCAACAAAATAGTGGCAAGCCAAATACAGAAATACATTAAAAGGATCATACACCATAATCAAGTGGGATTTACACCAGGGACACAGGGATGGTTCGACATCCACAAATCAATCAATGTGATACACCACATTAATAAAATGAGGAATAAAACTCACATGATCATTTCAATAGATGCAGAGAAAGCATTTGAAAAGATCCAACATTCATTTATGACAAAAAGTCTCAATAAAATGGGTATAGAAGGAAAGTACCTCAACATAATAAAGACCATATATGGTAAACACACAGCCAACGTCATATTTAATGGTGAGAAACTGAAAGCCATCCCTCTGAGAACAGGAACAAGACAAGGGTGACCACTCTCGCCACTCCTATTCAACATAGTACTGGAGGTTGTGACCAGGGCAATAAGGCAAGAAAAAGAAACAAAAGGTATACAAATTGGAAAGGAAGAAGTGAAATTCTTGTTGTTTGTGGTGTGTGTTGTTTGTGTTGTGTTGTGTGTGAATGACATGATTCTATATAGAGAAAACCCCAAAGAACCCACCAGAAAACTATTAGAAATAATCAACAACTACAGCAAAGTTGCAGGGTACAAAATCAACTTACAAAAGTCTGCTGCATTTCTATGCATTAATAACGAACTAGCAGAAAGAGAAGTCAAGAATACAATCCCATTTACAATTGCAACAAAGAGAACAATATATCAAGGAATAAATTTAACCAAGGAGGTGAAAGACCTTTGCACTGAAAACTATAAGACATTATTGAAAGAAATCAAAGAAGACATAAAGAAATGGAAATATATTCCATGCACCTGGATTGGAAGAACATAGTTGAAATGTCCATACTACCTAAAGCAATCTACAGATTCAATGCAATCCCAGTCAGAATCCCAATGACATTCTTCAAAGAAATAGAACAAATAATCCTAAAATTTATATGGGACAATAAAAGACCCCAAATAGCCAAGACAATCCTGAGAAAAAAGAGCAAAGCTGGAGGCATCACAAGCCCTGACTTCAAAATACACTACAAAGCTATAGTAATCAAAACAGCATGGTACTGGCACAAAAACAGACACACAGATCACTGTAGCAGAATTGAAAGCAAAGAAATAAAACCACACATCTATGGTCAGCTAATCTTTGACAAAGGAGCCATGAACACACAATGGAGAAAGGAAAGACTCTTCAGTAAATGATGCTGGGAAAACTGGACAGCCACATGCAAAAGAATGAAAGTAGACCATTATCTTACACTATATACAAAAATTAACTCAAAGTGGATTAAAGACTTGAATGTAAGACCTGAAACCGTAAAACTCCTAGAAGAAAACATAGGCAGTACGCTCTTTGACATCGGTCTTAGCAGCATCTTTTTGAATACCACGTCTACACAGGCAAGGGAAACAAAAGAAAAAATAAACAAATGGGACTACATCAGACTAAAAAGCTTCTGCAAGGCAAAGGAAGCCATGAACAAAATGAAAAGACCACCCACCAACTAGGAGAAAATATTTGTAAATCATATATCTGACAAGGGGTTAATTTGCAAAATAGATAAAGAACTCATACAACTCAACAACAAAAAAACAAACAACCCAATCAAAAAATGGGCAGAGGATATGAACAAGGAAGGAAGATATACAGATATACAAGGAAGATATACAGATAGCCAACAGGCATATGAAAAGATGTTCAACATCACTAATTATTTTTCCAAGGAAGATATACAGATAGCCAACAGGCACATGAAAAGATGTTCAACATCACTAATTATTAGGGAAATGCAAGTCAAAACTATAATAAGATATCACCTTACATTTGTTAGGATGGCTATAACTACCAAGACAAAAAATAACAAATGTTGAAGAGGATGTGGAAAGCATGCTGGTGGGAATGCAAACTGGTACAGCCACTATGGAAAACAGTATGGAGATTTCCCAAAAATTAAAAATAGAAATACCATATGATCCAGCTATCCCAGTACTGGGCATTTATCCAAAGAACTTGAAATCAACAATTCAAAGAGATTTATGCACCCCTATGTACATTGCAGCATTATTCATCATAGCCAATACATGGAAGCAACCAAATGCCCTTCAACTGATGAGTGGATAAAGAAGATGTGATGTGTGTGTGTGTGTATACACACAACAGAATACTACTCAGCCATTAAAAATGACAAAATTGTCCCATTTGCAACAACATGGATGGACCTTGACAATATGATGTTAAGCAAAATAAGCCAGACAAAGACAGACACTGCATGATTTCACTCATTTGTGGAAGATAAACAAACACATGGACAAAGAGAACAGGTTAGTGGTTACCAGAGGAGAAGGGGGTTGGGGAGTGGGTGAAAGGGGTAAAGGGGCACATATGTATGTTGATAGATAACAATTAGACTATTGGTAGTGAGCATGATGTGGTCTATACAGAAAATGATAAATAATAATGTACACCTGAAATTACACAATGTTATAAACCATTCAGACCTCAATAAAATACTTGAAAAAAAGAAAAAGCAGTTCGAGTATGATGAATTTTGAAGAGTGAGATGTGTAGAACCATCATATTTAACTGGATAATGGATAAGAATTTCATGTTCTAGTCATGGGTGTTTGAGGATCAGCAAACGGATCATCTCACCTACCACCTCCTGAGGTCCTGCTCATCTGTCAGAAGACATGAATCCTCTGACTACTCTTCCCACCCGATACATGCTCCATACACCCCAGAAAAAGATATTCTCTGTTAAACTTGCTAATGATTGCTGTGGCTCTCCAAAACTTGGCTTAATTACAGTAGGCAAAGTGGAGAGGTGAAAAATCACCTTGATCAAAAGGAAACCAAAGGTTTTCTGCTGAATAGAAGATTCCCCACCATCATTCATGATATTTGTAATAATTCATCTACTTGATATTTGATCAACATTTGGCTTTTTTTTTTTTGCCTCCACTATCCCAGCGCATGACTACTGAGAATTCAGAAATTTATCTCAGCTCTTTGTATATTAATAATCTAAATAAGCTCTGTGAGAGAAAAAGTAGGGGAGGTGGAGTCAAGTCTGTCATATTTTTTTCCTTTCAATTTAGCATACATGCAAGGTAAAATTTCCAAATAAATCCTGTTCCAAGGGAAATTTGATTCATCTCTTCCCCCACCATCCTGGGGCATCATTTTTTCATAAGACCACCCCCTTCAGTAGGAGGAGGTGACAAGAGCATGTTCTCATCACCACAGCGACAAGAAATGACAAAATTACAGTCAAAAGACATCTTATCTCGTGTTTCCCAAATCTTCAGTCACCAGGGGAGATTTTGGAAAATAAATGTTTCCTTGGAAACAACCCAAATATCTGTAAGTTGATAAATGGATAAATAAAATGCAATATATCCATACAATGAAATATCATGCAGCAACAAAAACTAATGAACTGTTTTTATACACTATGCCATGGGTGAATCTTAAAAACATTACATTAAATCAGTCACCAAAAAACACATATTGTATGATTCTAGTTATATGAAATGTCCAGAATAGGCAAATATATAGAGATAGAAAGTAGATTAGTGGTTGCCTAGGGCTAGGCATTTTGGGGGACATGGAGATTTATTGCTAATTGATACAGTTTCTTTTGTAGATGATGAAAATACTCTAAAGTTATTGTGGTGATAGCTGCACAACTCTGTGAATATATTAAAAACCATTGAAGTATACGCTTTAAATGAGTAAGTCATAAGGTATGTGAATTATATCTCAGTAAAGCAGATCTTTAAAATGGAAATTGAAAATAAATACAATGTGTTCTTTACCTGGTGAATGTACATCAGACATAATATATAAGTGTATCCTCTTGTTCCAAAAGAAATGTCTTTTAAAACAACAAAAACTGTGGGAAAATAAATCATTATCTTGAGTGGCATATTTATTTTTAATTTACTTTTTAGGTTAGCAATAAAATTGGCTTGATGTATGGTTAGTTAAAATATCTGTCAGCGTTTAGAAATTTTTATACCTTTTACTGTGTCTCATGTCACAAACTGCTTGAATAGCTACCTCCAAAACAACATTTCAAAGATATTTTTAAAAATATTGACATCAAAAGAAGCAGAGAGGTTTGACAGTCTCAAGTGTAAATAAAACTTTATATTTCATTTTGTATGATTGCTGCAATCATTTCAAAACAAAAATAATTGGATACAAATGCAGTATCATTCCAAACAGCCAAGTGTGTTTCAGAATGTCTGACAGCAATATGGGATAACAACATTGATGTATAAATTGCCATTTTAGTTATCATCAGCCTAAAGTACTAATCAGAGAAAATGCCATGTTCTTTAAAAGATAATTTTGGTCCAGGGTCCTGAATCTATCAGAAGTCTTTTGGTTGGAGGAAGAAAGGAGGCAATTTTTTCTTTGGAAGATTTGTGAATCAGCATTTTAATACCATCAAATTAAGAGATCCTATCATCTGTCTCCATATGGCCAGATGGCTGCATTGTTAGAAGCTGCCGAAACAAGGAATTGGGTTTCTTGTAAGATAAAGCCTAAGTATATGTTTCATCATAGTAAACATTAAAATGCCTAGATTTTAAAGGCAATTTGACATCATGCTTTTTGTTAACATTTTCTAAGCAGGATCTCCATAAGAATGACTTCCTTCATAGGTTTTAACTGAAGTCAGGAGAGATGAAAAAATATCCAGCAGAGGAAAACAAAGGTCCCACATCCTGTGCTAAAACCCCCCTGTCACCACTCTTGCACTGTGGATTGCCCTCAGTGGATGCATAATGCAATGGCATTTCTCTACTATTGCATTTGACTAACTGAACGGTCAAAAATGTTGACTAAAATGAATACATGAAAAAATAAAACTATCCATATCCAATAGGAATTTGACCCTGACAATCATCATCAGTTCTTTTTCTGTGATTTCTATTCAAAAAGTCAAACCTGAATTTTTGTATGACATAATAGTATTGTTTTTGTCTGACTTAATTTGTATTGAAATAAAACTATTTATTAAAGACAGTTAATTCACAAAAGTTGCTATGAATTACAATCCACTTCAAATTATTTGTTTTTCTTGTCTGTTTTACTAGATTTTAATGTTAACCTCTTTCTCACAGTAGCCTATCTTATATCACTAGTGAAATGTTATATATCTTACACTTGAATATGTAATATATTGAATATAAGATATGAATACCTGTCTGAATATGCAGCAATAAAAGCAAAAGATATGAATATATCTTACATTTACAGTGAAATTTTCTTTTTAAACATGCCTACATGGTTCTCCATGTGTGAAAAGGGACTTCTAAGTAAAATAAATACTTGAGATTGCTTGCCTAAATAATCTATAATATTAAACAGAGAAAACAGCATATTGCCTGTGGGCAATTTTTATGTCCATAAAAATGTCTATGTTAAAATTTTTACTGTGTATAAATAACTTCGAAGAATATTTTATTAGATTATGTAAAAGTCAAAATCATAAAGTAGCATCATTTTCTCAGTGATACTTGTTTCTACATTTCATTTTAAAACCATAATAATGACAGAAGGGAGGCATTTGAATTTAAAAGTTATGTACAACCACAAAATTAGCTTTGTTAAGTAGGTAAGAAAAGAGATGTTGGTGTTCTTTCAATGATGCTATTTCCATCTGCTTCAGCAGAATATGTCTGCAGAGGGTCTAAGCAAGGACGTGTGCAGACACAACACGAAATGCATTGTATGTGAACAGAAAGGAGCTTCCATTCTAAGAAAAATGTTCACATCTTTTGTGTCTTTATTACCAATTATGGTTCTCAATATTTTGCCTTTTTCTATTTTTTAGCAAATCTACATTCATGAGACAAAGAAGCCGAATCAAAATACTTTAAACATTACCAATATCTGGATTAACATTAGCGCAGTTTATTCTGCTTTACCTTCTCTGTATATTCCCTTATATCCTTATTGGAAGAAACCTTTGTTTATTGGCTACATTGGGATTCACTGCATAAAGGGAAATAATTATTACACGTGTCTCTTTGTAGTACACCCATCACTTGAGACAGTGCTTCCACTTCACTCATGCATACACATTTATCAACAAGCATTTATTAGCATCTCTCAAATGCCAGGCTATGCTAAGCACTAAGAACACAGTGATGAGCAGGGCCTGCCCTCATGAACTAACAATCCAGTGAACCTGAAGGAAAAAGTACTATGTTTAAGGAAAAAAGGTAATTAAGTCAACACACTTACTTAAAAAAAAATCTTTCCCTGGGTCATTTGGCGTATTTGGACTTGCACATTCAGGCGTTTCACAGATAACCCAATAGCATCTCTCTGGTTAAGGTGAAGAATCAACACAGAGCAGTTACTTCTCATCCTCAGTTGGCTAGTATCTTGGACATACAGCCTCAGCCTCCCCGCCCACAGTGTTCCCTCCGGACCCTGAGGGACCCCTTTCAATGCACAGCCCATTGAACCATAATGCAGAATCTCCCAGGCTTTAATATTTTAGTAACATGTAGCACTCACCCTAGCCCCCTAGAAACTTTATTTCAACTTTCCCATTACCATAAGTTCCCTTGTAACCTCCTGTAATAACATGAGAGCAGCCTCCCTCACAGAGAGGGAAATATCTAATTCTAACCCTTCGGTCTCTCTCAACTTTTATTGCACAGGGAGTGTATCATAAAATTATGATTTCCTCTTTCATTCAACTCTTTAAAATCTGCTGAATATGCCCAGAGTCTTCATTGCGTAGAAAGAAAGGCATTTTGCCCACCAACTTTGATCTCACTTCTCGAGTTCCTCTAGGGAGTACCTCTGCCTTGGACTTCCCAGCTTCTGTCTTCTCCCTCTCCTCACCTTGTGTTTTATACAGAGCCTCTTATCATTACTCAACAGGTGCTGATCAGGGAAAAATCATCCATTTATTGTGCCATTTTCCCTCTTCTGTTTTTAGATGTGTCCTGCCTGCCTTCCAAGCTCAACTCAAATCCATCCTTCTCTGTAATGCCATTTGTGATTGACCCCATTCTCCCAAATTCCTTCCCCAGCCAATAAGCCTGTCACTCCTATAATACTTAGTAATGTTCTTCATAGTTTTAAGGAACGTGTTCTGCCTCCAGACAAACCAGAACTCCCTGAGAGCAAGAACAATACCTAGAATTTTTTGTCTTCTCAGCACCCAGCACCAAGATCATACACATCGGAGATGTAAAGCACTTAATCCTCTCATCAAACTACACAAACCCCTACCCCATACACACCATTCTCAAGCTCTGCTAGACAGAGGCTTGTCTTATATTCTCCACTTGGAGTTTAGCATTAGTGGATGCCTAAATCTCCAGTAAAGAGCCCAAGGTCACAGAGAGTGAGCATATGCAGAGAGCAATCACATCACATGGACCATTTCACCATGATGTGGATTTACTGTAAAACCACCAAAGCTTAAAATTCAGGGCTCCTTAGGTGCACAGGCTCCATTCCCAGGGCCCTGAGAGGGGACTTAGCAATGTGCTCACATAGTTATATGTTTTTGTAAGATTTTCAAAAGGAAGATATTTTAACTACAGCTGTCTCTTTCCATTCAGCATCTTATCTCCCCTTACGTTAAGAGTCGTTGAAATGGCCACAGACATGTGTAGGGTCTGGCTTAAGGGAAATTGAGTGGGGCTAAGCTTACGTGAGGTATGTTTATGTAGCTTGAGGTCACTCTCATGTATAGTTAAGTGATGGTTAGCCATCCACGTGTAGGAATGGCTTCCAGGAATACTCCCACCATCAACAGTGGCAACTCAATCAGACGTTGTGACATGAAGGTGTCAGGTCAGAGGTGCTTTCACAAAATGAGCGTGTCCTACCATCCCCAACACCAGAAATATATAGGTAGTGGAGAGAAGACAAGGTTTATGTTCCAGAAGCTAGTCTGTGGAGAATTCTTCCAGTCATCAGACATGTGAAATTAGACATACAAAATTGGGCTCTCACTGATGACTAGTCAACACAGAAGTTCTCTCTGGGAGGGAATTTATTTGGTAATGCAGCATCAAAAACTATAACCGCCCTGTGAATTTCTTTTTCTTTTTTAATGAGATTCAAACAAAAGAGAATTTATCCAAATTCTTATGTTTGCAGAGCACAAACCTGTAACAGTATTAAAAGTAATGAGTATGCCTATAACAACGCACATATGAAAGAAATTTATAGTGATTTCCCACTAAATTTGACAACATGGAAAATGTATAAGACATTATCAGTAAAAGTTTGCAAAGCTGAAAACAAATCTATCAACAATATTAGAGTAAGACTGAATTATCTTTCTATTCTCTCTAGAGAAAATTATGTTATAAAACTGTTGTCATATGAAGAGACAATCAAATAGTATGGAGCCAAAAATATAGGGAAAAAAATATTATGGAGGTGTAATGGGCAGTTGGTTAGTTAAAATATCATTTTTCTGGAAGTTGTCATGTTTGTGGTATTTGTGAGCTTTCTTAAATTTGATGCTTGTTGTGATTTCTTTTCTCCTTCTAAATAAGTGAATAGCCACTTGCATACCTAATTCAGAATTTTCAATTTTTTTATTCTTTTTCTTAAAGAAATTCTGCTGAAATTGTATGTACATCAGGCCCTAAAAACCTGGACCATCTCCTACCAACAAGATATAGAAAGATTTATGTGCCAAGTATAAGCAAGTGCTCATCTTATGTCTTGTGTTGTTCCACTCTTGGCCCAGCTAGCAAGTGTGGAGGGTTTCCTCCAAATATAGGCCGAGTTTCACATTGCAGCCCAGAGGGAATGAAAAGAAAGTTCATCTTCAGAGAACTAAAGACAATATCAGAGGGCAGATAAATCATTACAGGTCTTCCTTCACTTACGATGGGATTACATCCCAATAAACCCATAGTAAGTTGAAAATATCCTAAGGCTAAATGCATTTAATACACCTAACCTCCCAAACATCATGGCTTAGCCTCGCCTACCTTAAACGTGCTCAGAACACTTACATTAGCCTATAATTGGGCAAAATCATCAAAACACACAGCCTGTTTTGTAGTGAAGTGTTGAATATCTCATGTAATTGATTGAATACTGTACTGAAAGTGAAAAGCAGAGTGGTTGCCTGGGTGCAGATGGTTGTAAGTATATCAGTTGTTTACCCTCATAATCACGTGGCTGGCTGGGAGCTGCAGCTCGCTGCCCAGCATCACAAGACAGTATCGTACCATGTATCACTAGCCGGGAAAAGAGCAAACTTCAAAGTTCGAAGTACAGTTTATACTGAATGTGTGTGTGTGAAGTCAAAAAATTCTAAGTCAAACCACTGTAAGTCCAGGATCATCTGTATTACAGATGCCTTTCTTTGGTCTCTGCTTTGTCCTCTCCCACTGTAAGATAAGGTATTAAGAGCCTTGTGATGCCCAGGGGCAAGGTAATGCACCCTTCTTTAAGGTGAGTGGAAAATTGTCTAATCAATTCAGTAACCTCCTTCCCAGCTGCTGTTATTAAAAGTCTCTGAGTACTAGTGGATATTGAACCAATTTTCCAAGGGTAAAGTTTCACTTTTTATATAAATATTCTCAAACTACTCTAGATCATGAACTCCTTCCAAGTACCACCTACTATTTTTGCTCCCATTTGCACTGTCCACAAAGGGCTCATGCCAAATTCCTCCCTATGGACCCATCTTATTAACCCGAAGGAAGAGAAGCTCGGAATGAGAGTGTGGGTGGCATTTCATGACTTTCCTTCCTCCCAAATGCCCTTAAAGTTATTCCTAACAGCAGATATTGTTTCCTAGGGATGCATTGCAAGGGTATTGTAAGCCGAGGAAATATCCCATTATTTGGGAGTAAACTGTAGTGATCTTTACACTTTAGCAATGTATAACTATTTTAGTTTTAAAGTCTTTCCCAAAATCTTTCAATTATGTTTTTTAACCTTAAAAAAAAAAATGGACTCTGAGAAACCATGACCCCAAACTAACTGAAATCTGAAGACCCCCTATGCTTACAGGCACATACTTAAGTCTAAACATCTGACTAAACATCCAGATAATTAACTTTCTCAGTATTATATGATAGGATCAACTTGTTCAGAGTAAAACCTTTTGGACGATTTTTAGCAAAATATTCTAAAACCTCATTTGCATAATCGCATTCAACATGAATCTTCCAAGACCTCATTTCTAACCCTTCCCTTTCTCAGGCCTGTGCTGCAATCAGACGCCCTTCCTCCCTGTTTCTTTACAGTGTGTTGAGTTTTCCTGCCTCCAAGTGCCACTCAGTCTATCCGACCCACCAGGAAATGCCTGCCCCATTCCTGGCCTGCCGAAATCCTACTGATCTCTCAAAAACATATCCCATCCTTTGAAAATTTTCCCTAGGTTTTCTTGTCCCCACTCCCATCTGAATGCCCATAGTAGTATTTATCTATGTGATGTATTTGAGATTTAACTTATAACAATTCTTTTATTGCTGTTCTTTATTATTATCTCATATTGTAGCTATTATTTTTATACTCATACTTATTCAGGCATTTATTTAAGATGGCTAAAAGAGGCAAATTATACAAGATTCAACAAATTAAAATTAACTAAAACAATGAGACAAAGAGAAACCCATTTATCACACATGATATGAAAAGTGAGTGGACAAAGGAAGCAGGAAATGAGGAGAGGAAAGAGGCAGATGGAGAGAAGTGTTCATTGTTATTATAAACAGAGGATTAGAGTATTGCAAGTTTTTTTTGCCTATTTCAAGAGATTCGATAACGCTTCATAAACCTGAAGATTTTGTTGTGACTCTTACACTGGTTCTAATAGAAATAGGCTTGGTTTTGTTTGTCAGGCCGTGAAAGGAAGAGAGTTTGGTGGGAATCATGAGCAGGATGTTGGAGATCACACAGAAGCCCAAAGGTGAAATGGCTGTTTCTGTGCCAGATCAACTACATAATATGTGTAGGACCCTCAAATCATTTGCCCCAAACTGATTCCTGCTTTCTTCAAAAAGAACTGCCAGGTTTTTCACTTAATTGACACTGTTTGCCCTTTCCCAGGTCTGCTTTGTGAACCTGGATGTGAACAAGGATGAGTGCAGCACGGAACACCTGCAGCAGGTAATGCTTGGAGCTCGACTCTCCAGGAGCTCTCTACAAGGGCTGGCTGCACTGATGAGAGAACCAACATGACTTCATCTGTAAATGATGCTCTTTTGGTAGGAGACTCTTTAATTGGATGATTTCATCACAGCCCATTTCCCTGATCCCTTTTTATACAGTTTGCCTCTGTATATTTGTGAAACTTGCTTTATCAAGCAGACAGGGCTGCTCTCTAAGCAGGTGCTTTCTCCTGCCCACAAGTGCCTTCAAGTGACTTTTTCTGCTCTCCTCTTCTCCACTCTGAAACACCCTGAGATGACTTAGGTTTTTCCAAAACTTGCTTAATACCAGTCAGCCCTTCCCTCTGGCTCTCAGGTTTGCTCCTTCCTGCTGCTTTCATCAAATGTTTTATCTCTAACCTTGGTTTCTCAGCCCTGTGCTCATCTAGGACTCAAACTTTTTACACTCTACAGCAACTAAATATTCTAAGCTCATGCAAGGTTGTGAGGATCGTGATAAGAACTTGAAGGTTCACTGAGTCCTTTGGAACTGTCTACTTGAGAAAGCAAGTTTCACAAATATACAGAGGCAAACTGTGTGAAAAGGGATCAGGGAACTGTGGGTACAATGGGAAGAATTAATTGGTGTGACATGATCATCATTTCATGCCCAAAGCTGAAGATGGTTTGATCTCCTATTCGGTATAAACATTATTGGGTGTTTATTGTATAACAGCATACTATTTGCAGTTTGATTATCACAGAATAGTAGACCTGCAATTACTCACTTCCTCCTATAATATTTTTTCTTGACAATGTTGCACCTGAAGCCTCTCAAACCCAATTCCCCATACAGATTATCCATTATGGATTTCCACCGAGCTCCAAATATCATTCATCTGTGTAGTGCAGGAGGGATTTTCCAAAGAAATATACAGATGATTTTATTTGATGGAATTATGGTGCAAAGTCCATCAAAGAGAGAACAAGAAGGACTCAAGCAAGTTGGCATCTTAAGAACTGTGTGTTCGAAGAATTTATGTGAGTTATTTGAGATAGTCTTCTGCTGTGCCTAAGAGCAGACATATTGGCACTGATTTAGATGCATAAACTTGTGCAAGTTACTAATCTTCTTCTCTGGGTCTCAGGTTACTTATATGTAAAAAGAAAGTAATAGAGGCACCTAATCCATACAGGGTTGGTGTGGGACACAAATGTAGTGAGATGTAGGGGCCAGCCCTGTGGTTGAGTGGCTCAAGTTCTGCGCACTCTGCTTCGGCTGCCTGGGTTCCCGGGTTTGGAGCCCAGGTACGGACATACTCCACTCATCATTCATGCTGTGGCAGTATCCCACATACGAAATAGAGGAAGATTGGCACAGATGTTAGCTCAGGGCGAATCTTCCTCACCAAAAAAAAAAAAAAAATGTAGTGAGATGTAACATATGTAAAGTCTTTAGCCTAGTGCCTAGTACATAGAATAAAATCAATGTTAGTAATTAATTTATTATTAATATTATCATTATTGACTTTATTAGAGAGATGATTATTAGTCAACAAGTCTCTAATTCAAGGTCTTAAAAGGAAAAAATTTCCAAAACAGTACACTGTGTGTGACAGTAGTTATTAAATGTTTACTTTGGAAAATTTAAAACTAAAAAGTTTTTTAAGATTTTATTTTTAAGGAATTTTCTATTCCAATCTAAAGCTTTATGCTTCAATTTTACACAATCTTTCCTAGCAATAATCTTAGTAGATTAAGTAATCTATAGTATGAGCAATAGTGTGAATAGATTATTTTTGCAAGAAAAATAGTTTTGGGGTAGTGTTTTGAAAGTGAAAAGAAATCATCCAAACTAATAAAGATTCTTGCTCTACAGAAATTGGTCAACGTTTCACCAGATCTTCCAAAACTTATCAGCTCCATGAACGTCCAACAGCCAAAAGAAAATGAAATTGTCCTCCTAAGTGGGTTAACATCTGGAAATCTCCAGACAGATTTTGAAGTTTCACAGGTAAGAAATATAAACTGTTGATAAGGTATTCACTAGTGATAAGTTATCTGTAGTCAGCTCTTGGCACAAATCAGTATGAATCCCAAATAGATGCTACACTTAAGCTCCCGTAACATAAGTATCAAAAATGTCTTGGTAGCCAAGAGTAGTCTTCATTTGTTTTTCTCCTAAATATTGCCACTCAGAGTTTGACGGAGCTTCCCTTATACCAACTCCTAACGTTTAGTATCTTCTCAAGTTCATGGTGCTAAGGTGCACTTAAACTAGAGCAGACACACAGGCATTGATTGGTTAGTTTGGTTTTCTACAAATCTATTGGATAATCAAAGACCAAATTGTTTTCTGTCTCAGGAATAATAGCAAAATTCTAATTTATACCATGTGGTCACAGAATCCCACAAATTCTTCTTTCTGCACGTTATTTATTTCTTAAGATACACCAAACCAGCCAACCTAATAAATACAGGATAGCAGCCTCAAGGATGGAAAGGGAGTTTCTTGGCCCCAAAGAATAAAATTCCCAGAAGAAAAGAATGTTACTAAAAATAAACTAGAAATTAAAATACTATTATTCTCATTCAATGTACTGATGTTCATTGTTATTAAATAAATCATTATAACACTTGAAGAAAAATGAAACAATTTAAAATTGTTTAATCAATTTACAGAAAAATATATAAAATATTTCTAAAGGCACATTGTATAAGAGATTGCTAATTTTCTCAAATGAGATATGTCAATAGCGATACATGACACAGCTACAGATGAATATAGTGAGCATTTGTTTTCCTCAAAATTGTTCTTTCTTGTGTTATAGTTTTGCTGGAAAACTTTAAAATCTTCTTTTATTCTTCAATCCATCTAAATATCAAAAAAACTCAGAAGTCTGCTCATTATTTCTTGCTCTACACCAGATGCTTTGTAAAAATCTATGCATAGCCCATTATAATTTGCTAATCAAGACTAGAACAAAATTCTTCCCAGTCAATCTAATAACACGTTTCCTTAGTGAGAAAATTAATCATCTGAAAAGAGAACACAGAAATGGTTCTAAGTGCCCTCTCTTTATATTGGGCAAAACCATGATGACCGAAAGCAATTTTCAAACCTGAGTTTTAAGAGCATTTCTGCACTAGGCCTGTTAGGATTTCTAATTAAACATGACAGAAAAATGGTTTAAACACAAAGAGAATGTATTGTCTCATATACTAAAAAATCCAGTGGCTAGATTAGATACTGCGACTTGAAAAATGTCCTCCAGACATGGATTTTTCTCTTGTGGCCTCTTTCCTGCTTTCTCTGTTTTCCCCATTATCAGATAAGCTCTTCCCTCAAGGAGCCAATATTCCTTTGGGTTCAAGTTGAGCAAGAGTGAAAGTCTCTTCCAGGTGGCTCCCAGCAAAAGTCTCGTGCTCTGTCGGCTCTCATGTATTACATGCCCATTTCTGAACTAATCACTATGGCCTGAGGAATGGGGTGTCCAGATTAGCCAGGCCTGCGTCACATGATCACCTCTGGAGCTGAAGGTGAATTAACTGCATATGAATCACTTGGACTGTGAGTGGGCCAGAAAATGGCACCGCACAGGGTACGAGAACCAGAAGAAGGGTGACTGATGTTGGGTCACAAAAGAAACACAGATGTTCACTGGGGTCAGGAAGAGTCAAATTGCCCAGGACTCGTTAAAGATCATCCATCAAAACATGTTCAAAATTTGCATACTTTTCCTAAGAATTGTCTGTGAATTACAACACTCTTAAACGTTTCATGCTTCTTTATTCCAAGGGTCTCCATCACTTCCTATGTGACACTTCACCCTTCAGTGATCACCCAAAGGCCTACGTCATTTTGTAGGTACCACATCCATATGTTTTAGAAGATCAGCAATGTTAGGGCACCATATCAATGCTAAATCCCATATTAGCAGGTACCTACTCTTTTAGGGATATTCTCTGTTTGGCTGCCTTGCCCCACTAAAGTTGGCTACCTATTAATCTGTAAGGAAGGATGGAGATATTGGCAGAGGGAACTTGAGCTGGGTTAATTGCGGAAGTCTAAATCAGTCCCGAGGGCATAGCTAATGTTCCCATTGACCCTGTGAGGAAGGGAATCAACAAGCCACTTGACACCTTTGACCCAGGAAATTACAATGCCAAAGAAGGTTTTTGGCGGTCATCCTAAAATTTTCAGTAGTAACAAATTACCTTACTTCTCTTAACTTTGATTTCCTATTCTGTAAGATGGAGATTTAAAAAAATATCTTTTCTCCATTCTCGGAGACAAGTCAAAGTGATTTAATGAAATAATATGAAAGCATCTTGAGAAGTACAAAGGATATTCGAATGCAATGTGTTTTATTTTCTTTCCCTATCCAAAAAATTGAAGGAAGGTGAAGTAGAAAGAAAATGTTATTTAAAGCAAAATAAGGTAGCAGAGTAGAACACTAAGAACCACAAGAGTATCATCTATTTACATACTGGCTAGGCTCCTTTGGGCAAGAAAAGAACAATATTATTTATTTATTTTTTTGTGAGGGAGATCAGCCCTGAGCTAACATTCGTGCTAATCCTCCTCTTTTTGCTGAGGAAGACTGGCTCTGAGCTAACATCTATTGCCAGTCCTCCTCCTTTTTTTTTTTTCCCCCAAAGCCCCAGTAGATAGTTGTATGTCATAGTTGCACATCCTTCTAGTTGCTGTATGTGGGACGCAGCCTCAGCATGGCTGGACAAGCAGTGTGTCGGTGCGCGCCCGGGTCCGAACCCGGGCCGCCAGTAGCGGAGCGCGCGCACTTAACCGCTAAGCCACAGGGCCGGCCCAGAAAAGAACAATATTATTACAAGGCTAATGTAGAGAGTAGCTTTTCTGCTTCCTGAGGAGTTTTGTTATCTATGAGCAATTTCCTCTTTGTTTATTCATGTCTTTTTACCTCAGCAAATGACTCTACTGCTTTTTTATGTTGCTACATTATTTTACAATTAAAATATACAATTGGAAAAATGTAAGAAAATATTCATAACATCCCTCATTCGTCCATGTGTTCATTCATTCAATGAATATTTATTTTGTACCTCCTAAGAGCTGAACAGTATCTAGTGCTGAGGACGTGGAGTAAATAAGTCAGACATCTTGCTCTCATGGAGCTACCTCCTTGCAGTCTGGCATCTTCTCAGACCTTATTTCTTATGAATATTATCAAATATATATAAATACATGCACAACTGTCCATGCATATGTGTCTCAAAAGACTAATGAATACATACCAGTGAGCTACAAACACTGGGGGGGCACAGCAGTTGCCTTTTCCTTCCTCAAACTGTTCTTAGTAGAGTCTTAGGATAAGACTCTAAAAATATCTTAAGAAAAATAATCATTACAATAGTCAAGAGTCAAGTAAAATACTGAGTGGAAAATGTAAGTAAAGTCAATTATTTTCCTACAGAAGAAAATTTTTCTGAGATGCTTATTGTGTACAATAATAAGATCTACTCCTGTGACTGTCCTTTCTATGAGATGAACACATAATTTTACTGAGCATGCGTGAGTTTGAGGAGGTCCAGGTGCAACCCACTGTCTTTTCCAAATTGCACATCTTCTGCGGATGCTGGATCTTTGTTGGTTGGACCAGATGCCATGGGGAGAATTAGAAAGGATGCACGAATTGGAGTCCAACAGACCTGGATTGCAATGCTGGCTCTTCGCTTTGTGTGACCTTGAGAGAACCAGTTAGCCTTTCTGTGGCTCTGTTTTCTCATCTGTGAAAGAGCAATAGCACCACCAACCTCATAGAAAATTGTTTGCATCGGAGGTAACAAGATACGCAAAGCACCTAAATGACTACCATAAAAATTATTTAATAATACCTGCCATTATTTTATAGGCTTTACTGTTTGATCTTCATTTACCTAAATAAACATCCCAGGATGTTTATTTACTTTCAAGAAGATTGCTAAGAAAATATATTTTCTTTCTACAAATACCATAGCTGTGTAGCATTGCACATTGAATAACAGGATTTCTCTGTCTAACTTGAAGTATTACTTAATTTTTCATATTGCTTTGTTAATATTTCTTTTGATTCCTACCACTTTTTACCTTATGTTATATATATTTAATCTGAATGAAGTGAAATGACCGATATACAATCATTTTGACCTGCAAATATGGCAACTTCCTGTGGTTCAATTTATAATAATTTTTATTTATGTCTGACCCACTGGTAGTATATTGTGTCCCTCCCCCCGCAACATGTGGTTCATGTTTGCCCCTCCCAGCATACCTTGCATATAACAGGCACTCAGAAAATTTGCGGTAAATTTCAATTTTGTATAATATGTCTGAAATCAGTGGAAAGAAAATTAATCAAGCCAGCTACTGTTACTCTATCAGTAGTTCCTCACCATTTGGGGGGTTGCAGACCCAGTGTGAATTTCATAAAAGCTATAGACCAGTACCTCGCAAGCGTTGATGAGTGTAGAAATCTCCAAGAGATTCGTTGAAAATGCAGATTCTGATTTAGTAGATCTGGGGTGGGTCCTAAGATTATACATTACTAACAAGCTCCCAGGTGACGCCTAGGCTGCTGGCCCACAACCTACACTTTGAAAAGCAAGGTAATGGACCATCTTTATTGAAAAACAGACTTAATCACATAAGCACATTGATGAATTCTATTTCTGAGCCCCCTCGGGATCGATCCTTAGACCCCATGGAGAATGATAGAATTTTTCATTTTATAATCATCTCTCCTAGAATTACTCTAATTATAATATCCAATCAAAGAGATTGATAACTGATATCTATGTAAGAAAAAGATATACTTCTTGCAGAAATACAATTTGAATGTCTATACGTACGCATTTCTCTGTATGTACACATACCACTCAACCACGCGTATATTCAGACTCAGGGATTCCAAAATGGCCAGTTAACTAGGATTAGATCCAATTAACTCCAACCACAGCTAAGCATATGATTTAAATAATTTTTATAAGATGAACATTTAAACATAAAGTATTTTTCCCAAACATTTCAGATTCTACTTTGAGATGAATTTATTTAGCTTCCCCCTACCCACTAACTCTCATTTTCATTCAAAGAATTTTCTCTTAAAAATTGCTATAAATCAGCATATTGGTCCTTTTATAAAAATGAAAACCCTGATGCATCAGACATGTTTGTAACTTAGTAGTAATCTGTGCACAAGCAATTGAAACTTTTTTATGGATATCCTAATGAACAACAATATGAATAGTGAAGATATGTAGTGGAGAATAGGGATACAGTTTGTAACCCCAGAACTGAACAGAGTTAACGGGTCTCACTGGGACACCATTCAATGATTTGGGCCTTCTTATCACTGCTGTCCCCATACACTGATCTTTTAAAGGCAATTAATTCACTTCCAGTGGATTTTTTTAAATCACATTTTGGCTGCTTCTTCAGATGAGCAATACAAATGATAAATTCTAACTGTAGTTGATAGAAGACTTGATACACATCTGAAATACTGGCAGAGGTTTTAGTGAATATCACGAATGAAGGAAAAGATATTGGTCTGAGAAACTGGGACTCAGTTTAATCAAGAGGGGTGCCCAAGATGGGCTCAACATTAAACTTTAGACAGCCTTCTTCCTAACTCCAGGCCCTCCTCCCTTTTCTTAGAAAATTTACTTTAGAAAACTTATAAACTATTTATCTGCCCCTTTGAGACGTAAATCTTTTTTAAAAGCCTCTTGCCAGTTTTACAACCCAGGAATGTCCTTCTCAAAGACTTAGGAATCATCTCTTTGAAATATAATCATCAAAGAAGATAGTACTCCTATCTCTGTGGAAGGACAGGAGCCTAACTTCAGTGGGCACCTCACTCCAATTTGCAAAACTACCTCCTGCCATGAAGATACAGGAAAGTTTCCTTTTCCTTTGGGTAGAGCCAATTAGTAAACACAGATGGCCTACAATCCTCCTACACCTACACAGCTCTTAACAACCCTATTGCTTTTTGTTTCAGTGGTTTTGTGATCCAACTCAGTTCTGCCCTCTGTCCCCTATTTTAATAGCATTGAATAAAGTCTTCCTGGCCTGTTTAACTTTGCCCAGTGCAATTTTTGCTTTGAAGGGAGAGAACAAAAATATGTGATACAACTGGTCTATTTTCCCCTAAGTCAAACTTTTTCTGGGTACTAGATGTTCCTAAGCATTCCTTGAATTTTTTTCAATCAGTTCATCAATATAAGCCCAGGAAATATTCCAAATATTTTAAAGGTCCCCACTCTTTCTAACAGGAGATATTAGTGGAAGAAGAAAGGTCAGAGGCAATGGTTTTTTATTTTTCTCTTTTAATAAGTGCCTTTTTTCCTCCACTTTTAGTGTCCATGGCTGCCAGATATCTGCCTGGTCCAGTGTGCAAGAGGGAACAGACCAAACAGTACCAATTGCATCATCTTTGAAATCAACAAATTTTTGCTTGGCCTGGAACTGGTGCAGGAGCGACAGCTCCACCTGGAAACGAACATCTTGAAAGTGGAGGATGACACAAACTGTTCCTTGTCTTCAATTGAGGAAGACTTTCTCACCGCCTCAGAGCACTTAGAGGAGGAAAGCGAGGTGGAAGAATACAGCAACGGTGAGAACTTTCCCATAAAACGAATGTGCATCCTGAAATGAGTCACCCTATAAAAAGGTCTGGGTGAAATTTCAGAAAAGTTTCAGGCCACATCAGTTTGGCTGACACATCACAATCTTCACTTACTGAGTTTAGGGAGGAGAGGTGGGGAAGAGAAAGCTAGTGGGGATGCTGACTAATGCTCTTAATACAGTAATGGTTAGACGGGTCCAGACTCCCTAAAGATGCCTTAGGGATGCTGAAGGAAATCTGTTTGTTTTAAAGGGAAATCCTCCTGCCTGCCAAGAGATGGAGACTATCACTGGGAGGAAAGTTCACTTCCCTAAGACTTCCATAAAAGCCACCTAGTAGTTGAAGCTAAGTTAAACTGTCCTGAATTCTAGCACTGACTCTTTGAGGCAGTGAAACCTGGAGCCAGTTATCTCACCTTTTCCAGCTCCACTTTCCTTATCCATAATTTAGGAGTATAATAGTACCTCTAGCACTATTATATTTATTTTATTAATCTGTATATATTTATTATATTTAACTATCATTATTGTGAGGACAGAAGGAAATAACCCAGGAGAGTGCTTAGCACTCATTCATTCATCTTTTGATTGACTCATTAATAGAGCTCAGTGAACAATGGATTCCTCTTCCCCACTCTTAGCCACAGAGGAAGGGTTGCCCCAGATATCACTGCCGCTGTTTCTGGGGCAAGTCCTATGCAAACTTCAGAGCAAATCGTTGCACAAGGCCCACTATTGAGGTTGCTCTAAACATCCTCCCTCCTCCCTCTGTACCCACTGGGAAGCTCTAAGATGCACTTGTTGGGTTACTTTCCTCCTAAAGAATGGTGACCAGCCCTAGTCTTCCAAACACTTTCTTCTTTCACTCTAGTGCTTACATTCATATCCCCCATTGGAAGCTATCTTGTTGGGTTGCATTCCATACTGGAACTCAAAAACTTTTTCAGATTCATTTTTCTTGAAGAAACATTCAAAATGCTATTTTTAGGGGAAAAAAAACACCTGGTACTTTTAAGGCATTTTTAGAAAGTAATTGTTATTTTAGACTCATGAGAACCTGCCATCCAAAAATTAATAATGGCCCTCATTTTCTCTTCTAGGTTATGAAAATATAAATATCTCAGCCCATGTTTTGGAAAGTAAAAATCCAAAGGAAGCCATCCAGGAGGAATGGAATTACAACAAGGAAAAGTTGCTTTATACTTTGGAAGACAAATACATTAGCAAATATCATACACTGTTGATTAAAACAGAAGGATCTCTGGAAAAAGTAGCAGAAGACACAACTTTGCAGAGTCTAGATCCCTCAGCGAGGCCCTCAGAATGGAAAGGTGAAGCTGTAGAGAACGAGAGACCAGCCACAAATTGTTATTATTCAGAAAATTGTAAAGGTCAAGAGGAAAAATCACAGACACTGTATATTCCAGATGCTGCTTACTTCTCCAGGATGGTTAAGAAAGATGGACCTTCTGCATGTGGTACTATCATTGAGCATGGCAGCAGCTTAGACCCAGGAGACCATGAAGACGGAACAAACTCTGTTCCTCCCATACAACCAGGAGAAGTCACAACTGGCGAGTATGCTACAAATTTAGCGGAGTCTGTGCTGCAAGATGCATTTATTAGATTATCTCAGTCTCCACCTACGCTACCCCAGGAATCTGCCGCCAGTGTTTCTGTAGGAAGTGCTCTGCTTCCCAGTGGCTGTTCCACAAAAGATATCATGGTCCCTCAGTCATGGAATGAGCTCCCCAAAATAGTCATTGTTCAGAGTCCAGAGGGCAGCGATGCCACCCCTGAGCCAGGCATCTCCTCGTGGCCCAAGACAGAAGTCTCTGTTGAAACCTCAGGCGTCCTCTCTGGAGAGAACACCAGCAGACACCCCCAGAGTGCTCTAGAAATAGCATTAGCTTATGCAGCCACTGTGATTGGAACCATTTCTAGTCCACAGGCCACAGAAAGATTCAAAATGGAGCAAGAATCCCTGGCTTCAAACCATCCAATGGGTGGCAATGAACTGCTACAAATTCAAGCATCCCGAGTACTCAAGGAACCTTCCATCAATGAATACTCATTTCCATCTGCTTTGTGTGGCATGACTCAGGTGGCGAGTGCCATTGCTGTCTGTGGCCTGGGTGAAACAGGAGAGGCGAAGTGCCCTGTGGCTTCAAGTGGCCTCTTGCCTGCAGCTGAAGCTTCTGCAGCAATCCCCCCACTTTGTAGTCTAGCGACAGGGAGGAGCATGGAGCTGGGGAATGAAGCCATTGCAGAGGCATTGCTCAAGGAGGCTGCTCTGGTTTTAACGAAACCTAATGCCTACAGCAGTATTGGAGACCTCATGGAATCCATGACCAGGAGAATCATAGAAACTGCTTCCAAGCCTCAGAGCTTGTGCTCAGAAAATGTTACGGGCAATGAACTGGCACAGACTCTCTCTGATGTTATCCTGAAGCATTCCATTGATGAAGTTCCCCAGAAAAATAGAATAGTCGACCCCAATGATGGCAGGCATTCATCTGAAACTCTGAACACCTTAATGGAAAGTACACATCAACTGCTCTTCAAAGTGATATGCTTCACGTTCAAGAAGATGAGCCATATTATACAGCTTGGTGAATGTCCCACAGTTCTTTCTAAGGAGACCATCAGATGGAGGGAAACAGACCTAGATGGCCAGCTGTCTGATCAGGCTGCTAGTCAAGCATGGACAAAAGCCACCGAATACTCCAGTGGCCATCCACCTAGCAATAGCACCAGTCTTGTTATCAATGATCTGGTAGACGATGTGCATGTTAAACAAGATAACAAGGGCCCAGTAAAACCAGGCCTCTTCCAGAACCCCACACTGCAATCTGAGTTGTCCTGTAGTCCGAGAGTGGCTGATTCTTTGACTGCTAAAACATCCCCCAAGGAGATATATCTGAAAGGAAAAGATGTGGGAGAGGATACAAAAAACCCTCATCAGATACTCAGTCCCAATGAAAATGAATGCAGATCCTCCTCAGAGGGAGAGGGGACACCAACAGTAGGGAAGTGCAGCAGCAGTTCCCGGGATGCTGAGGACAGCAGCCACGCAAATGCCCAAGAAAACTACAATGGTGCCTCACCTGTAAACAATGAAGTTCAAGTTAACCTGTCTTTGTTAGGGAATGACTTGCTGCTTCCTGCTCAATCCATGCTCCAGGCAAAACAAGCAGACGTATACTGCATTACAGACTTTGCAGAAGAATTAGCAGAGACGATTGTTTCCATGGCAACTGAAATCGCAGCGATTTGCCTTGACAACTCAAATGGAAAACAACCCTGGTTTTGTGCGTGGAAAAGAGGGAATGAGTTTCTGGTTACCCCAAACATATCCTGCCGATCCTTGAAAAGGAAGGAGAGCCAGGCCGGTGGGGCCACCGTAAGGAAACACAAGCCACCACGGCTCAGCGAGATCAAGAGGAAAACGGATGAGCACCCGGAGCTTAAAGAGAAGCTGATGAACAGGGTTGTGGACGAGTCTATGAACGTTGAGGACGTTCCAGATTCTGTTAATATTTTTGCAAATGAAGTGGCAGCCAACATCATGAACCTAACAGAGTTCTCCATGGTGGACGGTGTTTGGCAGGCCCAGACCTATACCCGGAATCGGTTACTCAGTGGAGACAGGTGGAATCGGCTGAAGGCCTCCAGCTGTGAAAGCATTCCAGAGGAGGACTCTAACGCCAGGGCGTTTGTAAATAGCCTGGGTTTAATGAGTACCCTAAGTCAGCCAGTTAGCAGGGCCAGCTCTGTCTCCAAGCAGTCGAGCTGTGAGAGCATCACTGATGAGTTTTCCAGGTTCATGGTGAACCAGATGGAAAATGAAGGAAGAGGATTTGAGTTATTGCTGGATTACTATGCAGGCAAGAATGCCAGCAGCATTCTGAACTCAGCTATACAACAGGCGTGCCGGAAAAATGACCACCTCAGTGTGAGGCCAAGCTGTCCCTCTAAGCAGTCCAGCACTGAGAGCATAACGGAGGAGTTCTATAGGTACATGCTGAGGGACATTGAAAGAGAAAGCAAAGACGGCACCTCCTCCAGAAGAAGCAGCCAGGATTGGACAGCCGGCTTACTGTCACCTTTTCTGCGATCCCCATTGTGTTATAGACAGTCGTCCATGCCAGATAGCAGGTCCCTGGGTGCCAGGCTGACCGTGAATGCACCCATCAAAGCCAACTCCTTAGACAGCTTTGCTCAAAACAGCCAGCAAGATTTCCTAAGCGTACAGCCAGTCAGTAGTGCTTCCTCATCGGGGCTCTGCAAATCTGACTCTTGCTTGTATCGGAGAGGTGGGACTGACCACATCACAAACATGCTAATTCATGAGACGTGGGCAAATTCAATCGAGGCCCTCATGCGCAAGAACAAAATTATAGTGGATGACGCCGAGGCAGCTGATGCTGAACCTGTTTCTGGGGGCTCTCCCTCGCAAGTGGAGAAGTGTGCAAATAGATTAGCTTCGACTAGAGCGCAAAGTGGGCCAACGCTTCTTGTTCAGGAGTCTGTTGATTACCCAAGGAAAGACTCTCTTACTGAAAGCAAACATCCCCCAGAGTTGTCTCCAAGCAAAGCTGCTCCTCTTACAAACCACAACGATTTAGATTCAAAAAAGGAAACTTCCTCAGGCCATGATGCTGTCCCTCTAAGCCACACCAGGCCATCACTTTGCTCTAGGGAAGTGCCTTTAATTCAGATTGAAACAGATCAGAGAGAAGAGTGTGCTGGAGAACCTGAACACTTCCTTTCCAAAAGCAGCCCCCTAGAGAAAGCAGAAGAGCATTTGAAAGAAGAAAAAGTCTCAGATGTGGCGAGCG
Organism: Diceros bicornis minor; assembly: GCF_020826845.1. NCBI lineage: Eukaryota > Metazoa > Chordata > Mammalia > Perissodactyla > Rhinocerotidae > Diceros > Diceros bicornis. The sequence continues at coordinate 17,090,654 of NC_080776.1, read as the reverse complement.
GTGGAGACACTGCTCTGCGTGCCTGCCAAAACCGTAGGTGAGTGGATGATCTCTCAGACTAGACAGGGTGCATGGGACTGGAGTTTGCATCTTAATTAATATTTATTCTAAATCTTAGAGACTTTTTTTTGATACAATAACTGAATTCCTGAGACAGTAAATGACCTCCCTGGGTTAATACTCAATTATAATAGAAAGTTGGAAGTAATGTTTTTTTTAATTTCTAAAACAAATTCAATTCATTTATATAACAGAGGAAATAAAGTATCATTCTCCCCATCAAAATTAATCTCCCATAATAATTATTAATTAATATCTCAAAATTCATTCATGGCAATTTTCAAGCAAAAAGAAAATTATGTGAACTTATCCATTTGAAAATAGTTATAGTTAAATAAATTTTAATATTGGAATATGACATTAAATATTTTGGCATCAGTTTTATCTAGGGTCTCTCCTTTCAAGTTTTTCTTTTTTGTCTTGTTCTAAATATCTTTGCAAGGACACCATGTCCCACAAGTGTTGGCCCTTTAGATGCCTGGTATAATCATGGTAGTATAGTGCAAAGCAACACTGGAGTATTGTTATTTCAATAGCTCTTTTCCACAAAATTGTGATGTAGGTGACAATGCATCTGGAATATGAGACAAAAGAATTATTTCTCTCAAGCTGCTTAAAGAAGTATCAATTCCTTTTACAACTCCCATTTTCTATAAAGAAAATTCATAAGATTCTTGAATATGAGACCATTATATCATTTTTAAATTTGGGGTCTATAGTTAAAGTTGAAGAAAACAGAAACAAAAACTAAGCTACTGGCCTTGGAAAACATAAGTTGGAGAAATGGCCAGTGTAGTCTTTTCAGAGACATATGCCTATTGTACAAAGACCCTGTGATTTTTTTTAATGTTTCAGTGCAATAGAAAGTTGAACACAGCCTTCATCAAATTTCAACAGCTCTCAGAATTCCCCAGTACGTTCCCACCCCCACCAGGGAAGCAAAAGGGATCCATCTTCAGGTGCTGATGCTCACCATCATTAAAGAGCATCATTACGAGGTGTGGGTGGTGGGTGGTCCAAGTGCATTTGAGTATTTCTTTCTTAGCCACTTAGTGCTAAGAACTTAACTTTCCAACTGGGTTAAATCCCAGAAGAATGCAAGGGGAAGAAAGTATGAAAACATACAAGCAAAAGAATAAGAAGTTAAACCAAATGAAGTATAGGCCAAGCTGACCAGAGACAAGTTCTTATACATCAGTATTTCTCTGGCTATCAATCTTACAGGAGTTCCATGCCTCGCTTTATTACTCACCAACTTCAGAGATAATGGAGAATTATAAGTTTTTAAAAGTGATGAGAGTTGAAGTGTAATTATTTAGAATAACTTGAGATACAAGATAATGTAAAAATCCTTATTTTAGATTCCAGTTGTCTGATTTAGAGTCTCCTTGAACACAGAGATCATAAACCAGCTGTAACTTTTAGTCCAAGAAGATCACCTAATTAGGGAGCATTCATGAACTAGTAGTTCAACAAGATTCATGGTTGTAGGTTCAAATCAAATAGTGATTGTCACTGAAGATAAATAAAATTTGTTATACAATTTTGAGTTAAATGTCACTAATATAGTACTTAGATACAATGTAGGGACTTTCAAAAAAATTGGGGAAATATGTATGAATAAAGCTTCCAACTGATTTAGATTTGTGTTCTATATAGACCCAAGCACATATTCTCTCAGCTCATGATATGGATTTCTGATTTGGTTTTCCAACAATGAAAGAAAAAAGAATGTGGAATTATCAGTCTTAGAAATTTGAGTGCTGGATCTGCTTCCAAAACATAAGGACTAAGTGCTTATTAAAGTATTAAATATATTTTTGTGTGTGTGAAGCAGTATAAAGAATTGTTACAGAACATAAACTCCACTAACTAACCTTGTAACTATGTCTCCTTGCAGAAGTTCCCTCATCTCTCTACTCCAGTTTACTTAACTATAGGTGGTAATAATAATAATAATAATTACATCATAAGAAGATTCTTAAGATTTAAATAAAGAAATGCAGGGGCTGGCCCAGTGGTGTAGTGGTTAAGTTCATGCACTCTGCTTCAGTGGCCCAGGGTTCACAGGTTTGGATCCCGGGCATGGACCTACGTATCACTCATCAAGCCATGCTGTGGCAGCATCCCACATACAAAATAGAGGAAGATTGGCACAGATGTTAGCTCAGGGCCAATCTTCCTCACCAAAAGAAAAATAAGAAATGCAGATAAATGTCTTAACTCAGTGTTTGACCTATTATAAGCACTCAACAAATATTTACTTTATGGTTTTTGTTGTTGTTGGGGGGTTAGGGTACATGGTTGCCATTATTCCAGGAGATATTTTTCCCAAGAGAAACCTGTTATGAACAGTGGGAGAATTTTATTAAAACAGAATTCCCAGGATTTGCAAGGGAGGAAATTAGTCTTATTTAGACTACATTTTCTAAGCTCAGAGTTTTTCTCATGGGATTTCATGTGTCAAAATAGCTAAATGCAGAACTCAATTCCCTATGAAAGAGTTCCTACCTTCTTAGACACGAGAGAGGTGGGTGACACAGGCGTCAATCCTGTCTGGAGGTGGGGAGGTATCATGTCCTGAAGATATTTTTAAGCTGCTCTCTGAATGGCATTTTCATAATTCTTACTAAAGACTTCATAAAAGCTAAACATACTAAAATAAAAATCACTTTCTTACTTTTTTATTTGATAAAAGGGTAACAACGTCAGAATTCATTATGAAAGTCATGCACAAATTGAAATACCTGTTGAATTTTATGCCACCACGGTTGTCCAGATACCTGAATTATCCCTCAATTATAAAGAACTTAAATGATTTAGGGTAGCACCGTTCTTGATTTCTGGGAAAATATTATCCTATTGCTGGGCAGCAATGTGTTCTTTTTTTTTTTTTTTTTAATTTTATTTGTTTATTTATTTTTCCGCCCAAAGCCCCAGTAGATAGTTGTATGTCATAGCTGCACATCCTTCTAGTTGCTGTATGTGGGACGCGGCCCCAGCATGGCCGGAGAAGCGGTGCGTCAGTGCGCACCCAGGATCCGAATCCGGGCCGCCAGCAGCAGAGCGCCCGCAGTCAACCGCTAGGCCACGGGGCTGGCCCAAGCAATGTATTCTTAACTTAGCTGCCCTCTCTGGGATTACTGAAGAATAATTATCTAACTTTTTGACAATTTGAGACCACAAAGTATAAACACCAAACTAAGAATTCTGAGCATTCACATGTTGCACTTGCTGACATAATCTGATTTTTTAGAAACATGTTTTATGCTGTATATTCATTTATATTTGCTTTAAGAAAAAAAAATATTCATCCAACGAATATTTGATGCCCATTCTGTGATACACACTGTTCCTGGGGGTGCAAATGCAGAAGAAAATAGATATTTGGTGACTGTCCCCAGGGCTCTTACACACCAATGGGAGAGACAGACAATGTACATCGAAAAACTCCTTAGAAAAAATATTATTGTAGAGTGTGATGAGAGAAAGATAAAAAGAGCAATGTGATAGAGAATAACTGGTTGGGGGAAGCAGCTACTTAAGATAGGATGTTGGCATTTGAGGTGAGATCTGAAGGAAGATAAGGTGCCAGCCAGGTGAACAATTGAAGTGAGACTTGCATTTCAAGCAGTCTGGTGTTCTAGCTAGCCTGAAAAATTCTCTCATACAAATCAACTAGAAATCCTGGATTAAATATAATAAACATCATTTTATTTTTTTTTCTTTTCAAAATTCTATATCCTTTTTTTTTTTTTAATTTTTTGTTTATTGCAGTAACATTGGTTTATAACATTGTAAAAATTTCAGGTGTACATCATTATACTTCTATTTCTGCATAGATTACATCATGTTCACCACCAAAATACTAATTACAACCCATCACCACACATATGTACCGAATTATCCCTTTCACCCTCCTCCCTCTCACTTCCCCTCTGGTAACCACCAATCCAATCTCTGTCCCTATGTGTTTGTTTATTGTTGTTATTATCTACTACTTAATGAAGGAAATCATACGGTATTTGACCTTCCCCGTCTGACTTATTTCACTTTGCATCATACCCTCAATGTCCATCCATGTTGTCACAAATGGCTGGGTTTCATCGTTTCTTATGGCTGAGTAGTATTCCATTGTGTATATATACTACATCTTCTTTATCCATTCATCCCTTGATGGGCACTTAGGTTGCTTCCAAGTCTTGGCTATTGTGAATAACGCTGCAATGAACACAGGGGTGCACGTACCTTTGCAAATTGGTGTTTTCAAGTTCTTTGGGTAAATACCCAACAGTGGAATAGCTGGATCATGTGGTAGTTCTATCCTTGCTTTTTTGAGGAATCTCCATACTGTTTTCCATAGTGGCTGCACGAGTTTGCACTCCCACCAGCAGTGTATGAGAGTTCCCTTCTCTCCACATCCTCTCCAACACATGTTGTTTCCTGTCTTGTTAATTATAGCCATTCTGACGGGCGTGAGGTGATATCTCATTGTAGTTTTGATTTGCATTTCCCTGATAGTTAGTGATTTTGAACATCTTTTCATGTGCCTGTTGGCCATCTGTATATCTTCTTTGGAGAAATGTCTGTTCAGGTCTTTTGCCCATTTTTTAATTGGGTTGTTAGTTTTGTTGTTGTTGAGATGCATGAGTTCTTTATATATTTTGGAGATTAACCCCTTATCAGATATATGGTTTGCAAATATCTTCTCCCAATTGTTAGGTTGTCTTTTCGTTTTGTTGATGGTTTCCTTTGCTGTGCAGAAGCTTTTTAGTTTGATGTAGTCCCATTTGTTTATTTTTTCTATTGTTTCTCTTGCCCGGTCAGACGTGGTGTTTGAAAAGATGTTGCTAAGACCGATGTCGAAGAGCGTACTGCCTATGTTTTCTTCTAGAAGTTTCATAGTTTCAGGTCTTACATTCAAGTCTTTAATCCATTTGGAGTTAATTTTTGTGTATGGTGTAAGGTAAGGGTCTACTTTCATTTTTTTGCCTGTGGCTATCCAGTTTTCCCAATACCATTTGTTGAAGAGACTTTCTTTTCCCCATTGTATGTTCTTGGCTCTTTTGTCAAAGATTAGCTGTCCATAGATGTGTGGGTTTATTTCTGGGCTTTCGATTCTATTCCATTGATCTGTGTGTCTGTTTTTGTGCCAGTACCATGCTGTTTTGGTTACTATAGCTTTGTAGTATATTTTGAAATCAGGGAGTGTGATACCTCCAGCTTTGTTCTTTTTTCTCAGGATTCCTTTAGCTATTCGGGGTCTTTTGTTGTTCCATATAAATTTTAGGATTCTTTGTTCTATTTCTGTGAAAAATGTTGTTGGAACTTTGATAGGGATTGCATTGAATCTATAGATGGCTTTAGGAAGTATGGACATCTTAACTATGTTAATTCTTCCAATCCAAGAGCACGGAATATCTTTCCATTTCTTTGTGTCTTCTTCAATTTCTTTCAGAAATGTTTTATAGTTTTCGGTGTACAGATCTTTCACCTCTTTGGTTAAGTTTATTCCTAGGTATTTTATTCTTTTTGTTGCAATTGTAAATGGGTATTCTTAATTTCTCTTTCTTCTACTTCGTTGTTAGTGTACAGAAATGCAACTGATTTTTGTATGTTGATTTTGTATCCTGCAACTTTACCATATTCGTTTATTACTTCTAAAAGTTTTCTGGTGGATTCTTTAGGGTTTTCTATATATAAAATCATGTCATCTGCAAATAGTGACAGTTTCACTTCTTCCTTTCCAATTTGGATCCCTTTTATTTCTTTCTCTTGCCTGATTGTTCTGGCTAGGACTTCCAATACTATGTTAAATAGGAGTGATGACAGTGGGCATCCTTGTCTGGTTCCTGTTCTTAGAGGGATAGCTTTCAGTTTTTCACCATTGAGGATGACATTAGCTGTGGGTTTCTCATATATGGTCTTTATTATGTTGAGGTACTTTCCTTCTATACCCATTTTATTCAGAGTTTTTATCATAAATGGATGCTGTATCTTGTCAAATGCTTTCTCTGCATCTATTGAGATGATCATGTGATTTTTGTTCTTCATTTTATTAATGTGGTGTATTACGTTGATTGATTTGTGAATGTTAAACCATCCCTGCATACCTGGAATAAATCCCACTTGATCATGGTGTATATTTTTAATGTATTGTTGTATGCGATTTGCTAGTATTTTGTTGAGGATTTTCGCATCGATGTTCATCAGTGATATTGGCCTGTAATTTTCTTTTTTTGTGTGTTGTCCTTGTCTGGTTTTGGTATCAGGGTAATGTCAGCTTCGTAGAATGAGTTAGAGAACTTCCCCCGCTCCTCAATTTTTTGGAAGAGTTTGAGAAGGATAGGTATTAAGTCTTCTTTGAATGTTTGGTAGAATTCCCCAGGGAAGCCGTCTGGTCCTGGACTTTTATTTTTGGGGAGGTTTTTGATTACTGTTTCGATCTCCTTACTGGTGATTGGTCTATTCAAATTCTCTACTTCTTCTTGATCCAGTTTTGGAAGGTTGTATGATTCTAAGAATTTATCCATTTCTTCCAGATTGTCGAATTGGTTGGCATATAGCTTTTCATAGTATTCTCTTATAATCTTTTGTATTTCTGAGGTGTCTGTTGTAACCTCTCCTCTTTCATTTCTGATTTTACTTATGTGTGCCTTCTCTCTTTTTTTCTTGGTGAGTCTAGCTAAAGGTTTGTCAATTTTGTTGATCTTTTCAAAGAACCAGCTCTTGGTTTTATTAATTTTTTCTATTGTTTTTTTGGTCTCTATTTCATTAATTTCTGCTCTGATTTTTATTATTTCCCTTCTTCTACTGATTTTGGGCTTTGTTTGTTCTTCTTTTTCTAGTTCCTTTAGGTGCATTGTTAGATTGTTTATTTGAAATTTTTTTTTATTGGTTTATAACATTGTAAAAATTTCAGGTGTACATCATTGTACTTCTATTTCTGCATGGACTACATCATGTTCACCACCAAAATACTAATTACAACCCATCACCACACACATGTACCCAATTATCCCTTTCACCCTCCTCCCTCCCCCCTTCCCCTCTGGTAACCACCAATCCAATCTCTGTCCCTATGTGTTTGTTTATTGTTGTTATTATCTACTACTTAATGAAGGAAATCATACGGTATTTGACCTTCTCCCTCTGACTTATTTCACTTTGCATCATACCCTCAATGTCCATCCATGTTGTCACAAATGCCTGGATTTCATCGTTTCTTATGGCTGAGTAGTATTCCATTGTGTATATATACCACATCTTCTTTATCCATTCGTCCCTTGATGGGCACTTAGGTTGCTTCCAAGTCTTGGCTATTGTGAATAACACTGCAATGAACACAGGGGTGCATGTACCTTTGCAAATTGGTGTTTTCAAGTTCTTTGGATAAATACCCAGCAGTGGAATAGCTGGATCATATGGTAGTTCTATCCTTGATTTTTTGAGGAATCTCCATACTGTTTTCCATAGTGGCTGCACCAGTTTGCACTCCCACCAGCAGTGTATGAGTGTTCCCTTTTCTCCACATCCTCTCCAACACATATTGAAATTTTTCTTGTTTGTTGAGATAGGCCTGTATCGCTATAAACTTCCCTCTTAGAACCGCTTTTGCTGTATCCCATAAATTCTGCCATGTCGTATTTTCATTTTCATTTGTCTCCAGGTATTTTTTGATTTCTTCTTTGATTTCTTCGTTAACCCAGTCGTTGTTCAGTAGCATTTTGTTTAATCTCCACGTATTTGTGGCTTTTCTGATTTTCTTCCTATAGTTGATTTCTAGTTTCATACCGTTGTGGTCAGAAAAGATGCTTGGTATTATTTCAATCTTCTTAAATTTACGGAGACTTGTTTTGTGGCCTAATATGTGATCAATCCTGGAGAATGTTCCATGTGCATTTGAAAAGAACGTGTATTCTTCAGTTTTTGGATGGAATGCTCTGTATATATCTACTAGGTCCATCTGTTCTAGTGTGTCGTTTAAGGCCAATGTTTCCTTATTGATCTTCTGTTTGGATGATCTATCCGTTGGTGTAAGTGGAGTGTTCAAGTCCCCTACTATTATTGTGTTACTGTCTATTTCTGTTTTTATGTCTGTTAATAATTGCTTTCTATATTTAGGTGCACCTACATTGGGTGCGTATTTACAAGTGTTATATCCTCTTGTTGGATTGTTCCCTTGATCATTATGTAATGCCCTTCTTTGTGTCTTTTTACAGTTTTTGTTTTAAAGTCTATTTTGTCTGATATGAGTACTGCTACCCCAGCTTTCTTTTCATTGCCATTTGCGTGGAGTATCTTTTTTCCATCCCTTCACTTTCAGTTTGTGAGTGTCTTTAGGTCTGAAGTGTGTCTCTTGTATGCAGCATATATATGGGTCTTGTTTTTTTATCCAGACAGCCACCCTATGCCTTTTAATTGGAGCATTTAGTCCATTGACGTTTAAAGTAGCTATTGATAGGTATGTACTTACTGCCATTTTTTAACTTTTTATTTTTTTTTCCTCAGTGTTGTAGTAGTCCTTCTCTGTTCCTTACTTCTTCTATACAGAATTGATGGTCACTTTAGTTTGACCTCTGTCTGAAAGCTGTACTCTTTAACTCCCCTCCTCCCTCCTTTTATGTTTTTGATATCATATCTAACCTCTTTTTTGTGCATTTGTATCCATTACGTTCTAATCATGGAAATAGATAATTTTTCCTATTTGTGGTCTTCTCTTTTCCGCTTAAATCTGTCCCTTTAACATTTCTTGTAGCACTGGTTTCTTGGTGACAAACTCCTTTAATTTTTGCTTATCTGGGAAAATTTTGATCTCTCCTTCCATTTTGAATGATAACCTTGCTGAGTAGAGTATTCTTGGCTGTACGTTTTTTCCTTTTAGCACTTTAAATATATCGTGCCATTCTCTTCTAGCCTGTAAGGTTTCTGCTGAGAAGTCAGCTGATAGCCTTATGGGGTTTCCTTTGTATGTAACTTGACATTCTCTTGCGGCTTTTAGGATTCTCTCTTTATCTTTAATTCTGGACATTTTGATTATGATGTGTCTTGGTGTGGGCCTCTTTGGGTTTATCTTGTTTGGGGCTCTCTGTGCTTCCTGTACCTGGATGTCTGTTTCCTTCCTTAGGTTAGGGAAGTTTTCATCTATTATTTCTTGAAATAGATTCTCTGCCCCCTTATCTCGCTCTGCTCCTTCCAGGACACCTATAACACGGATGTTAGTGCGCTTGATGTTGTCCCAGAGGTCCCTTAGACTGTCCTCACTCTTTTTAATTCTTTTCTCTTTTACCTGTTCACCTTGGGTAATTTCTTCTAGTCTTTCTTCCAGCTCACAGATCCGTTCTTCTGTATCCTCTGCTTTTGAGTCCCTCTAATGAATTTTTCATTTCCAGCATTGTATTCTTCATTTCTGATTGGTTCTTTTTTATACCTTCCATTTCTTTGTTGACATTCTCACTGAGTTCATCTATTCTTCTCCCCAGATCAGTGAGCATCCTTAACACTCTTAGTTTGAACTCTCTGTTGGGTAGGTTGCTCATTTCTGTTTCACTTAGTTCCTTTTCTGGGGTTTTGTCCTGTTCCCTTACTTGGAATGTATTCCTTTGCCTCCTCATTTTGCCTCTTTCCCTGTGCTTGTGTCTACGTATTAGGTAGGTCAGCTAAGTCTCCTGCTCTTGGATAGGTGACCTTATGTAAGTGATGCCTTAGGAGGTTTCCAGTGTGCTTCCCTCAGTTCTCAATGTTCCAGGGGTGACCCCTATGTGGGCTACGTGTGTCCTTCTATTGTGGCCTGTTAGCTCTCCCTATAGGCGCCCAGGGAGGCTGAGTTATGCTCCTAGCCAGCTGTTGTAATGCTCAGCTGTTTGTAGTTGTTGTGGGCCCTTCAGTCTCTTTATCAGGTGTGGGGAGCCCCAGCACAGTTGGCTTTAAGTTCTAATACCACATTTGTGTTGCAGTATTTCTTTTAAGTGAGTATGCCCCCAGTGTGGCAGGTTGTTAGGCTCAGGGCCTTACAATTGCTGTAAGCCTCTAGCCTATTAGGTCTCTTATCAGCTCTCTGAGGATTGCAGCTGGGTGGGGCTGGCCTCAGGCACAGGAGCACCCAATTGTTTCAGGCTTTGGAAGGTGGGGCAAACCTCCTATGTGGGTCTTTGAGAAGCACAAGTCTTCTGCAGCTGACAAGCCCTGTTGCCCATAGGTCCACACACACAGTCAACACAGTCCTGCCCGGTGTGAGCACCCCGACCCCCAAGCGGACCCAGTCTCTCCACGGCGGGAGCCCCACACACTCCGCCACCGCCCCACACTCTCCACCGGCTCCTTGTGCACACCCTGCCCCACTCAAGTCAGCTCAGTTGCTAGGCTGCAGAGAATCCAGTCACCAATCTATGCAGGCCCACACATTGCCTGAGGGCTTGTTGTTGGGTGGGGCCAGTCTCTAGGGTGGGCTGCCTGCCCTGGCTGAGCTGGATTAAATCGGTGCTCTAGCGGGTGGAGCAGACCCTGGGCTAGTAGGCCTCAGGGAGAACTCCAATGGAGTCTGTGTCAGCATGGCCACACCAGGCCACAACAATGGCCGCCGCCAATGTCCCAGTCCCTGGAGAGGTCTCACCCCTCACCGAGATGCACTCAGGGCCTATTAGGTGAGTCTCTTTTCACCCCAGCACTGTGCACCTTTCTTTCTGGTGATTTTAGGATGCTTTCTGGAACGGGTGAGTTTGTGCGCTGGCCCTTTAAGAGCCGGTTTTAGTTTCTTTGTGAATCGGGTTTTCTGGGGGTGCTCCCCAATGCGTTAGTAGCAGGCAAAGTCAGATATTATGCCGCTGGTGTCGATTGTGCTGGGTCCACAAAATGCCCACAGCAGGGGCGCTCCCCGGCTCAGGGCCCCGCGCCTCCAGGGAGGGTGCAGACCTGTGAGCTGCTCCCGGGCGCTGTGACGCTGGCGGCTTGTGAAGGCGGCATTTTTCCTCTCCGGAAGGGAGTCTCTGCCTCTTCCACCTCAATTAGGATTGTCCGTTGTTGCAGGAGTTCCTCTTATCCAGTTTTCAGTTCTGTCTCAGGGGTAATTTTTCCAGGAGTAGTTGTAAATTGGCTGTGTCCGCGGGAGGAGGTGAGTTCAGAGTCTGCCTATGCCGCCATCTTGACTCCGCCCCCCCAAACATCATTTTAAATACAGGATTGAGCTTAACAGTATTATCTATCATCATCATCATCATCTCAGAGGCAGAAGATGTAAGGATCTGGAAAGAAAAGTGATAAGTTAAAGCTGATTCTGCACCTGCTCTTGAGGCATTTGCCAGTCTCAGTAAACTACAAGTCCATCTTCTAAAGGCTAGAGGAAACCAGGAAATGAGACTATAGGACTATAATTGGTGAAGACTTAGCACTGACTCCAACCTCCATATCCTGAAGAGTTACATCCTCTGTAGAAGTATGAACTTAGGAAAACATTTCACCCCCCGCAACAGGGAGATGATAAGAAAATGTATCTTTCAGGATGAGAGCTCTGGGCAGAATGGAAAAAAAATTCCCTTAGGAATTTTATAACCGCAGCTTGCCTTAATGCATGTGCGAGCTTCTAATTTGCACCATCTGTGTGGGCCAGGAAAGCACAGGCTGGTAAATTACCTTAAAGCAGTCTTAGGCTAACAATACTGTCAGACCTTGGCCAAAGCAAAAATAAATCTCTGGATATTTAAGCCCAAGTCTCAAAGGACTCCAATAGATAAAGCCCCATCAAATATGAACTCAGAACCTCAAATTGCAGGATGCATAAGGAATCAAGGCATTGTGAGCAAGACTCAGCACAAACATCAAATAGCAGGATTAGTCCTAAGAAGGATTTCAGATGTTGGAATTATTAGATACAGAATATAAAATAAGTGTAGTTTAACTATTTGAAAAAAATAAGGTATACAAAACTGGAGTAAGGCTCAAACTATAATCAAAATAGGATGAGGTAGATTTAAAAATCAGTTAAATACAAGAGATGACAAATATAATCGTTGAAATTAAAACCTCTAGATAGAAAAAAATTATTAAAAAAATAAAATCATTGAAATAAATACTTCAATGGCATACCTGCAGAGAGAATTATAGTAAAAGATAAATGTGGAAGGACTACTGTTTCTTTCCCTAATGGAGTAACTGAAGCTGAACTTGCCCTCCCTCTGTAAACAACTAGAAAAATGGACAGATTATATGAGACAACTGTTGTCAGACATTGTGCAACAAGCATCACATTGAGAGAAGGGAAAAAAATATGATGAGCCCTATAATTGCTCCAACTTTCTGCTTGGATTCCCTTCAGGCAACAGTGCAGAGAGGACAAACCTGAGCAGAGCTCAGAGGGCACTCTCAGTTGAGGATTCAGAGGTTGGAGGGAGCTATGAAGAGAAAGAACTCCAGAAATCTGCAGAGGGATCCCCTCAAGGCTGTTTCTGAACACTGAGCCATGCATGTGTAGGTGAGACCCCAAGAAGCTAGAGAGCTGTAAGCTGAACAATTTCACTAGCTCTACAGGACTGACAGAAGTTTGATTCCAAGCAACCAGAATGAAGAATCCGTGTTAAACACATGCAGCATTTAGTAGAGACTCTAAAAGGATCACACCGCAGAAATAGAGATAAACTAGCCCTAAAAAATAAAAGCTAATGTAAAATTGCCTGAACAGAACTGGAAAACAAGCATTGAAAAGATCAAACTGAACTGAAACTAATTTAATGTAGAATGAGTCCAACACTCTTTAAAGAAAGACAACAAAATCCAGCACTCAACAACAAAAATTTGCAGTGTAACATCCAATCAAAAGATGTTACACATACAAAGAAGCAGAAAAATGTCACCTGTTACCTAGAGAATAATCAGTCAATATAAATATATCCAGAAATTACAGAGATAATGAAATTAGCAAATAAAGGTTTTAAATAGCTAGGATAAATATGCTGCAAAATTTAAAGCTACACACAAATATGAAATTTGATGAAAATTTACACTTACAAATCAAGAAGTGCAATGAACCCTAAGCAGGATAAGCAAAAAGAAAACCACATTAAGGCACATCATAATCAAATTATTAAAAACCAGTAATAAAGAAATAGTCTTAGAAAATGCCCAGAGAAAAAGAAACCTTACATACTGAGGAACACAAATAAAAATTGCAGATTTCTCATCAGAAACAATATAAGATAAAAGGCAAAGAGTGACATCTTTACTGTGTTGAAGGAAAAAACTGCCAACCTAGTGTTCTTTACCCAGAAAAAATAAAGCCTCTTGATGGATAGGAAGACTCAATATTGTTAAGATGTCAATTCTTCCTAACTTGATCAATAGATTCAATGCATTGCCATTCAAAATCCCAGAAACTTATTTTGTGGATATTGATAAAATGATTCTAAAGTTTATATAGAGATGAAAAAGACTCAGAATAGCCAACACAGTATTAAAGGAGAACAGAGTCAAGTGATACTATCTGACTTCAAGACTTAATATAAAGCTATAGTAGTCAAGACAGTGTGAGAATAGCCAAAGAATAAGCAAATAGATCAATGGAACAGAAGAGAGAGCCCAGAAATAGATCCACACGAATATAGTCAACTGATCTTTGGAAAAGGATCAAAGGCAATATGAAGGAAAAAAGATAGCCTTTTCAAGCAAATGGTGCTGGAACAACTGGACATCCACATGCAAAAAACACAAGTCTAGACACAAAACTTGCACCAGTCACATGAATTAACTCAAAATGGATCATAGACCTAAATGTAAAATGCAAAACTATAAAAATGCTAGAAGAAAACAAAAGAGAAAACTTAGATGACGTTGGGTTTGGCAACGACTTTTAAGATAGAACACCAAAGACATAATCCATGAAAGAAATAATTGATAAACTGGATTTCACTAAAACTAAAAACTTCTGCTCTGTGAAAGACACTGTCAAGGGGACTGGAAGACCAACCACAGAGTGGGAGAAAATATTCCCAAAAGACATATCTGATAAAAATCTGTTATCCAAAATTTGCAAAGAACTCTTAAAACTCAACAACAAGAAAACAAACCACCTGATTAAACAAATAGGCAAAGATTTAGACACCTCATCAAAGAAGATATACAGATGACAAATATGCATATGAAAAGATGCTCAACATCATATGTCATTAGGCAGTTGCAAAGTCAAACAACAATGAGATACCACTACACACCTACGAGAATGGCTAAAGTCCAAAACACTGACAACACAAAATGCTGGGGAGGATATGGAGCAACAGGAACTGATATTCATTGCTGATGAGAGTGCAAAAATGGTACAGCCACTTTAGAAGACAGTTTGGCAGTTTCTCACAAAAATAAACAAACTCTTACCATATCATCTGGCAATCATGCTCCTTGGTATTTACCCAAAGAGCTGAAAACTTACATCCACACAAAACACTTGATTTTATAGCAGTTTTTTCCATAATTGCCAAAACTTGGAAACAATCAAGATTTCCTTTACTAAGTCAATGGTCAACTCTGGTACATGCAGACAGTGGAACGTTATTTAGCACTAAAAATAAATGAGCTATTTCAAGCCATGGAAAGACATGTAGGACACTTAAATGCATATTATTAAGTGAGAGAAGCCAATCTGAAAAGGCTGCATATTGTATGATTCCAACTATATGACATTCTGGGAAAAGGCAAAACTATGGAGAGAGTGAAAAGATAAGTGGTTGCCAGGGGTTAGGAGGGAGGAAGGGATGAATAGATGGAGCACAGAGGATTTTTAGGGCAGTGAAACTATATGATATTATAATGGTGGATATGTGTCGTTAGATATTTGTCCAAATACAATAAATGTACAACACCAAAGTGAACCTTAATGTAAACTATGGACTTTGGGTAATAATGATGTATCAAGGTAGGTTCATTGGTTGCAACAAATGTACCACTCTGGTGCAGGATGTCGACAGGGGGGGCATATGGGACCTCTCTGTTCTTTCTGCTCAACTTTTCTGTGAACCTAACACAGCTCTAAAAAAATAAAGCCTATTAAAAATAAAAAATAAAGGCTAAATAGTAACTGTTTATACAAACAAAATCTTACAGAATATGCCACTAGGAGATGCACAGTGAGAAATGTTAATGGAAGTTCCAAGGTTGAAGGCAAATACTACTGATGGAAATTTGCATCTACACAAAGGAGCAAAGAATTCCACAAATAGTAAATATATAGGTAAATATAAAACATTTTTTCTTACTATTAAAATCTCTTTAAAAGATAATTATTTAGGGGCTGGCCTAGTGGCGTAGTGGTTAAGTTTCCACACTCTGCTTTGGCGGCCCGGGGTTCGCAGGTTCAGATCCCAGGTGTGGACCTATGCACTGCTTATCAAACCATGCTGTGGCAGGGTCCCACATATAAAGTAGAAGATGGGCACAGATGTTAGCCCAGGGCCAATCTTCCTCAGCAAAAATAGGAGGATTGGCAACAGATGTTAGCAGAGGGCTAATCTTCCTCACCAAATAAAGAGATAATTATTTAAAACAAAAAATTTTGTTTTGTGATATTTGTAGAACTAAAATATATGTCAATTATGGCACAAAGTGTGGGAGGGGAAAATGGAAGTATACTGCTGTAAGAATCTTCCATTCTATGTGGATTTGTGTAATGTAATTTGAAGGTAGACTGTGATAAATTTAACATGCATATTGTAAATCCTGGAATATCTACTAAAAAAAATAAAACAAAGAGCTATGCTAATAAGCCAACAGTGGAGATAAAATTGAATGCTAAAAATTTCTCCATTAGTTCAGAGAAATACAGGAAAAGGGAAAAAGAAACAAAGAACAGATGGGACTAATAAAAAATAATTATCAAGATGATATATTTAAACCCGATCATATCAATAATTACATTAGTTTTTAATGGCCTAAACACTCCAATTGAAAGGCAGATTATTAGACTGAATAAAAAAGCAGAACCCATCATAAACTATAAGAAATGCGCTTCAAATATAAACACAGAGATGGGGTAAAAGTAAAAGGATAGAAAAAGAAATATCTTAAGAAAGATGGAGTAGCTGTATTAATATCAGATTGAGTGGACTTCAGGACAAGGAATTCTATCAGGGATAAAGAAGGATATCTTTTGGTGATAGAGGAGCCAACTCATCAAGAAGGCCATTTAACATTTATTTAGTAACGGTAAATGTGCAACCACCTAAATAACAGAACTTCAAGCTACATAAATCAAAACCTGATGGAGCTGGAAGGAAAAAGAGACAAATCCACAATTATGGTTGGAAATTTCACACTCTTCTCTCAGTAACTGATAGAACAGTAGACAGAAAGCCAATAAGGATATACAAGACTTGAACAACATCCTCAATGAACTTGACCTAATTACCGTTTATTAAACACACCACTGACGACAGCAGAATACACATATTTTTCAAGTGTACTTGAAGCGTTCACCAAGATGGACCATAAGCCCTAAAACAAGTCAATAAATTTAAAAAGAATTTAAATCATACACAGCGTGTTCTCTGATCACAATTGAATTAAACTAAAAATCAATAACAAAAAGATGTCTGGGAAATGACCCAAATATTTGGAAATTAACAGCATAGTTCTAAATTGTCTATTGGTCAAAAATAAGTTATAAGGGAAATTAGAATAAATTTTTTAAAAGAAATATGAAAAAAGTTAATTAGTGGGCTATACAATAATAGAGATGAGAACAATGCAGAATATAACACAGCGGTCCTTAAACCAATTTGCTGAAACAGCAACAACAAAAGAATGAAAAAAAAAAAAATTCAAATGCTATTCAAGGCTATTGCATCTGGGAAAAAAAATCTGATTCTAGAATAAATTTTTAATTGAATGTAAATGGAAACAGCATATCAAAATTTGTGGGATGCAGCTAAAGCAGTACTTAGGAAAGAAATTTATACTTTTATTTATTTATTTTTTTAAATACTATGTTCTTTTTTTTTAATTTTATTTATTTATTTTTTCCCCCTAACCCCAGTAGATAGTTGTATGTCATAGATGCACATCCTTCTAGTTGCTGTACGTGGGACGCGGCCTCAGCATGGCCAGAGAAGTGGTACGTCAGTGCATGCCCGGATCCGAACCGGGGCCGCCAGCAGCGGAGCACACGCACTTAACCACTAAGCCACAGGGCCGGCCAGAAATTTATACTTTTAAATGTTTCTTTTTTTTTTTTTTTTGTGAGGAAGACCAGCCCTGAGCTAACATCCATGCTAATCCTCCCCTCTTTGCTGAGGAAGACTGGCTCTGAGCTAACATCTATTGACAATCCTCCTCCTTTTTATTCCCCCAAAGCCCCAGTAGATAGTTGTATGTCATAGTTGCACATCCTTCTAGTTGCTGTATGTGGGACACAGCCTCAGCATGGCCGGAGAAGCGGTGCGTCGGTGCGCACCCGGATCCGAACACGGGCCACCAGTAGCAGAGCATGCACAATTAACTGCTAAGCCACAGGCCGGCCCTAAATGTTTCCATTTTTAAAAAAGAGGAATGGTCTAACATCAGTGATCTAAACTTTCACCTTAAGAAGCTGAAAAAGGAGGGTCAAATTAAACCCAAAGTAATATAAGGAAGGAAATAATAAAATAAGAGTAGAAATCAATAATTATGAAAACAGAAAAGAATAGAGAAAATCAATGAAACCAAAACCTATTTTAGTCTAAAGATTGGTGAATAAAGATGTATTTATGCATTTAAAGTTAAAGTAAAATATTTAGAATGTGTATGTTTAATTGTCATGATTTCCTCCTTCAATGAACTTTTTACAGTAACTAAACAACTGCATGAGGCATTGGAAAGAGGGATTTTACTGTAGTTCTATATTTATTTTTATTGTCACCTTCTACCTATGGCAAGTGATTCCTGTTTTCCATTTACAGCAATGACTCAAAATTTCTTTTTAAAATAGACATGTTTGGGTTATATAAAGTAAACTGATTTAAGGAAATGTTTTTATTATTACAATACAGGGAGAATGCAGATCTGTCAAAAATCACCATAGTGGTTTGCTAGTAAATGAAGTTGGGAGAACATTGGACTAGATGATCTCTAAGGTCTCTGCCAACTCAGAAATTCTGCAATTTAATTTGATTTATTAAATACGGTCCTCAAAAGCTCTGTGTGAACTGTAAGATCAGAAGTGGGAAAAAAGCCATCTATGTATATCTGCATAAGACGTTTGTGCATTCTTCACAAATAAATGAGGAAAGCTATAAATTTCTGTCAAAAGAAAATGAAAACTAGTGTTTTAGATAATCATTATTTATTCTGAATTGCCGGTTATCTAACATGGAGTATGAGATTTACTGTAAATAGAGCATGAAATTGAGATAAAATAAAACATACTGACAGACTTGTTTTTAACCTGGATTTTCAATGTGAACCATTGAGATGTAACTTCTGCTTTAGTAAGAAATATCCTGGAAAGAATTTTTCTAATAGGATCCTAATTTAGTAAGGAATTAGTCCAGGAAATTACTCTTTAACTAAGCAAACAAATGGTTTTGGAGCACTCTCCTTTGTGCTCAGTACTTAACTCATTTCCACTTTTATGGGAATACATCTGTTGTTTCCATTTGTCATCAATGAACTTTTCTTTCATTTGAATTTAACTAAATTGACTAAATGTCTCTTTGGCTGCATCCCTTCCCTCCCTTTCTCCCTGCCCAATTTTGGAAAACCTCACATTTTTGAAAGGAAAATCTAGCTTACTAAGAGTCTCTTCTCGCCAAATGTTAGCAGCAAAGCCTGCTAAAAACAGCCAAACTTCAATACCGTACCTATCCAGAATGCTGTGAGAAGGAATCTTAGGCGCAAGGATCCAAAGTCTGTTGTGAAAGTCCCTCAGTAACAAGTTCACATATCAATGAGGGGATTTTTAATCATACCCCAAAAGTTATGCATTTGAAACTCTACACGCTATACTAGAACTCATTAAAAAAATTAAAATGGATAACCATTTTCAAAGAAAGGATAAAAGTACTAATTCTATGATTGGGGAAAATTACAGACTTTTGTGCAGCCAATATACTATTTTGAATGAAAGAGACCAAGTGTCTTAAATTGTATTCCCTGGGAACAGACCTTGAGAGGGAGAGTTTCAGGCAGATAATTTGTTAGGGAGTGCTTTCCAGAGATATGTGTACATACACGTGTAAGGACATGGGAAAGGCAAGATTGGATGGAGGGAGAAGGTGTCCCCAAATGTGTTTGCAGCTGAAGCCTCAGCACATCCTACAGGAAACCGTGAAGCCAGGATGGTCTGTCAGGTTTGGTGCAAATTGAGGCAGGGAGTGGGCTTTGTATCTCTGTTTCAACTGGTCACTGGGATGTTCATTGGTAGAGGGTACAATTCCCTTCCGGATGGTAATTCCCCGTGTGCACTGGCAGAAGCCAGTGTTCTCTACAGTCAGCCTACAGTGGCCTAGAGAAGCAGTCCAGTAAACACTACACCAAGTTACTATGTTTTTCATTGTCAACTGAGAAATATGCTCTTTGCTTTTTGTTTGCAGTCATTAATGTTCTTCTCTTCTGTACTATTAGTTTTGACGACCCTGTAGGTAGTGTCAGGGGAGAAGGTTGTGTGAATATGTTCACATTTCTGTATATTTGGCTTTCTGAGCAAGGATCACTGGCACCTAGATTGAAAAATGGTTGAATACTAACCCTAAAGATAAAGACTTCTAGAGAGATTCAATGGTTTATATCCCTGGAACTATTTGTTTACTTTCCAGGGTGGTGAAGTTGAGACCATCTTCTCCTCTCTGCAGAGAAGATTTGAATTTTTTTATAATCTAGAGTAAAGTCAGTATCTCTCTCTCTCTCTCTCTCTCTCTCTCTCTCTCTCTCTCTCTGTCTCTCTCTCTCTCTCTCTCTCTGTGCTCCTATATGAACTCCAAGCTTCATGATTTGTAGGTTCCTCTCCTATGGTGCAAACCTCACTACACGTACAGTGTGCAGTAGGGAGTTGGGGCATGGGGAACTGATGCAAGCTGCTCTGTGAGTAAATAAATGGTCTGATCCCTAATCCAGAGCTCTCGTGTTAATGTGTGTATGTGACTGTGCGCGAACTGTGTCAGGAAAACGAACGGAAAGTCAAGCCTACTGAGGATCTGCTTTCACCAAGTGTCAACAGCAGAGCATGCTAGAAACTGCCACACATCGATACCATGGGTATTCAGAATGCAGTTCGCTTGCAAGTAGTGTAACATCTTAGATCTTGTCATTTCAGACATAATAGGTAGAGCTATCTAAATGGAGAGTATAGGTCTAATTATGAAACTAGACACTTTTAACAATAACATATTAATCTAAAGAATATTTGATGTGTCCACAGCTCTGCTCCAAATATATAAAAATGTATAAAAGTTCTTAATAATGTATAGTATATACACAGATAGCTATGTACACTAGACAGCAAACTAGGAAGCATTAAACACTACAAAAAAAATGAATTAATTACTTTGACTATTCAAGAGAGAGAGATGGCCCTACCTGCTACCTGGGGAGTTTAAGGATGCCTTCAGGGAGGTGGGAATGTCTTGGCTGAGGGATAGTAAGAAGCAAAGATCAGGAAAGGGTGTCATTAGACTTATGAGTCTTAA
Source organism: Diceros bicornis minor (assembly GCF_020826845.1). NCBI lineage: Eukaryota > Metazoa > Chordata > Mammalia > Perissodactyla > Rhinocerotidae > Diceros > Diceros bicornis. The sequence continues at coordinate 17,069,958 of NC_080776.1, read as the reverse complement.
TGAAATTGTACAATTTACGAATAAAGAATGATAGCTAACACTTATTGGATACTTATATACCAGGCACTAAGCTAAATGCATTAAGTGATCTTATTTTCTAATTTATTTCTTCCAAAAACCCTTGTGAGGTGGATAGTATTATTTTTCTTAGAGAGGTTTATTAACTTGTCCAAGTTGAATCAATCTCAGGTGGTGGGACTGGAATTCAATCTACAGTTGAGTAGGTGACAGGTGGTTGGACTGCAGGAACAGCGCTCAAAGCACCCTGGTCTCCAGCGTTCGGTAGAATAAGCAACAGGGCAAAGAGCAAGACATAGGAAATCCCTGGCACGTTTGAGGAACAACAGATAGTTTTGCTTGCTAAGTAGTGACTAGAGTAGAGGCCCAGAATCAGGAAGAGGGGCTCTGGCTGGAGATCAAATTTGGAAGCTATTTTCATAGGCAGGAGAGTACATGAGATTGTTTAGGGACAGCCTGGAAAGGAGGGCCGTCAATCAATCAGAGCTGGCAGTAGTGACACTTAAAGGAAAAAGAGAGAACCAGGTTCAAGACAAGGAGTGTCCAGAGAGGTAGAAATTCATGAGAGGCTAGGGAGGAAAGGCTTCAAGGAGAAAGCCTGTCAGATCAGGGGTTAAATATTTGGAGAGCTGCTTGATCTAAAAAAGCACTAATCCAGAAAAGTGGTGCTGATGTGAATCAGAGGTTTCAGAGAAAGGAGATGGTATAAAAAGATGGCTGCGAGTGCAGAGTATGTTTAGAGGCATTTATAGGCAAAATGACTTGGTAAACCACCAGAACTGAGGTAGGTATTTTTCTCCAGCATGGTCCACATACCACTTGCATTAGAATCACCTGGAGTGGTTGTTTAATATGCAGATTTCTGGGCCTCCCTGCAGGACCACTGAATCATAATCATAATCTTTGGGGAGGATGCTCTGGGTATCTTCATTTTAAACACCACTGCCCCACATTTATATATACCATCTTCTTATGTATACAGGACAGGGTGCTTCAATGTGTTTTTGGAATGAATGGATGGAGTCCATAGAAAGAGATCAATTGAAGAGATGGGAAAGCTGATGGAGAGTAATTCCGAAAAGGTTAAATGAGACCCAGGGCACCAGCAGAAGGATTAGCCTAAAAGAAAGACTCCACCCATGTCCAAGGACATCCTTGGACATCCTCCACTATGGTAGAGATTCATGCTCAACAGAACAGCCAGCGAAGTCCTCGTGAAAAGTTCAGTCTTGGGCCTCCACTCTTGGTAATAATGTCTTGCCATTTACAGTGACAGCCTTGATGCCAGAGATGTACCAGAGGCTGAAGTCCCAACAGAAGACAGAGCCCCCGATGAGTTCCCCAACCCTCCCGGCAGCAGTGGGGAGAGCACGGATAGCTGGTCCCAGCTCGCCAATGAGGAGGACAACCCAGACGACACAAGTAGCTTTCTGCAGCTCAGTGAGCAATCCATGAGGTACCTGCTCTTCACTTGACTACCCAGGGAAACAAGTCTTAACACAGATTCCAGAAATGCATTTTAAATGGTTCTCTGCAAAGGGTCCCTAACAGAGAGAGCAAAAAAGAAAGCACCCACTGGGTCAAGGTGCCTGCCTGTCATGATTTGTGCTGAGAGGTAGCTTAATATCCAGTTATGGCTTCAATTACCTTGACCAAGGTTAAGAGTCAGCTATGTTCCTTTTCTGCAAGTCCCAGCTAGTGCATTCAGTGATGACAACTGTGAATTTTTTAATAAGAGCTTCTATTACACCTGGTGTGTTTGATACTTTCTTTCTGGTTCATTTGTATTTCAGATGCAACCCAGGCTGGGTTTACATGAGGCAAGTGTTTCCACACCATGTTGTGTTGTTTGGCCTAACTGTTCCTCCCCTTTCTCTCCCGTGTCCTCTGTATTGTTGCTCTGGAAAAGCTAGAGAGGAGCTAATGAGAGATCAGATTTGATTGGATCCCTGCCAATCAGGAGACATAAACTAAAAACTGTCCCTCTGTGAGATGAACACGAAAAGAATCTCCACATTTCTGCCCAAAGTCTTATTTGATACTTGACCAACAAGTCCACAGACTTTCCAGAAAGGCCAATTGGAAAATGAGATTCAGACACATCTGGGTGTGTGGCTCCTTAAAACTTTTATTTCCGGCACTTCAGTCTATTTAGATTTAGGAAAGTTTCACGATGTTAAACAATTGGTCTAAAATTCCAAAAACTGGTGAGAAATGTTTCAATATAGAGACAAAAAGCAAAGAGATTTTGAATCTTGGACTTAGCAGATGTTTATAGGGTTAATTGCCTCCAGCATAATGTTTGAGTCATCAGATTTCAATAAGTAAATATATTCAGTACCCCACACAAAACCCAAGACAGGAATTTGAAATTGAAGGAGCCTAGTTGGTTACTCATGGTACTTCCAAGGGAAGACTATCCCATTATATGACACACCAGCTCTCATCCTTTGAAAACCTTAATTGGAAGAGATGTCATTGGGAAATAGAGAAGGTGTGAGGAAACTCAGTGGATTTGTTGAAACTGGTTGCATTCCATTTTGCAAGTACAGAGGCTAAAAATTGGCTCAACTCTACTGTGTTTCAGTAAATAAGTTCCAGGCTAATAACTAGACTGTATATTGTTGTGCAACTTATGAAAATAAGTTTTCCTTTTCATTTCAATATGTGACCTCTCCTTCTCCGTGATACATAATGTTGCACCTTCTCAAAGATTTTAAGATAAAGGAGCTGTAAACTTTGGCATTGCCCAAGTTTGTGCTTGTAAGTTCTATAGTCCCATTGGAAAACAGTGAGCCAGGTGCATACCCTATGGACTGCCCCTCAGAAAAATCCCCTTAATAGCAAAGGGAGAGCATGCACCCACTGGTTTCTGTCAAATGCCAAGAAGCAGACAGACAAACATTCCAGGATCTCTCCCAGGCAGCATTCTCAGAAGTACCTTAGTCTCTGTGGGTAGACCCATGGAGTCTCTTGCTGGTATATAAACATCCTCACTGTAACTAGAATGAGGAAGAGAGGAGTCATGCCGATGGTCACTTACTAAGTGTGATCCGCCAGGTGTGACACCACTGCAGAAATTAGAAAACATTCGTGATGATGATGATGATCATGATTGGCTTGAGCCGAAAATATCTTTTGTTGTGTTTCCACCTAATTTGGTCATGAATAAATATCAATTTAGGAGTCCTAGACACAAAGCAATATTCTTCTGGGGACCAAAGTGAGGAGCTCTTAGAACAATGGAACATCAGTGTCGGCAGTGTGGACAGGTGGTGGAGATTGGCATTAATGTGTAAACTTTTGCTTTGTCAGCAATGGCAACAGTAGTGCCACTAGCAGTCTTGGCATTACGGACCTGGACATTTATCAGGAAAGCATGCCATCTTCTCCCATGATTAAGTAAGTAGCCACTGAGATGCAGTGATTGTGAGATCGCTACTCCAATTCCATCTGGCAATCCATTTTGATCATCAGGTTTTGCCCAACCACTGATTTCATCATGTCTGTACTGCCATGGTTCCCACGTGGTTCCATGGGGTTCCATGTCACTGGAGGAAGAAGTCAGGCCTAGAATAGCCCCACCCTACCACTGCCTGCTTTCTGGATTTCAAATCTGCCCCCTATGATATAATCATTTCAGATAAAACTTATCCATGTAATCAGAAATATATGTCATTTTACCTAGTTGGATAACTAGAAGCAAAAACCCATTTAAATTGCACCATGCCAACCAATGAAGACTATTGTTCAATAGAATATAGTATGAGTGGCTTTTCCTTTACTTCTAGACACTTGAGATTATCGCTACTAAATGTGTCTAATACCAAATGCTGCCATGATGGAGATGTGTCATGCCCACTCAGTAACTCTGCTCCCTACAATATGAAGACCTAAAAGACCAAGGGAGAAAGCACTTAGAGAAATACAATGTGTTTTGCGGTACGGAAAGGGAGGGCAACGTGAGATCAGGACTACATCTAGAATTTGTTTATTCAGGAAAGTTAAGTGAATTGAAATCTATTTTTGACCATTATTACTTAGCTTATTATTTGGAGATTCTGAAATTTCATAAAAATTTAGCACAGGACTAAAGTTGCTCCCTGACCTATTTCCTCAATTACTATCTATAGCTAAAGCGTTTTTACTTCACTATTTCATCAGGCATCCTGCCTGTGGGAGTATTCCTCAGTGATTGAAGATTGCAATGCATCCTTTGTTGTTCCACACAGGCATTTGTCACAAGTAGAGATAAGCACACACATTATCTTGTTATTTTGTTGTTTTTTAAAAGGAGAACCAAAAAAAAACAAAACAAACAAAAAAACTACTTTGGGATAAATTTATTTTTCTCCTTCAGGAAACATTTATTTAGCTACTTTTTCCATCTTTCTCCATGGAGAAAGCCTCCATATATGAGCCCAGGACCCCAAAGACCACATGTCTTCAGGAAAAACCAAGACCACCACTCATATCAATACCATACAGATCCATAATAGCAGAAACTGTACCTACTATATGTCATTTTATTCATATTACGTACATAGAGATCTAGCAGAAAATCTAGACACAGGAAATTGGCCATTCTTCTACAAATAATTAGATATGCATGAAAGAAGGACCATACTCTCTCTCAACATCAGAAATAAAATGGAATTTATCAGCCAGATCTTAGCAGTAGCATAGCAGTAGCATAGAATATAAAGGAAAAAAGACACATTTTTAAGAGCCCCTGTACTTTAATTTCTAGACAGGACAAAAATATAGGCTTCCCAAGACGGTCACTTCCTTTCAATTGTTGGGCCATATGTTCTCATTTTGGAAGCATTAACTGAGTCCTCCCGCTATACAGAAGGCTCCCTGATAAGTAAAACACCTCAAATATTGAACATTCCCACATCTAATGAAATATTCACTTCAGTTATGAGTCTCTTGTTCTAAACCACCTCCAGCCTACTACATCTTCCTGATAAAAAGAAAGAAAAAGAAAAATTTCAACTAATTGAGATATTTAGTTGTAAAATTTAAGTTCTGCAGTTCATTGATTGTTTTTCCCTTATTTCAGATAAAAGCACTATACACATGCAGAAAAATATTTTCCTAGACTAAAATGCAAGTTAAGTTGTTATTATAGTATAGGAAAAAAATCATTGCATCAAGATGGAAATGTATGGTCCTTTAAATGACAAGTCAAACAGAGGAAGGATAAATCGTCAAATCAGAACTAGTTACCTACATAATCTCTCCTTGACTGTTTAAACCTCTCAAGGTTTATGGAAGGGACATTGAGGAGAATGGAAGGATACATCTCTCAGACTTTCCCACACCAATTATCCCAACTAAAACCATGCAGTTTATCTAGTTTTCTTTTTTTTTTTATTTTTTTAGAGGCGGGATATTTATTGCAAACTCAGTAGTCCTATGTAATAGCCACGTTGATATTTCCCTAGTATTTCTTCAGTCTACAAAAATGATAAATATAGAATGAAACCTCAGAAGCTTTTAGATCAATAAGACCCATCACCTCACCTTCCATTTACAGCTTACTCTTCCTAAACATTACCAACCATATACTGTTGTTTTCTCCCAAAGTGAACTAGTACAAGAAAAGGAGATTCTTAAAGAACAGTCAGAACACATAGAGGGTAAGCCACGTTCCCATAATTTTGACACACAGTTTGCCTGCGATCTCCCTGTGGGAAGCATAGTAAGGCTGTGGTCATGTCTGTGTTCAGAATGTGCCTCTGGAGTGCCAGCGGGAGCAGCCAGCTGCCAGGGGAGCCTGCTGGTGATCAACTTTGACCTGGAGCCAGAGTGTCCTGATGCTGAGCTTCGAGCCACTCTACAGTGGATAGCTGCCTCTGAACTTGGGATCCCTACCATCTACTTTAAGAAATCTCAGGAAAACAGAATCGAAAAGGTATCTTGTTGCATGTTTGGATGTGAATAAAGCTTTGTAGTTTTTATCACTGCTGGAAACTCAGTAATGCTCAGTTTTAATCCATTTGAATTTGAACTGTTTGTTCTTGACTTTTTCACCTTAAAATTGTGCTAGAACTTTGAAACCTTCCACCTGCATAAATATAATCATGATTACTGTTTTTTTGACCCTCCATTTGTCTCAGCCACTTGGTGACAATGAGAAAGTAAATTGAGGAGATGGGAATTTTTTCAAGGAGTCTGTTGTTTTTTTGAGGGGGGAGTTTTTTGATGTTTCCTTGCTCTGGAACCAATACTCATTTAAATAAAAGGTAGAAGGAAAGGCTTGATATATCATAGAAACCAAAGTGAGGCCACATTGATATTTAAAACATACTGTGGTATGGTGTCAATGAAAAGGCATTTTTAATTCCCTACTGAACAGATTTGCATTATGCAGACTTTTTCATTATCATTCTCCACCCACCAAAAATATAAAGTTAGGGAACAGATCCATGGCCAACATCAAAATTAATAGCAACTATCACTCTAATTCCCTATCTCTAAGACCTACCACTAACTATTGTAGAATATCAATTAAGATTAAAGCACAAATCAATCTGTCAATGTCTTCAAGCTCAATTTTCCATGATTTAGAAGTATGCTCCTTTTAAAAAGATTCAAGGGGCCCCGTGGCATGGTGGTTAAGATCGGCTCACTCCACTCCAGCAGCCTGGCTTCGGTTCCCGGACACGGACCTACACCACTTGTCAGAGGCCATGCTGTTGCAGCGACCCACATACAAAATAGAGGAATATTGGCACAGATGTTAGCTCAGGGTGAATCTTCCTCAGCCAAAAAAAAAAAAAAAAACAGCTCTGTTGTCAGAAGTCTGGGTGTCTTCTACTGTGCTCTCTGCTTAGGGACTTACAAGGCAGAAATCAAGACATCAGTCCAGCTGGACTGGAAACTATGGGAAAGAATAAATTTTCAAGTTTGTTTGGGTGGTTGTCCTAATTCAGTTCCTTGCCATGGGAGGACTAAGGTCCCCATTTCCCTGCTGGCTGTCAGCTGAGGACAACTCTCAGCTTCTAAAACTGCCTACATTCCTTGTCGTGTGGCCTCCTCCATGTTCTCATGTGGTCAATCTCTCTTAATTCTTCACCAGCCATCGAAAACTCTGCTTTTAAAGTGTTCATCTGATTAGATTAGGTTCACCACATAGTCTCCCTTTTGGTTAACTCAAAAGTAACTGAAGAATCCCTTTTGCCATGTAAGATAACAGAAGGGCATAATTATCTCATCGTGTTCATGGTACTGAGGATTAAGGCGGAAAATCTTGGGAGCTGTTTTAGGATCCTGCCTATCACTGCAACTGTGCTTTTTCAAAATGTCATATTGTCACAAAGTACCTCCACGTACTCATTGTATTTGTTTCTCAACAACCCTGTGAGTAGAGCAGAATGGAGATTGTCCCTTTTTTACTAACAAACAAGTCAGGACCCAGAGATCCTGGTCTGTGAAAGAGTTCTCAGATAGTGACGGCTGAGTCCAGTGCTGAAACCCTCCTTTCTCCACAAATACCTCTCAGTAGTATCTCTCTCTCAAGATAAGTTGCTTTGGAGTTACAATCTGGATTTTTTTTTAATGTGTAATTGCATTTTTTTAATTCTCACTGCCAAAATCTAGCAGCCTGAAATAAAAGATTTTTTACCATCTTGCCCATGCACATAATAATTAGAATAGCTTCCCCATCTCTGCGTCACCAGCCAATGGGATTGGCTACTGAGAAAGATCAAGAAGGAGATCTAATTTATTTTCCATGCCCTCACCCACTTCAGCCTCTCTCTCTAACCAGTAATTTATATTTCTCTTCATACCTAAGACTGCCTACAGTTCTAAGCTGTCTGAATCTAGATACTATCCTATACCTGTCATACCATTGTTTGCAAGGTCATGAGTGGTTCCCTATTTGATAAATTCTCCTTCCGCCTTACCACCCAGCCTGCCCAATGCAAAGAGTGGAGTGAAAGAGCATGCCACATTTGACCCACCCCTCTTACCATACACAATCCCAAAGACCCCCTGCCGTTGGGGAGGAGAACCAGAACATTCTCAGGCAAAGTATATTTCAGATTCCTGGAAAAATGAAAGACAGATTGGTTTTCAGCTGTATCTCCAGAGCATTATTACATGGTGCATTTTCTGATCATCTCTTAATGAGACAGATTTTTATACAATCCACCATTTTAAAGAAACAGCATAGGGGTTGGCCCGGTGGCATAGAGGTTAAGTTTGGGTGCTCCACTTCGGTGGCCTAGGGTTTGCAGGTTCGGATCCAGGGCACGGACCTACACACTGCTCATCAAGCCATGCCGTGGTGGCATCCCATATACAAAATAGAGGAAGATTGGCACAGATGTTAGCTCAGGGCTGGTCTTCCTCACCAAAGATGAAAAAAGAAAGAAACAGCATAATACTCTATGTGAATATATGTTTCATAAATCCTCATTGGGTGAAAGGGCAAGCAGGGTGTCACTAACACCTTGATTATGTAAATCATCCCCTGACTTGATATTTATTTATCCTCACCTTTTTTCAATTCTTAAAGAATATACCTGCCTTTGCTCATAACTATTTTCCTGAGAAAGTAAACATTCCACTAGCGTTATCAAGAAAAACATAAAATGATATTTCAGTCATTCAATTTAGCATCAGTTCAAGGAGCTTGTTTCTAAGTAATGTAATTTTAGGGACTAAATCTTCTAATGTTTTTTTCCGAGTTAATTAAGGTTCTCTGCACATAGTGGCTTCTCCAGAAATGGACAGCTTTTGTTGTCTGAGACACCACTGGTTAAGTAAAGCAAACCCTTAAGCAAAATTTTGACATCATGTCTTTTATCAATAGTGCATTGGAGACCTCATTCTGATTGTTTTTTTAATTAGCCGGGTAGTTAAATGGCCATTTTCAAGTGCCATGGAAGAGAGATTGTGGCCTCCCACTGAGGCTCTGTCACAAAACAGCAGCAGTGTCTCATTAGCTCCTCATCAGCTTGGAGAAGATTAAAAAAAGTCTGTTCAGAAATGTCATTTTCCCACCGTCAGTCGAGTATTAAACTAACATTCACAGATACATACCCTGAGTCCCAACTTGTATGAATTCTGAATTTTTTGGATAAATTAATTTAGTTAACATATCTCCCTTTATGGTGTTCCCAGCTCATTAACCCTCCTGCCTTGTGAAAATACAGGCATGAACTAAAGAGGAGAGGACATCATGAATGAATACTGAAGCAGCTCATCTTTCCCACCACTGCCCGTGAACTTGGTCTTGGAGTTGGAGGGCACTTAAAGTCAGCTTATAAGGAATTCCAACCCTACTTCAACTCGAAAGACAAATTCAAAACATTCTGGGTGTCTAGTGTACTGTCACTCGTCTCTGATAAATGACACTTTCATTTTCAAGCTTTCTCTTTCACATTTTATTTTCTAATCATGAAATTCTAAGTCCACTTGAAAGTTGTACACTCAGAACATTCATCAAACATTTATTGAGAAGGTGCAACATGCCAGGCGCTGTTCTAGGCTCTGGGGATACAGGAACAAAAGAGATAAAATTTCCTACCCTCTTGGAGTTTACATTCCAGTTCAAGAGGGACCCAAAGGAGGGAGAACATAAAACAAGAGAGTCTCAGGTTGTAAAGAGCAAATTTGAAATATGATGGAAACTTAATCCGGACAAGGGAGATGAGAAACACACTGAAAACAGTATTTATCACATCTCCATTATGAGCCAAATGTTCATAGAATCACCTGAGACGTTTATTTATGATTCATATTCCTAGGGCCTTTCTTGGCCCTGATCACTTTCTAGGAGTGCGGCCCAGAAATATACATTTTTAACAGCTTCCCTCAAGTGAAGTGATTCTGATGAGCAGTAATGTTTGAGAACACTTCCATAAGAAATATCCTGAAGGAGTGGCAAAATTTGAGGTGGCCTTTAAATATGCTAAATTGCAGGAGAAAGATGGCTAGGAATCCTAATGCCTGATGATCTAAAACAGTTTGTAAATTTAATTCACGACGACCTTAATCTACTTAATTCAAGGTGAAAAAAAAATCACAAAAGCAACTGGTTAAAAAAAATGACATCAATTGGCTAATTTTCTTGCTTTTTGGATCCAAAGCATCATTGCTCTCCAGCTCTTTTTCTTCTGTTTAAATTCAATGAGTTTCTGTGAACTAAAGTGAGCTGATGACTGACCTTACGCAAATTGGGTGCCTTTATCATCTTTAAGCCTATTTTTGAGAATTACTTTGCTTTCTTGGAGGTGCCATATAGAACAGAAGAAAGAGGAAACGGGTTTATGCTTACCTTCCCAAGAAAGAGGCATCAGAAGAGAAGTGACCTCACCTCTATTTTCTTATTCCATTCCACATGCAAATTGGTAGAAGGAGAATGAGAGAGATAATGTTGATGGTATTGACTGTTAACCTAACTTCCAGAAATACTAAGAGTCTCAGTTTTGAAGAAATACATAACAAAGGAAGAATTAGATATTGTCTAATTAGTCAACTCAGGCTGCTATAACAAAATACTGTAGACTGAGTGGCTTAAACAACAGACATTTATTTCTCACAGTTCTGGAAGCGGAGAAGTCCAAGATCAAGGTGCTAGCAGATTCAGTTCCTGGTGAAGACTTTCTTCCTTGCTGTGTCCTCACATGACAGAGAGAGAGAGTTCTGGTGTCTCTCCCTCTTCTTATAAGGGCATGAATCCTACCATGGGAGCCCCATCCTCATGACCCAAACCTAATCATCTCCCAAAGGTCCCACCTCCCAACAACATCAATTGGGGGTTAGGGCTTCTATATATGAATTTGGGGGGACACAAACATTCAGTCCACAATAGATACTAAATCTCTTCATTTGTAAACATAAGAAATTGTCTTGAACTGAATCCTTTAGTCATGGTTCTCAAACTTAGTGTGTGCCAGAATCATCTGGGGAAGTTTTATAGACCCCGTTGCTTTGGCCAATTAAATCAGAATCTTCTCTTGGGATGAAACTCAGGCATTGGGGTTTTCTAAATGTCCCTGGTGGTCCAAGGTGCAGCCAAGGCTGAGAATCATGGCTCTAAAGGCCATAATTGCAGGAGCACTATAAAGACCAACTCATTTGCACTTAATGAAATGGAAGGAATTTTGCCTTGGAGTAAGAGAAGGTAGCTGCTTTCAGAATTTAAGTTGAGTGTTTCAAAAAAAACTGCACAGTTTGCAACAACTCCCATAGATTCCACCATATGCTTTTGCAAACAATTCATTTAATTTAGTAAATGCACCTGAAAATATAAAAGCCAACTACCATATGACGTTTTTCTTTGAATGAGTCTACTAATGATACACCATCCCAGAATGTAAATTCTTGTAGTTTCCTAAGACAAAACATTTGCTCAAGGAAATGCCAACTATGACATATAGGAAGGGAACCTAATTATTGTTGGTGGTGAAATGGCAGGAAATGAAAAATTTGGATTTTTCTTTTTCAATGCATTGGAAAGAAAAACCCAGATCTCTGACACACTAAAGCTGATTATGAAATTACCAGGGCAATAATATGAACAGACACAATGAAAGATCTAGGGCCAGCTGCTAAGTAGACCGTAGCTTTAGAAGGCTATAGTAATGAGCTGAAAATGTCCTTTTTGGCTTCTTCACAATCTTAGCTTCATTTTTGTAAATGAAAGAAGAAAGGAAAGTGTAAGACCTTCCTGCTCATCAGCGTCACAGATGTTTCAAGGTCTCCATGTCTGAGATTAAGTCATTGCAGCCTCAGAGCAGGCTATCTTTAGTGGAGCCAGATCATTTTTAAAAGCTGCCTTATTGGAATATCAGCCTGGATTTAGAAATCATGAGACAGAATAGCCTCTGACCATTCCACAAACTACTCACAGAGTGGCCTGCCTGGTGGGGCATTTTGATAAGTTTGGGTCAGTCAACAACAACATCCTGTGGTCATCACCACAGGGGGAGACTCTCCTTCATCAGGCCCCAAATAGATGGAAAGAAGCTAGTATTGTGCTTCCAGAAAGGTCTGAAGCAGAGAGCCTTCTGGGAAGAGTTTAGCAGATATTGGCATCTTCCCCAGAGCTTTGATGATCTCTTAGAGCAATGACTCAGAAGCAAAAGTTGGGAATAAGGTGGTGGCCCAGTGAGCCAGGGTTTACAGAAAGAAACAAGAAAGGAGCTAAGGCTAATTTTATATTTCTGTGTACTTTATGTTGACTACATCTTTATAAGACATGTTAAGGGACAGGAGACACACTCAAGGGATGAGTCTGGCCTAAGGCCATTGGCAACCCTTAACGGAAATCTTAAAGAAAAGTCAAGGGCTTATGAGCCTCTCTCAGTGAGACCTCAGAAATTTGATGTTCAAGACTTCTCCACCAGGAACACCTACTTTCTAGACTTCTAGTAAGAGCTAGAAAAGTCTGATCAATTGAGTCATGCAAAGTCATCCTAGCCTTTCTCTCATTTTCTCTGAGGCCTCATGTTTTTACCACTTTGTCCAATAGAACACATGCCTTGACTCTTTCATACACACCAGGATATAGGTAACAGCTCAAAAAATTATTTTTATGCATCTCCATAACTTGCTAATGGCCACCTGGAATGTTCCCCTTTCTGAGGGTATTTGTCTTTTAAGCAATGCCTTAACCTGAAGGATTAAGCTCTCTAAAATTTCAGGAATCTGACAACCAGAAAGCCAGATAGAATTGTGAGGGGTCCTAGACAACTAATGGTCTCTGAAATTCTATCGTGAGACTGACGGAGCTGAATGAATTCCATTGGTGTTGTGGTGAGCAGGGAAGGGAGGCCTTGGGTGTCGCACCTCCACAACGTACACACCCACTCTCAGTCACAGTGTGATGAGAGACATGCCCCATGACCAGCTTTTACTTTGCTCCTTGCCCACTACCACTGCCCCAATCTAGGCTCTGTTAGGCCTTTGCCTAAATCCATAGCCTTCAACCATTTTTGTAGAGCATCCTATAGATAGAAAATTATTGAGTAAGCAGCCTCAAGATATGCATGTTTATTTTTTAATTATATATTTTCAAATTCGTTACATAAAACTCAAGAATGAACACTTAGACAAGGTTCATCCTCAGTGATTCTGGATATCACTCCATATTTCAAATAGTCTTCTTGATCACTTTGAATGTAGGTGACTCACTTGGTCATTCATTCCTTCTGTCATTCAGCCAATATTTATTGAGTATCTCTTACGTGTAGGCACAGGAGATTAAAAGATGGCTAAGAAGTTGTTATTTCCTGGGAGATTACCATCTATAACGTAGTTGCCATTGGCCTCCATCTATTTGTTTTTTTACATCATCCTAAAACTCTTTGAGATAATGTTTATGTTTCCATGTATTAAAATTTAAATATTTCATTTTCCAACCTAGAAAATTGCTTTATTCTGATTAAGCCAACACAAGGCAAGCAAGTACAATAAGGTGCCGATTTCTGTAACTGTGCCAATGGTTGGCGCCATCACAGCTGGGTGAAGAAACATAATTTAATAGTAGCTGTCTATAAGACAAGTTCTTGAATTTGTCAGTTGAAATGGATTAACAAATTCAAAGCTGGAGAGTGGGGAAAAGACCAGAAAGAAATTAGCATTCCAGTGTCTGGCTAATCTCGAAAGTCTGAGCAAATGCATAAAGAGCAGAGCAAAAAAATTCTAGAAGGAAACATTGAAGAAATAGTAACTAAACCACAACTCTCATCTTTTTTAACAAATAGGTCATTCTTCCTCGTAAAACTAGACCAGATTTTCAACCTATCCTTTCTCCCAGTGTTCCAAATAAAAATCAATGCAGTGTTCTCCTACCACCAAAATGCAAGAGCATTGGACTGGAATGTTAGAAGATCATACATCCTACTGTACATCCAACTTTTCATCTCACATGTCCTCAATTTTTTTTTCCCCCGAAGCCCCAGTAGATAGTTGTATGTCATAGTTGCACAGCCTTCTAGTTGCTGTATGTGGGACGCGGCATCAGCATGGCCGGAGAAGCGGTGCGTCGGTGCGTGCCCGGGATCCGAACCCGAGCCACCAGCAGCGGAGCGTGCGCACTTAACCGCTAAGCCACAGGGCCGGCCATCACATGTCCTCAATTTTTTCGTGTGTAAATGCCTGCCTCACAGGGTTGTTGACAGAATTGAATGAGATTACTTGAAAGTACTTCCTAGAGGTTTTGGCTCTTAACAATTGTTAGTTTTTTAAAAGAGTGTCTAACTAAGGAGTTTGAGAGGCCTTCATGCTGGGCTTCATCCCACAATTTCACGAAGGAACGATCTATAGTGATTTCCCCATCTTCCAATGCTCCAGTTCGCAATTCACCTGTAGTAAAAACCTTTCTAAGTTGTGGCCAGTTGAAGCTGGTACCAATAACCACATGACAAATCGAGGGTGTTCCCTCAATCTTTCCTTTTCCTGTTGCAAAGGAAAACCAACATCTCTTGAAACTTGATAATGAGAGAGGGGACTTTTCAAGATGGAGTGAGGAACCAGTAGGTGCCCCTACCCAAGGGTTTAGTACTAGATTTGTTTGGCCTAAGTATATACATCCAATAAGACATTGTGACACAGATACAAGCGACTGGAAGCCGTGGTATCCAGTCCTGTCAGAGTCTAACCCAGAGAAAAGCATGCTTGAGGAAACTCTTGAAATATCTAAAAGACAGACTCTTGAAAGAATTCCATCTAGTCTCCCGCAACAATGGATAGCAACTGCTGTGAGTAAAATTCCAGTTCAGTTGATAATCTGAACTGTCTAAAAAGAAAATAGACTGTCCTGGAAAGTAGTCCCCAGTCACTAGAGATATTCAAAAATAGCCTGGAGAGTCGTTGGCTGTGGAAGAATGGCTGAATGAGATGACTTGGAGGATCCTCTGTGATACATGAGTCCTAACTCTGTGCTTTATTTAGTTTCTAGATGTCGTGCGGCTGGTTCATCAGAAGTCCTGGAAAGTGGGGGATATCTTTCATGCAGTCGTTCAGTACTGCAAAATGCATGAAGAGCAGAAGGATGGGACCCCCAGTCTCTTTGACTGGCTCTTGGAACTGGGATAAAGCAGCTATGCCCTGTAGAGTATTCATTTCCTTTATTCCAGCTTAGATTACAGTGGTTTGCTCTAAATGCTCTAAACTCTCTCAAAACATCACATCACATTAGCAGAGCTACAAAAAATCTGCTGTTCAAGTCTACTGCACATGGAATAAATCTGAGGAAAAGCAAGATATAGGTCTGTACAAATCAATACAAGCTGCGGGTGAATGCGAAAGAGCTTGCATTAGAATGCCTGGAAAAACAGAAATTTTAATGGGCCAGAAATTAAAAGCTTACAACTAGGCCCAAACTCCAGGAAAGCTGCACTTGCATATTTTTCATAATTTAAAATAAAATGTAATGTCTCTAATTATGTGAATCAACTGGAAACAAAGTCACTGGTCAAGATAATTTTGTAAACTATGCTGTAACCTTTATTTTACTTTTTTGAGCAGATTAAAGGGCTGTCAGCCCAAGTAAACACTTAAGATATGGGTGAGAAATTTCCAGAACATCGATATAAAAGATTTTCCACTTTCAGACCAATATCAGTGGATATTAACAGAAATGCAAGAGAATATCAATGTCATCTACTGAGATAATTTCATTTATTTTCTGCAACCCACTGATAAATATTCCACATCTCCCCAACAGTATCTGGGTTCCTAGCTAACCAGAAAACTATTGGTATTCAGCTGGGAGAGAGAAAGATTGAAGATTGTCTTGTTTCCATCTCTGTATTACTTGAGCAACATGATTACAGAATTCTTACCTTAAGGGAAAGCTTTCTTATGAAAAAAGTCTTCTGAGATAAAATCTGCTTGTGTATTAAATTATATAAAGTATAAACTTTCATTTTATTTTTATTGTAAATTATGAAGAGAGTGTTATCTTAATATACTGAGTTAGCCTAGAGGTTTATAAAATATGAAGAGATTGTTGTCTTAAGTTATATATTGACACTTGAGCTCAGTGGTTTCATTATAAATGTGTTGGTACCCGTATGGCAGACTTGCTACTCGGATGATATTTATAAAGTCAGATGCAGGATTTGACATAACCAGTTAGGATCATAGACTTTTCCTGATTTAAAGATATTGGCATTTAATTTGGGAAAAAGAAAACCTATCAGATTTAAGTATTTTAATGAGAAATATTTATTCTTTTGACGGATAAAGCTATCTAACTTCTCCCTAATAAGTCTTCTATCCCTTCAACCAAAGGAGCTACACTGGCTTTTATTTTCTTGCTCAAAGAAGGTGTTTATTAAAGATTTCCTGAAATACCATGCTTTTACACTATTTTTAGAGATTATGATGTAATTTTAGACATGAACAAGGCCCCACGGCATCAATGCTGGCCTTATGTGAAATCCACATCTTGAAATGTCAAGAAAGCTTCTTTGTAAGCCATACTTCCCGCCCCACCACCCACTCCAGGAATCTTATCCAGTACTCATTAGGCATTTATTAAAAATAGTCCAAATTTAGGTTGTATGTTTAATTTTACACACTAACCAAATGTCAGATTTTAAAATTTGTCCATTATCTCACACTGAAAGTTCTTTGTACTTCTAAATGGAAAAGGGTATATTTATTTTTTAAACAATTCCAAAACATCGTGTGTAGGCTTTCGTTGTGCTCCAATGAATGTTTACTTATCCTACAAAGCACAAATACTGGATTGTAACCTTGTGATGAAGTTATATATGTTGTACCTAACATTGCAAACTAATCAATAAATTTTTGTTGCCAAATTGTTGATCATTTTTTTCTCTAAGAGCTTAAGCATCTCATAGAAAAAATAGCAACAGTGTGATTCGATGAAGGTAGATATATCCCTTAGGCAAGTGTTGCTGTCTCACTTTCAGTTTTTGAATAAGCAAATGTTCTTTGACTACATTTGTTAGGATCAGTAATATTTATGTAAATCAGCGTTTCTCAATTCTGGCGCTATTTGTATGTGGGGATGGGTAATTCTTTGTTGCTTGTTCCTTGCCTCCTACCCACTAGATGCCAGGTAACCACTTCCTCCCAGTTATTACAACATCACCCAATGTCTCCTGGGGAAAAAAAATCACTGGTTAAGGACCACTGGTGTAAATAATGCATTGAAGGGGCAGAGCCTGAGGCTGTAGGAGGTGTTATGGTAAAGGAGGAAGCTGTAGCCCCTAGTCTGGGGAATCCCAGCAGGAACCTGAAAACCTGGCATTCTTTCCTGCACGCTCCCAAGACCTATGAGCTGTGGATTTTGCAGTAAGTCTTGGGGACAGGAGAAAGAGGTACAAGACAAGCAAGGAGTCTATAAGGATAAACCAACCTAGATGCAAGTAAACTAGAGGTCAACTCATCAAGCTTAGAGGTAAATGGATCAGCTCCAACTGTGAGATCTGCAAGTGTCTCAAGAGTTAGGCAAAAAGGAGTTTTCTTTTAGAGAGAGGAGTGAACAAGAATAGAAAGAGCCAGGTGTGGAGAATGGAATGGACAAGACGAGCCAGTGGAGGTGGCATGATAGAAAAATAGGTTGGAGGACAGTTTCTCCTGAGCTCAGCCTATGCTCAGGAGGAACTCCTTAAGAAGGGGCTATATATGGATCAGGCTGACGACAACGGGTCGAAGTTCAGGGAGAAAGGAGAGAAGATTAACTAAAATTTGGTTAACAAGCATTTTCTTCCAGTTGAACAGTGGATACAAACAGTTGAGCTAATCATCTATGAGGCATAGAATGGGAATTTGGAGGGTCCTTGTCAGAGGTAAACAAAGAAGGCATCCAAGAGTCCAGGATTCAGAGCTGGGAGCCAGCCAGAGGCAAGTCCTGAAAAGAGGCCTCTTTTAGGAATGTGCAAGTTAGAGCAATCCAGGTCTCCTGAGTTAACCCTTTCCTGCATAAGCATTTATCACCATCTTCCTTCTAGCATGGTAAGTTGAATACACGTGTCTCTGTCAATGATCGTAAGCTCCTTGAGGATGGAGCCGTCTTTTGCTCACCCATGGATTCTGCCATATTCCCTAGCACCATGTATTGTCCGCAGTAGATGTTGAATTGAAGTGGTAAAGCTAATGGGATAGCTTTGGATAGCTGAGGCTTTGGTTTGCATCTAATGATGTCTAACCTTTAATTCTAGAAACACAATTTTACTTTAACATTCTTTGGCTTACCGGAGACTGCTACCCGGTATATTAAGCTTCTCAAGATTTTTTGCGAAATTACTTTTGAATTTATGCAAGAGAAACTTTCTATAAAAATTTGCCTTTTATTTTAGTTGCAGAAAAACGTTTGACCACAGGACTGAGAATGTTTTCATGGCACTGGGATGAATTTAAAGGATATTCAGGGCATTGTCAGCAGAACTTGGAGGCCAATTGAGAGCAGATAGGTTTGAATGCAATGGACAGGGGAAAAAAACCATTTGAGCCTTGCTTCCTATCAGCAAAAATTGTCTGTACTCATACAAACAAACAAAATGCTAATCTACTGTTACTGTTGCAACAATCCTTTGACCATTTGAATTTTTCGTTTTCTGAAATTATTCCCTCAAAAATGCCCCCCTTGGCAGTCCCATATCCAGTTTCACATGCTTCTTTTCAGTTTTCACATCTCCTTCCGAGTTCTTCCCTTTCTGTACTTCAGAGATGGCCTTTCATTGAATACTTGTCAGCAGTTATTTATTTGCCTTTGGGAGATTCCCACTGCTTTGTTGAACTCTGTCCTATCGATTCCTTTCCTCTCTGCTCTGCCTGTTTCTGGCCCAGAATGTGGCAGAGATTCCAGATTCTACCGTGACAGTCTAAGCACCACAAAACCCAGGTGCAAAGATTGTTTCACAGCAGATGTGTTGTCCCTGGGCTGAACACCTGGCCCAAGTCTTTATACATACACAACACATCCTGCTCTTGTCTCTTCACAAGCAACAGCATGTGGCACAGATAAGGTAGGAACAAGAATTTCTCTTCTTATAGAGGAAAGCAGAATGAATCGCCATTTGTTGAGATAGAATGAAGGTATATGAAACCAGGAAAACCTCTAGTTTTAAGTGCTCTGGATTCTTCTCCATGACCATGTATGCCATTGGTGAAGGTTACTCTTGCTTACTATTTCAAGCAACAGGACGGTTATTTTAAACCTAGCAACATTTTTAGTGATAAAGGTGGCAGGTCACATATTGACCTTTTATGAAACCCATAGAAATGTCTAATAAAGCCTCACTAAATTAGATCAGTTATTTCCTTCTTCCTTCTTATTTGACGTCAGGATCTTCTTTTAAAATTTAAGTTCAGGGATCTAGTAGAAAAAGCAGTAATTTACAGTCCTGGCTGCATGTGCCCTCCAGCATATGGCTAAATGTTTCTGAAACGTTTTGTTTGTTAATATAACAAATAAAGTATGCAGATAATTGATATATGAGATCACTTTCAACTGGAACATTCTACAAATTGCCATTTGGCAGAGAGAAGGGTAAAGGTGATGTCAATGTGAGGAGCAAAGCTATTGTTGTATAGAATTCCGTGTCTCAGGAAAATAAAAATTAGGAGAGGCCTCCTATTAAACATCAAGCAGTAGTTTGTTTTTTTTTTTTTTCCTAAATGCTTGGGGCAAGATGCAAGAAATCAAATTTTGAACAATTCTGGATAAAGAAGTGAAGAAAAGTTTGAGAGTATTCAGAGAGACAAAGAAAAGTGTAGTTATAATTCTTAACATTTTTGTGGTATAGATTGTTTTCAAAATCTGAGGAAAAGAGCACAGACGCAAAATTCAGCAATTATCTGTACAGTTTCAGGGAGATTATATATGTCATTTTCATAATCCTGCTCTGGACTCTACATCGCTACAAAGTAGAGCCCCTGTCTTCTTCATTTGCCATCACCTTCCAGACCCTCCCTCTGGTGCTCAATCTATTTTGGTCCCTAGTGATCCTCAATAAATGTCTGTTTAAAGAAACCCCGCCCTCCAGGAACTCATGTATTTATGAAGAAAGCATGTCATAAAGGTCAGATTCTAACCGAGAAGAACACCATTTTAAGAACATCGTTTCTTTTTTTGTAGAGTATGTCCTCATCAAGGAAAGGAAGGAATGAACGAATGAATGAACGAAGAAGGGAGGGAGGGCAGAGAGGGAGGAAGGAAGGAAGAGGAAGGGAAAGGAAGGGAGAAAGAAATCCATGTAACTCTTTGAGAAATATAGTACTTTTAAAGCAAAAAAATTCTAAAGCCAGCAGAAGTACAGAGTTGAGTTTATATAACATATGTCACAGCTAATATATGACAAGAAAAATGTCCACATTGGCTGCTTTATGCTTAGTCAAAGCCTTGGGCCCCATTCATGGCTCCTAAGGAGGCTCCCATTCAACAACAAAGGCTTCTTCTAGTTCCTTCTCAACTGCTGGGGGACGGAGGTCCTGATGTTGATCCCCTAATCAAACCATGTGATTTTGTTTTTCTTGGGTCTAGATTGCTGAAAACAGAGGTAACAGTTCTAACCACCTGCTACTCAAAGCAAATGAAATGTATTACTGTTAATTAAAAATGCACCCAAAGAAGGAATATTTTTCAGTTATAAAAAGAAGGAAATCCTGCCATTTGCAACAACCTGGATGGACCTTGAGAGCATTATGCTAAGTGAAATAAGTCAGACAGAGAAAGACAAACACTGTATGATCTCACTTATACGTGGAATCTAAAAAAAAAAAAAAAACACTCATAGAAAAAGAGATCAGATTTGTGGTTATCAGAGGTGGGGAGTGGGAGGAGGGGGAATTGGATAAATGTGGTCAAAAGGTACAAACTTCCAGTTAAAAGGTAAATAAGTACTAGAGATGTAATGTACAACTTGATGATTATAGTTAACACTGCTATATGATATATTTGAAAGTTGTTAAGAGAGTAAATCCTGAGAGTAGTCATCACAAACAAACATTTTTTCTTTTTCTTTTTTTTCTTAATATCTATATGAGGTGATGGATGTTACCTAAACTTATGTGGTAATCATTTCACAATAAATCAAATCATTATGCTGTACACTTTAAACTTATACAGTGCTGTATATCAACTATACCTCAATAAAACTTAAAAAAATGTACCAATTACAATGGTTAAGATAGTAAATTTAATGTCATTTCTTTTTACCATAATAAAAAAAAAATTCAAAAATGCACCAATTACAACAGAACTCCCAAATATACTCTTAAGAAATAAGAAGCCGTAATATCCTATGCCCTTAACAACCTGTTAGTGTCTGGCTGAGCATTTCTTAACATTGCAGTACAGGCCTTGGTAGGCCCAGAATCCAACTTGCAGAAAAGAGAGACAAGAAAAGGAAGTCAGCAGAATGCTTGGCATTCTGACAGCATTCATATTTAGCCATTCATTCCACAAACATTTATTCGGCACCAGCCGTAAAAAGCACTGTTCCAGATGACACAAGATAATGCAGCAGAGAACAAACAAGGTACTTGGCATTTTAGAATTCCCGTTCTAGTGAGGCATACAGGTGACAAGCCATAACAAAAATACAATATATAAAATAAATTTAATTGATCTTATATCGTCAGTGAAAAATGATGGAAAAACATAATTAAAAACCCATGAGGGTTAGAGTGATGGGACGTGTTCATGTATATCATTCTTAATCCCAGTGGTTCCAAGTTCCTCTTTAGGTAAATTGAAAGTTTTTGAAGTCAAAAATTATCACCTGAGATGGCCCTTGACCATTTATTCTATTCATTAGTCAATATAAACATATGATTCAGGGTACTAAGTGAGGAGGTGGTGACAAAGTTGGCTATTGCCTACACTTCAGCAACCAAGAGAGCTGAGCTGGCTTGTTACCATGGCAACATTGACAGATGCCTCATGGGCAATGGTGATACCCAAGGTTGAAGAGGTAACTGTACTCCCAAGAAGAGAGGTGTGCAGGGAGCCAGTACATCCCTATTCTTTGGGCAGTTTTTCCTCTCACCACATGTCTCTCAGGCTATGTATTTTCCACCCTCAACTAAGATCCCAATACATTCCCTGTGACGCTTTCTGAACCGTCTCCAGCTCTTACTGTCCCCTCCCCACATGTTGCATTTCCTTGCCCTGCATGAGCACACGGATTGGTGACACATGAGCACACTGTTGCCTGAGGCATAGAGTCCTGTCTTTCAGAATGTCAATGCTGTCGTCATCAGAACTCCTCTGTCTGATGAATAAATAACATTTAAAAATCAATGAATTTATTCCTGGGAGAAAATGAATTTTCCAGACGCAGCATGGAAGTTTGGGCAAGCCCTTAAGTTGGAAGATGGTGACACCCACTAATGAGCATCTGACAGAAGTTCCAGCCTGGTCAACTTCTAACGATTCTAGAAATAGAGGACAGCCTTGGCAAGAATCTCTCCAGTGTTAATCAGCCCACATTTTACTAAAGATTTCTCCCCCTGTGCTTCCTGTCCAGGCCCATATGGTTCACTGGAGTGTGGAGAGAAATTATGGACCCAATTCTGTAGGTAAGGAAATTGACATTTAGAAGTGTGAGGGGACCGGACCAACATAGTAAATAATAATAATAACACAATGAACATTTATTGAACAATTACTCTATGTGCCAGACACTATTTTAAGTGATTTATGTGTATTAACTTTTATAATCTCCAAAACAGCCCTATGAAGTAGGTATTATTATTATCATTTCATTATATGAAAGATCTGCAACATGGTGAGAGCAAGTAGCTTAAGGTCACAGAACCAGAAAGAGGCAGAGCAGGATTCATCCCAGTCAGATTAACTCTAGAGCTTGCACTCTTAACTTCTGCTGCAAGGTTTTAAATTGGCCTAAATTGGAAGCATCAGAAGTAAAAGAAGTCAAAAGACAGATAACACAGAGGGAAAAAGAAGCAGAGTCACAAAGCACAAATCATCCTTTGTCAGCTCAATCATATATTTTCTTAGTTACCATTGCTCTCCCAAAATAAGGAGAGAGAACAACGAACAAAACTCTTATTACTTACTTGACACTGACAGCAATTAAGGCTGGGAAAGTGGAGTTGATGACTATTTAAAAGGCTGGGTTGAAAGAACCCCCATGCAAGGAGGCTACCTATACTTCTAGATCGTTCACATAAGCTGCCTCCAAGCAAATACTTCATTTTATTGCAAAATGTAAAGATGTCCTCAATCTGGGTGAGCGCCAGGTTATGAGATGTTTTCCAAAACTTTAAAATCACAATGAAAATTTCTTCTTAAATCACCAAAAAAAAATGTGTTTGGTTTCTCTTATAATGCTTTTAGAAGCATTTTTAAGATGCTATGTTTAACTTTTTAAAATGTTATATTATATAACATCTCAACCAATAATGCTGTGCCACTCATCTGTTCAAAATGAAAGATAAACAGCAAACTAAAGAACAGAATCGTTCAATGGACCACAGAGGAAGTGTGCACCAGCCAAATTTTCAGCATGGGAAGAATGAACATCACAGACACACTGGGAGATGAATTTTAAATTCTGTTTTTAGAGCTTGACTCCAGGAGGCAGCAAGAAAAAATTAAAAGGAGGGTATTTTCAAAGTAACAAATGCCAAGGCTGACTCATGATGGGTCTGGGAATTAGAGGAATCTTCTCTCAAGGCAGGCCAACAAGGAGAAGAGTACGGATGACAAAGTGACCAGAGCACCCAGGCCTATTGGTCATCAATTATATGCTGGAAGTGACACCTGCCCTTTCCCAATCTGGGCGTGAGTGACTCCCCCTGACTGTGAGGAATGGAGGAGATCCTTGGCATGGAGCATCCCAAAGGAAATTGTCAACAATGCTCAGGGCCACATGGGTCATTGCCAAGATGGAAACAGATAATTACCACATATGATGGCCTCTATGTAGCGGAGAGTTTTAGTGGCCTAGTCAGTAGCATCCCTTCTCCCTCTCTTCCTTACCTGATTTTATGTGGGAATCTACCTTTCTCTACATAAAACCATGTGGTGCAGGAGAAGCTCATTCCATCCCGGGGCCCAAGATGGGTGCAGACTGGACGAAGCCCATCGGAGCCCAGCCTTCTCTCATTGAAACACTTACCAGTTCAGGGGTGAATATGGGACCCAAATTGGTCCAAACTGAAGGGAAGGAATTATATAGAGGGCTCTCACACACACACTCTCTCTCTCTCCAACCCCTGACAAGCATTGAACAGGAAAGCATTTCTCTGGCTGCTTCTGGCAGCCAACTTGCAAATATGAATGGTTTATTAAACAGTCTGAAATACATGAGGCAAATAAAAACGCGATGCATTTTAAAATTTCTTCAACAACAAGGTCAACTGTTTGGTCAAATTTCTTTTTGCCTCCCTATTATGAATCTAGGGAAGATCTCATATTTCCAGCCACTTTGCAAAAATCGCCAGCCAGTCTAATCCAATTCATAGCTGGTTCTCATGTGTGATTTAAAGCTCTGTTCCCTTTTCCTAAGCACCAGCTAGGCTTTGGCCTGAGAGCTCGAACTAGGAAGAGGGAGAATGTCTACTCTTTTTGTTTTCCTCCTCTACATTTTCTGGTTCTGTCTCCATTGGTGTGGAATGGGCACTGGGGGGAGGGAAGGGAGGCAGGGCAAATGTTTCTTTCTTTATCTGGAGGTGCAACTGCAATTCTCTGTTGACCATGATGGCTTCTCTAGTTAATATCACGCTGCTGGCAATGCCCGCCTTGGGGCAAGAATCCAAACATCTGCTCTCCCCATGGAACACATGTGTGAGTGTTGTGGAGGGCCACGTGGGTCACTCGTTTAACATTTCTCTGAAATGAGAGAGACAACTCCAACGCCAGCATTATCTCTTCTTTCTGCAGTGAATGACTCACCCCCATTTCCATTTCCTACCCTCTCTCTCTTTCTCTCCTCCTCCCATCCAAAGCCTCTTGCTCCTGGTTCCCAACACCCAATAGGTGTGGTACCAGCAAAACAGCTCCAGCACAGTCACCCACCACCACATCTGCGGTAAACTTAGGCAAACTCATCAGACTGAACAGTAAGAATCTTATCTGCACCAAAGCTGTCCCTCTTCCCCCCTCGTCTCAGCTGGGTCTTCTCTCTGGAATTTTCTTCTCTGTTCAAATGTGCTTAAGGTAAAATCATCAAGTCTACTATCTAAATAGGCAGCCAATAATAAGAGCAAGTAAACCAGAATTCCTTCCTTAAGGGATGATCTTGATGTCTCCTCCCTTGATTTCAAGGAGAGGGAAGGAAAAATACCCTCCCTCACAAGGAGGAGAAGGATAAAGGCACACGCTGATGACCCACTAGTCATGCAGCCAGGAGCAAAAGATGATGGCTGAAATGGCTTAAGAAGTTCATATCTGAAGCTATGTTCTTCCCATTTCTAGTGGTCAATTTTGGCCAGAGAAATAGTGACAACCAAGAAAGAGATGATTTCAAAATTGGCCAGCTAAATAGGAGACAACTGTTGCTTTCCTTCTCCTTCCTTTCCACACCAACTTGTTGGAGTAATTGAAACCAAGAAAGCAGGACCAGCTACATAATTTGCAGACCTTAGTGCAAAATGAAAAAGCAGGGCCCTTTGTTCAAAAATTAAGAATTTCAAGATGGCAACAGCAGAGCATTAAACCAAATGCAAGGTCTTTATCAGTGTGAGGCCCTGTGTGACTGCATGGATTGCATGGCCCAGTGGGTCCAGAAGGCAGGGTATTGAGCCAAAGAGGACTATTCTCAAGACTTAAGATCTCATGGAGTTTGCCTTATTAGGTTTTGGACTTGCTTAGGACCCATCATACCTTCCTTCTTTATTTCTCCCTTTTAGAACAGAAATGTCTATCCTATGCCTGTCCTACCATTGTATTTTGGAAGCACACAACTTGTCTGGTATCACAGGTTCACAGCTGGAGAGGAAGTGTGCCTCAGGATGAACCTTTTTTTTTTTTTTTTGCTGGGAAAGATTTGCCCTGGGCTAACATCTGTTACCAATCTTCCTCTCTTTTTTATTTTCTTCCCCAAAGCTCCAGTACATAGTTGTATATTCTAGTTGTAAGTCCCTCTCTTTCTTCTATGTGAGCTGCTGCCACAGCATGGCTACCAACAGACGAGTGGTGTGGTTCCACACCCAGAACCGAACCTAGGCTGCCAAAGCAGAACATGCTGAACTCTAACTGCTCCATCATCAGGGCTGATTCAGGATGAATCTTACCTCAAGTCTCATCCATATCTAATTTAGATAATATTTAGATGAGACTTTGGACTTGAAACTTTAGAATTGATGCTGGAATGAGTTAAGACTTTGGGGGCTGTTGGGATGGAATGAATGTATGTTTTCATGTGAGAGGGACATAAATTTTGGGGGTGCTAGGAGCAGAATGCTATGGACTGAATATTAGTGTCCCTCCAAAATCCATACATTGAAGCCTAAATCCCCAGTGTGATGGTATTTAGAAGCAGAGCCTTGGGAGTTAATTAGGTCATGAGGGTGAATCCCTCATGAACGGGATTAGTGGCCTTATTAGAAGAGACACGAGAGAGATGATCTAACTCTCTCTGTTCTCCACCATGTGAGGATATAACAAGATGGCCATCTGCAAACCAGGAAGCATGCCCTCACCAGACACCAGATCTGCTGGTGCCTTGATATCAGAATTCCAAGCCTGCAGAACTGTGGGAAACAAATGTTTGTTGTTTAAGCCACTTAGTCTATGATATTCTGTTATAACAGCCTGAACTGACTAAGACAACTCCAGAGACCCTTGATGCTCCCATCTGCCTTTCTACTCTCTCACACACACATTCTGAGACAGAGAGATATTATTGGACAGGAATAGGGTCACAGTGAGATAGCTTGAGGGATGAGCTGGGGAATAATGACTTTGAGGTTCTGTGTGGCCTGTACCTTAAAGCCCAGCTCAGATTTGGAAGAGCAGAAATGGAAGAACTGTAGGGAAGATAATTCTAAGCAAAAGGAACAATGTAGGCAATAGAATGGGATATCAAAGCCAAGACAATAAAGGACACAGAACTTGGGAGAATGGGAGGACTTAGGATTTGGGAGTGATTGGAGCCAAAACGTGGAAGTTCTTGAACATACAATACAAGATATAGGGTCCATCCAAGCAATGTGGTGTTTTATGCACATTTGTTTCAAAAGTAGGTTACTTGTATTTTTTTCTAGTATTTTGAATATAGGCAAACTATTGCTATAATTCTAGATACATGGAGTAGCTTAAAATATGACGTGAATTCTGTGATTCAAGTCATACTTAAATAAGTGAGAAAATTCTGGTAACATCTGCTTTATTCATGATAAGAAAGGGCAACAGCCAAAGGAATGCTGGATTTGGGATAAGAGAGTCTAGTCTTGCATCTCATTTGCCACTGAGCATCTGTGTATCTTTGGGAAAATCATTTACCTTTCTGAGCCTCAGTTTATTCGTCTGTAAAATGAACATCAATATACCTTCATTAGAGGATTGTTGTAAGTATTTGGTTTGACAACATTCACAAACATGCTTTGTAAGCAGCAAAGTGCTATCCAAGGAACAGTGTCAATGTTATTCCTGAATCCTAGACTCTGTTTTGGAAAGGTCACCCCAATTGCTACCTGCTTAAAAAATAACATATGAGTTACAGAGGCAGAATTAAAACAGGCTGAAGTATTTATAAATCTAGTTTTTAGCCGGGTAAAGCATACCTTTGACAGATGATTCTCAGGTGAAGATTTCAAGTGTCAAGTTTGTGGACCCATGAATAGAGCCTATAATTGAAGGTCGTCAACTTTAGCTTGAAGTAGAGTTGTTAAGATCTTGGAGAACGTAAGTAATATATTTTAAATGAAACTTTTATGTAATACTTCTGCATTTATAGTCTGGTTCTCTATATTTTCCCAGTCTCATATCTCAGCTCCACAAAAATACAGGTCTCTGCTTCATTTTGAAAGGGTGTTGATAGTAAAACAATTATGTAATCACCTTACGTATGACATAGTTCCTGTGGTTTTAGTGGACATGGATTTTAGATATTATTTACTCCAGCCATAATGGTTCCTTGCCCACAAATGATCCATGATCTTGGGGAACCTTACACAAGCTGCTTTTCCTGCCTGGAATACACATTCTCCTATCACAGACACTTAATAGTGGCTCTTCTGGCATCTCTTTGTCCCATCCCAACGACTCCCAATTTCCATACTTATATCTGTTTGCTTAAAGGGAAACTAATACCTTCCCAGCCTCCAAGGGTTGCCACTTGACCTAGGCTAAGCCAGTCACTGCTTTCTATTTCCTTGGCCACAGTGGTTGATTTAGGGGTAGACACAAGACTGAGCCTAGAGAGTTAAGCAAGCATTGATTGACTATTGTAGTCTAACTAAATAGATCTGTCAGGATAAATGGGCTTATTTGTTTATTTATTTTTATTTTTCCCATTTTTCCAACTTGTTCACTAAGTATTTGTGGTATTATATATGATTCTATTGAAATGAGGTTTCCTGGGATAAAATTTATTCCTCTCTAAATATTGGAAAGATCATTCTGATAATTTTGGTTTTTTTGGTGAGGAAGATAGGCCCTGAACTAATATCCACTACTGATCCTCCTCTTTTTGCTTGAGAAAGATTGTCCCTGAGCTAACATCTGTGCCAATCTTCCTCTATTTTGTATATGGGATGTTGCCACAGCATGGCTTGATGTGCAGTGCGTAGGTCTGCACCCAGGATCCAGACCCGCGAACCCCAGGCTGCTAAAGTGGAGCAAGCAAACTTAACCACTACGCCACCAGGCCAGGCCGGCCCCCTGATAATTTTTTTAAGCAGTTCAATTAACATTGGAACTCAGAAGTCAAGAAATTGATTAAATATCTCTCCAAAGAATTCTCTTGGTATTTTTCCGTGGAATAAAATGTGCTTAAGCCAGCACCTCTCCTCTAGTAACTGGTAGCCCTAAAATCTGTTATAAGAGATGCCCAAAAAAGCACCATGAAGATCATATCAAACCAACTTGATTAAGTCATTGCAATAATTCATGCCTCTAAGAAGAATTGTCCTTAGTTTACATCCAGCTTTCTATTATTCTGATAAGGTGATTTTTTTAAACAGCCACAGGTTATTGAGCAGTGTCTGTTGACACTGCTATTGAGCACTTTAATCTGAGTGGCATTCTGACATCTTTGGTCAAAAGTGTTTGGTGCAAGTGATGCTATGTGATTTCCAGGCTAGATAATTAAACACATTAAGTTTCTGCCTGGTGCTCTTGTGTACTCACTGCAAGGAAATCCAGTTGCCATAGAAAAAATCAGATTAACCTGAAATCACCATGCTGGAGAGACCAAGTGTAGGAATTCTGAATCCCAGTGAACCTAGCCTTCAAGTCATCTGGCCCAGGCACCACACATCATGGAGCAGAGACAAACCATCCCTGCTGTGTCGTATCTAAATTCCTAACCCATGTAATTTTTTTAGCATAGTAAAATTACATGCCACTAAGTGGTTTGTTATATACCATAGTAACAAGGAAATTTGCCTTTATTCCTCTTCAAGGATAGATTTTAAGATTTTTCTTTGATGCATTTCAGCTACTGTATCTAAGTATACCTTTCTTTTTATTATATTTAGGATTCAGTAAACTTCTTGAATCTGTGATGGGTGTCTTAAACAGTTCTGGAAAATTCTCAGCCATTACTGTTTCTGTACCATTCTATCTCTTCTTTCTTTCCCTATTTCCAATTAGACACGTTAGACATTTACACTGTGTCTTCTGTTTCTTGCCCACTCTTATGGTGTCTCTCTATGCTAGATAATTTCTTCTGATCTATCTTCCAGTTTACAAATTCTCTCTTTAGCAAACTCTGCTGTTGAACTCATCCATCGTGCTTAAATTTCAGTTACTGTTTTTCAGGTGCAAAAGTTGTATTTTTTAATCTATTATGTAACTTTTTATAGTTTTCTGTTCCCTACAAATATTTCCAAGTTTTATTTTTAAAAAAATTCTTTATATATAATAAGTATGGTTGTTTTATGGTTTGTGTCCGATAATTCCTAGATCTGAAGTCACATTGAGTCTATCGCTATTGTCTGTTGTGCTACTGGTTTTCACTCATTTCATCTTGGTTCCTGGTGCATCTGGTATCTTTGATAAAATACTGGATATTCCATTTGGAAAAACTATTTGTATAAATAATTTTAGGCCTATGATGATGAAACCTTCCCCTGGGGAGGATTTTTGTTTGCTTCTGCCAAACAGACATCTGAGAAGTCTCAGTCTAGACTTCCTTAAGCTTATTTTGTATTTTACCCAGTTCTTTTAGTTGTTTCATTGGAGGTTTGATCAAAACTACATAGCTCACCATTACCTAAAGCATAAATTCAGGGGATGGTAGATAGAGACCAGAGCTTCTCAAACTTTAAGATACATACAAGCCACCTGGTATCTTGTTAAATGGTGAGACTGTCAAAAGGAATGCTGATTCTGATTCCATAGGACTAGGGTGAGAACCAGAATTCTGCCTTTTAACAAGCTCCCAGATGATGGAAATGCTAAACTTTGAATAGCAAAAAGGTAGACATGTGTAAAGCTGGATGGGAATATTGAGTGGGAGTTGGGAGGATTAAAACTCATGATAGAACATATTCCAAGTGTATTTTTTAAACAATATGCTGCCTAAAATCAAACATGTTTGAACATTTCTTTATAATATATTAGATATACAAGTACTGGAGAGATTGAGGCATGTCTGAGAGAACGGATGCAGTGGTATTCTCAATGGCACTCTGATTTCAGTGGAGATGATTGGCAAGGAGTGAGATGTTTATGAGTTAGACTGAAAAAGATGACAGAGAATAGTATGAAATCTGCCCCCTACATTAGTCCCCATGATCAGGTGTCTAAGCCCGGTGGAGGATGGATAATAAAAGCTGATTAAAAGCAGATAAAAGTTGAGGGAACCATTTTCATAGGGAACTATGTGAGCCATAGGGGAATAAATAGAAGGCCATTTTACCATCATCAGGCCTTGCAGCTTTGGAAGCTGTGACTTGTGACCTATCCTCAGTAACTGGTGAGCAGTAGACAGATTTGCAGAGTGCCTAGTCCCCTTCAAGTTCAAGGACATAGTCAAGGCAGTCCAGAACACAATACCATGAGTAAATTCAGCTGTCAAGAAACACTTCCAGGGACTCCTAGAAGTAATTAGGAGAGATTTTTATTTATTATTTATTTATTTTTATTTTTTATTATTTTTTTCCTTCTCCCCAAAGCCCCAGTGCATGCCTGTATACTCTAGTAGCAAATCCTTCTAGTTCTTCTCTGTGAGCCGCCACCACAGCATGGCAATTGACAGATGGGTGGTGTGGTTCTGTGACCGGGAAACGAACCCAGGCCGCTGAAGTGGTGAGAGCGTCAAACTTTAACTGCTAGGCCCTCAGGGCCGGCTCAGGAGAGACTTTTAAATGGAGGTCAGTCAGGATACAAATGAAGACAAAAATGCAGTGGAATTTGAGCAACTACTATTAATATTGACCTTATTTGAGATACGTATATATACACACATATATACACATACCTTTTTAGCATCTAGAGGCCATATACATTAAATTCCAAAATGAGGGGTAATTCTTAACTAAGGGAGGTAACATGGTGTCTTGGAAAGTGTGCAATATTTTTAAGCAGAACTTTTAGGGTTCAAATCCCTGCTCTGTTGTCACTAGCGGGGTCACTTTGGGTCAGTTGCTTAGCTTCTTAAATTCCAGGGAGTTTGTGACGTTTAAAAGTGACAACCTTTACAAATTACTTTCTACATATTAGATATTAATGATAAATGTAAGTATCTTTACTTCCCCCTTCCCTCTGTACCAACAACTTAATATATCTAAATCTCAAGTCACAGTTTTATCCAATTAGGATTGTAATGACAGAAGATCTGAAATATTTGGACAAGAGATGCTCCGAAAATCCATAGCTACTGTGTAAGAATTCAAAGCAGTGGAAATACAAGTCCTCTTACTTCTCCTCACTCCATTTTTAGAAAAGTGATGCACTAGGCTCGGAGCAATGAGTTATTTGATCACACCATTCTGAAGTTGAGGCAAACAGACTTGGGCTAATTAACTAATAAATTTTATTCTTATTTAATAACCAAGGGAAGAGATAATCTTTCCATATCCTCAAAGTAGGTCATTCTCAGGTTCTTTTTAATACAAATGTGGTAAGCACAATTGATCAAAAAGTTTTGTTATTTAGAGAAGACATAAATGCCAAAATATGAACATAATTTTCCCCTATATTCTCACTCTGACCAGTTCAGACATATTTATTAATAATCACTTGTGAAAACATAATTCACAAAGCCGACCTTCCTAGAACAATAGTGCATTTACTTATCTCAGCAAGACCACATGCTGGTGCTCATCCAGCATCCCTGGAAATAATTATTCAGCATCATCATGCTAAGTTTAAAATCATAATTCACTTTAAATACTGAAAAGTACACTTTCAAATTAGCCTATCAAAATGCCCCCAATTAACAAAACTCTGAACTCAAAGAAGAATGCTTTTTTTATACTGGAAATTGTTATTGTGGGCTTAGGAAAATGTATTTTATAACAGATTCTCAGTTGAGCATGCAAATGTTGACAGCTCCAGAATTCCCATATAGGAGGGGCAGTCTAGTAGGAAAAAGAGCTTAGCTTGCAGTGAAAACATACTGACATTATAGATCTTTTATGTGGATTTGAAGGAGCTTTTGGCAAGGGAGGTGGGGCTTTAGCCTCCCAAGCCCACTGGCATTCTTGGCCTGCAAATATATTTTCTTTCATGGAAAACAACGGGTGGCCCTTATGAGGATACCTGGCCAGTAGCACAGTCATGCGTCACTTAACGACAGGAATATGTTCTGAGAAATGTGTGGCTAGGTGATTTCATCATTGTGCAAACATCAGAGAGTGGACTTACACAAACCTAGACGGTATAGCCTACTATACACCTAGGCTGTATGGTACTAATCTTATGGGACCACCATCGTATATGCGGTCCATCGTTGATCAAAATGCCTGTTATGTGGCTCATGACTGTAGTTTCAACTCTCATCAATTATTCCAGTAAAGGAGAAAAATATGTTGGAGTTGAAGGCTGCCATTTGAAGATCCTTTTTTGGTAATAAAAGAGAAAGTGTAATTGGTTTGTGTGTGCCTCTCTGTCCAGATATCAGTATGAACACAGAGAGAAAATCTAAAGATTGTTAG
Source organism: Diceros bicornis minor (assembly GCF_020826845.1). Classification (NCBI taxonomy): domain Eukaryota; kingdom Metazoa; phylum Chordata; class Mammalia; order Perissodactyla; family Rhinocerotidae; genus Diceros; species Diceros bicornis. The sequence goes on along the minus strand of NC_080776.1, from coordinate 17,036,703 downwards.
GCTCGGGCAAAAGTATAGAAGTGTTAACTTGTACAATCCCACATAAAATATCATTTAAGGGCACTGTAAGGATAGCTTAATCCTTTGACAATAGAGTTGGCTGCCTGACAGATTTAACTTGAATGCCACTTTAGTTGCTAAACAAACACTTAAGCATCACTGTACCCAGCCACTCTGGGAACCCCAAAGCTAAGCACAAGGTCACTGCTCCCCAGAAAAGCATTCTTGTTTACTAGTAACTACAATACACAAAGACTTGTCATGGCAAATGACACACACATTAAGGACTATAGAAGTTCTTTTTACCTCCTTTTCTTCTCTTTTCTCATAGTCAATGATATCTTTTCTTCTATTTTTTCATGTTCAATTTTATGATTACATGAAGTGTTTGCGTGTGTGTGTATGTGTGTATATGAGTTTGATATTTCCTATGAAGAAATGCTAGCTCTTGATACAAAATGGTCCATGCAGAATTATGGCAGAAGCACAAACAACACTACATGATCCACTGCTTCAAACTGGAGACTTTCATCAGAATGACAGCACAAAAGGACAATTTTCCAGCAGGGCTCTGTCACAGCTCATTGGTCAGACCAGGCTGTATCCGAAAGTCCTGTTATTCATCTGCCTCCCTTATTTTAACTAAAGACTTCAACCCAGATAAAATTATATCCTTTCTGATGGTTGATCTTTTAATAATATACACAAGGGACTGAAGTTTACCAAAAGAGATTGCCAAAGTAATTTAGAGTAGCTTTCTTTAACAAACGTATTTCCGAGGCTGGCCCAGTGGCATAGTAGTTAAGTTCGTATGCTCCGCTTTGGCGGCCTGGGGTTCGTGGATTCAGATCCTCAGCACGGACCTAGGCACCACTTATCAAGCCATACTGTGGCAGCGACCCACATACAAAATAGAGGAAGACTGGTACAGGTGTTAACTCAGGGACAATCTTCTTTGCAAAAAGAGGAAGGAAAAAGAGGAAGATTGGCAACAGATGTTAGTGCAGGGCCAATCTTCCTCACCAAAAAAAAAATTTTTTTTTGAAAAAAAAAGAGAAATGTATTTCCACATGGTAACTCATTTGTCATTGTGTTTTTGATAGAGTTAAATATTTAAATTATATTTAAAAATCAAAACTTTACATTTGTCAAGCTATATATCTGAAAAGCAAGCAAGGCACCTTCAGCTGAAAATTTCTTTGAATTTACACTAAGCCCCTCTTTGATGTATTTCCAAAGTAATTCAATCAAAGAGACATGAGCTAGGCCAAAAAACAAAGTCAGGAGGCCCAAGTTCAAATATTTCCTAGAACGCTTCATCAGTCTTGACTTAATTTGCTTTTAGGTGGTACCATCTCAGAAATGGCAAAGCTGAATTTATGCAAAAGAGAGTATATCAAATTCCTGTAGCAAATTGGAAGAATTAACGAGTACTTCAATCTTCCTTTTCTTTGAATAGATCTAAAAAAAAAGTCATTCAGGGTGAAACAAGTTAAGATTCAGTTAGGTAGTAGAAGAAAGTCGCAACCATTAAGCAAATATTTGAGTAGAGTGATATGTGCAAGGCCCTGGACTGCAAAGATGCTGGCAGCTCCATGTCTCAAGCCAAACTAGAGTCCATCAAATGTATGACTTCCAAGCCAGAAGAAGGAAAAGTAAATGCTGTTAACCACCTGACCTTGGCCACTGCCTTGATTTGCGTATAGGGTAACTGCTGTAAATCTATTTGACTGCATTATTCATAGATGACGTCTTCTATACTTGTACTATCCAATATGGTAGCCATTAGTCACGTATGGCTATCGCGTACTTGGAATGCAGCTAGTGTGACTGAGGAAGTGAAATTTTGATTTTACTCATTAATTTGATTAATAATACAGAGTTGACACAAAAATTAATGAATTAACTTGGGCAAATGTAATTTTGATACAGAAGCTTTTGCTTCAAAGTCAAATCAATTTTTCCAATAAAGATAAACCAGGTCTGTCAATGTGGGTACAACTATGAAAGGAAAATGATTATTTGGTACTCAGTATTGGGCAACTTTCAAATATGGTTGGAACAACTTAGATATGTGCATCTAACTTTTCACCTGGAAATTTTATGAAACCTAAATATAGATCAAGTATTTGCAGTGCAAACCTAGCGTCTGAATAAAGATGTGTCTGCCCTCATTGCCACTCTGCTATAAAAAAGTTCTCATTCTCATTTGTCCTGAGGAGAGGGTTCATGGAAAGTTCACCCTCTGGAAGTCTCTGTTAGTGAATCTCTCTTACGAGATGGTGATACCTCATGCAGCTGGCACTGGGAAATGCAGAAGCTTGCAGGTCACTGGTAAGATTCGTGGGAGGCCCTGACCTCAGAGCAGATTGTCTTCCTTTCCCAGTAAAGCCTCTCTTCTTCAGAGCTGTGCAGATCTGGGACATGCTGGGGACAGCACTAGCCAGTAGTATTTATCTGACCAGGGAAGCAATCCAGGAACTGCATTACACATTCTCCATAGAACTTAGCCAGGTTCATTGCAAATAGAGCTTTTAAATAGGTACTTTTTGGAAGGTCTCTTTGCCTTTTTATTGGATCTAAAAGAGGAAAGTCTAAAGAGGGAAGAGTCAGAGGGTAGTTGGGGTGTCTGTGGCATCAAGGGAGCTTCTCTTTGCTGATGCTGTCACTGTGGTTGGGATCACAAAGGTCTCATGGCTACAGACATGGGTGTCTCAGTTCTACTCTTCCACTCCCAGCAGTGACAAATCTGTGGATCTGTAGACCTGCAAAGCTAATGAGCTGAGAAGTACCTGCCTGGAAAGGAGAAATAGATCCACTACACACACACACACACACACACACACACACACACAAATCACATATAATATCTAAAAGAGAAAAAAATGAGAAATGTGAATCTGCTGAGTAAGCCTTTAGAATGTTCCAGTTATTGGGGTAAATGCAGAGATACAAAACCAAATCAACTAGATCTTACTAATGAGCCATCCAGAGGGAACAGCTGCCCTGGAAAGTCACCTAGATCTATAGCAAACTTTGCATAAATGAGAAATAAATATGTTTTATTAACCTCCTGAGAATTGAATTTGTTTTTATTGCAGCTTAACCTTATCTACCAGAACCGATGAGTAAATAATACATGGTACCTGCCCGTGATAAGTGTGCAGTCCAGGAGGGTGACTTCAAGGATATCAGTGGCTTCAATAAGCATCCATTTTTTAACTAAAATAATTATTTATTTCTAATTTCTATAGGTATGCACCTCCAAAGACGATGGAAAGTTCATTTCAATAACAAAACATACATAAAACAGGACAACTAAAAAATTCAAATCCATTGCAACGATTGTTCTCAACTCTGGCTACGTGTTAGAACCACCTAGGGGAACATTTTCAAAATACCAGTGCCAGGGCCCTAACTCCCAGAAACTCTAATTTAATTGGTCCAGAGCAGCACCCAGGCATTGGTATCTTTCAGATTCCTAGTTTGAGACTCATAATGAATTTGATAGCTGCATTAAGCTCCTGGGATGAATTAAGGCTTTTAAGTTTTAAAATTAAATTTAACTCTAAACTTCTAGGTATATAAAGGAAAAAGGAAATATTTTCCTCCTTCTTGAAGCTTATCGTGATATTTTTGAGTGATTTGTTTAATGTTCTTCCCTGTGATGGTCAGTTTTATGTGTCAATTTAGCCAGCCCCAGTTATTCAATCAAAAACTATGTAGCAGTTGCTGTGAAGGTATTTTGTAGAGGTGATTAAAGTCCATAATCAGATGACTTTAAGTAAGGAATATTATCCAAAATATCTCTGAAAGGGCCTGATTTGATGAGTTAAAAGGTCCTAAGAGCAGAACTGAGGCTTCTCTGAAGAATAAGAAATTCTACTTGTGGACATGGTTTCATCCTGTGCCTAAGAGTTTCACCCTGCTCATCCTGATGGCCTGCCGTGAGGATTTCAGAATTGCCTAGTCAGTTCCCACGATCATATGAGCCAATTCTTCACAATGAATCTCTTCATATATATCTCTTACCAATTCTGTTTCTCTGGTTAAACCTTGACTACTACACTTCCCAATCCCCATTAAATTGTATACTCTGAAGGCAGAGGCATCTGTATTATTCATTATGAATGCCAGTACCTAGCAACATGCTTGGTCCATAATAGGCAGCAATGAACATTTGTTGAATGAATGAATGAACGAATGAATGAACAATCTGGTTAGGAAGTAAAGCATGCAACATAAAGAGTGGTCCACGAGGCACAACAAACGCTATGAATTTATATTATATAAATTTCAGGTATACACCATTATATTTTGATTTCTGTATAGACTACATCGTGTTCATCACCAAAATTCTAGTTGCCATCAAACGAATGTAACATCAATAAAAAAAAAAAAAACTGCTATGGAATTCAGCATAAGGAGCAAGCACATCCAGCCATGGAGATGAGGGAAGATTTGAAATACGAGCTGAGATTGAAGGATGGAGATTTGGGTAGCAAAAGTCTAGAGACGAAATGGCATACTCAGACACATTAGATAAGCTAGACCAGACAAAGAATTCATGTAAGCAAATAAAGGAATATATGTTTTGAAGAATCAATCATGACCAGATTTGCACTATTAAAGGCAGAACTTCATTCTTTTAGCCACTGGTAGTTCTTTCTCTCTCTCTCAAAGATTCAAAAACCTTTCTTCAATTGCATTTTACTTGTAGGCTAAAATCAGGAAGAAAAAAAGGGTAAGCTCCTCTGGTTAAAGAAAGATGTGGAGAACAGGATTCTGTATGCTGAGGGCCTCACTCACTGTCCTTGATGCCTTTAAGGAACCTCTAAAGAACAGCTAATATTCCATAAAGCATCGTTTGAAAAATCAATGCAAAAGTAATGGGCCATATCAGTATTAGTTCACTCAGTTAATCAAGCTATCAATCATTAACTATTTAGAGCACTCTACCATGCCACCTTCTGGAGAAGCTCAGAATGTGTCTCCTGGTGGTAGAAACGGCTTGAGAGGTAATGATTACTTTCCTGATGTCCTGAGAGGCAGCCTTCTAAGGTCTTTGAAGTTTATTCCAAAGACAATTAGTCCCTGACAGAGGAGATAGGAGTTTTGTAAAAACTGTGGACATGAGTTTACCAGGCTTTTCTCTGACCTCATCTCTCCTCCACGAACTTGTGCCAGAGCCCTGAGGAGAGGAGGCAAAAATAAATTGCCCCATCATAAAAATCTTTGAAACATCGGGTCAATGGCAAAGCCGCTTCATAGCCCACACAGCACACTTCACTCGAAGTGGAACAGATTCTAAAAATGGAATATGAGAGAATGTCATCTATCACAAGAGGGAAAGGTGAGGGTCATCATGGACAGAGGCAAGAGTACTTGTCACCTTGCCTGCAGAAAGTCTGACAAATCCAAAGTGGCCCAAGGATACTTCAAAGTCTACTTACTTGGTCCATTTTTCTGTGCAGACTTTCCATTTTTTTCCCAACCTCCTCATTTCCAATGCCCTAGACTCGTTCCAACCAAAGATCCTCTCATTACTCAGAAAGTCCTCTAAAAGACTTTCTTTCTCCTCGTCTCTTGCTGGTTTGTCCCCTCATATTCTGTCCTCATTCATTGCATTGCCCATATCTCACAGCAAACCAACAGAACTATCCTCACCAGCACTCTCAAACTTGAACTTCTGTCCTTTTGTCCCGATCCCTCTGTAAACCCTAGGCCAGGACCAATTGTAGAATGTGCCTTCTCCACACCTGTGCTGTGCAGCAAAGCACCATGGGAGAGAATCACACAATCATAGTGCAGATGGCTACAACAAATCTGGGGTCTCCAACCTTGGCTGGACCTTTGGTGCTGCCCATCAGCCTTTTGTGCTCCCCTTCAGTGACTATCAAAAAAAAAATCATCGACATCCATCTCAGTCCCTAAGCACCTCATTCTCAGCAGACAGCCCTACAGAAGCCAAGGTCATCAGGTATTAATTGGCTAGGTCTTGGTGTTGCTCATAAATAACTTCACAGAACATCAACATCAGACAAAACCACTCTGTGCCCACGATGGATCAAGACAAAAACAAAACCACTTCATTATCATGTCTGACACAGACAAAATATGAGCATTGTGCAAGCCACAAAAATGACCAAACATCCCCCTCTCCTGGCTAATCTCAGTGGCAGTTGCTTACTTACTTTGCATAAAATTTATGAAGACACCCACTCATAGAATTACCTCCACTTCCTGACAACATCCAATCTACAGCAAAGAGCAAAGTCCCTAAATCCTACCCAAATGAACCCAATGCAAGCCCAAATCCTATAATAAAATCCTTTCTAACATTCTCTTTCTGAGATGCTCCATGATTCCCCAAGGGAGTGCATTCTCCCTCCAAGGAACAATCAACCCAATTTGCTCAACTACAGGCATATTCCTGGTGGTCTCTGGCTGGAAGGCATTGACAATAGTAATAAGAATTATTGTTATTATTGATGACAGTGACGATTTTACCCATTGTAGACGTGGAAACACTAAGATTGAACGCAATTTAAAAGCCACCCAGGTCCCAAATCCAGCATAATGGGTGGAGGGATTCCAGAGTCTGGCCCTGGAGCTCATGGTCTTAATGATTTTAGAAATACTGAACTACAAAATAATCAAGACCATTCTTTTCCTCATATCCTCCCCTCCAGTCTCACAAACATGAGCTTTTCTCCTTTCAGTGCCAACCCCTCCCTCTGTCTGTTCTTTGACCACCCTTCTGTCTCCCTACACCAATTTTCTTCTAATTCTTCAACCTTTCCTTTTCTACTAGAACCACTTCTTCAATCTAAAATTAGGTATAAGCCTCTTCCATTCTAAAAACAAACAATAATTACCTTCAAAGACCCCATGGCCCCTTCATCTTTTTCATCTCCAGCCCAAGTTCTGGAAACCTTAGTCTGTATTTAAGAATAACATGATTAAAAATTATAAAATTGGCATACATGAGTGGAATTTGGAAGGAAGATCTTTTCCATCATGGAGGGGTGAGGGTGCATGGGAGGGATCAAAGAAGAGTTCAAGAAAAAAAGTGATATCTGGGGCTAAATCGTAAAGCTTGGGGGGTGGGGAGGAGGGTTGCCCAGCTAGGGATACAGGAAAAGGAATTTCAGGGTAGCTAGGTGCTATAGACTAAATGTCCATGTCCCCCCAAAATTCATCTGTTGAAAACTAACTCTCAATGTGATGGAATTAGGAGGTTCAGGAGGTAATTAGGTCCTGAGAGTAGAGCTCTCGTGAATGACCTTAGTGCTCTTGTAAAAGAAACCCCAGAGAACTCCCTTGTCTCTTCCACCCCGTGAGGACACAGCAAGAAAATGGCCATCTATGAACCAGGAAGCATGCTCTCACCAGACACCGTATCTGCTGGCACCTTGATCTTGGACTTCCCAGCCTCTGGAACTGTGAGAAATAAATTTCTGCTGTTTATAAGCCACCCAGTCTACGGTATTCTGTTGTAGCAGCCAAATGGACTAAGACAGTAGACAAAAGTGAAATCACAAAGAAAGGAAAGTCTGGCACATGTTTGAGACCTGATGAGTGGTCTCATTATCTGCTGTATTAGTCTGCATGGGCCACAATAACAAAACACCACAATCTGAGTGGGTTAAACAATAGAAAATAGAAACAATTTTCTCACAATTCTGGAGGCTGGAAGTCCAATATCAAGCCGTTGACAGGTCTGATTTCTCCTGAGGCTTCTCTCCTTGGCTTGCAGATGGCCGTCTCTTTGCTGTGTCCTCATACGGTCTTTTCTCTGTGCGTGCACATCCCTGGCGTCTCTTGGCATGTCCAAATTTTATCTTTTAATACCACTCAGATTGGATTAGGGACCATCCTAAAGACCTTCTCTGTGCATGCACATCTGACTACATTTCAAAGTGAATTAGAGCTTCAACATATGAATTTTGGGAGAACACAATTAAGTCCATAACACCTGGGATTCAAGGGAGCAGGAAAGATTAGGCCAGAAATGTAGATTAGGGACAGCTCACAGGTGCTTTGGAACATAAGAGTGGGAAATCTGAGCTTCTTCTTTAGACAGTGGACTACATGAATGCCTGACATGACATACTTCACCTCCTTAGACTGTTTAAAATTGAAGGTGAAACATGCCAACACGATTCATTTACTAATAAATCTACATATGTTGTAATGTATATTTTGCAGCAACTACTTCCCTCTGAACAGACTCACTTTCAGATATATATATTCATATTCTTTTATTTCTATCCTTCTCCTTCAAACCAAGTTTGAAAACTCTATAAATATTTAAAAGATTGTCTGAAACAAAATGTTTACATACAGCCAATGCTTAAAAAAATGTTTTGATTAATACTTGTAAGCATTAGCTCAAATGCTTAAGAGAGCAGCTGATGCTATTCTAAATATAGGCCACCTGCTTTTCTCAAGGGAGTCAGTAAAACCTGAGTGAGTGTCTGAGAAAAGCAGATTTGAGAAGGGAAGGCTCTGTGCACAACGTGGGCAAAGGGCCTTTGGAGAGGCTACCCTCGGTCTCACCAAGAAGGGCAGTTCACGCAAGACCGTCTTTCCCATCACACAAGTCAGAGCTGATCCAACCTTGAAATGGCACATTCTCAAGGGAGAAATGGAAGGCCAAGGACACTTGTGACCAACTATACCACAGGCCTTGAGCTGGTCTTTTCAGGTGCACTATCTCATTTCACTCTATTATGATGTTTCCATTGTATAGATGAGGAAACAACCTCAGAAAGGTGAAACGACTTGTTCATAATAATCGAATGATGACTTGAACATTGTCTTATTCCAAAGTCCACGCTCTTTGCCACACACCATGTTAAGTGGGTTTTCTCCCCCATGATCTTGTAGGTCACGATATCATCAGCCTTCACTTGAATCCTGCCATTTGCCCTCTGCAGGAGGAGGACACTATGCTGCAGTAATAGGCTGTGGGCCACTACCCAGGACCTGTTTGAAGATAAGCTTGGACACAAAATCTCTCACCTTGCACATACACAGCAATATTTTAGGTTGACCCATATGAAGTTACTTTTCGTAAATCAAAATTTGTCAAAACTGGCGGTTTCATACGATTCAACCTAATTGCTTATTCATGGTAATAACCCAAGAGTTAATCATTGTAACTGCTATTGTACTTTCTGTTGGGGATTTTCTGGCCTAGAAAAGAACTGTACGTGGCCTTTTGCCTCAGGCACACCTAGAAAACAAGTCCCCTCTTGCCTGGGGAAAAAAGCCCAGCGTCATCCTCCACTCCAGGATATGCACTCCTTTGGGAAAAATCACATCTAAATTGAGCAGAAATTCAGGCATTCCTCCTTGAATTGCTATTTCCACAACTGAAGACAAGACAGAGTGTGTCCTAGAAATGCTTGCAAATAACAAAGTATATAGACAAAGAAAAATACTAAACCGGGAACCACACCACAAAGGGTTCCAAGGGATTATTGCACGTTTGGCATAAGCCCACACCCGAAACGTTACAGGTCAACATGCTGAAGATGCCAATGGGAAAAGTGTCTGTGATCACTTTTACCGAAGGGGCACTGGCTTCTTTGGCACTATGAGTAATTAAAACTCAAATTTGAGGGCATTTGTCAACTCCTCCAATATGTATGAATCACTGACAGTTTAATAGAAATCAGAACACCCTGGGGAATATCTCCAGCTTTAAGATATTTTTAAAGAGTATTTGATAAATTCCCTCTAATTTTTCTAATAAAAATATCTTATCTTCTCAAGTACTGAGAGGAGGGTTTCAAGAATAACTTTGAAATTCCACTTAATTAATGACATTTGTATCTTCCTCCTCATCTACAATGATTTCCATTGCTGGGCAAGATGGACCGGGCTTTATTTGAAGTTCACAGCTTTGTGAAGGAGGAAAGATACTGAAAAGCTGGGCTGATTCAGAGCCATGACCACTACATGTTTATTAACCTGAACCCGAATTTTATTAACATGCCTGAATCCATAAGAATTCATAAGAGATGAGCACTCAAAATATCCGTTGCATTTATTTTACTCTCCATTGGTTTCCTAGGAGAAGGTGAACAGGAAGATTTTTGTCTATTGCAGGGATGCCCCAAACCATAGCAAATTAATGAGAAAATTTGCCTTGAATATGAAAGTTCTTTCTTAGTTCTTAAATCCTTTAAATCCAAGCCATTGAAGCAGTGAACACAAATATTGGCTACCATTGTTTACTATTTATCAGGTTCTTTGCGTACCTATTAATTTATGTAATTGTCACAAACTCCTCCCATACTATTATTAGTCCCATTTTATAGATGAGAAAACTGAATCAAGGAGTGTTTGAATATTCAAAGTCCCACATCCGAGAAGTGGTTGAGCAGGATATTAAAACAGGAATTCTGATTCCAGAGTCCATGTCTTTAATCTCCAAAATACTGCCACTCATGAGAAACTGGATGTCATGGCAGCCACTCCCTTTCCCCCAGAATAAGGACCATTATGGCAATTTGATGGCAACAAAGCACCCATTGACCCCTACTTGGTTCCAGGAAAGTCACTCCATTTCCAAAGCTCCCATCTTAATAGAACACTTGTGAATAAAAGACTATCTCAGTATTTCATCTCTTTACTCTTTACTCTCCTTTGAAACTTTGAACTCCTGCTGAAATGAAAGTGACAGCAGATGGTTTCTCTTGCTGCCAGTTTATGAATAAGCAGCCTTTGTTAATTTGGTCTCAGATTTACTTTTATCTTTGACAACCAAACACAAATCAGTTTGACCCTTTGATTTATGGTTATGTTAAAATAATAAAATTCAAAGTACCCACAATTCTTAGACTCTCGACCCACTGAAATTACAATAAACCATATTAAAATATAAAAAGAATCCCTATTACCCTCTGATCAAGTATAAATATTGAAAGACATAATTGAATGTTGGATTCCTTGATAGATTGTGTTGTTATAAAATAAATAATTATAACATGGTTTCCGATGGAGGGATCTAGAGAGAAAAATGGAACTATCTCTTATTCACCATACTGCTCTGTGTCCTCATAAATAGATGGAAAAATGTCTCTACAGTGCATCAGAATTAATGAGATATGTCACTTGCCCCAGATATGCCAAGATAGTCCTAAGCTTTAAGCCATACCACAATCTGAGCATTGTTATATATCCCCACATAACCCTGATCTATAAAGGACACAGAATAAAAAGTTTACTCTTTATACTCTTCATTTGTAGCTGTAAGAAAAGAAGCAAGACTTTATTTGCCAAAAGATAAACACTGCCAGCTGCTGAGATGAGAGAACTAATAGAAGCATGCAAGCTTACACACTTAGAAAACACAGCAACATTTTCTGGTTTTCATAAGTGAGAGCAGTAAAAAGTGTGCTCTTCATTGCTCAGTAAAATACAGACACCTGATATGTTGTCGCGGTTACTTGATTAAGATGCCAAAGTCCCAAGAAAAGAGTAGCAAAGGCAACTTTGTTCAAAGAGATGCATCCAACATTCCCCAGAAGGTGGAATAAATGACAGTCCTCACCTTCACTGCATTTACAGCTTCCATACAGCTTTTCTGGGATTCCCATCTCTTGCACGCCTATGAATAGTCATAAACTCATTTTTATGTTCTAGGTAATATAACCTGAAACTCCTAACTCAAGAGGAAATTTGCTACTGAAGAGAAACTGATGGTTTTGCCTTGACGTGCAGAATTCAAGGAGCCCCCGACACACATGAACAAATTTATCAATTCCCCTCTACAGTCTAAGCCAATATCCAGACTGAGATTTCCTATAAAAAAAACAGGGTGTTTCAGAGGAAGGAAGAAGGTAGAGGAGGATAGTAAAAAGGGGTAAAAAACTCTAAGTTATACCAGCTCCCTGGTGGAGTCTTCCAGATGTTATAAATGAACTGACCTCAGAGGCCTGTGAAATTCCACTGGCTTTCCCCTAAAAGAGCAGAGTAACCCTAAAAGTGGCATTCCCAAATGTAGACTACTCCCATATAATCAAACCAATTTAATCAATTCATAAATTTTTTTGAGAAAACTTTTTGAGGGCTTCTGGGTCTTGTAATTTCAAAAGCACCAAATACCAGCTGGATCCTCCTTTTCTTGGCCAGATTTTATGCTCTAATAAGAGAGTATTTTTCCTACCATGATTCAATTATTTTATCCTTCAGGTTTTATTTTTTATTTCAAAGATGTCAATTGTATTAACTATCACAATAAATCAGAAACTAACTCATTCCTTCAAATGTATACTCTTCATTCTAAAAAGAGAAAAGAAATTCCAAAACTTCCATAGCCTGCTTTCTCACCAAAAAACTAATCAAGTTGTTTGTAAACATAGCTCCCAGCATGGTGTAACAGTAATTGTTGAAATATATAATACAGCTATGAATATATCCAAAGAATTAATACCAATATCTTTATGGCTTATGTCTTTTTCTCCATGAGGTCAATGTTTGATTTCTCTTTAAATAATATGCTTCTAAACACCAAGTGTATTATGCTGTGAAAACCAAGAAAATTGATCACTTACTACTTGCGAAAGATTGTAAAAATGGATTGAGCATTCAATATTTTTTTTCATTGAGGTGAAATTCACATAACATAAAGTTAACCATTTAAAAGTGAACAAGCCAGTAACATTTAGTATATTCAGTGTTGTGCAACCACCACCTCTAATTGCAAAGTATTTTCATCACCCCAAAAGGAAACCCTGTACCCATTAAGCAGTTGTTCCCCATTCCCCCCTCACCCCCCATCTCTGGCAGCCACCAATCTGCATTCTGTCTCCATGGATTTACCTATTCTGGATATTTCCTATAAATGGAATCACATAGTATATGACCTTTTGTGTCCGGTATCTTTCACTTAACATAATATTTTCAAGGTTCACCCACGTTGTTGCATATATCAGTACTTTATTCATTTTTATAGCTGGATATTCCATTGTACATGTTAGCTATATCACAATTTGTTTATTCATGCACCACTGTTGGACATTTGAGCTGTTGTGAATAGTGCTGCTATGAACATGCATGTACATGTCTTTAAGTACCAGTTTTCAATTCTTTTGGGTATATACCTAGGATCAGAATTTCCGGGTCATATGGCAATTTTATGTTTAACTTTTTGAGGAATCTCAATATTGATTTTTAAATTAAGAACAATAACAACATAAGAGATGGAGTTTGCCAAGTAGCAGAGAGTAGGTTCTGATACCCATGGATCAAGTGATGACCAGCCATAATCTAATCTAGTCTTGCTAAGAAAACTTGCTTAGGATCAAGGATTTCACCAGAATGGGTACAGCTGTCAGGAGGAAACTTTTCCATGGTAGAATCTATATTCCTTTTTACCATATGGGTATACCTGGCCCATATTTAAGAGTGATAAATTCATTCTAATATAAAGGAAAGGAAGAAAATATGAGAATCATAACCTGCCACTAGGCTAATTATATGATAAGTCAAAAATTACTACCTTGGATATGATAAATTGCATTTAAAAATGCAATTCTTGGGCCGGCCCTGTGGCTTAGCAGTTAAGTGCACGCGCTCCGCTACTGGCGGCCCGGGTTTGGATCCCAGGCGTGCATCGACGCACTGCTTCTCCGGCCATGCTGAGGCTGCGTCCCACATACAGCAACTAGAAGGATGTGTAACTATGACATACAACTATCTACTGGGGCTTTGGGGGAAAAAAGAAAAGGAGGAGGATTGGCAATAGATGTTAGCTCAGAGCCGGTCTTCCTCAGCAAAAAGAGGAGGATTAGCACGGATGTTAGCTCAAGGCTGATCTTCCTCACAAAAAATAAAAAAATAAAACCAGCTTCACCATCTACCGTCTGGTAAATTATTTAACTTCACTGCAACTCGCCTTCCTCATTTTAAAATCAGGTCTGTCATCTGCTTTGTAACAGTTCTGGGAGGATTAATGAGATGATCTACATAAAGTGGGTGGGCAACGTCTGGCCCACCATAAGCACTCAGCCACGTTGACTATTATTTTTATTATTAAAGGAAATGATTCTATAAGATTCTCATGCATTCTCTTGCTCTGGATTCAGGCATCACTGGTTTTATCTTTTGATTTATCTTTTAACATAAATTTTTAATATCCATCATGGCACCTTTACATAGAAGGACCTTTTAAAAAAAATTTTTTTAGTATTTTCAGCAGCAATAAGGTTGCTGTTTGATGATTTTCCTTGGTACCTCAATTATTTTCCACTCAGATTTTTAAATTCAATAGTCTGAATGTCTATTCTGTTTAACTTTTCCTTATAGATAAACCTGCCTAAATTTTTTTCAGCGAACTATGAATCAAGAATATATTTGCTATTGAATGAGAACCATTTTATTTTCACTATATGCTGCCCTAATTTTATTCAGTGTAAATTCTCAACGTTTTTTGGCGGGGGCGGGGGCGAATACGTTCTTGAATACGAGAGAAGAAAGATTAAGCTCCTATTCCAAAATTACCTTTCTCATTCTTAGCTGCAAAAAGTAAAATAACTAAATAATAAAACTTCTGATTAAATTCCTAAAAACATACATCATAAATAGAGATGTATAATTCACAATGAATTTTCTCCAAAACTTTATTCAACACGAATTATAATAATAACCTTCAAAGTAGAATCCAGGAGACACATTGTTAAATTCCTCTGGTTTCATTTATCAGTATCATGATGCTCTTAAAAAATAAAACAAAACTGAAATAACCAGTGGTATTTGCCAAACATTATGCTGTTTCCCATCATCTCCATCAAATAATATCAAGAAATGATATAACTTCATCAAGTTTAATGGTCATATCTGTGAAGTTAAGAACAGTGTACATATGGTTGATTTGAGGGAAAAGAGAAAACACATGAAATATCAAAATAGCTTGCTTGGTATTTGTGAAGCTCCAGATCTTAATCACTGCTGCTGGCAAGTTTGCTCACTGACTAGCTTTCTTCAGTCAACGCCATATCCTACAGGTATTATCCTTGCTGCCTAACAAAACAAATTTCACAGTTATTTTTTGTTTATTTTATTCACTTAACTCTCCTTTTACAAGTTGACATTTTCTGAGTCATTGTCAATTATCAACGTGCTAAATGTGCTAGATTCTCAGTGCCCAGCTTCAGAGTCCCGGGTAGTCAAGCTCAGGCATTTTTGGAGTAAGAATCTTTTCCTTTTTCTTTCTTTCTTTTTTTTTTTTTTTTTTTTCATGATTCCTGTCAGTCCTATATCGAGCAAGTTCATGTCCTACTCACACCAGAAATATTCATGGCGTCTTAGAACTGGAGAGGACCACTTCAGCCATTCCCCTCTGCTTATTCTCTCTGCCCTCCCCTCAAACATCGCCACCAAATGGAAATACAGTGGATCTGAACATCTCCAGGTTTGGATGATTAGCTTATGAGCCTTATAAGGAAGCAGCACATTCCATTTTGGAACATTTCAAAATGTCAATAGATCTTTCTCATCATCCGTGAAAATATGAAATTTGCATCCTCCCACCATCCCCACTACTATGACAGACACTCTTCCAAATTGCTTTGATATACTCCTCCCCAAGGGACATCATTCACATTCCCTCTTTGGAAATGACAGCCCTGGTATAGACAAGTACTGGGCCCTGCTGGTTCTCTAAACTTCAGGGGCCAGACTCGTAACATCAACATAAGAAGTGAGGGGGCTGTGTGGACCGGGAAAGCCTATAAAAACTGTGTGTTTCACCAAAAGGCACTTCATGTTTTTAAAAATGTAATGACCACACTGGCCAGTTTTCTTCCAGTTTGTGATTCTAAATTCAACCTCAGGTAGTCCCCTAAAAAATGCATGCAGTTCGTCACACTGGGGTCTGCCAAGAAAAAAGGGGCAGATCAATTCAAAGTCACGGCTTTGCTGCTGGCAAGACAGAAGTCTGACCCCCATTCTAATAAGCTCTGTCATCCAGTGGGCCAGTATTTAGCACCTTGTTGCTTTGGGATACACCAAATAAATCAATAATATCTTGAAAGAGCTCAGGAATTTAAATGCCAGCACTAAAACAAGGCACAGACAATTAATATTCCCTCCCTAAGCTCTCCAGAGTCTTCTGTGGTTGAGAGTAGAGGTATCGAGAGCTGGCTAACATGAGACACGTGGACTAGGAAAGGTTGGTCCTCTGACAACTCAGCCCGGGCTTCCTTCTTCCTTACATGGCAGCAGCTCCCTACAGGAGCATCCTGTGCCCTCTGTCACAGCCTCCCACCTCTTTCTTCATCATGGGAAAAGGTCTGACATTGTGTTGACAATAAAATACATGGCTTTTTATGGTATTGTTTTAGGAGTATCTACATTTAGTAACACTTGCAAATTGTAAACCCAAAGAAAGTAATCTGAAATTTTAGAAATTATCCATAATTAGCTAGAAAGGGGAGGTATTTTAGGGCAAAAGGGGAGATTATTCTCAGCACCCCTGAAGTTATATGACTAAGAAGCTATCTAATCAGCCAACATATAAAGCCAACCTCGAGTATGTGACATAACTTATTAGACTGGATAAGCGATTTTTAAATTTACTCAACACAATGAGAATCACTGAGAGTTCAGCAGGTTTGGGCTTTTGTGCCCTCCTAGGACATCCCTACCCCTCACTGTTGTTACCACCCCACTCCTGCCAAGGCCTCCTCCGGAGGTACCACACTAACATTACCCCATACTCTTGTCATTTCACCCCTTTCCACAATCTAAATGAACCTATTGTCAATCCAGTTCTTATAAAATGTTGCTTACATGATTAATTCACAATAGCTTATTCATGGTTGAAAAACGCTCAACATGCGTGCTTTTCCCCAAATATTAATGTGTTAGCAGGGGACATCCAAGGAGAAAACAACTTAGCTCAAAGAACAAACCTCTAATGGGCCATAAATCCAACGGTGGAGAACTCGGGTCCTGACTTGTTTTAGTTACTAACGCTTACTGACATCAGCTGAATATTAACCATTTGGCAGATGATGCCTGGGGAAATGTAGTAACCAGTAAGGCAGGCTACCGAATTCTCATTTTGTCTAGAGCAACAAAAATTCCAAATTCACAAGGCCTTACAGTCAGTGGCAGAGCTCACTCCTGTGGTTCAACAATGCAACTAAAATTAAATAATGGATACAGAACACACCAAGATGAGCAGGGACCCTGGACGAGGGGTGGGAGATGGGTGTGACCTCCTTTTGGTATTCCCCTTAGAAACTCTAATAGCCAATTTAACAGGAAAACTGAGTCTATGGTGTTTATTTCTCCCCTACCTGTAATGACTATGTCGCCTTTATAGTTGAAAGTACATGTAAAGATTTCATCAGTGTGCCCCTCGAGAACCTGGAGGCATTGACCAGTCTGAGCATCCCAGATTCTCGCTGTTTTGTCAGAGCTGCCAGTTAGAAGACGGTTCCCCTGGGGGTTGAAAGAAATCTAAAAAAGAGAAAGAAAAAATGATCACAGGTTTGCGTAATGATTCCCAATATATTTTTAATCAGCAAAAAAGGGACATTACTAAAGTACTTGTCACCTTCCCAGCCTGGTATTTATTCTTACACAGAACATTTCCTCTGTGATGGGAAAAATATTGCAGAGATTAGTACACGAAAATCAAAATCTAGACAGAAAACTTTGCCTCCCCCCTCACAACTCTGAGGATAAAGACCAAAGCACCCTTATAATTTCAGTATTCCCCACTTGGCTTCTTTCCAAGACTCATAATGCCGTTCTCCTTGCAAACAAAGAGGCTGGGCCCTGGTGTGGATGAGAACATGTCAGGCTCCCTCATACCCAAACCCGATGCCATCTCTGCAACCCAATTTTCTATAATCAAAAGCATACAGATCCTATACAGATGGCCAATAGGCACATGAAAAGATGCTCAACATCACTAATCATCAGGGAAATGCAAATCAAAACAACACTAAGATACCACCTCACACCTGTTAGAATGGCTATAATCACCAAGACAAAAAACAACAAATGTTGGAGAGGATGTGGAGAAACAGGAACCCTCATACACAGCTGGTGGGAATGCAAATTGGTGCAGCCTCTATGGAAAACGGTATGGAGATTCCTCAAAGAATTAAAAATAGAGATGCCCTATGATCCAGTCATCCCACTACTGGGAATCTATCCAACGCACCTGAAATCAACAATCCAAAGAGGCTTATGCACCCCTATGTTCATTGCAGCATTATTCACCATAGCCAAGAAGTGGAAGCAACCTAAGTGTCCCTCGACTGACGATTGGATTAAGAAAATGTGGTATATATATACAATGGACTACTACTCAGCCATAAAAAAAGACAAAATCGTCCCATTTGCAACAACATGGATGGGCCTGGAGCGTATTATGTTAAGTGAAATAAGCCAGAAAGAGAAAGACAAACACTGTATGATCTCACTCATATGTGGAATATAAACCAACACATGGACAGAGAAAACTGGACTGTGGTTACCAGGGCAGTGGGGGTGGGGGGTGGGGGGTGGGCACAAGGGGTGAAGGGAGTCATATATGTGGTGATGGACAAACAAAAATGTACAACCCAAAATTTCACAATGTTAGAAACCATTAAAACATCAATAAAAAAATAAAAATAAAAAATAAAAAATAAAAAATAAATATTTGTTGAGAGAAGGAATAAATTTTGAACTTCCTCCCCAGTGCATAATAATTCAATGCTGAGTAGAGGAGAAAAAGGTGAGAGTGCTCGAAAATGAATGACAATGAACAATGATTAAATTATTCAATTTAATCTAGAGAAAAAAAAAAAGCATACAGATCCTCCTTCAGTCTCTGCCACCTCCTCTATACCTGAATGTTTGATGAGGGCAGGGCCATGTCTGTTTTTTCATCACTGGGTCACCAGTGCCTAGCACAGTGGAAGCACTCAAAAAGCATTTGCTAAATGAATGAATGAATGAATGAATACCTTAGCTTTGCACCCCCTAGAAATGCCACTACTAGACGGCAATTCAATAAGCAATATATCACCTAACAAGTATAAAATGCAATAATACAGACTTTGGGTACTCTTTATAGTCACACACACACAAATAGATGTGAACTTGTTAAATGGAGCACACCAGCTGTGTCAATAGCTACCAGGCCAGACACTCAGAAACATGGCCCAGGCTCTCTTCTCAGCCTGTTTCCCATGTCCACACTTCGCCACCCCCCCTTCCTGCCAGTCCCTGAGGCCTCCCAGCCTATAAAGAAGATGTGCTCTGCACTGCCTCGGAGACCAGCCCTGATGGGCCAGCCAGCCACCAGCAGCAGGCGCAGATGCAGGAGAGAAGAGAGTGTAGCAGGGGGCAGTTCCTGGGTCCAGGGGGAGCCTTCAGAGCCCTGAAACCATCAAGCCTATATTTTACAAGGAACGAGCAAACCTGATCTCAGGTATGAGACCAAGGTACTGGGTTGAGCAGGGAGGTGAGAGTCACCAAGCCCCACCCTTCTCTAAAATTTTCCAAGGATACATTTCAACCTCAGATCACTGATTGGACAGCCTTGCTCTGTGATTAAGCTTTTGGGAGGAGCTACTACAAAATCCTAAGCTATGGCTTTGGAGTTTCAAAATAGGTCATTTTAAACTTTATTAAGTGTTAAATATTTCTAAGAAATACTTCCTCAATTGATCTAATTTACAGAACACTTGATACTGGCTGCCCAGCAGGTTTTTTGCATAATATAAACGTATGTGTTTACTAGAACCAAGAAAAGCACTCCATGAGCTTCTTAAGTAGTTTTAATAAGTATTTTCAGCTAACAAAATCTCTTGCTGATGGCTGAGAATACTGTTTTATACTTTTTGAAAGGTTTGAGAAATCATTTATTATGCTGAGTTTGAGGACACACTTAAAAATAAAGTCTTTGGGTAACTGATTTCTAGAAGGAATGAGATCATTGGACAAACCTTAGTACCCTCAGTGCCAATAGACCTAGTTATACTAAGCACGTGGTCTATTTTTGAAAGTAAGTAAACTGCTCCAAATGAGAAAGCAACTCACCTTTGAAATTTCGCCTTCATGGCCTTCCAATTTGGTAATGCATTTTCTTGTGGCTGCACTGAAAACTCTCGCTGTTCCTTTGAGATGAGTGAAGATAGATATAAATTCATCTGAAATACAGAACTTTGAACCATATGCCTTGAATTATCTAAATATCTATTCCTCTGACACACAAGCTCTGTGCTAAGTTTGTCTTCTTGCCTGCGGTGAGAGCCAGCCACTTAATACTCTAAATGCAAGCCGGTCTCACCGTGGGAGAAGACAGTGAAAAGGAGTATCTCTCTAGCCCCAAGATTATTAGAAGAGATAATGGGTGCCAAGGTGGGAAAGGGGAGGGGGGCCAGGAATCCAGAAAGAAAAAGGATTTTAAAGGGAAAAAAGGCAATCAAAACAAGTCTTGAGAGGCTGGCGATGAAATAAGCAGCAAAATCATCATCAGACAACAAATATGAGTTTAACGTTACAGAAGGTGCGAGAAGCCTGTCTAAGAGGGAACAGCGGCTACTGCTCAATGAACAAAGAATAGGCACTAGAAACCCTTTTCAACAGAAAGAGCCAATAGAATGGTTTGTTCTCTGTTGTACCCCAGTGCCCAGAGGCGCCAGCCTCATAGTAGACACTCAATAAATGAATAATGGATGGATGGATGGAAGGATGGATGGATGGATGGATGGATGGATGGATGGATGGATGGATGGATAGACGGATGAATGGAAGAAGAAACATATACATTTCTTTAGAATTGAGGAGTTAAATAAGCAGAGAAAGAGAAAAACAGCAGTAGTGAAATTGTCAGAAAAACGTTACAATTTATCTGGCCAGGTGAAGGATGCTTTTGTTGTGTTTGTTTTGTTTGTTTTGTTGTTGTTGTTTATTGCCGTAACATTGGTTTATACAATTGTATAAATTTCAGGTGTACATCATCATACTTCTATTTCTGCATGGATTACATCATGTTTTCATGTTCACCACCCAAATACTAATTACAATCCATCACCACACACAGTTTTCTTATTGCAAATTACAGCATCACATAGGGAATTTAGCAACAATAGGGAATTTTGGTTACTTAATTTTCACTCAGAGCAAAGCAAAATATCTCAACAAATTTTTTTTTATTGATGTTTTAATGGTTTCTAACATTGTGAAATTTTGGGTTGTACATTTTTGTTTGTCCATCACCACATATATGACTCCCTTCACCCCTTGTGCCCACCCCCCACCCCCACTGCCCTGGTAACCACAGTCCAGTTTTCTCTGTCCATGTGTTGGTTTATATTCCACATATGAGTGAGATCATACAGTGTTTGTCTTTCTCTTTCTGGCTTATTTCACTTAACATAATACGCTCCAGGCCCATCCATGTTGTTGCAAATGGGACGATTTTGTCTTTTTTTTATGGCTGAGTAGTAGTCCATTGTATATATATACCACATTTTCTTAATCCAATCGTCAGTCGAGGGACACTTAGGTTGCTTCCACTTCTTGGCTATGGTGAATAATGCTGCAATGAACATAGGGGTGCATAAGCCTCTTTGGATTGTTGATTTCAGGTGCGTTGGATAGATTCCCAGTAGTGGGATGACTGGATCATAGGGCATCTCTATTTTTAATTCTTTGAGGAATCTCCATACCGTTTTCCATAGAGGCTGCACCAATTTGCATTCCCACCAGCTGTGTATGAGGGTTCCTGTTTCTCCACATCCTCTCCAACATTTGTTGTTTTTTGTCTTGGTGATTAAAGCCATTCTAACAGGCGTGAGGTGGTATCTTAGTGTTGTTTTGATTTGCATTTCCCTGATGATTAGTGATGTTGAGCATCTTTTCATGCGCCTATTGGCCATCTGTATATCTTCCTTGGAGAAGTGTCTGTTCATTTCCTCTGCCCATTTTTTGATCGGGTTGTTTGTTTTTTTGTTGTTCAATTGTGTGAGTTCTTTATATATTATGGATATCAACCCCTTGTCAGATGTATGTTTTGCAAATATTCTCTCCCAGCTGGTTGGTTGTTTGTTCATCTTGATTCTGGTTTCATTTGTCTTATAAAAGCTCTTTAATCTGATAAAGTCCCACTTGTTTATTTTTCTTTAGTTTCCCTAGTCTGGGTAGGCATGTCATCCGAAAAGATTCCTTTAAAACCAATGTCAAATAGTGTGTTGCCTATATTTTCTTCTATGAGTTTTATAGTTTCAGGTCTCACCTTCAGGTCTTTGATGCATTTTGAGTTAATTTTTGTGAATGGCGATAGCACATGGTCCACTTTCATTCTTTTGCATGTGGCTGTCCAGTTTTCCCAACACCATTTATTGAAGAGACTTTCCTTTCTCCATTGCATGTTCTTAGCACCTTTGTCGAAAATTAGCTGTCCGTATATGTGTGGTTTTATTTCTGGGCTTTCAATTCTGTTCCATTGATCTGTGTGTCTGTTTTTGTACCAGTACCATGCTGTTTTGATTACTATTGCTTTGTAGTATGTTTTGAAGTCAGGAATTGTGATGCCTCCTGCTTTCAACAAATTTTTTACTTACCTTTCTGACAATGTCAACTTCGGGAGGAAGTAGACAAAATTGTTATTTTAGAATTAATATGATTAAAAATATCAAACTGCTACTTAGTTGGAGATTTCAAAAGCCTTAAAATGACCAATTTGTTTTAAGAGTTTCTTAATAAAACAAAAGGATATATCCTGCATAGAGTCATACTCTAAATTTTACAAAAGCATTTTTAAACTTCAGAAAACACAGAAATAATATAGCCCGAAACTGTAATTTTTTTAAAAGATAGAAATAGGAATAAGACACCAAAAAAAAAAAATTCAGCCTTGAGGGTAATTCCAACAAGGAAGAAAATGGTGATAAAAAGAAATAGATGTAGCTCGCTCTGTTGAATGAGATCCAATTTTAAGAAGGGAATGAGGAGCAAAGACTAGAGATAAATAAAAAAGATTGGTCTAAACACCAAGACTTCTTCTAAGGCATAAAACGAGAAGAGGTTTACAAAACACACCAAAAGAAAAAAAGGTTTTCTGGAAGTAATGTCTTACGGAAAAAGGAAAGAATAGAATCAGTGCTAGGAGAAATAGCAGATGATGGAGAAAACGAAGCTAGAAGAATTGAACTTGTATTTTATTCTCATCCATCCCTCTGCATCCTGCTCCACTGACCCAGCTTGCCCCCCCGAACCCCATAGCACTGACCAGCTCCTAATGTTCTGTATAATCTAGCATCCTATATAATATAACATTCTATATAATATAACATTCTATATAAAACACACGCATGGTATTGTTCATCATCTCCCCCTCCACAATATAGCTCCACTAGGGAAGGGATTCCTGTCTCTTCTGCTCACTAGTATATCCCATGTTTCTAAAACAATTCCTGGCACAAAGTAGGTACTCCGTATATATTTGGTGAATGGATTTTTTTGTATAAATGAGAATGACATTTAAAATGAAAAGGGCAGATTAATTACAGTTCAGGCATGATTTTTAAAAGCCAAGATCTGTGAGAAGGATGAAAAAGTAAGTAGTCACTTTAAAAAATAAAAGTCTCCAGATTCAGGTAGTTTATATTCCAGGATATAAAAAGAACTTGTATGTGTGATCAAAGGATCACCTCTGAAAAGTCCTAGTGAGTAAGAGAACAAGCAAGTAGATGTAATTTTGAAAAGGGAGACAACAATGAAACAAAGACTGTGTAATTAAAATGAATCACCAGCAAAATTCTACGACTGATTATAGCACAAAGGATATGTGACTACTTAAAAGTATGTTAGTCACAAGAAGCAAATATAAGCAAACAAAGAACAAGTCATGCCTGGAAAAAGCATTATAGTTTTGCCAGAATTTCTTAAATGTCTGCTAAGGAATTTAAGCAGACATGATGTACAGTCACATATGGTCATTAAGGGAATTAGACAGACATATCTAGCATCATATGTGATTATCAGGGAGATGACTTACACATAGCGTAGGCTTGTGCATGTTGTCAGGGCAATGACAACGTCATAGTGTAGCATGATATGCATTCACGGGAGTGACACAGATATAATACAATGCCATATGTGGTCATCATGGAGATGATGTAGACATGGGTTGGTGTCATGCTTGGTCATGAGGGAGATGGTGCAGATATAGTTTAGGGTCAAATGTGGTCATCAGGGATGACCTAGACATAGCATAGTGTCACACATTGTTGATAAGGAGATGACATGGACATAGTCTACAAGCAAGAAAATGATACATAGTGTAGCATCATACATGATCATCAATAAGACGATCCAGATGTAGTATAGAATCATACATGGTAGTCAGAATGTTGATGTTAACATAGTGTGCATTGTGTGAGGACATCAAGGGGATAATGCAGCCACTGTAGCATTCTATAGCATGATGTGTGGTTGTCAAGGAGATGAAAAGATATAGCAGAGCATCATATGCTATCAAGCAGATAATGGAGACAGTGTAGAGTCATATGTGGACTACAGGGAGATGGCGCATACACAATGTAGCAACATACATAGTCATCAACAGATGACACAGATCTATTGTAGGATCATACATAGCTCCTGGATATGACACAGACTATGTCATCACAGATAGTTGTCTAAGAGACAACACAAGATAGTGTAACACTCCACTTGGTTCTCAAGGAGATGACATAGACGTGGTATAGCATCACATTTAGTTTTCAAGAAGAGGACATGCACATAGATATTCATAACCAAAGAGAAAAACCTCAGTTTAAATATCACACATAGTTATTAAAGAGATGATGCAGTCATCATATAGCATCACAGGTGCTTGTCAACTAGGTTTTGCACATATATTGTTGCATCATATATGGTTGTCAAGGTGATGACAGACATCTTGCAGCATCATATATTGCCATCACTGAGATTACCCATAGTATAGCATCATTCATAATTACTAAAACATGGTGTAGACATAGTATAACTTCATTTGTTCTTGTCAAGAAAATGATGCAGACAGCGTATACAATCATACATTGTTGTCAAAGAGATGAGTAGACATAGTGCAACATCAGATTCAGCTTTCAGGGTGATGACACAGATATAGTATATAGATATCTATATATCTATATAGTATATATAGAGAGATATAGTATATAGTATAGTGTCATATATGGTCATCGGTGAGATAATGAAGACATACTGTTGTATCATACATGATTGTCGAGGAGATAGCAAAGACATTTAAACATCACATGTGTTCATTAGAAAGATGTGACTGACATTGTGGAATATCATAAATTACTGGGAAGTAATGTATCATAATACGTAATTTTCAAGAGGATGACACAGACATAGTATAGCATCATAAATCAACGACGTGAAGTATGGCATAATATCATAAAGGGTTTTCAAGAACACGAAGCAGATGATAGTATAACATTACATGTAGTTATCAGGAAGAGGAAGTAGATGCAGTGCAGCATTCTATGTGGTTATCAAGGATATGACACAGAGTGTAGCATCACAGATGGCTGACAGAGACAATTACACCATGTCATAATAAATGAGAGTAGTGAGATGAAACATAATATAGCTTCATACATGGTTATTAGGAAGTTGGCCCAAACAGAGTTTAGTATCATAGGTGTATACTATGGGAATGACATATCCTACAGCATCATCCATCATTCTCAAGGAGACAGTGTACATACAGTATAGAATCTTATGCAGACTTCAAAGTGACAAAAGAGCTATAATAGATATTTGTGCATTGCATCATTAAATAATGGGACATAGGGAAGCAGCATGCAGGGTTTCAGGGAGATGATACAGACAGTGTAGCATCCTATGAGGCCTTCAAGGATACGATGCAGACATAGTGTAGATCATACATGATCAAGGGAGAAAACACAGTCACTGTGTAGTATCATACATAGTTGTCAGGCAATGACCCAGAAATAGTGTATCTTCATACATGGATACCATAGAAGCGAGGCATTATGTAGGACCACACATAGTTAAAAGGAAGAGGAAGAACACATCTCTGGCATCATGTGCATTTTGAAGAGATGACATGACATAGTGTAGAATCAAACATGCCGTGAGATGACGCAGAACCAGTGTAGCAGCATACATCTCATCAGAATGATGGCTCAGACATTGTTGTGGCATTCATGGCCATCAGAAATGACATATATATAGTGTAGCATCACATGTGATCATCAGTGACACACATAAATATAGTGCAACACCATAAAGGGGCTTTAGGAGATGGAGAGACAGTGTAACATATGGGGTCATCAGGCGTATGATGCATGTTATCATGCATGATTATTAAAGATAGTATACAGACAAGAGATAACATTACACATGGTTGTAAAGGGATGATACATATATAGTGTAACATCATACTTATACTAGCACAAGATTAAGCAGGCATAGAGTACTATCACATGTGGTCAGCAAGATGATGATGTATACATAGTGAAGAACCATACCCAGTCAAAGAGATGATACCACATGGTGAGGCATATTACTCAATGGTCAGGAGATAGCATAGATATGCTGTGGTGTAATACATTGTCACAAAAGGTATAACATACTCTAGCATCAAGTGGTCATCAAACAGTCAAGACAGACATGGTATAGCATCAAACATGGCTTTGAAGGAGGTGATGCAACATATTGCAGCAACAGTGGTCATTCTCTAGGTGGTGAATCTGATATAAGGTAGCGTGATGCATAGTAATCAGGAAGATCAGGCAGACAAAAGATCACGATGCATAGTCATCAGAGAGACAAGACAGACATAAAGCAGTGCCACATGTGGTCATCAGGAAAATAACATAGATGTAGTGTAGCATAGGTGATCTCTATGGAGATGAGGCACACAGTGTAACACTGTTACGTGGTTATCAAGGACATGACATAATATAGTATGAGAGATGGTTATCAAACATATGGTACAGACATAGTGTAGCATCATAAGAGGTAATAAAGAGATGCTGTATACTATAGCATCATATATGGATATCAAGGAGATGACATAAACAGATACAGTATAGCATCAGATATGTTTCACCGGGAGACAATCCACAACATACCATCATAACTAGTTATAAAGGATATGACACATAATTTAGAATTATGTGGTTACCAAGGAGATGAAGGAGCATAGTATTGCATCATATGAGGTGTTCGATGGAACTGAACAGACTTACAATAACATCCAGGTAGTTATTAAGGAGATGAAGTACACACAATGTAGCATCATATAGTTATCAAGAAAATAAGGCAGCTATATTGTAGCATCTTACACAGTAATAGGGAGATGACACAGACAATGAGTATGGTCATACATTGTCATCAAGGTGATGACCCTACATATACCATCATACATGGTTATTAAGGAAATTAATGAAAGGATAGTGTTCTATATGGTTACTAAGGAGAACAAACACTGTAGATATTCCGAGGTTATTGTCCAGGAAATAACCTTGAAATAGCGTAGCATCACACATGGTTATCAAGGGAAAGACACAACCATAGTATTGCATCCCACATGGCGTTCAAAGAGATGATGCCGACATCTTACAGCATCAAACGTGGTCATCAGCAAATTGACCCATAATAGAGAATACTTTGTGGTTGTCAAGAAAAAGAGGGGGGCTGGACCCATAGCTTAGCGGTTAAGTGCGCACGCTCCGCTACTGACGGCCCAGGGTTCGGATCCCGGGCGCGCACCGACACACTGCTTGTCAGGCCATGCTGAGGCGGTGTCCCACATACAGCAACTAGCAGGATGTGCAACTATAACATACAACTACCTACTGTGGCTTTGAGGAGAAAAAGGGGGAAAAAAATAAAGGAGGAGGATTGGCAATAGATGTTAGCTCAGGGCCGGTTTTCCTCAGCAAAAGGAGGAGGATTGGCATGGATGTTAGCTCAGGCCTGACCTTCCTCACCAAAAAAAAAAAAGAAAGAAAGAAAGAAAAAGAGGGAGACATAGTATAACATCATTCATGGTAATCATGAAGATAATAGAGACACAGCATTGCATCCCACATGATATTTAATTTGAAGACACATACATAGGGGAGCATCATATGTCATCATCAAAAAGATGACACATAGAGTATTATTTGAGATTATCAAGGAAATGATGAAGTCATAGTATAGCATCATGCATAGCCATCAATGAAAGGATGCAGATATAGTTTACACCCCTACAAGGTTGGCAAAGACATGAATAATGGCATAGCATTATGTACTTACCAAAACATCCTGTACTACTAGCATACCATGATACATACTTAAATAAGAAATGATGCAGAGTGTGGCATCATATTTTTCTGTCGAGGACATGCTGCAGACATCATGAAGCATCATTCACTGTCCTCAAGGAGTTTACCCATAGCATAACTCATACATGGCTATCAAGGAGGTGAGGAAGTCACAATACAGCATCATATGTAACATGTTAAAGGATGATACAGACATAGTGTAGCAAGATATGCGATTGTCAGGAAGGTGACCCATGGCATAGAATCATACATGATTATCAAAGACATGATGCAGACATATCATATCATGTGATTTTCAAGGAGAGGAGTCTTCAGGCAGAAAATGCAAACATGCTATATGTCATACATGGTGCTATGGGCTGAGTTGTGTTCCCCCAAAATTCATACGTTGAAATCCTAACCCCCAGTACCTCAGAAGGTCACTTATTTGGAGATAGGATCTTTAAAGAAGAAATTAAGTTAAAATGAGGTCATTAGGGTGGGCCCTAACCCAATATGATTAATATCCTGATAAGAAAAGGAGATTAGGACACAGACATACACAAAGGGAAGACTATGTGAGGACACAGGGAGAAAACTGCCAGCTACAGATCTCAGAAGAAATCAACCCGGCTGACAACTTGATCTTGAACTTCTAGCCAGAATGGTGAGCAAATAAATTTCTGTTGTTTAAGCTCCCCCAGTCTGTGGTACTTTGTTATGACACACCCAACAAACTAATGTAGCAATCAAAGAGATAATGCAGTTACAGTATGGCATCACATGTGCTTGTCACAGACATAGTGTAGCATCATACATGGTTGACCAGATGACACAGACATCTTACTGCATCATACACGGCTGTCAGGGAGATTACCTATAACATAGCATCATACATGATTATCAAAAAAATTATGCTAACATAGTGTAGTTTCATCCATTGTCAAAGACATGATGAGACATAGTATAGCTTCTTACATGGTTGTCAAGAAGATGACCGGGAAATAGTGTAGTATCCTTTTGGTTGTCGGGGAGATGATGCAGATATAGTGTGGTGTCATACATTATCAAGGAGATGACACATAGTGTAGTGTCATATATGGTCATCACAGTGATGATATAGATACAATTTTGTGTCGTATGAAGATATCATAGATTTGACACAGGTATGAGGCAGACATATTGCAGCATCATAAACTGTAGCCAAGAAAATAACACAGAAATAATGTATGATCATATCCTGTTTTCCAAATGACACAGACGTAGTGTAGTATCATACACGGTAATCATGGACATGATGCAGAAATAGGTTAGTCACATACTATAGCATCTGATGGAGTTGTTAAAGAGATGACGTAGTAGTAGTATACAACACACATACTTGTCCAGGAGGTTTCACATAATGTAGCACGGTTGTCTAGAATATGATGCATATATGATGTAGCATTATACATGGTCATCAAGGAAACTATCATAGTATATAGCATCATACATGACTATCAAGAAAATGATGTGAACATAATATAGCTTCATATGTTATTGTGAAGAACATGATACAGAAATAGGATAACATCATACATGTTTTTAAGGAGATGACACAAAAATAGCACAGCATTTTACTTGATTGTCAAGGAGATGGTGTGGTTATCAGGATATGACACAGACACAGGGTAGCATCATACATAGTTGTCAAGGAGATGATGCAATCACAATGTAGCATCATAAATGGAGATCAGTGAGGTGGCACACTGTAGCATCACACAAGATTATGAAGTTGTCAACATAGCATAACATCATACATGCCTACCACGGAGATGACGCACAATATAGCATCACACATAGTACTCAAGGAGATGACATAACAAAGCACAGTGTCATGAGCAGATTTCAAAGAGATGATCCAGATATAATGTAGACTGATGCAGATAGAGTAGACCCTGCAGACATATTTGTCAGAGAGATGAGGTAGAAATATTACAGGATCACATACGGATCTCTAGGAAATGACACAGATATGATAGAGTATCATACATGGTTATAAAGGATTAGATAAAGATATATTGTAGCATCATACATGATTTTAAAGAGGATGACAAAGACTGTAAATTAAAACATAGAAGTCAGGTATATGATATAGACACAATATAGCACCATACATGGTCATTAGAGGGATAACATACATGGTCATCAGATGGATGATGCAGATGTAGTATAACATCATATTCGTCTCCAGAGAGATGATACAGACATAGTGTAGCATCATACTTGGCTATCAAGGTGATGTGTTACAGGATAGCATCAACACATGGTTACCAAGCAGATTAAGCAGACTTAGTATAGCACCGCACAAGCTTGTCAAGGAGATGATGCAGATAGAGCTCAGCATTATAAGTGGTTTTTAAATGATGACAAAGTCATGGTGTAACTTAAAACATAGTCATCAGATGTACCGTACAGCATCATATGTGACATCATTGTGTTATTAGAGGGATGATGTAGACTTAGTACAACCTCATACATGGTCATCAGGTGGATGACATAGGTGTGGTGTAGCATTATTTGTAGTCTTCAGGAAGATGATACATAGTGTATCATTATACTTTAGTATCAAGGTGATGACTCACAGAATAACATCACACATGGTCGTGTGATATCATGAGGTGACATAGCATCACATATGCTTGCCGAGGAGATGATGAAGATGGAGTGCAGCATGATACGTGGTTGTCAAGGAGATGAGGCAGACACAGTATAGTATCACACATGGTTACAGGGATATGACATAGACATAGTGTAATGTCATACAGGGTTGTCAGGGAATGTTGCAGAAATTGTGTAGTGTCTTACATGCTTGTCAGGAATATATGGTTTTCACGAGGATGACTCAAAGTTTAGTATCATAAATTATCATCCAGGACATGATGTATACATAGTATACCAATACAGATGGTTGTCAATGAGATGATATAGACATCTTATAGCATTCCATGTGGTTTTCAATGAGATGATGCAGACACAGTGTAGCATCATATATATTTGTCAGCAAGATGAGTCCTAGTACTGCAACATACATGGCTATCAAGGAGATGATGCCGACATAGTATACATCATATGTGGCAACCAAGGAGATGATGCAGGTAGTGTGGTTTTTAAGAAGTTGATGTGAGTATAGGGTATTATGCATGGTCATCAAGAAGATGATGCAGACAGCATTATGCCCAATTGGTGATCAGGAAGATGATGCATACATAACGTAGTATCTTACTTGGTGACCAGCAGATGGAGTAGACGTAGCGTAGTGTAATGTGTTGTCATCAAAGAAATAACATACATTGTAGTGTCATCGTAAGTAGTTATCAAGGATATGATGCAGATATGGCATAGGATCGAACGTGGTTTTAAAGGAGTGGATGAAAACATAGCACAGTATAATACATCACTTTCAAGGACATGATGCAGATATAATGTAGCTTAGGTCCTGGGGGGATGAGACAGACATAATCTAACAGCATACATGGTCAACAGATACAATACAATACAATAGATGTATTGTAGCATCATATGTGGTCTTCACGGAATTGAGACACGCATAGTGTAGCGCCAGCCCATGGTTCTAAATAAGATGATGCAGACATAGTGTAGAATCACAAGTGGTAATCAAGAAGATGATGTATAGCATGGCACCATATACGTTCATCACAAAGATTTGCTAGATATAGTGGAGCAGCACATGTGGTTATAAAGGAGATAATGTGGATTTATTATATCACCATTGATGGTGGTCAAGTTGATGAGGTCAACATAGTGTAGCATAATGCGTGACGATCAGGGAGATGACCCAGAATATACCATTATATATAGTTATCAAGGAGATGAGGAAGACCTAGTATAACGTCATATGTTGTTGTCAAGGAGGTGACGCAGACATTATATAGCATCACATGTAGTTATCATGAATATCATATCATATCAAGAATATAATACAGACATAGTGTAGTGACGTACACGGACATCAAAGAGATAAAGCAGATATAGTTTCTATCATAGCTGGTCATCAGGGAGATGAGACATAGTGTAGAATCATATGTGGTTATCAAACAAAGCATAGAACCCTCCATAAATTAAATATATGAACAGATTACCTACCATCAGCTGAAGCAGTTGCAATAAGCTTGCCAGTATAATCAAAACAGCTGTCTAGTATTTCATCATCATGGCCTGTTAATGTTGCCACACATTTTCCATTTGTAGCATCCCATAGCTGCTTAAAAAAAAAAAAAGAAGAAGACGACTATGACTTCCTGTCTAAAATGCAAAGATGGCCAGAAGTAGTCTTTATGACATGTTTATGGCTAGTTAAATGACAATGCCAAAGCCAACCATTTAACAAGGCACACTTTGGATACAGAGAAGACCAGAGACAGAAATTTAAAACAAGTGGTACAAATTCGCCACTACGTTAGGAAAAAAATCTCAAAGTACATTCACTGATTGGAATGGAAGTGTCCTCTTTTTATAAGAAGGTCACTAAATGATAAGGAGCTTGCTCTAAAACTACAATACTAGAAAATGAAAAGTACATTAAAATTATAATACATTTGGTATATAATCAAATAATAATTCCACAGCATAAGCTCTTAGTAACAGAAACTCACAGGCAAGGAGACACTGTGTTGCGACTCCTTGATGTTCACTCTAATGGAAATTTAATAAACAAATAGAGGGACATTAAACAAAAATAAGGCCTTTTAAGATAAGATCTTTTAATACATTTGAATCAATTACAATTGTTTTACTACATAAGAATTCCTTTAAACTTTGGGTATCAGAAACTTAAAATTTAAAAATTCCCAGTTATTATTTATAAATTAATATCTTAATTTTATAGCAAATTACTAGTTACTAAATTACACTTAATTTAGTAATTAACAAATTACTAAATTTGTTAGTGTTGCAATGAATACCTGACACAGTAAAAAGTACAGACACAAGAATTATAAAGCAGAGATATTTCTTGAGCTCACCATGCAGGTTTTGTCCATAGAGCCAGTTAACATTAGAGAGCAGTCCCAGTTGAATAAGGCACTGCTAATCTCAGCACAATGCCCAATTAAGGTATAGACCTTCCTACAAAATGCAAATGATTCAAACTGGTGAAAGATGCCTTACTTCAGGATATATGCACAAGTAATGATGCCAAGCCCATCAGTATAAGGGTCTATAGTTTCATTTTTCCAAAATAATGTCTTTGATGCCAAACCAAGATGGCTTTACTCTAGCTCAAAAAGAGTCAACTAGCCTACTAATTTCATTTCTATACAAATATACTTAAATTTTAAACAATCAAAAATAATAACATTACTTAAGACAACACTTCAGAAAAGAATGGGTAAGAAGTAGTAAGGGTAGTCTGAAATTCTGGAAGCTTTCTTACACCAGATAAGCAGACCCCTGGTAGTTCAGAAACTAACCATCAAATGTCTGAAGGGCCCTTCCTTCTCCCTGACTTCCTGTTGCATTCATCTAGATGGGTACTCATGATAATTAGCCCCTCTGTCAAAATGCAGGCAAGTCCAAGTGTGGAGTTTTACAACACAAATAGGCTAATTTAGTTAACTTCTTAGCAACTAAGACTAAAAATAATTAGGAAGGAAATTGAAGTTCTTGGATTAAATTAAATTTGGGAAATTAGCCATGATATCATTTATCCATGCCTACCATAATAACAAGCCATTGAAATTTGATTACATAGTACATGGAATAAATAATAGCTATATAACCAGACTATTGCTAACATTCTCCTTTTATGTTGCTGTTTGGCATTATTGCTTCAGAATTCTGAGAAATCACGTATTTTTTGTGGATCAGAAACAGCATTAAAGAGTGAATTCATCATTTTCAGTATGTCCTATTCCCACGGAATCCAGAGCAGAGTTAATAGGTACAAGATTTAACTAATAACAAACATTGTCTTCGTAATCCTTTGATCCAGGTTAAAAAATTCTTAAAAACTAAGAATACCTTCCAGTATCAGCATCCCACACTGCGACTGTGTGATCAAAAGACCCTGTGATGATTCTGTTTCCTGAGGTGTTAAAGGACAAGGAGATGATTTCAGCTGAATGTCCCTAAAAGAGAGCAGACATCATCATGTGTACCTGTAGATAAAGCAAGTTCTACAAATGTACAATATCATAGCTTAAAAGAAAATGCCAGAAAAGGCAAAGCTATTTGGGAGAAAGAGATTAGTGGTTGGCTGGGGTGGGAATGAGGAGTGACTGCAAAAGGGCATGAGGCTTCTTTTTGGGGTGACGGAAATGCTCTAAAACTAGATTTTGCCGATGGTTGCACAATTCTTTAGGTTTACTAAAAATTGGCAGACACTTAAAAGTAAGTCAGTTTTAACTCAATTAAGCTGTTTTTGCTTTTGTAAAGAAAGGAAGAGGGTGTCTTTTAGGAAATCAGAGGGCTTCTTTCACATCTTCTTGGAAACACTAAGGAGGGCTGTATGTTTTATGGGCTAATAATAGGTGACAGGCAAAAGAAAAATATTATGAAATAAAGTTAACTTTTTAAAAGGGAAATTGTTATAATAATTTAATATAAATTAATTAATAAATATCTGGCCTTTGGCCTGACTTTCACCTGGTTACAGTCTAGGGCTGACGAATCAAACTGCATGTGGAGTATGCAGAGAGGAGCCCCTCTCTGCATTAGATTCTGCTTGGAGTATATCCCTCGTTTTCCTAATTCTTTTAGTAAATCAACATAATTACTTTTTTAAATAACACTAGAGTTCATTTACGGATTAAATTTCTGGTTGGTTCCAAATGACAAAAATTAAATGTAGCTGAACCTTGAAATTCTATTTATTTTTATTTTTATTTTTTTGTGTGTGGAGGAAGATCAGCCCTGAGCTAACATCCGTGCTAATCCTCCTCTTTTTGCTGAGGAAGACCGGCTCTGAGCTAACATCTATTGCCAATCCTCCTCCTTTTTGTCCCCCAAAGCCCCCGTAGATAGTTGTAGGTCATAGCTGCACATCCTTCTAGTTGCTGTATGTGGGACGCGGCCTCAGCATAGCCAGAGAAGTAGTGCGTCGGTGCGCGCCCAGGATCCGAACCCGGGCCGCCAGTAGCGGAGCGCGCGCACCTAACCGCTAAGCCACGGGGCCGGCCCTGAATGTTGAAATTCTGATCACACAAAACAAATGTATTCTTTGGTGGCAGACAGGTGTAGGTACAAGAGCAGGACGCGTCCCTTAGGATGCTCTTAGGCATCTGTCTGAAAAAAGAAGTAAAGAAGCAGTGACCCACAGAAAAGATGAGAACGAAGATCAGAAAGACCATACTTATATTAATTAATCATGCTCGGCACTCTGATTTAAGGAAAAAAATTTCTTGGTGTTAGTTAAAAACAGTGCTTTTTCCCTTTTGTTTTTTTTTTCAGTCCAATTTTTAACTTTCTTAAAAATACCTCTCCTAAAAAAGAGGTCCTATGTTTTTAACTAATTTATAACTTGAAAGGATAAGAAAACCGGATTTCCCATCCATCTGTTCCCACTGATCGCCACAGAGAACTGCCCTGCTTTTGTTTGGCGGTTTGGGCTGGGGTGGGAAGAAGCAGAGGGCAGCAGGTCAGAGGAGGGCGCTCAGCGTGTTGCAGCAGTGACAGACAATGGCCCCTGTGGAGATACACAACCAACTGTTACTCTGGGCAGTGCCCTCCGGCCTTTTCACCTCCTGCCACTTGTCTCTTGTCATTTCAGGCTTCGTACCACAGGAGGTTTCTAAGACTGGAGGGTAGAGCAGAGCTGTTGACCGTCATCCCTTTAAGGAATCTCCCGGCAAGGTTCTCCAGTTCTGCCTCTTCCAAAAAGTCCCAGCCTCCACCTACTTTGCTTTTAGCCAGATGGATGATGACATGTTTTAAGCTACAGTTGGTATGGCTTACAGTCTGAAGCTAGTCAAAATAAAAGCTCAGCTGGCTTCCCCAGATTTCCATCTGAGTCTTTCGGAGTAGCCAGCAAACCAACTGGAACACTCTCTCACTCCAGTCTGAAAACAAATAACTCAAAAGCATCTTCTAACTGAGAGCTAATTTTGTAATAAAATTCCAAATTAAAAAAACAACACAAAGGTGATAGCTCATTGTAGTTTCGATTTGCATTTCTTTAATAATTAGTGATGCTGAACATCTTTTCATGGGCATGTTGGCCATCTGGATGTCTTCTCTGGAAAGATGTTCATATCCTCTGCCCATTTTTTGATCTGGTTGTTTGTTTTTTTGTTGTTGAGTTGTATGAAATCTTTAAATATTTTGGAAATTAACCCCTTGTCGGATATATGATTTGCAAATATTTTCTCCCCATTGGTGGGTTATCTTTTCATTTTGTTCATGGTTTCCTTTGCCTTGCAGAAGCTTTTTAGCCTGATGTAGTCCCATTTGTTTATTTTTTCTTTTGTTTCCCTTGCCTGAGTAGACATGGTATTCAAAAAGATACTGCTAAGACCGATGTCAAAGAGAGTACTGCCTATATTTTCTTCTAGGAGTTTTTGGTTTCATGTCTTACATCCAAGTCCTTAATCCATTATGAGTTAATTTTTGTGTCTAGTGCAAGATAAGGGTCTACTTTCACTCTTTTGCATGTGGCTGTCCAGTTTTCTCAACATCATTTATCAAAGAGACTTTCCTTTCTCCATTGTATGTTCTTGGCTCACCTTACACCTGTCAGGATGGCTATAACTACCAAGACAAAAAATAACACATGTTGGAGAGGATGTAGAGAAAAGGGAACCCTCATACACTGCCAGTGGGAATGCAAACTGGTGCAGCCTCTATGGAAAACAGTATGGAGATTTCTCAAAAAATTAAAAATAGAAATACCATACAATCCAGCTATCCCACTACTGAGTATTTATCCAAAGAACTTGAAATCAACAATCCAAAGAGATTTATGCACCCATACGTTTATTGCAGCATTATTCACAATAGCTAAGACCTGGGAGCAACACAAGCACCCTTCTATGGATGAAGGGATAAAGAAAATGTGGTATATATATACAATGGAATACTACTCAGGCATAAAAGAGGAAAAATCATCCCCTTTGCAACAACATGGATAGACCTTGAGGATATGATGTTAAGTGAAATAAGCCAGACAGAGAAAAACAAATACTGCACAATTTCACTCACATGTGGAAGATAAACAAACACATGGATAAAGAAAACAGATTAGTGGTTACCAGAGGGTAAGGGGGCTGGGGGATAGGCGAAAGCGTAAAGGGGCTCATACGCGTGGTGACAGATGAAAATTAGACTACTGGTGGTGAGCACGATACAGTCTATACAGTAATCGAAATAAAATAATGTACACCTGAAATTGCACGATGTTATAAACCATTATGATCTCAATAAAATAATTGGAAAAAAACACAAATAATAGACTTATCCTAAGGAAAAGCTAATGAAAATGTAGAATTCTTGAAGGTATTAACATTATTAACATACTGTTAAAGTGAACACTTCCTCTCCATTCTGAATGTCCCATAATTTGGCTGTTGTGTCCATACTTCCGGTAGCCACCAATGTGCTTTGAGGATTGAATGATAAACACACCTGAATTACATGAAATGGAAGAGGTTTTAGAAAGATAGAGGTTTAAATTGTTAGTTTTATATAGAAAAGCTCCAAGATGCAATTACCTTAGCAGATTCAGCCTAATTCCCTGTACAATAGCCAGCACCATACCAAATATGAGGATCCTGCTATCTGCAGGTGGAATCCTGAAGCCTTCTCCTCTTGAGAAGAGGCTGCTTGTTCTTCCTCGTCACCCGGCTCAGGCTTGCAGGGGCACTGGCTCCCTTGCCACTTCCAGACCACAGAAGAACAGGAACAAAATCAAACCCATTGCTTTGAGATTCATGCATGCTGGCTCCCATTCATGCTTTGCTCTGAGATTCATGCTGGCTGGCTCCCATCTTCCTTGTTGCTGTCATCACAGTTCTTTCAATCACACCCCCTCACTCACCAAGGACTTTGGCTATTGGCTCATAGTCTCCACTCTAAGTCCTTAGGAGGCCTTTGTGTGGGCCATCCATCCAACACCCCCAGACCCATGATCCTGGACTTCTTTTCATAATCACTCCCATCACCACCCCCTGGACCTTGACATCACCTTCTCTAGAAGATTCACTGCCAAGACATCAATCTCTAGTTGCAACTTCCCGATATTTCAGATTTCTCTCTTCCTTACCACACCCCCTTCCCCAACCAAGATATCTTCCAACTCATTGAGATCCCTTCCTTTTCTCCTAGTCCATCATCCCCATTCAATTGACACCCTGGAAGCATCACTCCTACCAGCATCCTCAACACTGTTAGTTTTGTCTTTCAACTGTACCCTCCATAAGGCTCCTAACAACTTACATCAAGCTGACATTTTATCCACTCATTTGCCCTCACTACCTCATCACTCAGCCAAGGCAGCTTAAGAAACTGGCATAGCAGATTACTGGTGTTGCTCATTCATGCCTTCTGTC
Organism: Diceros bicornis minor; assembly: GCF_020826845.1. Taxonomy (NCBI): domain Eukaryota; kingdom Metazoa; phylum Chordata; class Mammalia; order Perissodactyla; family Rhinocerotidae; genus Diceros; species Diceros bicornis. The sequence continues at coordinate 16,997,843 of NC_080776.1, read as the reverse complement.
CTCAACTGTGTCCTCAGCACCATCCCCCACTTTGTTTAACATGCCTCTGGCTCCACACATCCTCCCATTCCCGAGTCTTGCCCCCACTCCTGTCCTCATCCTTCCTCAACAGATAACTCGGCCTCCTACTACTTCCCTGAGAAAATTCCTTTATCAGGTGGGAATTTCCTCACCTGGCCCTCACCTTCCTTTACTTCAGTCTCAGAGAGATCCCTTCGCCCATTCTAACACACTCTAGGAGAGATGTGCTTTTCCTTCCCTCTAAGACTACATCCTTCCCAGTGGCCTATAAACATGCTTGAGCTTTTCCCACATAAAAACAAATCCTCCCTTGACTCTATGTATCCCCTTTTAACTACCTTATTTCCCTTTACAACCAAATCCCTTTAAAAAATAATCTACCATCACTCACTGTTCACCCATCTTCCATTCTTCAACTCTACTGAAACCACTGGCTAAATGTCCAATCCAAGAGGCTTGGTCGGTTATCCCACTTAACCTCCCTGAGGTTCTCGATATTTTCTTCCTTCTTGATGGCTTTGACAGTGCTCTGCTTTTCTTCTCTTACTTCTTATCTCTTTTTTTGTATCTTTTGAAGGTTTCTCTTCTCTATCTTCCCAAGATTCCATCAGTCTTCTCCCCATACTCTACCTTTCCCTTGGGGCAGTTCAATTGCTCAGTGGTTTCTACTACCACCCAGATGACAGGGACACACCATCTACGTCTCCTTCCTGGACCTCACTGCCCAGTTCAGCCCCAAAGAGCCAAGTGCCAAATGGATGCCTCTATTTGGATAGCACACGGCTTTTATCCATCTGTCTAAGACACAAGAATCATAGGAAGCAAACCTGCTCCTCCTCTTTTTCATACAGAATGGTGAATGACACTGCCAGTTGCCCAGGCCTGAAATCAGGGAACCATCCTGGTTCTCCTTTTCCTTCATGCCTCATATCTACTTAGTAACCTATTTCTATCCTCCACCCTCTAACCTCTCTCACATTCTCATCACCTGCCTCATGACAGGCCTTCATCATTTTTGCTTGGACTGCAACAAGATCCCCAAGTGGTCCATACTTCTGATCTTACCTACTTCCCATTTCTCCTTCGCACTGCCAAAAAATGATCTTTCCAAAGAGCAAAACTGACCACGCCATCTCTCAGCTGAAAAGTCTCAACAGTATGGCATTATCTACAGGATAAAGTCCAAATTCCTTAGCCCAGCATATGAGACCCTCTATAAATCTGTAATATGGCCTTGTCTGCCTCTACCACTTCAATCATGCACACCCTATGGTCTGGCTTTGAATGGGTTTCAGGTGTGCCAACACACTGACACCCTTAACCCAGGCAGCTGGGCAGCACCAGGGATCCTTGCCTGTCACCTCCAACCATGGGCAGCAGGCAGCTCCCCACAGTGTGCTGCATGTCATCACCGGGGAAGGTTGGAAAACACACTCTGCCACACACAGCCACGTGAGCTTTCAAGCACGTGCCACTGTTGCACACTTCCTCTGGGCATTTGCCGGTGCAGCTCCCTCTGCCTGGAATACAGGTGCCACTTCTCTGCAAAGTCTTTCCTGAACACCCTCCCTGGCCAAGGAGACTTGACTGCTCCCCTCTGTGCCCTCACTGAACTCCTGCCAACTTCTAGCACACCTACAACATGTCTTTGAACTTACTCACTGACATCTCTACTCCTTCTACTATACCACAAAATCCCTAGAGAGCAAGAACTATGTCTGATTCTATTTGGAATCCCAAGCACATAGGCCAGAATTTCTCACACAGTCAATATTTAGTAAATATTTATTGGATTGATGTTGTTGACCATGAAAAATATGGATGTCTTCCTAGGAACTAAATATAGAGAAAACCTTTTCAAAATCCAAGGGAAGTGGAAACATGGCCACACTTTCAGAACGAGGATTATGCTTTTCTTATGACCTTTGGCAAGTTACTTAAGCTCTCTATGCCTCAGTATCTTCAACTGTAAAATGGGGATATATCTACCTCATAGGGTTGTTATGAGGCACAACCAAGCTAATATATGTAAAGGGCTTACAACAGTGCATTGTGCACAATGAGTGTCATTAAAGGGTCAGTTACAATTTTTCACTGCAATATCCCCAGTGTCTAGCAAAGTATCTCAAACATAGCATGAGCTCTTGTTGGATGAATATACCAGGAACTTGAAGTATGTATATAAACAGATTTCACTCCTAAAATAAGCAGGCTGTTTATTTTTAAAACCTATCACTTGTTCCATAGGGTGCCAATTACCTCACTAATTGTTATAAGATGTAACACAGAGTTGGCCAAGGGCAAGGGCTTCCCAATAGTGAAAGCTATTGAGAGTATCAACCTATTCATGCAAATTTAGTTCTAATGATATCTGGAAAACCATTAGCCTCAATATTTTACATGATATAAAAAACTTATTTTAAAAGCTATTTTAAGAATTTCATCAACCTTCATCGAGTGAGTCCATTAAAGACAAATAAATGAAAAAGAAAAAGTCAGGGTGGATATTGTACTCTTATACTTATCACATTACATGTCTAATTAGTCAATGCAGCATATCTGCAAGATATTAAAACTAGAGTAGTTTGTGAATTATATCAACACCACTATATAAAATATACATAGACCTAAAATACTGGATGACATTTTAAAATTAATTATGAAGGTAGAACCACATTAATTTTACAATGGAATCCTAAAAAGAAATTGCAATGATGTGTCAACATTGGTTCATCAATTGTAACAAATGTACCACCCTGGTGGGGGGTGTTGGTAGAGGGGCATGTTGGTAGTGAGGCATGCTGTGTGGAGGAGAGGCAGGGAGTATATGGGAAATCTCTGTACCTTCCTCTCAATCTCACTGTGAACCTAAAACTGCTCTAGAAAATAAAGTCTATTAAAAACAAAAGAAAAAATTTTTTAAAGAAGAACAGCAACATAAAAAACAAAATAAAATAAATGTACTCACTATTTCTGCCGTATGACCCCTAAAGGTATGGTAACATTTTCCTGTTTCTACACTCCACAGTTTACAAGTCTTATCGAAGGACCCAGTAGCAATTTTGTCACTAAAATTTGAAAAAAAAAAATTTGAAATCAAATCCAACCATAGTATACCACACACTGAATTAAGACAGATATTAACACATGGATCTCTGTCTACTCCGAAGTTTACTTCACTTTTAAAGCAATAAGCAATCCTATATTTGTTTCAGTGGATAGCAAAATAAAGGTCTAATTTTTTAATGATATCAGTTTACATGTTTAATTTTAAAGATTTTACATTAAAGGTATATGTTTAGGATTACAAAAATCTTTTAAATGAGCACAGTGAATATGGTAAAAGATTTAGTTTAGAAATTATTAACAAATGAAAATAATGTATAATATGAGTTGTATAAACATAGAAAAACTCTGTTAGTATGTCTACTGAAAAGGATAACATTGAATTTAAAAGAAGAAAACTGAAAAGATATAAATCCAATTAACCATATAGCTAGATAAAGTTTTGAGAAGTTAGACGGTGAGTGTCTCCTTGGGAAAATAATACCTATGTTATTCCACCTGTAAGGTCTTTGAACAAGAAAGAGAGTTTAGAGACGAGAAATGATAAAGACTTTAGTCCTTTTCAAACAAGAATGTTTCGTGTTTACTGTGGAGCAAGGCTACTGTCAACACCCAACGGATAAGACTAGAATAGCCTGTTAAGCTTTTGATCATGGAACTAAAATATTTTCCTTTACCCTTGTCCCCTAGCTGTCCTTTATATAGCAAGTCACCAAAATGTTCACCCAATTGGGTCACCATTTACAGTGCAAGTTCCTTGCCCAAAAGTGTGAGGGGTCTTAAGACCCAAAATACATAATCCCAAAGCAAATTATAAATGCTCAGCACAGTTGCAGGATTTATATTTGTCCAGACTAACAGTGACACCTTCCTTCTCTCCTTTGTTCTCAGGCCACCCACATAGTACTTCCGTGGTCTCTAATACTAAAGGGAAGCAAGGCCCTTTCTGTCCATGCTCTGGGGACAGCTTGCCGTGGGGAATACTCATCCCCCCGTCAAAGCTTCCAAACACACAAGGCTGGATTTCCACCCAGAGTCTCTGCACCGGCTCTCTCCTTTGACGTCCAGTCTAAGGCATTTTTCCATCAGCTGCTGCTGTCTTTCAACTTCTGCTCAAGATAGACTGAAAGCCCTACGAGTTCTTCATCTGTTCCCGCCTTCCACTTTCCATCCTTCCTGCCCCTCAAACATGTCGGTCTCAAGTTGCTATTGTTTCTTGATCATTTTCTGTTCTATCACATACTGTTCTCTATATCCATATGACATCAGATTATAAAAGATTTACTAACTTCAATGTTTTTTAGAATTACTTTATTGAATCAAAGCTTACTGCTGATCTAATGTATAAAACATATAAACACTAAATTGGTTGAAGTTTGTTTCTCTCTCTCGCTCACACACACGCGTGCACACACACACACACACACTCCCTCTTATTCTTTGGTGGTTCTCTTGAATTCACTCCATTAAAATCCCAATGCCTCCAAGTGCAATGGAAATCACTGCTTTAACCCATACATAAATCAACAGACTATGTCACTGGACAAGTTGGTTTTTCATCAGGGACACCTAGTAGAATTCAATAGAATAACCAGAAAGTGAAGGAGTGTTCCTCACCTCTCCATCCCCAGAAAACCTAGTTCTCAGATAGACATCCAAAAATGTTATGTCTGTTAAGTAGACTATTAAAGGAGATGGTACTATATTATACAGAACATACCTTTAAAATCCTTTAAATAACATTGCAATTAAAGTAGGAATTATACTAGAAGTAAAACAGTGTCATTTATAATTTCAATAAAATCTTTCTCTTCCACCATAAGTTGGTGTAATAAAGTATTATAAAAATTATCCTTCTCTACATTATAAAAATGTATGCATCAAAGTTAAATTTTCTGTAATTTACCTGGAATATTTAATCATTTTAATGTACCAATTAAGTTTTGTGCCATCACAATGTGTTTTGAAAGTGTATTACATTTTTAAAAAGATATAATGACATTAGTAACTTAGATAAGTTTCTAAAATTTGTGGTATAAAATTTCTACTCTAAGTGCATCGCATTTTTATAAAATTTCTTCTATTGCCTCTGCCACTATCTTAGACTGTTTCCATCATCTCACAACTGTATTACTGTATCTGCCTCCTAACTAACCTCCTTGCCTACTATTTCTTCCCACCCCCAAACCCCTGACCCCTTCTCTCTGCCAGAGCAATCCTGAAATAGCACTTTCATTGTGTCACTCTTTTGTTCATAAACCTTTCATGGTGACTCAGTCCCCCAGAACAGAGTTCAAACTACACAGAATGGTCTGACCTCACCCATCTATTTCTCACATGATACGTTCACCAGAAAGACTGGCCGCTGAGCCTACCTGATGAAATCCCACCTGTAACACGGGGCTGCTAAGGTCCCTTGGCCCAGGGTGTCCTCACCACCCCTCTCTCCACCTTCCATCTTTCATGCTTACGCTTTAGTCTCACAGCATCCTTAAAGACCCCAACCAGGAGAAATCACCATGATCTCTTCCTCCTCTTAACTTTTAAACCATTCACTGCTTTGTTCTAGTCATCATAACACTGCAGTAAAAGAAACATATTTGTTGAACTCACTTGGTTAATGAGAAAAGTCAATTCAAGTGGCCAATCACAAAAAAGATACACAGGCTAAAAATTTTTACTCAAATATATACATCCATCTGCCAATCTTTTGACAAGAGGTCAAGGCCTTTTCAACTAATTGGAGTTCATTATCTGTCTTACAGAAATCATGCCCAACCTCTATAATTTCCAATTTTCTTTTCTTTAAAGTAGAATGAGAACTTAAAGAACTTAAACACACTTGCAGAAAATTTGAGTGCCAAATTTTTCTAAATTTTTACAATAGGTTTTCTAATTTTTACATTGGTCTCATCTACAACTTTACTTAGTAACAATTTTTCAAAGATTTACCTTATCTATGTTTTCACAGAAACAACAGCTTTATTTTCACACTCGTATTTCATTAGTTTAAGCAGTATTTAATTAAATTACATATTAAATTACATAATTACAATTGAAAGCACAACCAACATAAGCAGGTTTGTGGACAAATACAACTAACTCTTGATTAGCTTACAGCCCAACCAGTGGGAAGAGAAGTTAAGCATACCAGTGGGTAGCCTAGTTGCTGCAAGCATTCAGGGAGCCACGAGTATCAGTATGTCGCACAGAAGGATAGAAAATGTTGGTAACTCAATTGAATTGGGTAACTAGAGGTTGGTTTAAAAATGCTTCTATTGTATTTGGTACTTAGCATGTTACTATACGTACTTTTTTCTACCTGGTAAGACTGTAAACTAACTTTCCAACAAAGTAAACCATACTATGTATCCCTGCATTCTCCAGAAGCATCAGCCCAGTGCTATAACATCAGTAGGAGCTGCCTGCCAGAGAACCCCCAAGGGCAGAGAGTCAGCCTTGCTCAACCTTGAAATGTAGCTCTCTTCTTAACTACCATATGATCCTGGGAAGGGTGCTTGAACTTTATATACTTTATCCGAGGACAGTAATACCTATCCCAAAGCTCCTCTAAGCACTGAAGGAGGTGTTTAAAAGGCTTTCAAATCACACATCAAGCACTCAATAAATTTCAATTCTGTGTCTTCTTCCTCTCCTCTCCCAATAGATGGAGTAAGGGATGAATTAATGGATTAATTAAGGAATAAGTGAATGAATGAATGTCTTTTTACCCATAAGGATTGTTGAATGCTATGGCATAAACCACATTTCTGTGCCCCTCCAGAGTGTGCAGCTCCTCTCCAGATGCAGTGTCCCAGAGTTTGCATGTCCGATCATAGCTTCCTGTGATAAAGCTAACACAAGGAATATAAATAAATCCCAGGGCGAGAATAGCAGTGTGTTAATCAAGATCTCCTTTTTTATGTGCAGGATACTAACCCATTTACCTTGTTTTTGTTTTGTTTTGTTTTGTTTTGTTTTGTTTTGTTTTTGTGAGGAAGATCAGCCCTGAGCTAACATCCATGCCAATCCTCCTCTTTTTTCCTGAGGAAGACTGGCCCTGGGCTAACATCTGTGCCCATCTTCCTCCACTTTATATGGGATGCCGCCACAGCATGGCCTGACAAGCGGTGTATCGGTGTGCGCCCGGGATCTGAACCAGGGCGGCCAGCAGCGGAGTGCACACACTTAGCCGCTACGCCACAGGGCCGGCCCCTACCTTGTTATTTTTTATGATGGAAATTGTGTATGCAGAACAAACAGTTAAGTTGGGAACAATATCTAAATCCTTTGACTTAGAAACTGCCCAATTTTATCCCAAACCCAAAAATGAGTCGCTAAATAAAGAATAATCCTGCCAAGAATTATTCTCATAATATCAATAACTATATAATTAAATAATGTTAATAATAAATAACATCTTCTGAAACTCTACTATAGCTCAATTAACAGTATCATCCTTCCAGTTGGTCAGACCATAAAATCCTAGCATCATCTTCTATTCCCCTCTTTCCCTCACAACCCGCCCACAAGCTATTAGTAAATTCTGTTAGCACAATCTCAAAATACATCCCTAGTACGGCCATCTCTCACCAGCTCCATTGCCTCCATCTCTTGCCTAAATAAGTGAAACCATCTTCTAATGGGTCTTGGCTCACACATGGCCCTTACAAATCAAATATTTTCCTCGCGGAAATTGGAGTTATTTTTTAACGTTCCTCAAATGGCTTCCTAGCAATCTAGAGGTAAATTCAAACTTCTCATGGTCTACAAGGCCAGCGTCCTTGGCCATCTCTGGGAATCTCAACTGCTCCCAAAAGCACATCCTGACCAGTCACACTCACCTTCTCACTAGTCTCTGAAGAACTGGATTGTTTCTTTTATATTTGCTAGTCTTTCTACCCATTTCTTTTATATTTGTGAGTTTACCACCATCATCCCCAGGACCTGGAACAATGACTGGCACACTAGTAAGTATTCAATAAATATTTGTTTAACATTTAAAAATCCTTTAACATGACTGTTCTACTACAGGAATAGTTAGTATATTGACCTCTAATATTTTAACTCCAAATAACAGTATCTTAGTTATTCCTTAAATATTCCATTAGCAAAGATATTTCCCTAACAGGAAAAAAAATGTACAAAATTGAAAAGCCAGATTGAATATCAAGTGGTAGTGATAAAAAGTGAAAACAAACTCTGATATGTAAACTCAACTCAGTAGGAAGGTTGACAAGGCAGTGTATCTCTGATTCTCCTCTAGATATTTTCCTCCTAGCTTCTTTGGGAAAGTAAATTGAGACAGTCATTATGGAAGACAGTATGGTGGTTCCCCCCAAAATTAAAAAATAGAACTACCATATGATCCAGCAATCCCACTTCTGGGTATACATCCAAAGGAAATGAAATCAGGATCTCATAGAGATATCTGCACTCATGTTCACTGCAGCATTTTTCACAGTAGCCAAGACATGGAAACAATTTAAGTGTCCGTCAAGGGATGAAAAGATAAAAAAAAAAAAATGTGGTGTAAAATAAAGGAATATTATCCAGCCATGAGAAAGAAGGAAATCCTGCCATTTGTGACAACATGGATGAACCTGGAGGACATTATGCTAAGTGAAATAAGCCACACACAGACCGACAAATATAGTATAATTTCACTTATATGTGGCATCTAAAAAAAAAGAAAGTTGAACTCACAGAAGCAGGGAGTAGAACGGTAGTTACCAGGGGCTGGCGAGTGGGAGAAATGGGGAGATGTTGGCTAAAGGATACAAAGTTGCAGTTACGTAGGATGAATAAGTCTAGAGATCTAATGTATGGCATGATGACTACAGTTAATAATACTGTATTGAATATTGGAAATATGGTAAGAGAGTAGATTTCAAGTGTTTTCACCACACTCACACAAAAAATGGTAATTGTGAGAAGATATGTTAATTAGCTTGACCCTAGTAATTATTTCACTACATATATATATATCAAATCATCATGTTGTACACCTTAAATATATGTAATTTTTATTTAAAAAAAAATTTATCCCTTGATTGTTAAAAATCAGAAATAAAGAATAGAAATGGAAATAAATAGGCAGAGCGCAGATGAATCTTAGGGCAGTGAAGCTGTTCTGTGTGATACTATAATGGTGGATACACATCATACATTTGTCAAACCCATAGAATGGACAGCACCAAGAGTGAACCCTAATGTAAACTACGGTCTTGTGATAATGATGTGTCAATGTAGGTTCATCAACTGTAGCAATCGTAGGCCTCTGTGGGGGATGTTGATAGTGGGGGAGGCTATGAATGTGTGGGAGCAGGGAGTATATGGGCAATCTCTGTATTTTCCACTCAAATTTTCTATGAACCTAAAACTGCTCTAGAAAGAAAGTCTAATAAAAAAATGTTTTAAATAAATAGAGAACCTTACCAAGAGCCCGATTTATTAAGTGCAACATTAGTCAACGGCAGTATATGTGCTCTGAGAACCTTCAACGAAAGAAAACACCACTTGTTTTAAACTGAAAGTTTGGTTTAACTCATTAATTTAAATTCAAACCAATGAAGACATTCAAGTTTGCCTTAATTATACATAATAAATGGACAATATCCAATATCTGAACAAATGAGAAAAAGTACCTTGTACTGTTTATTATGGAGACGGATAATACATTTGATAGTTACAAATAATTACAAAAACATAATTGTATCTGTGTTTTCCATCAATTTGCCTTTAAGACAAATTATGGCTATTAAAGAAGATACCAAATAGCACTAATTACAATGTTTTCTTTTACATATTGCACACGGTTTTGTATGAACAGTGTATAGAGGAAATACATTAAACATATTTCAAACATAGATTCTACAATGTACTACTACTTTTTGAATCCTAAAGCTCCTTTAGAGTCAGGATTTCAATCCCTACATTGTCTACCATTGACATATTATTGAACGAATATGCTTAAATTGGATAGTTTGTTTATTGATAGAGTGATTGGCTAGGCTGAGACAGTCCCAATTATGTCTGCTCCCCGAGTATAACTACTAATAGTGCCCCCTTTCACTATCAAAAACATTCCCTTTGGAGGATGAACTATGAGGTCTCGCTAGTTATAGAGCTCATATTTGAAGTTAAATAGTGCCACCTGCTGGAACAAGAAATATTACAAGAATAATCTCATCCTCTTTCAGTACTGAATGGATTAATACAAAAGATTGCCTGGATATTCGGTATCAGATAGAATATGCTCAGTACATAAATAATAATTATATTTTATTATAATTATATTTAAATCATAAAAAATTAGTTACTATGAAGCAATTCTAGAATAAACTATTAAATATTGTTAAATAATAAAGAAAAAATAAGAGCTGATCTTGAAGTAATAAATGACCACATTTGTCATATTTTTAATTTAATCTTCAAAAACTATAGAGAAAAATGAGCATATTTACACTACATTAAAATCATTATATAAGCCATTTCAATAAATAATTTACTGAAATACAGTTAGTTCACATGGAAGGAGAAAATTTGAAATATTGATATATCATGAAACATATCATATCATGATATTCAGTAACAAACTGTTTGAATGATATTCAAACAAACATATCATATCATGATATTCAGTAACTTAAAACTACCTTAATGGTTATCCTCTAAATTTATCATTATAAAGAAGAGATAAACTTACTACAATTAGACTTATTCATTTAACTTCTCAAGAAATAAATGTTTGGATGTCATTCCTTCATTCAACAAACATTTATTGAGACAGTCAGCAAATATATGTGAAGCACTGAGGGAAAGAGAAAGCATGATTTGTATTTTACCTCAAATTACTAGCATACCAATTAATTCACTGAAATTCTTCTAGCTAGTATTTTTTAAACATGCATTACCTTAAAAAGATAGAATTTGTGGTTGCTGTGCTGTCCAAGTTTCTCTTGTAATCTCTGTATTAAAAGTTTTACTTGGTCTGTTCGTGAAGCTGTGATTAGAGGTTCTGCTTTCTGAATCTCTTCTACTAAAGCATCGACATCAGTACTGAAATTCACACACACACACACACAAAAATGTTACTTTTTTCTATACAAAAAATGCATATACATTCATGACATGAAGAACGGCAATGAAGCACCACATTTATATAACGTCAAGAACACCATCATCTTTACCAAGAAAATTCTGGGGAAAAAAATCACACAGATCAATAACGAGCATCGTGGCACATGCAAGCTGCTTGGGTTCTCTAGAATCATTTTATTAACTGAGATTTCTCCCCTGGAAGGTGTGCAAAGATTCTGATTTTCTTACCTAAGAAGGCCAAGGGCATCCTGGTTCTGAACATGAGCTCTTTCTCTTTATTTTTTTCTTGTTTCATTTTTTCTTTTCTTTTTTTGTGGTGAGGAAGATTGGCTCTGAGCTAACACCTGTGCCAGTCTTCCTCTATTTTGTATGTGGGATGCTGCCACAGTATGGTTCGATGAGCTGTGCGTAGATACACACCTGGGATCCAAACCCGCGAACCCTGGGCCACCGAAGCGGAGCATGTGAACTTAACCACTACGCAATCGGGCTGGCTGCTTTTTTGTTTCTATTAAATGAACATATATTGAATGTGCCTGGTACTGCTATACTTTCCACTTTACATGTGTTCTGTCATGTAATCCTATAACAACCCTCTAATTCAATGCTTTTATCATAACTATTTTAGCGATGAAGAAAATGAGGTTCAGAAAGGTTAGGTTTTAAATATTTTTAGGGAAAGAGAAAGTACCTAACTAAAAATAAACATTCAAAGAATTATTATTATCATTATTACTATTACTATTTCTTATGGGCTATAACATTATTTCCCTCAAAGAGAACTTGTCTGAAATGTAGATTCAAGTTTCCCCAGTATTCAATTCTGGTAAATTTTGCTAGTCCAGAATAATATTAGTTCAAGACAAATATTAAAGCCTATTTTTTTTTAATTTTGTGTTTATTGCAGTAACATTGGTTTATAACATTGTAAAAATTTCAGTTGTACATCATTGTACTTCTATTTCTGCATAGATTACATCATGTTCACCACCAAAATACTAATTACAACCCATCAGCACACACATGTACCGAATTATCCCTTTCACCCTCCTCCCTCCCCCCTTCCCCTCTGGTAACCACCAATCCAATCTCTGTCCCTATGTGTCTATATACCACAAAGGATCCAAAGTAGGGTCATTTTGCAAAACACTTCACAAATATGTATGAAGAAAGGACTCGCGGCCCAGCTGGGAGGGAGATGTTTGGTTGGCTGACAGCCTCCAGCTCAGCTCCTTCAGGATCCGCCTGAGCATTTGAGCCCAGGGCGTGCTCTTCTTGGTGGCCCTCAGTCCACGGCTGAATAAGAGGGTGGTACAAGAGCCTGGCCGTTACTGCCCCATGAGGGACTCCACTAACCGGCAAGCTTTGCTCCGGAGCTCCCCTTTGGACAACAGAGATTCTCTTGTCCAATCTGCATCATTATCATCCTGGCTGATGGCTCCTCCTGCCCGACCCTGCTTCATCCCCTGGTCTGTCACAGGTGTCACTTTCCAATAATCTTTTACCCACCTACCTCTGTCTCAGCATTTGCTTCCCAGAAATATGAACTCTGATAAGCATCTCCCTCCTCTTCATAAATAAACGTTTCCTGAGCTCCAGTGCTGTGAAGGCACTGAGCTGGGACACTATTCATTCAGCTAACATTTACTGAGTACCTAGTATAGATTAGGCCCCGGGAGTGTAAAAGATACGGTCCCAGCTCTCAAGAAATATGATCTATCAGAATGGGAGTGAATATTTGGAATGGAAATGAATCTGAGACAGTTTATAACAATGACTTTCATAAACTCCAAGAGATTCAGTTGTTGAAAGAGTTATACTTTCATAAGAATTAAAAAGATAATAACGCCTCTTGGAAAGATTTCCAACAGCCATTATGAATCAAAACAGATTTTCTAGCAAGATCTAAATTAACTAGATATTTAATCCATACACCACCACCCTGTAGTATTCTAATTGCTATCTTCCAATACAGTAACTGCAGTATGTCACATATACTGCAGGTATTTTTATGTGCAGAACTCCTCCAGATTCTTGGCCAGAATCAGAAATCATGTCCATATTTTTTTAACTTTGAGACATTTATTTACCACATAGGATGACTACAGCACCCTATGGAGAAGTCCAACCTTTGATCACAGTGTTCAGAGCTCCTGGTTTCACAGCCCCACAAGCCTTCTTTGAAATGACCTAAGAATCCATACATTTTAAACATAAAATTTTTGTTTTTACTGACTTTCCAGCTGGAAGTCATTCTCTCATATAAGTTTATCCATACCATTCATACGATATTTTATTTTGTACAAGTTGTTTCTCAAACTAAACAACAAGCCCATAGAGGGTAGGAATTATGATTAGTATCTTTATAGCCTCATAGAATCTAACCTAGAGCTTTGCATGCAGGACATACAAATACATGATTGCTGACTAAATACATTTATGTTTAACAAAGGAACTTTCTTCATGCTGGCATAATCACATGAATCAGGAATATAATCCATTTACAAAAATAACAAGCTTGATTTGATCTTAGGCCTTGCCTTCTCTGAAAATAGATTAAACAAGGATTGTTGTAGATGAAGTTCAATGATATTACCTTTGCCACCATTTACTCTTTGATTTTTTTAAAAAATATCTATTAAGTACCTTCTCTGTGCCAGCCACCTGGGATAAGACTTGGACTCTATCCAAGCCGTCATCCTCTGAGCCACACCCTGTCCTCAGCCTAAGAAAGTGTGCCACTGAAACTCCAAACCTCCAGTGACAGCCACTCTCACCGGCCATGAGGCCTTTTGGGTTCATTTTAAAACTAGGGAGCGGTTCATCTACTATTTCATTTTGGTTATGAGAGTGGTCCCTTTGCTGACAGTCTCTGTTCCCCTCCCCACTAATCATCACAAAGTAAAAGGACCGTCACAACGGAAAATCACTTATCTCACTGGGCGACAACTCTAAAACACATATCATGGTATTTTGGTTATATTTTTTTATTTTCTCCCCTTGAGAATATTTTCACTTTATCTGCACTTGGGCTCAGATATAATCTGGAACAGGTATAATCAGTCTCTTGAAGTGGAGTTTTGCATAAGATTCCCCAAAGGGAATGAATTCTGGGCAATTTGATCTCACAAGGGGATTTCCTCTGGGCGCATAAGCTTCAGAGACAAAGATTTGGTCCTCCCAACTCTGCCCCGCGACAATTAACAAGGAGGATCCCACGCAGTCAGCCCTAGGAGACATTTATCTATTAAGAAAATAACAGGCTCAGCAATACTCTTAAAATTCAATAACCAGCACTCCTCAAAAATGTGAAGGTCATCAAAAATAAGGAAAGTTTTGAGAAACTGTCACAGCCATCGGAAGCCTAAGGAGACATGATGACTGAATGAATGTGGCATCCTGGATGGGATCTTGGCAGAGGAAAAGAGAATTAGGCAAACGCTAAGGAAAACTGAATGAAATGCTCCCTTTAGTTAATAATAATGCCTCGATACTGGTTCATTAATTTTGACAAATGTACCATACTAAGCTAAGATGTTAATAATAGGGGAAACTAGGTGTGGGGTATGTGGGAAATCTGTCTTCACAACTTTCCTAAAACCATTCTAAATTAAAGTTTTATTTATTAAAAAAAAAACAGCTCTGTTTAGGAAGAAAAAGAGGTCAGACTGACAACCCTTTTCCCACCTTCGCTTCATTCAGCAAGACACTCGAGTAGAACTCACTGAAACAAACAGGAAATAGTACAGCACAGAAGAACAATTTTTTCTGGTAATGTGTTGTCTCTAGTTTATGCAGCCCATCCACACATCACTCTACATCAGGGTTTTCCAATAAAAATTCTGGATATGAAATACATGTTGCATTCCATAGCCAGCTTACCTGGGACCGAGATCAAGCAAATCTATGGATTTGGTCTTTAATTCTCCACTCTTTTCATATTCCAACATAATTCCTATAAAAAGAAACAAACATGTTATAAAACATTTATAATGACAATCTATGTCAAAAGTTAATCTACTTTTTTTTTTTTTTTTTTGCTGAGGAAGATTCGCCCTGGGCTAACATCTGTTACGAATCTTCCTCTATTTTATATGTGAGCCGCTGCCACAGCTTGGCTGCTATGAGTGGTGTAGGTCCACGCCTGGGAACTGAACCGGGGCTACTGAGGTGGAGTGTGCTGAATTTAACCACTAGGCCACTGGAGCAGCCCTAAAAGTTAATCTACTTTGACATAATTTTTTTCATTTTTCAACATAAAACATATTCAGAGATGTGATTCTAAAACAAGATTGTGTAGACTCACTTTTCCCTGGTCCTTCCTCTAAATACAACAAAATAGCTTTGAAATCATTCAGCAGACAATGCTAAAATAATTGAAAGTTGGATAGAAGAAGGTGGACTGGCTAGAGACCTCAGGATTTAAGGAATGAGTGTCTTGGGTTTTCTTTGATCTGCCATATACCCCAAACTGAGGACCAGACGGGCTTGCAGCCTGGAACCACAAAAAGCATAGACAACACAAACCAAAAACCAACAACAAAGCTTTCACTCTGTGGTCAAAGGACCAGGAAAAGGATAGTCAAGCAAAACAATAAAGGGGATCCCTAAACCCTGCTCCACAACTGGGGCCCCTGTGGGCCATCCAACCCACCAGTGGAAGCCCTGGGCTGTCCCAGTCCCCACTGCACAGCTGGGCCCCAGCAGCAGTCTGATCTGCCTGCAGCAGCTGCCAACAGCAAAGCCCCAGACTTTCTCAAGCCCTGCTTCTCAGTTGGGGCCCCACTGGGCTATCTGATCAGCCTAGAGCAGTGTCAGCAAAGTCCCAGGATCTCCCAGACCCCACTCCACAATGGAGCCAATGGTGGGCAGTCCCACCCACCTGCAAAAGGGACAGCACTGCAGTCCTGGGATGTCCCAGACCCCACTCCACCAACCAGGCACTGAAGCAGTATTGTCTCCCTGCCTTTGAACCAGTGGCATAACCAGGCCCAGGGGCTTGTCCTCCACCCACAGAAGGTCACCCAGTGAGAGCAGGCAAACCAGGAAAGTACCTTTTTCCCCTGAAGGTGGCACCAGCAGAGACTGAGCAGAAACCTCGGCAGCACCAGAAAAACAAAGCAGACCACAATAACACTGCAAGGGCTCAGAAAACTAAACTGCCCTTGGAACTAAAGCCCACAAGAGTAGAGCAGAACATGTATACTAAATCTAAACATGCGGACAGCCTGCTAAAATAGATTTAGAAAGGATCAAGAATCTCCTAACATAATAACCAAAATGTCCAGGGTACAATAAACAGGAAAAGGCAATCAATGAACACCAATACCCAGGATACAGTAAAAAAATCATCCATTGTACCAAGAACCAGTATCGGTCAACAAAGACCAATACTGAGACGAACGAGATGTTGGAACTATCCAACAAGGATTTTAAAGGAGGTGTCACAAAAATGATTCAGCAGTCATTTAGAAATTCATTTGAATTTGTAAAGAAATGCAAAATTCATTTGAATTTTGAATGAAAACATGCAAAATCTTAAAAAATAAATAGAAGTTATTAAAACAAACCCAATGGGAATTACAGAACTGAAAAATACAACAGCCAAAATGAAAAACTTGCTGAATAGGCTCAACAATACAGCAGAAATAACAAAGGAGAGAATCAGTGAACTTGAAGACAAATCAATAGAATATATTCAATCTGAACAACAGACAGATAACAAACTGAAAAAAAAACTGAGCAGAACCTCTTAGCCAGTTAATTGTACTACATTTATGAATACGGACCAGTGGATCTCAAAAGTTTTTGCCTCAGGACCACTTTACATTCTTTAAAGTATTGATGACTCCAAAGAGTTTTTGTTTTTGTAATATTTTCCATATTAAAGTTGAGTTTTTTTTAATTTAAATAGCAGTAATAAACTCATATCACGTTAACATAAATAACATATTTTATAGAAATAACTATATTGCTCAAAACAAAAAATATAAGAAGAGTAGCATTGTTTCATGTTTTTGCAATCTCTTTAATATCTGGCTTAAAGACAGCTGGATTCTCATCTCTGCTTCTGCATTGAGCTGTTGCTATAGTTGCTTTGGATGAACTATAAAGAAGAAATCTGGTCATACACAGATACGTAGTTGGAAAAATGAAGAAACGTTTTAATTGCCTTTTCAGATAATTATGGATATTCTTCTTTGATACTACAATAAAACTTAAAAAATGGTAGTTTCATAAAGATTGGTTGTAATATAGAATCTGAAAACACATCAATGAACTCTTCATATCCTGTTACATTAAAATCTATTGGTCCATCTCACACTTTCGAAGGATATTTTATCCACATGTGATTTGTAACATCATGCACCAGATATTTGAAAAATATCAGTATACTGAGTTATACATATCTTCTAAATGTTGACATAGTTCATAATACAATATCCAAAAACTCGCATTTGTTAATATCACTACCAATATCTATCACAGGAAAACTCTTTTACTGTTGGTAAGCTGTCAAGCTCATGGTGGTACATATAAGTTTACTGAAATTCTAATTTTTGCTTGAAGGCTCAAATTTTACCCCTGGCAAGAAATGCTGACAGTTTTTCTTGAAAGTTTCAGGCTCAGGCTTTGTTCATTTTCAAGAAAATGTCTGTCAAATGTCCAAGTCTGAAAACCATGTTTGTTTCTCAGTCAGCCTTTCAAGTAAAAATGGTGTTCCCTGAAAAAAACAGCTAGTTCATCTCTCAACTCAAAAAACTGCCCAACTGCTTTCCTCAAGACAACTGTCATACATCACTGTGCAGCAGGAGTGCCTTATGAGTATTTTCTATTTCATCACTCAGAATACATGTACTCATATGTCAGTATTTCACTACATTCATAAGCCTTACTGCATCACCAAGGACATTCTTAAGTGAAGCTGAGGGGTTTTTTTTTTTCCTACTGCAAGTAGGTGCCAGTGCAGAAGACAATGATCACTACTAGAGTTGGTGCCACTGCCTTGATTTCCAGTAAGTCACCATCAGTTTCACACTGGACTGCTTTTGCACCATTAGTGCAAATGTCAACACAGTGGAAAAAAGCAAATGATACCTTATTGTTATTATGAAAAGAGATTTGACCTTGAGGCCCCACTGAAAGGACTCATGGGCTCCCAGGCATCCCCCTACAACTTGAGAATCACTGCTATAGACCGTAATTTGATATAACAGATAAGATTCCAGCAGCATTTCAGATCAAGGGAAAATAAAGAATTCTAATGAAACACTGTATTTACTTTCAAAAGCACTGAGCCATTGAGATAGAATGTGGCGGAGGTGAAAAGGCATGTACCTGGTGTCAAACAGATCCAAGTTTGAGTTCCAACTCAACTCTTTACTTATTTCATGGTACTAGTAAATAATCTCTTTATTTTTCTCATCTGTGGATAATACCTTCATTTGCTGCTTGAGGTTAAATAATGTGTATATAAAGTACCTGACACACAGTCTCGCTGAACAGCACTTATTATCTAGCTATGAACCAAATACCACCTTGTGACATATCCTACATGGTCACCTTGTATTATTACTTAAACTGCATCTACGCCTTCTCTCCCCAGCGAGACTGTAATGTCTTTAAGAGAAGAAAACGTGTGCTTTTTTATACTCCCAGGAGGACCCCTCCTCAGAGTGAGTCATGGTGATGTATGCACAGTAGGCACATGATTTGGCCAGGTTCAAGTACAAGCAACACTGCGAAATGGACAATACTTACACCTTCCTCTCTCTGGCTTCCATTGCTGCCTCAATGGTGCCTGCTTCTCCCCATCATCTTCATGATCTTTCCATTTTCTCTCCTACCAACATCTAACTCACTAGACTGTGTGCTCCTAAGTCGATCTTCTCCTTATCCCTAGTGTCTACCATGAAATTTGGTACAAAAGAAATGTTCACAGTGCTGGTTGAACACGTGAACTAACTGGTAGGTGACTGGATGAATGTCCCCAGATTGCTTAAAGCAACTGACACTCCCTGTCTGTATAGCATGTGGCCTTTCAGAAATCATCAACACCATAACCAACTCCCTCCTTCCTCAAATACCATTCTCAATAGGCTTTTATGAAATCTCTCCATATTTTTCTCCACTCTGTTACTTCTCATTCCCCTTTACCGGTTCCTCCTCTTCTGCCTGACCTTTAATACTGCTGGTCTTTAGGGTTCAGGTCTAGGAATTCTTCTCTTCTCACTTTACATTGTTTCCCTATATAAATTCACCCATACTCGTGGCTTTAATTACCATCAATATACCAACAATTACCAGTTGGAACTTTCCAGTCTGGACCTCCTCTGGGTTCCAGACACATAGATGTCTCGCCTGCACCTCATACAAGTTCAGGATTTTTCTCTTCAATCCTGCTTCTCCTCCAGAGTTTCCTTCTCAGGGCCAGACATCACCACTCACCCAGCTGCATAACCACAGTCTTGGAAGGAATTCATCACAACAGTCTCAATGAGTTGGCACAACCTAAGCAGAGAACCCAAGCAACTGTTGTGTAATGAAGTGTAACATTTCAGAACAGAAAAATCATTCCAAATGATTTTTGTGTGTGTGTGTGAGGGAGGTCAGCCCTGAGCTAACATCCGTGCTAATCCTCCTCTTTTTTTTTTTTGCTGAGGAAGACCGGCTCTAAGCTAACATCTATTGCCAATCCTCCTCCTTTTTTCTTCCCCAAAGCCCCAGTAGATAGCTGTATGTCATAGTTGCACCTCCTTCTAGTTGCTGTATGTGGGACACAGCGTGGCCGGAGAAGCGTTGCATCGGTGCGCGCCCGGGATCCGAACCCAGGCCGCCAGTAGCGGAGTGCATGCACATAACCGCTGAGCCACCGGGCTGGCCCCCAAGTGCTTTTAATGACTCAACAAAACTGCCCAGAACTCCATGACACAGCAGGCAAACAACTGTAATTAAGAGGCTAGTTTGACATAGTTTTGTTTTGTTTTTTTCCCCAAAAAGTAGTTCTTTTATATCAAAGACTGGAAACTAAACTCTAGTCTAAGAAGCAAACTTACAAAGGAAAAAAAGAGTGGTTGGAGAGCCAATCACTGCAAATACTGTTCTTATTTCCTTAGAGTGAAAATAGGCTTCTTGTGCCACACCAAAATTTTCAGCAAATATGGATATTACAACATTGTTAAAATCTTTTTAAAAACCTACTTACATGCCACATGTTCTTGAAAGGATTTAAGGGGGCTTACAACGACAAATAGAATACAAAAAGCTAAGATTGGAAGTAGATAATAATCAGTTGTATTTTGGGAAAATTAATAAAATTGGATTTCTACCACACAATGTACAAAAATACATTCTAGGTTGATTTAATATTAAAAATAAAATATAAAATGGTCTAAATAATAGAACATATTTATATCTTAGTGTCTGTAACTGGCTTTTTAAGCATGATGTGAAACTCAACAGCTAAAAAAGAAAAAACCGACAGATTTGTCTGAAGTAAATTTTAAGTTTCTACACAGTAAAAGATACCACAAATTTAAAGGCAAATGATAATCAGCAAAAAAATTTCAACTATAAACACAAAGCTTAAAAAACTTAATAAAAAGAAGTCTAAAAACGATTTTAAAAAAGAAAATGGACAAAAAGTGTGAACAGTCAATTTGCAAAGAAAGAAAGACAATGATCAACAAACAGACCAAAATGAAATGTTCCCAACCTCATTAATAAGAAATACAAAATAAAATAACAGATACGATGTACGATTTTTACCCATCAGATTAGCAAAGATTACCAAGACTGATAATACTCAATATTAGCAACGTTGAGGAAGTAGCCATTCTCACTTACGGTTGGTAGACATGTTAGGTGGCTCCTTTGAAGGGGCCACCACACCTTCAGGGCGTTGAGGGTGATCTTAACTATTCTTTTATGTATTTTTCAAAATTTGGTTATAAGTAAATCTTACTTTTATAATAAAAAAGTAAGAGAAAAATAAAAACAGAGAAAAATGTAGAAAAATTATAGGGATCAACATTATTAGGATATAAAATCTTACAGGTCAAGATTCTTATAAGGTTATTTGAATACTCAAGATACAGCACTTTGAAACGTACAAGGTTCCATCAATTTAAGGCATCATTATCATCAAGGACTGTTTCTTTCCTGTTCTGTAATTTTAAGTTTTTTGCATTATAAATAAGGGTACTCAAGATGCACTATTTATTATTGAGGAAAGCAGGCATTCAATAAACAGTTGAGTAAATAAATGATATAAACAATGATTAAGTATTATAATCATAATCTGTAACTCAGGGCAAGGTTGAAAAGAATTAGCCCACACAGTATAATCTAACATCCTAAGGAAATGCATTAAAAACATTTACCAAACAAATTCACAAAATTCTGCTTTCTTTATCACGACTCCCTTGTTTCTAATAAAATGAAAAATGTTAAAAGTCTTTAAGTTGAATACTAAATATTAGTTGGATGACTATACAAATGGATCTAGAAAATAAAGTGCAAAATCTGAAACATGTACATTTCACTATTTCACTGTGACAAAACACCAAGGCAACAAGCTCACCCTTCCCGTGATCACTAAGCTTCAATATAAGCATGAGGCTGTGGCGTGTGCCGTGAAGAAAACAAGCAGGAAATGGACACAGATGCTCCCAGGAATACATGCTGTTCTTCAGTGATTGTTTCCCACAGTATCTTAATATTCTTGATCTTCTCTTGTTGTTATTATTATGCAGTAGGAACAATTCCCAAAGCACCTAGGTAAGAAGCCACTCCCCCCCAAATTCTGCAACATACTAAAAGGTTACGCTTCAAAAGATATGAGTATTCTGGGGCCGGCCCAGTGGCTTAGTGGTTAAGTTCGCAAACTCTACTTCGGCGCCTGGGGTCTGCGGGTTCAGATCCTGGGTGCGGACCTACACACTGCTCATCAAGCCACGCTGTGGCAGCGTCCCATATACAAAATAGAAGAAAACTGGCACAGATGTTAGCTCAGGGACAATCTTCCTCACCAAAAAAAAAAAAAAAAAAAAAAAAAAGATATGAGTATTCCTTGGTCAGATCATATTCAATCAAGAGATCAAGAGAAACCTTTAAAGTGCTGAGACTATTAACCAGTTAAATTAATGTTTACTTAGTTCCTTCTCCTGGCCAAAAAACTAGGGGCCTGCACACAGTAAATAAAAGACAAAAACTGTCATAACTGAGTCCGTTGAAAAGCATATATTCAGCACCTACTCTGCACGACGCTCAAAGAGCTTATGCATTAATGAATGTGACCAAGATGAAAAGGGAATGCCCCATGTCCAATTAGCCGTATTACTGCTAGGTACCTTTAGTCATCAGGAATTTAGGGAGGGAGAGGGATAATCCAGTGGATGCCAACAAGAGAATACCCCTGACCTATACGTTATCCAAAAGAATGTGGGAGGACTGAAAGTAGAGGATCAGGAAGCAAAACCAAATTGCTTTATGGCCAGAAGCGATAAAGGTAGCATGGGAATGATTTAGCGGCAAGTGATTTCTTCCTGTTTGATCATGTTATTGCAACACTTACCCGCTATTCACTACTACCTTGGAAACTTGCACTTAATATTTGGCTCACCAAAGACTGGAATTCAGAAATAAAGTGTCTAACATGCTAAGTGATATGACTTCATTATAAGAGCATCATTAAGGCAAAGGTCACAGGCATGAGTCTAAAGCCTTTCTTGAATCTAAGATTGCTATTAGAACCCTGGACTTTTAGAGTTGGAGCAGACCTTAGAGATCACCTATCAGACCCGTTCACATTTCAGGAAGAGTTCTAGGCATTCTACTTAATACACATCATCTCATTAGACTCACTCATTTAGTCAACAAATACGTGAGTGTGTATTTACACACCAGGCTTTACTCTCGGTGCTGGAGATACCGCAGTAAGCAAAAGAGACAAAGTCCCTGACTTCATAAAGCTTTTATTCTAGTGGGGGAGACTAAGCAAGACAAAGAAAAGACAAAACAAGGGAGCGGGCTATGAAATATCTTGAAAAGTTGGAAATTCTAGAAAGGGAGGTTTCACTTTACTTACTTTTGAGGGAGGAGCTAACAAGCGTGAGAGTACTGGCTATGCAGACACCCAGGGGAAGATTATCCCAGGCAAAAGGCATAGCAACTGCTGAGACCCTGTGTGGAGGCACGCTTGGCCCATCCAGGAACACCAAGAAGAGCAGTATTGCTGGAACGCGAAGCAGGGTGAAGACAGAGAGGCAAAAGGGGGCCAGATCCTGCAGGGCCTTGGACATGATGGCCTTTCTACTATAAGTGAAATGAAAAGCCATTGGAGGGCTCAAGCAGAAGAGTGACATGATCGGATTTATGTTCTAACAGAATCACCCACTGCTGGGTTGAAAACAGACTGAAGTGGGGCGAGGGTGGAAGCTCTAGCAAGAAAGAGAACAGTAGCCTTGGTTGTGGCAAGAAGTTGTTGAATTCTGTACATATTTTGAAGGTGAGCTGGCAGGATTTATTACTGGAACAAATGTGGAGAGTGCAAGAGAGGAGAAAAAGATGAGTCCAAGGTTCTGGCGCGAGCAAGCGGGGGAATGGAGCTGCCATTGACTGAGATGAGGGAGACCACAGGAGGCCCCACGTGAAATGCACACTGGACATCCGAATGAAGACTCAGGCTGGCAGTTGGGTACTCAGGACTCCTCAGGATGGTTCTGAAGCCTTGAGAATAGATGAGATCACCTAGCAAATGAGTATAGATAGAGAAAAGAAGTCCAAGAATGGAGCTCTAGGACAGTCCAACATTAAGATCAGAAAGAAGAGGAGAAGCCAACAAGATGGACCAAGGAGTGACAATGAGGCAGGAAAAAGAACAGAGTGTGTGTCCTGGAAGCCAAAGGAGGGCGGAGTGATCAAATGGGTCGGATGCTGCTGGCAGGTCAAGTAAGGAAAGGACTGAGACGCAGCCAGTGGATTTAGCAAGGTTGGAAGTCACTGGAGATCTTGAAAAGGGCAATTTCAGTGGAGGGTGGAAACATGACTGGAGTGAGTTCAAGACACAAGGGAAAAGAGAAATTGGGGACAACATTCTTTCAAAGATGTTTACTGGGAAGGGAAAGAGACAAATGGGAGAGTAGTTGGAAAGAATCAGTAGACCTATGAGTCAGACTTGACAGATCACAACATACTGCCCAAGTTACAAAATTTTTATATGGTGAGAGTCAGTTATTACGATCTCAGAGCTCATGTTCTTAACCTACACTCCACAACAAAGAGAAGAAAGCAAGACATTCATTTATCAACCAATTTATGGGAAACAGCCCTGCCTTCCTGTAAGCACAGACTATGTAAAGTTGTGGAACGCTTAAAGAAAACAAGCTATTAATCTTAACTTAAATTTTCCTATATACTATCTCTCATATCTAGAGCCTTTTCATGTTATTTTAATTGGAATTCTAAGAGGGAGAAAAGGAGTGTCTTGACTACAAATGTTAACTTCACACTGGAGAAAGTTGCTGTCCAGGCCCATTCTTGCCGAGAGGCCCAAACTTTTCACCGGGCAAGTATATTTGGTCATCTACTGCTTTGTGGCAAGTTCTGCAGACTTTTTATCTTACATTCTTCTTATTTTTAAAGTGAGTTCTGAGTTAGAAGCCAAGAGCTCTGTTCCTATGTCTGTCCCTAACAAGCTGAGTGACCAGGGGACTTTCACTTATTCTGTAAGAGTGACCATGTCCTCACCTACGAAACAAAGGAACTAGGCAAGTTTATTCTACTCTAAAACTATAGTATTCTATGGACTTATTTCATAATTCCTTAACTCATTGGATCAAGGACTGTGACTTTCTTTAAAGGCACAAAGTGTTTACGCAGTAGGCCCTCAATAAATGTGTCGTCCATTGATTGATGGTACAGTCTGGAATACAGTCACTAATGTAAAATGCTTTGTTGCGTATGTATTTTTCTTTTCATACCTCAACACACCTTGACTTGATCATTCTGGTACGTTGAAAATAAAAAGCAATGTGGTTCTCCTCGGTGTCTTCCCTTCCAGAAACCAACATCCCAGGACACCACCCATCACCACCTCTCCCTCCCCATCCACCACATTCCTAACCAACCAGACAGCATTATAACCCAGCAATTTAACAGTTTAAAGATTTCCTAAAAGAGTCGATTTAAAAGTTTTGAGGAACAGAGTCCAGCATCTGAAGGAGTGAGGGGTCCGTCTTCGGAAGCGCCCGGCTTCCTGTCCCACATGGATCACCCACTCGGGGACGCCGCCGCCCCCGAGGGTCCCCCACCCTCCTCCAGCCCAGACCGCCCCAGCGCCAGAGTCCAGGGCCCCGGGTGAGGGCGGCGGGGGCACAGCCTGTACCTGGCGGGTAATACCGGAGCAGGAGGCTCTTGAGCTTCATTTTCTCGCTCGCAGACCCCTCGCGGACTGGCTTCGTAGCCATGGAAACGGCCAAACAGCCGCGAGACACGGGCGCGCATGCGCGGGCGCCTCCGCGGGCTCCCGGGGCGCAGCCTGCTGGGCGGGCAGCCCGGGGCGGACGGGCGCCGGTCCCGGGCCCAGCGAGGCGCGAGCGGGCAGCGCGCCCTGGCCCCGCGCCGCATGCATCTGCCTCGGGGTGCCCAGGGGCGGGCGGGGACTCCTGGGCGCGGCGCTGCGAATCCCGGATCTGCACCCCTCGGTGCGAGGGGTGAGCAGGGACTACGTCCCCTCGTGTTCTCAGTAAGGGTGACCTCACAAGGGGCGGGGCGCGGCCGGGCACCGCCGGGCTCGCCCGTCACCCGGGCCGCGCGCAGTTTAGCATGCTGGATTTCCGATAAGGAGGGATGGAAGAAAGCTCCCGCTCCAGGTTACCTTTCCCGGCCCCTCCTCATGCCCTGTCCCTATCCTCACAAAAGAGAAATGACCTCAACGTAATAGCCTTCGTTTCCCGACGCTGTGCCATACACTGCGCTAAGCGCTTTCTGCACCTGTGTTCATAGAGTCCAAACAAAGGTATGAGTTACCCATCATTTAATATCACCGCCATCTCCGGGATGAGAACGGAGAATTAGAGAAAGTGAGGAACTACCTGGGGAAGCAACCTAGTGAGTGGTGGAGGCGGGATGGGAAGGCGGGTGTGTCAGCAGCCTGTATCTGGAAGCCTACTCCTGTGCTCTCAACCATGAGTTTAAGGCTTTGGAGGTCTTCTCTTGGCCAGTTTTATTTCTTGCCAGCATGGATTCTTTGCCTGTCAAGTCTAGTTTCCATCAGGAAGACTGGACAGGTAGAGTCAGCTAGTCAGATTGTCAGTTTCCTCTAAAGAATTTGGCCAAAGTCCCTAAATCGGAATTTCCCAAACTTGAGCAGTTCCTGTGTTATCTTCACACCGGGGGCCACATCTCCTTATCACCCCTATACCTCCATATCTAAGACTTTTCTTTAAGTTCTTACAATTACTCTAAGTTGACTCCCTTGTTTTACTTCACATTTTATAATGTAATTTAGAAGAAAATTGTTAATACTGTAAATTAAAATTTTATATAATTTTCAATGAAGAGCTGCAGGTAACTGTAAAAATAAATGCAATTTTTTAAAATGTTATTGAATTACTCTATACTATTGCCTGCCAAAGACTGTAAACAAAGGCTTTCTCTTTCTTTTTTTTTTCAAGAGGAAAAATTAGCATCTATTTGAAATTTTCAAGGCAGGTAGGCTAGCACTCAGCTAAGCCTTTTCACTTCATGTACTCAGAAGTTTGGAGAGATGACTGAAATGCGAAAATCTTTTCTACTAAGTGATACAACTAAACCTAATACAAATGGGCAACACATAAAATCATGTATTCCCATCAGAGGTAAGCATCCCGTACTTTGGAAACAGGGAACCAGATGAAATCTAAGATACCTTCTAGCTCAAACTTCCTCTAATCATTAAGACTCTGGAAAGCGTTTAAGTAGGGAGAGGCAAAGAGTTCATCTGTAGAAACTAGCAGATTTTGTTTATCCGTATTATTCCTTATGCTCATGCCATTTAAGATGACACCTTTGGAAAAATAGTAACTTTACAGTGGAGAAATATGGTAAGGACACAGCAATTCTCTGTTTCCTGCCCACAGTGCCTTACCTGCCTCTAATCATGAGAACATCAGAGCAACCCAAAATGAAGAAATGGTACAAAATGACTGTCAAGTTCAAGAAAGAAAAAGATAGACTGAAAAACTGTTCCAGATTAAAGGACACTAAAGAAATAGAACAATTAAATGCATTGAGTGATCCTGGATCCTGGACCAGGGAAAAAACTTAGCTATAAAGGACATATTGGGACAACTGGATGAAATTTTGAATAAAGATTGTGGTTTAGATGGTATTATATTGATATTATATCAATATTAAGTTTCCTGATTTTCGTCATTGTGATTATATAAGAGAATGTCCTTGTTCTTAGGAAAAACACACTGATTTCTTTAGGAGTAAAGGGATGTGATATCTGCAATCAACTCTCAAATGGTTTTGAAAAAATGTATATATAAGTATAGGAGTGCATGTGTGTGTGTGTGTGTGTGTGTGTGTTAGGATAGGTAGATCAATAAGAAATGATAAAGCCCATGAGCAAAATGTTGAATCTAGGCAAAGGGTCCCTATTGAGGAGTTCCTTGTACTATTCTTGCAGGTTCTCCAGAAGTTTGAAATTATTACAAAATAAAAAGTGGCCTTTGTTTCCCACAGGCCAAGCCAGGCTTCAGAATGTTCCAGATGTAGGTGACAATCACAGAATTACTTGGCTCCACTTTTGTTTTAAGAGAGCCCCAAGTTCAGGTTCAGTCCTGTTTCACCCCAATTCCACCTCCATCTTCCTCTAGTCCAAGAGCCTCCATCATTGTTTTCTACTCTTCACCACTCCCTCCATTCCCATGAGTTCCTGTCCTTTCTAAGTGGCTCTTTTCTTCCTGTTCCAGGTGGATGATTTCCCCTACTTCCTTGAACCAAACTTTTAAATGTTGTCTTTTTGCTTTTTAAAAAAAGAATTCTAGCTCGGCAGATTTTTTTTTTTTAATTTTTTGTTTATTGCAGTAACATTGGCTTACAACATTGTAAAAATTTCAGGTGTACATCACTACACCTCCACTTCTGCACAGATTACATCATGTTCACCACCAAAACACCAACTACAACCCATCACCACACACATGTACCGAACCATCCCCTTCACCCACCTCCCTCCCCACCTGCCCCCCAGCAACCACCAATCCAATCTCTGTCCCTATGTGTTTGTTTATTGTTGTTATTATCTACTACTTAATGAAGGAAATCATACGGTATTTGACCTTCTCCCTCTGACTTATTTCACTTTGCATTATACCCTCAATGTCCATCCATGTTGTCACAAATGGCTGGATTTCATCGTTTCTTATGGCTTAGTAGTATTCCATTGTGTATATATACCACAGCTTCTTTATCCATTCGTCCCTTGATGGGCACTTATGTTGCTTCCAAGTCTTGGCTATTGTGAATAACGCTGCAATGAACACAGGGGTGCATGTACCTTTACAAATTGGTGTTTTCAAGTTCTTTGGGTAAATACCCAACAGTGGAATAGCTGGATCATATGATAGTTCTAACCTTGATTTTTTGAGGAATCTCTATACAATTTTCCATAGTGGCTGCACCAGTTTGCACTCCCACCAGCAGTGTATGAGAGTTCCCTTCTCTCCACATCCTCTCCAACACATGTTGTTTCCTGTCTTGTTAATTATAGCCATTCTGACGGGCGTGAGGTGATATCTCATTGTAGTTTTGATTTGCATTTCCCTGATAGTTAGTGATTTTGAACATCTTTTCATGTGTCTGTTGGCCATCTGTATATCTTCTTTGGAGAAATGTCTGTTCAGGTCTTTTGCCCATTTTTTAATTGGGTTGTTAGTTTTTTTGTTGTTGAGATGCATGAGTTCTTTATATATTTTGGAGATTAAGCCCTTATCAGCTGTATGGTTTGCAAATATCTTCTCCCAATTGTTAGGTTGTCTTTTCGTTTTGTTGATGGTTTCCTTTGCTGTGCAGAAGCTTTTTAGTTTGATGTAGTTCCATTTGTTTATTTTTTCTATTGTTTCTCTTGCCTGATCAGACATGGTGTTTGAAAAGATGTTGCTAAGACCAATGTCGAAGAGCGTACTGCCTATGTTTTCTTCTAGAAGTTTCACAGTTTCAGGTCTTACATTCAAGTCTTTAATCCATTTGGAGTTAATTTTTGTGTATGGTGTAAGGTAAGGGTCTACTTTCATTTTTTTGCCTGTGGCTATCCAGTTTTCCCAACACCATTTGTTGAAGAGACTTTCTTTTCCCCATTGTATATTCTTGGATCCTTTGTCAAAGATTAGCTGTCCATAGATGTGTGGGTTTATTTCTGGGCTTTTGATTCTATTCCATTGATCTGTGTGTCTGTTTTTGTGCCAGTAACATGCTGTTTTGGTTACTATAGCTTTGTAGTATATTTTGAAATCAGGGAGTGTGATACCTCCAGCTTTGTTCTTTTTTCTCAGGATTCCTTTAGCTATTCGGGGTCTTTTGTTGTTCCATATAAATTTTAGGATTCTTTGTTCTATTTCTGTGAAAAATGTTGTTGGAACTTTGATAGGGATTGCATTGAATCTATAGATGGCTTTAGGAAGTATGGACATCTTAACTATGTTAATTCTTCCAATCCAAGAGCACGGAATATCTTTCCATTTCTTTGTGTCTTCTTCAATTTCTTTCAGAAATATTTTATAGTTTTCGGTGTACAGATCTTTCACCTCTTTGGTTAAGTTTATTCCTAGGTATTTTATTCTTTTTTGTTGCAGTTGTAAATGGGATGGTATTCTTAATTTCTCTTTCTTCTACTTCGTTGTTAGTGTACAGAAATGCAACTGATTTTTGTATGTTGATTTTGTATCCTGCAACTTTACCATATTCGTTTATTACTTCTAAAAGTTTTCTGGTGGATTCTTTAGAGTTTTCTATATATAAAATCATGTCATCTTCGGCATATTTTGATATCTCTCCCTTGGCTCAGGGAGCTTAAGCCAAGTTCTCCACATCAGTGGTTAGAGAACTTCCTAACCACCACCACCCCCATCATATCCAGAGCCATCTTTACCAACTCTGGGGCACAGGACCTTGGAGGTGAGGTCCAGTCTTCCCATGACCCATGCCCACCAGAGGTCAGCAGCCCTCATCTCCGTCTTTGCTTGAGAGTCGTTTATCTGGATGTCCAAGCACCCTGACTGTCCATTCAGTTTCCAAAGTTCTTCTCACAGTTTCTCCTGAAGATCTAAGTCCTCTCTGCTCACAGGACTCCTCGTGTTCTGACTTGACAGCCCAGAATCCTTATCACAAGTATCCAATGTAAGTCCCTGTCAGGGAAGAGGGAGAATCCCCCTTCGCCATTTCCCTTAAGGTTCTTCTGGCTGGCCAAATAATTGAAAAGACAGGTTAGCAGGAGAAAATAATACCAAGTTTAAAAACATGTATACATGGGAGAAACCAGGGAAACCGAGTTTCTCAACACAATGGCAGAGATTCTCGTCTTAAATACCATCTTCAGCTAAAGACAAAGGAGGATGTTGGGGGTGGGTGGTGTTTTGGGGTTTCAGAGGGCAAGAAAACAATTTACGTGAAGAGGGAAATGTAAATGTTTGTCAGACAATGCTCTGCAGGGCCACCTATAGAGAATGTGGCCGGAGAGACAGGAATTATAGTAATCAAGTGTATGTAGATTTAAGTCTTCTTCTGTCCTGATAAGAGTTTTCACAGATAGGGTCATCCCCCCCTTTTTCCACTACACAGAGGGAGACACCTTTACAAATGTAAATATTTGGTAAACAGAACTTTGTTAAGAATGGGCTTAGCGAGGACCTGCCAGTCTGTCTACGCCCAGAGTTAAAGTCCTGTAGGCAGTTTGGGGGAGGTCAAATGTCTGTGAGAGAAAATTATCAAGGTAAAGAGATTTCAGGGTGGCCAATTTTGATCTCCTACATCCCCCATCCGTCTCTCTAGGAAGGCAGTAGTCTTGTATGCAAATGAAGCGGTGATCCGAAGAGAAGCAAGTGAAGTTCGTGAGTGCAGGCAGATTTCACTTTTGGCCTTGGCTTGCCTTGAGGTTAAAGCTGTGCTTAATTGACTCACCATTTACTCATTCCCGGAAGCTGCTGCACAAATCTCTCACCCTGAATAAATGACTGTTTCACTCTAAATCACCCCGGTGCAGAGCCATTAGTTATGAATGATGTACAGCAATCTGTAAAAATCTGCAAAAACAAAACTCCTGCATTGCCCAGATGATGGGTGCTCATCCCAGTGTGGGGCTGACTTGGTGTGACTTCCTCACAACACTACTGCAGAGATCTTCCTAAAACGTTTATAATACTTTTAATCAGTTCATGGCATTTGGTGTTGATTTGACCATTAACTCATTAGATCAATAATTGCCATTCATATGGATTTGTACATATAAATGTAATATTTGACTCTGGGTTTCTTCCCACTGATACCTGCCTTGAACAACCAGAAACTAAAAAATTGGTAGCATTAATTTTACTCCCCTTGAAGCCACTCTGGGCTTCAGTTCTCAAAGTGTGGTCCCTGGACCAGCAGCAGCATCACCTGGGCACTTGTTAGAAATGCAAATTCTTGCCCCACCCCACCACCTACTGAATCAGAAATGCTGGTGCTAAGACCCAACAATCCGTGTTTGAACAAGTTTTCTTAGTGATTCTGATGAAGGATGAAGTTTAAAAACCACTGCGCTAGTGCAATAAGTTACATTGGCTTGGCCAGGGCTGCGTGAAATTGGGCACCCTCCCACTACAATCAGGCCTTTTGCATTATGAACAGCCTTCCTTGATTGTCAGTGAGGTAACCGGTTGCTCAGCCACACCCGACAATGTGAATGAGACCCAGAAACGACGTGGGAAGAAGCTGGAGTTCTCTACGTAGTTGGGTTTCAGTTGCTCCAATGCCCTGAATGGACATCAGACTGAGGTGGGGATAAGAAGGTCCCTGGGAATGGGGGAGGGAGGTGGGGAGTGGGAGGACCTTGTAAGTGGGAGAGGGAGAGAAGGATGAGGAGAAGGATGAAGTGAGGGGAGCAGGAGTCAACCTAGGGGATCCAGATTCAGCATTGAGGTGGGACAGGTGGGATAGGAGTAGGGGTTCCAGCTACAGCAGGGTTTGGCAGTTCCCATTTGACCCAGCTCCTCCTGGAGAGCGCCATGGCGTCAATGAGAGACTGTATCACTAGTCTTCGGGGCCCTCATTGAGAGCAGTAGATAAAAAAGAGAGATGTAGTTCCCTCCTGGTGAGAAAGGCAGAAAGACGAGATCTGGAAGTTCGGAGCCGGGCAGTAGAGGTCAGCGGTGCAGCCCAGTTAACAGTGGCCCCACTCCTGCAGGCCTCCGAGCAGAGGGGCTATATCATGACAGGGCACACCAGTGACACGTGGCTTTTTACCTTCTTCCCATGCCTGCCTGCACTTTCACTGCAGAACTCAAAAATCATTTGATCTTACCTGTGACCGGAAAACTGGCAGGGCTGGGGCCACTAATTGAATCATTTAATAAGTATGACTTGAGGACCTATGAGCGCCAGGCATGTTACAGGTACAAGGGATCTAATTCTGAAAAAAAATATTTCAGGAGGATCATTCATAAAAGAAACAGACTTCAGGTGCGTTTGAAACTACTGCATTTACAGAGAGGGGGCACGTCTCTAGATGTGACCACATTTACATGCCCTGATGGGTTACTGCTGGGACATACAGGTCACACTAGCAGGGCTGATAAGCAACAGCTTTGCCACTTGTAATTCCTTAGAGCAGAATGCCCACTTGAAGCCCGGCTCTACATCTGCCGGCGATGTGATCTTGGGCAAGATCCACAACACCTATGGCTTCAGTGTCCTCATTGGGAAGACAAGAGTGATGGCAGTATCTGATTAATAGTGTTGTTGTCACTGAGTTTGCCTCATTCAGAAACACTAGGTAAGTATCAGGGATGGGGTTGATAACAATAAGCATTTATTATTCTAAGCTTGGTTGTTTGAAATTGGGGGAAGGGTGTCTGCATATTGTTCCCATTTAAACTGATAATCTAGGTCAATCAACAATTACTCTGAAAATCATTTACATGCAATTTGGAGTCCTTTGTGTGATGCTTGACAACAAGTATGCCTTACTAATTATGCTAATTAGTATAAATATTAAAACTAGTTTACATTCCATAAGACATAACTACTTTCTCTGTGGATCCAAATAGATTTGGCTTCTTAAGGAAATGGCCTGTAAGGATTTAGGAGGAGAGGGTTCTATCTCTTAACAGGTCTAGAGTTAGTCCAAAGAAGAACAGCAAAGGTGTAAAAGGACCTGAGAATGTCCAGAATGTGAACGAGAGGATCTGGGGTGGGCATGACGCTACCTTACGTGCCTGGAACACAGTAGATCCTCCATTAGTGCTTGATGCTTGGGAATTTGGAGGATCCATTTGGAAAAGGAAGTAACTGATTATGTGCAGGTAGAGGGCAGGGCTAAGAGAGCCAGATACACAGAGGCAGATTTCAGCTCAATATAAAGAACTTTGTGCCAGTTTTCCAGTAATGGACTAGGCTATCTCAAAAAGTACTGAGAATTTCCCAGCATGGGAAGTGTTCTAGCTGAAGCCATTTGACCAGCTGCCAGGATTATTGTAGAATACGATGCTAAATTGAAGAAGAGACAGGACTAGATAAGAGGTCTAATTTCCCTTTCGATTCTGCAATTCCATGATTTTGTGCTGTCACTATGTTTTCACAAGGAATCTGGAAAGATGAACAACAGTGGATTGCTAGTTGGAAGATAAAAGTTCCAATGCTGGCCCTCTCATCAATGACCTTTAAGCAAGTCATTTGTCCTTCTAACCCTCAGTTACTCATCTGCAAATGGTTTTCTTTCATTTCATTCAGCTCTGGCATACCACAACTTGCTTACTCATGCTCCGGGCTTTTATTATTGTCATTCTTTCCACCTGAGAAACCTCTCACTTCATCTGTTCTAAAGTCTTACCAGGCTAGAATCACCTTCTCCACATGCTCAATTCAGTTTAGTACAATGGTATGTGGTGGGTGGTGGGTTTCACATCACAGGCTCTGAAATGTCCCTAGGGGGCCATTCCTGCCTCAAGCCCCCATTCAGAAGACTGCATCTGGCCAGTTTTCAGATCAAATTCATGTGAACCCAGTGATTCCTCAGTCATTTCATGTTTAAAACCTCATTATATTCAGAGCTTTTATTTGTTTTTTCTTCCTCCAATAAAGTTTATTCTAAACTCCTAAGGGATCTTACGCAATAGCCGCCTATCATAGATTGATGGAGAAAAGGCCTGAAATTCTCAGTCTTGGTTCTCCTCAGTCCCGCGCTCCTACTTGCATTTGCAACCCTTGCCCTACTCGTCAGGGTGCTCCCTGCCATCTTGATGCCGCCAGTTGCCAAGATGTAACCCTGTGCTGCTGTGGATCCCAGTGGGGCAGTTTCCATGATCCCAGTGGGGCAGAAGTGGACTGCACACCACTTCTTCATTTCCTCCTCTAGTCCTGGGGACCCTGGAAGAACTCTAGCTCTTTGTTAACTTCCGTGTCTCACTAGGGGGTCCTGTGAACTTTCAAATATCTAAACTCACCAGTTTGACCAAGAGAAACTAGGTCAAACTAGCTGTCTCTAGTCTGCATCCGGTTGCCGTTTCTACCCGATTTCCACCCACTTCTGTGATGATGAAAGCTCCTTAGTGAGGTTTGTGGGATTCCAGTACCATCTCAGAGAAGCTTGGCATCATTCTTCTTTCTTCTCAGATCCCAAAACTCCAAAGAAGTTCTCGCCCACCCTCCTACAACTAACTATAATGAACTGGCTCCATCCTTCCTCCCTCTACCCAGATAAAAGGTCATTTTCTAAATGTGCTGGTGGTAGTGGTGCTGGTGGTGAGGGATTGGTTTGGACTCAGTTCGCTGGTGCCTTCTGCCTGCCTGAGAAAAGGGCCTCGGTTAGACTTGTGAATTACCGACAGGTAGGTAAACACTTCCAGCCATGCTTTATATAGGGCGACCACTAGCCTTTGGGCAAATTAAAAAAGGTGTCACTTCTGGGTTGGGGGATTACAGAGGGTGTCCCGTCACCCTTCTAGGGCCTGCAGGGCCAGGTGTGATGGAGACACTCTCACAGCTGGCCAACTGAAGCTGAGCATGGGCCAGGTTTTGCCCCCCTCATCCTCCTTGGCAGGTCTTAATGAGCTGCCCAGAATGCAGGGGTCCGCCGTGGTCCTCCACAAATGCCCAGGGGGTGTTGATCCTTACAACCCTGCTCACACAAAAGCCTTTACCCCTCCAAACTTCCCTATTTGCCTCAAACTGTCCTGTAGTGCAATTGCTTGCAAGTTGCTCTTCAATGCAGAAGAAGTGGGGGAAAGATGGTGTAACACGGAATTAGGTTAGACTCGTCAAGAGTCAGACTTTTGATGCTTATGTTGATGACCATGTCCTCTTCAGGGAGGCATCATGGCCTAGAAAGAATGCAAATATGAGTGAGAGGAGTTTGAAGTTTGAATGCCAGTTCTGCCACTTGCTAGCAGAGTCACTTTTAGAACCACAGTTTCCACCACTCACAGTGGGTATAATAATAGAATCTGCCTTATGGGATTCTTGTACAGATTAAATGACATAAACAGGTACAGTGCGTGGTCTATCCCTTTAAATTCCTAGGCACCTAAAATACTTTTTCTTTAAACATTATCATACTTCAATTATCTGCCTCTATAACTGAATTATTTAACTCTGGAATACAGAGACGTGCATAATATATCTAATTATCTATTCAAAACAGAATATCATTTTGAGGGATTTTTACAACCCATTGATGGTTATTTAGCTGCTGAATAATCGCTTGGCAGTAGGGGGCAGCAGTGTACATGCGTTATACATGAGCACTGGTTTCCTTCCAAAACTCCAGCAGGCAAAGGAGACTAAGGTTTGCACAGACCACACACCTTCATTCTGGCTTCCTGAAACCTATCTTTGAAGATCATTCCTTGGATATACCAAAAGAGTACATAAGACGAATTCTCGTTTGTTTTATTGTTTTATAATTTTGTGCTTATTTGTTGAGGTTTTGTCATTTGAAGGTGTCCTTCTCTTTGCTTCAAAAGACTATCCAAATGTACTGAGCTACATTTATTTGTTGTTTTCTATTGCATTTAACTTTCCCTATGTGTTATTACTCTTTTCTTAACCATAATTTAATATATTTGAGAGGCAAAAAAACATCAATTTTTGAATATATAATAAAATAGTGATAATTACAGGTGACAGAGCTATAAGAAATCAAAACCTGTGGTTTCAATTACCCTGCTAATGACACACAAATATGCTAGCAATAGTAATAATTAAATTTACTGAGTGCTTACTTTGTACCGGGCGCTAGCTTAAATGTATTACACAAATTATTACCTGATTTAATCTTCACAAAACTTCCATGAAGTAAGGACCATTGTCCCCATTTTACAGCTGAGAAACTGAGGCTCTGAAAGGATAAGAGCTTGAGCTTCCTTCTCCCTGGGTATGGACTTTTTTCCTCGTTCTTTTATTTAACCAATTTTTTTCCTTGCCTTTTAGTCTAAATTTTTTACTTAAAAAAAAAACCTAAAATTCCATTTTCTACTACCTTCCCTTTGAGGAATGTAGTTCTTTCACCACAAATGAAGAACTGCTATCATACTACTTCCCTGAGATGAGTCTGTGCCGACTCCAGTGCCACAGTCCCCGCAGGACTTACTAATGTCTAACAAATGCCAAGACAGTGACAGCTTTGCTCTCTCTCAGCCAGGATTTTGACTTCGCGTGTGTCTGTTGACCTGAATACATGCTTGCTAAAAGGTAATAGTTTAAAACAGAAAAAGGAAAAAGTTAAACAGCCCTTATTTTGTTTTGTTTTCCATGGGAATACATGCAAAAATACTTTAAAAAATAAAACCTTCTGAGACCTATGGTAGTATTATTATTGTTGTCATTGCTATTGTTATCGTTTTTCCCAGGACTTAAATCCCCTGGACTGCCCAGCGTCTCGGAGTAGCAATATTCCTGGGTAATTATGAGAAGATGTAGCTGAGCATGTCTCAGCTGCTCACTGTAAGTGGAGTTCTGAATCTTGTCTCCTTCCCTTCTTTCTCGGACCCCGTTAGCACTCCCTTCCTTCTCGAAGCTTCTTGGCTTTCGCCTGCCTTTATGATCTATTTTGCTCTTTCTCGTGTTTTAGTCCCACATTGCCGTCTCCAACTCGACCTATGTAATGGCATCCTTTTCCCAAACCAGCTCCTCTTCACAGGTTTCCCAGACTTCCCTTTCTCTTTTTCCTCTTATTTAATCAACTGATAAGTCCTTTTGTCTCCAAAACTCTTATATGGCCACTTTGGCAGATCTGGCAGGTTGGCTCACCCAGCAATGTTTCATCTGCCTGGGAGGACGCGCTAGCACCTGCTGGAGACCGTAGACATCCTCACAGCCCGGGTTCCATGCGGGGCCTGACTCCCCCCAAACTGGTGATGCCTGTGCCTTCTGGAAGCAGAAGCAATGTCAGGAGGCAGAGGTTGTGCTGCAGCTGGTGAGCTCAGTCACTCAGTCATGGAAACAGTGCCATTTTCCTACAGCAGCTTTAACAGAGTTTTCCATATCTTGTCTCTAGCTTCATGGATATTGAGAAGCAGAGTGCAGGCCATCTAGAATGCCTGCAGTATTGTGGTCCCAGAACCATCAGCTGTGTGCTGGTATCCTCATTCTCTGCTCCCCGATTATGGCAGAGCTGGCCATATACTTGGCTGCCCAGCTCTGCAGTGTTGTTTTGGTAGACCTACTTAGAATTTCTCCTCAGAATCTGTTCTTCTAGACCTCCAATGAGTTGGAAAGCTTCTTATTCCCTGTTTTGATCACTTTAGCTCAAAATAGAGTCCTCTCTAATCATTCACTGCTAAAAGAAGTGATTGGAGGCAACAAATTCTCAAAGATAGGAATCTGGGAGTGGCTCCCTGGCACGTTCAGGTCAGTGACGATTATAGAATGAGATATTGAGAGTTGATAGCGAGCAGGGACTTTGATCATCTCACCAGCCCATAGGAGATGATGCTGGTTTGCTAGATGATGACACTATGCTGATAAGATGGAGTTAGCAAGAACTAGCAGGATACCCTAGTAGGCCCCATGGATGCAAGTGGTTCAAAGATAAATTCCATTAATGCAAGGACCTGCCACCTTACAGATGTTTCTGGAAGACCAATATTCTCAAGCTTGTTGGCATATTAGCTTCAAAGAGAACAAGAAGATGCTGCACTCTGCACCCCATCTAATTAAGAGGCAAAAAACCTCATGGGAATGTTAGGACACTTTGAGGTGAAAGTCTCAACTCATTTACTGGGTAATCTCTAAGGCAGCTAACTTTGAGTGGGAGCGAGCGTAAGGAGGGTTCTCAATTCATCCAGGCTGCAGTGGAAACAGCTTGACCACTTGGCTCTTATGAGTTAAAGGATGCTCAGGATGATGTGGAAGGCCTACAAGGAGCCTTGAAAGAAGAATCAAAGCTCAGACTCCTGGGTTTTGAAGCAAACCATACCCTCGTCTTTAAGTAAATGTCCTTTTGAAAAATAGTTCTTGGCTTGCTATAGGGCCATTGCAGAGTCTAAACACTTGACCAAAGAACCAATTGGCCTTGTAGATAGAAGGGTCCACCCTGAACTGGGAGTTGTCTGGCTCATCAAGCCATAAAGTCAGGTGTAACCAATATCACACTACCAACAGGAGGGAGCAGTGTTTATGGGATCCAGCTAGAGCAAACCCTGAAGGCATAAATCAGTTGTATGAACTAAGCTTATACCCCCAGTGTTCTACCCTGCTGCCCTGACATCTTTTCCTCTGCCCACGCCTATGGCCAAGTAGGGAGCTCCTACAGTGGACTGAGGAAGAAAAAAATTCAAACAATTTAAATGCGGCTTCACAAGTTGGAAGTGGACTACCGCTAAGTTAGTCTCAGTCAAGGGCAGCCCTCAGGGCCAGTGGAGAATCAAAAACCATGCTCAAGACGAAACTTGGAACAGCCTGTCTCAAAATTCACTTTGCATGGAGCGGGAAAGATGGACTGGCAAGTGAGTGATTGCTATAATTTGGACAAATGTTCACGGAATTGGAAGGAAAAAATTGGAATTTGGTGGCAAAGAAATCTAGAGAAGAGGAAGGTAGGGGGCATCTCAGAATGGGGCCAGATGGTGAGAAGATTTATGTCTTATATGAATGCTTACCAAAGACCCCCACTGGAGTGAAGGTTCTCAATGATCAAGAGAAAAAAGCAAACCCACACTGGAGCTGTTAGCCAGCCTCCCCCAACGAAATCTACTTTTTGCTCCATGAGCTCGTGAATAAAGTGACTATAGAGGCAGGGATGAAGGTAAGGGAGGGCCCAGACGGGATTTCTTTTCACCACACTGTCCTATCTGTTGCCACTGGGCTGGCCTGCCTGCTGCCACTGCTGAGTGTCCCAATAACCCTCAGCAGCAACCAACCTTGAATCTCATTCTTGCACCATGCCCCGAGTACCAGGTTCACACCATCATAAGGCTGATTATATTGGAACTGCTCCATCATGGAAGAAACAGGAAATTACCCTCAGTGAAAAGAGCCTTAAGCTGGAAAAGAATTTTCCTGTTCTGCCTACCACGCTCCCTCTTGCCACACAAGCTGCCTCTGCATTGCTATAGGCTGAATGTGTGTCCCCCACCCCGAAGAATTTGTATGTTGAAATCCTAATGCCCAAGGTGATAGTATTAGGAGATGGGGCTTTGGGGAGGTGATTAGGTCATGGGTTGGGCCCTTATGAATGGGATTAATGCCTTCATAAAAGAAGCCTGAGAGAGAGCTTCCTATCCCCTTTTCCCAAGTGAGGACACAGCAAGAATTCTGTGACCAGGAAGAGGGCCCTGACCACCTGACTGTGCTGGCACCCTGATCTCAGACTTCCAGCCTCCAGAACTCTGAAAAATAAGTTTTTATTGTTTGTAAGCCACCCACCTGTGGTATTTTGTTATAGCAGCCCTAACAGACTAAGACATGCATCACTATCATATCCAGACAATGTTGCTTCTGAACAAAGACTCATGTCCATGCCCAAGAATTAGCCCAAGAGTTAAGACAGTCAAAGGATTCCCTGCTTTTACCACAAACACAGGCCACTGGAAGCAACTGGCCCACAGAGTGCTCAGTTCCAGGGCCAGGTGGAAAGCGAGACTTGGTTAGAGTGGGTGTGTTGTTCGTGATGTGGTAATTCGCTCTGCACCAGCAACCATATTGGGTGCTGATTCCTCCCACAGTCAGAATACATTGTTCTGGGATCCAAAGGATGGAAGTGAGAGCAGCATCTCTTAAATTTCCACCTAATAATTCACTCACAAAAGTTTGATTATCATTTTTTTCAACTGTGGTTCTGCTGCTTTAGAAGTCTGAGATCCTGAGGACAAAATTATTCCCCCATTAGACACAACCATGTTCCCATAGCTAAGAACTGCCCTTTGGCCACGTCAGGTTCCTTGTGTTCCTGAGTAAATAGGTAAAAAAGAGGGGTTACCACATGGACTGGGGAGATTAAATTGGTTATCAAGGGGCGATGGAGTTCCTGTTAAGTTATTCAGTCAATGGGAGAAACCTCAAACCAAAAAATCCTGTGTGGCGGCCCCATACCGTGCATGGCAGGCGGTAGAAGCCAATGGAAGACCATGAGAACCCATATAACAGTACCTCCCTAAGATTCATGCCCTTCAGAAATGAAGGTTTCAGTTACCCCTGAATAAAGAACACTAACCTTCTGAGGGGCTGGCTGAAGGCAAAAGGAACACAGAATGGGCAGTGGAGCCATGAAGATATAAATAATAAATACCGAATCAAGCCTCATGATCAGTTGCAGAAATGAACATCATTGTAGCTGACATATTTCTTCTCTCCATGCTGTGTCATAATTTTTTCTTCTCTTTCCCTTTTCCATACTATTCTACTATTTATGGCTTGTTGGTGGATGTTAACTTTATAATTGTTGTCCATAGGTTATAGTATAACAATGCAGAGCCATGATTAAACAAAAGGAGGAAAGACCCGACAACATAAATGGACTTGAAGGCATTATGCTGAG
The DNA here is from genome assembly GCF_020826845.1 of Diceros bicornis minor. Classification (NCBI taxonomy): domain Eukaryota; kingdom Metazoa; phylum Chordata; class Mammalia; order Perissodactyla; family Rhinocerotidae; genus Diceros; species Diceros bicornis. The sequence goes on along the minus strand of NC_080776.1, from coordinate 16,956,436 downwards.
TGAAATAAGTCAAACAGAGAAAGACAAATATTGTATGAGCTCACTTATAGGTGGAATCTAAAAAAAGAACCCAACGCATAGATACAGAGAGTAAATGGGTGGTTGCCAGAGGCAGAAGTTTGTAGGGGTGAAGGAAATGGGTGAGGGCGGTCTAAAGGTACCAACTTACAGTTACAAAATGAATGAGTCCTGGTGATGTAACGTACAGCATGGTAAAAAAAAAAAAAAAGAAGAAGAAGAAAAAGAAAAAGGAGGAAAGACCAATACCCATTGATCAATGCTGCAACTGATGACATTTTGTGTCTCTGCTTTGGGGGAAGAGTTGAATGTATTCTCATTTTCATGAAGGATGGTTTCATTACAATAATGAGAACATTTTTTGTTGCTGTTGTTGTGGTTTGAAAGTTTAAGTCCTGGAAGAAGGGCATTCATTGGTGTCAGTAGCCAAAGATGTTGTCTGTGGCAAGAATTAGATATTAAGTCCATTCCAACCCCCATTGTATTGGATTGGGCCTTCCTGAAAGCTGGGGGCTAAGACACCAAAGACTACATTTCCCAGAAATCCTTCTAGTTCAGATTTCCCACATGATCTTGCCACTCTAGGTCTCTCTAAAAAAGAATGGGGGAAGAGGTGTTTAAACTCAAACGTAGGTTATGTTCTCAGCTGCAATAGAAAGCTCAAGGGTGTTAGAGTCAGAAAGATGGGAGTTTGAATCCCTACTCTGCTACTGAATCCTATGAGGATGTGGGCAATTTCCTGACCTTCTCAGAGCTGTGCCTCAGCATCCCATGTGTATAATGGTAACCCTTCCGTGGAAGAATTATGAGAAATCAGTGAGATCATGACGTAAACCACCTGGTATAGTACCTGGCACACATCACCAAATGTTGGTTCCTCATCCCTTAACAATTGACAGATCTGTACGGCAGTTTGGCAACTGGTCAAATCTTTTCCAGAAAAATAATAAGTACAAAAAAAAATTGCTACATTGCGGGAACAATAAGAAAAGAATTCATGGTATTACCTAACAGGGCATGAAGCCAGGGGAAATATCACTCAAGCTGGAATCTGTTTTCTCTTTAGAGATAGAGCATTTTCTGAGCAAAAGCCCCCTTTAGAATGCATGGCCAATATCACATTAAAACCTCTCGACTACATCACTGTTTAGCCAGATGGATTAGTTAAGTAGTTTACGAGTGGTAGAATTGTGTTTTTGTGAAGGCCCCTACTGCCTCTACCATCCTGATTTATTTCTCTCTTGGAGCAGGAAGTGCTATTTAATACATAGCAATTGCCTAGAATGATCTTTTTCAAGTACTTTCCAAGGTAAAAGTTCCTAAAATATGTCGTTACATGCTCTCACTTTCATGTAAAGCAGAACTACTTGAAATGCTTGTTCTCAAAACTCATCCGTGACTTCAACCGCCAGAGGTGAAAAGAATAGAAATTCAAACTGTTTCTTCACAATGGAAACCACCACTTTTGAAACAATGAAGTGAAGTTAGCTTTCAGGGCTGGTTGTCCTGCTGAAGCTATTGTTCTAGAAATGTCTGGTACCTGATAACCCAGAACAGAACAAGTAAGCTATTCATTATCGAGTAATAAAATATAGAGTGATGTATTTTCGGGTATAAACTACTCAGTACCTCCCATGCCCAAGGCCGAGCGAGGACGTTCACCTTTGGGAATTGGTTTAGAGGAGGGAAAGGACCTATTTCCTCTTTTATTAAAATATTTCATGAAGCTGCTGAAAGTCACGTGTGATACTTGAATATTTGCAGACTATATTCATTTGATTCTTCTAATGTAAACAAGAGTACAAAAACAATGAACAGATATTTATGCATACACCTACATCAGTATAGTACTTAGGTATTGTTTAATAAATGCATTAATTCCCCCCATTGATTAATGGGTGATAGGAAGGAGATAAAGGAAAGTATAAGGGATAAAAGAGAGAAAAAAATAACTGAGGCAGATGGTTAAGAAGAAAAAAAGGAAGCATTAAAAGTAGACAAAGAGAGAAAAATATAGGGCATATGAACAAAAACAGAGAGAGAAAGAGAAAGAGGTTAATTGGAAAATATAATAGGAAACAGCACTAGATAATCTGAATCCGAACTCCAGGTCCTGGGAGTAAGTGACCATAATGTAGGAGTGAAGCTGTTTATTTCTCTTTCCTCTCTACTTGCCAAGTCTGTGTATTCACTGTATCCCTCGTGCCAGGCCCAAGGACAATAAACCCTTGTTCAGTAATTGAATGAAGATGAGGAATCATCACAGAACCACAGAGAGTCGCCTTGAAAGATACTCCACTCCATAGCCATTGTTCAGCCATCTGGGTGCTTTCCACAAATAAAGAAAGGCAGTTACAGACGGCTTTCTTCTAATAGGATAAATCCTCAGCCTGGAGCCACCACCAGTTCAGCCCTTGAGACTTGACCCAGCAAATCTAATCCATTTTCTACAGGACAGGCCCACCGAAGCTGGCTGTATGTGTCCTTCAAGACCACCTTGAAACCCCTCTGGTTCCTCACACTATAGTGTCCAGTCCCCTCTGCATTAAGACCCTGCCCTCTGAAAACGTCTCCTTCTTCTCTTCTCGTTTTCAAGGTAGGGCTCATTCTCTTGGTGTGGTCTGAAGAACACAAAGGGAAGGGACTGTTACCTCCCTTATTCTCGAACCACAAGTCTAATGCTGTACCTTCCATTCAAAGGAATTTTGGGGGGCAGCCACATGGTAATGGGAAGAGCCCACCACTGAGAAGCAGTTCACACGCCTCAAACTAAGAAACAGTTTCCTTCCCTTCTCTGGGTACAAAGCTCTGGGAAATTGTTGAAACAGGATAAAGATATTTATCTTTGGCCCAGTCTCAGCTTCCTTTTCGTGCCAATTTGCCTTCCTGCTAGGGATGTCCCCAAGTGTCCTCTTCTTTCAGCACCTGCCATCAGCCAGGGTCTCCCTGGACTCACCCTATTGCCAACCTGTTGCGAGCCTCTACATCAGCCACCCTCCTTAAGCATCTTCCTCCAAACCCTTTGCCAGCCAAGCTTCTTCCTCCTGCATAGCATTCTGGAGAAGAGGGCAAGTGCAGAGCCAGGCTGCATCATGACTCAGCTGCATGAATCCAGGTAACTGAATTAACCTCTCTTCTCTCTCCTGTAAAATAAGGATAATAACAGTGCCAACCTCCTGGTGTCCGTGTGAGATACAGCAATACATGTAAACTCCTAGAACAGGACACTTCCTGAGTGCCCAGGAAGCGTTAGCTACTATTAAAAGGCTTACTCTGGCTCTGCCTCCTAAGAAAGCCCACATGATTCAGAAAGTCACATTAAGGGGGCCGGCCCGGTGGCACAGCAGTTAAGTGCATGTGCTCCACTTCAGGAGCCCGAGGTTCGCAGGTTCGGCTGCCAGGTGCGCACCGACACACCACCTGTCAAGCCATGCTGTGGCGGTGACCCATACAAAGCAGAGAAAGATAGGCACAGTTGTTAGCCCAGGGCCAATCTTCCTCAGCAAGAAAAGAGGAGGATTGGCATCGGATGTTAGCTCAGGGCTGATCTTCCTCACCAAAAATAATAAAATAAACGAAGGCACATTAAGGAACGGCTGACCACTGGCTCCAAAGTGTCATGTGCAGGATTGATTAACAGTAGGCTTCTGAAATGGTATGAAAAATTATGCAGGTACAATCATTTTTTCCCCTGTAATTCTCAACCCTGGCTACACGCTGGAATCATCTGAGGAACTTTTAAAAACTACTGATGTCCCGGCTCCCCTCTCCACTACACATTCTGATATAGGTAATCTGGGGTGAGGCCCAGACATTGCTCCCCAAATAAGTATAACGGGCATCCATCAGTGAGAACCACTGATGCAAAGCAAGTTTCTCAAGGGGGGTGGGGGGCATCAGATCACTTCTGTGGTTTAAAAAAAAAAAAAATCAACAAGAAGTGCTCAGACACCCCTCCCAGAAACTCTGATCCCATAGGTCTGAAGTGGGACCAAGTACCTATACATTTCTAACACTATACAGGTGATTCTGATGTGCTTTGGAGAACCACTGGCCAGCAAATTTTGTCACCTTTCCAAAGCTGATGAAGAAAGGTTGGCTCCCAAACAGTAGTCTGAGATGTAGTACGTGTCGGGGATGACATTTTCCCCAGCCCAGAGTTCTCTCATCCAGACTCAGACGCTCATGCTCAGCTCCCAGGGGTCAGCCCTGGGTGGAAGTGGCCACCAGGAAGACAGGAAGTCCTGGAACCTCTGGCTCTTTCCTTCCAAATCGGGCAAATCACCAACTAGAGCAGTTTTCGTCACCGAGAACGAGAAAAAGCAGGAGAAATGGCTGGAACCATAAGGTCCCTTCTTTATCTTTATCCAGAATATTTTAGATTGAGTGAAATAGCCTTGAGAAAGTTGTGTCTATTTCTGTCAATATATTCATATGAGAACAGATTTTCAACGATAACTGATAAAAATTAAATCCAAGAAGAAGTAGGATGTTGTCACTTCATTTCACACCACACCAAATATAGATGCGCAAATTGACAAGCTCGTATAAAAAAGATACACTCAAATAAAGTAAAATAAACTATTGTGTTATTTATTTTTATCTATCTAAATTCTTTAATATATTCTCTTTTTTAAAGAAGACATTTAGGTATCAACGTAACTTTACATCCTGTGCTGCCTTAAGATGAGTTTCCCATTATTCTGAAACTGCTCTTCCCATATTTATGGTGTGAAAATGTCCATTCTTTAATTAAATGATGGCATATTTGCTTGTTCATTTGTTTTTAATGACTTTGCTTTTAAAGGATTGGTAACTCTGTTAGTCAACCCCTTAACTGTGAATACCCCACATCTTTTTTAAAACCAATCTGTGAAATCACAGAGTCTGGGAAACAGGTGGTTTCTGCAAAGTGCTTTTCAAAGTACTTAAACAGTATACAAATAGTAGGTGTGGTGGTATCTCCAAAATATTGACATCTTAACAGATGCCCCAGATGATTCCCGCATATGGAAATCTGATAACCGAACTAGAGGTATTGCATTTTTAAAAGGAAAATTTCTTTAGTCAAATGGACGTATAACTAGTGACACACCATAATGAAAGGAGGAACAAAATGATAATGTATTTTGGAGAAGTGGGGACTAGTGAATTTGAAAAGTACTCCTTTGAAATAATGAACAAATCAGGGAAGAGGATGTTGGATGGATGTACAGATGGATGGATGGATGGATGGATGGATGGATGGATGGATGGGTGGATGGATGGATTGATGATGGTGGATGGATGGATGGATGAATGGATGGATGGATGATGGTCAATAGCTGATAGAGCAAAGGAAAGAGGATGGAAACAGGAAGACTAGAAAGAATTGGGAAGAGGGAGATAATTAGAAGAAGAGGAGAAGAAGGAGGAAGAGGGTGTGTAGATAGTGTGGAAGAGAGAATGCTGAGAGTTACTCTACAAGTGAATTAAATGGTGACCATGTCCAGTTTCCTCATCTGAAAATGAGCAAATTGGTTCAAATCATCTCCAATATCCTTTCCAGCTATGGCATTCTCTGTGTGTATAGGGTAGACAAAGGAGGCGGAAAAGGAAGAAAAAGAGAGGAAAGGAGATTCAGTAATTCCAAAGCATTAGTCTATGTATTAGTTTCTTATAGTCACTGTAACAGATTAGCACAACCTTAGTGACTTAAAACACAAACTTTTTCTCTTACAGTTCTGGAGGTGAGAATCCTAAAATCCAGGCAGCCCTCCTGTGCAGTTCTCCTGCAGGCTTTGATTCAGAGACATGGGCTCCTTTCAGCTTTTGGTTCTATCTTCTTCTACTCATGTTGCCCAAGGATATTACCTTAAGGACAGGGTTTCCAGATTTAGCAAATAAAAATACAAGATGCTCCCTTAACTTTGAATATCAGATGAGCAGCACATAATATTTTTAGTAAGCGTGCTCCAAATATTGCATGGGACACGATAATGCTAAAAAATTTTGTTGCTTATCTGAAATTCAAAATTAACTGGGTATCCTCTATTTTATTGACAATCTTCCTTGGGGTTCATACCCATTCCAACCAGGCAGATGGGGAAAAGAACATGGATAATCACACTCTAAGGGGTGTTTATGGTCCAGACCAGGACGAATATTTGCTCATCAACAAGCAGCTTCCCATGCTAGCTCTTCACTCAGGCCAATTTTTCCCACATCGCTCCACCAGCCACACTCTGTCCCTTTCTAATCTGCTTCAAAATGCTAACCTGTGCATATTACCACTCTATAATCCTCCCAAACTCCTTAATGTCACCTAGGAGTCCCTGCCCCTAACCTATTTCTGCAGCCTCCTTCATTATTTGCTCCTCCTCAGTTCCCCAACTCTTGCCACACTGTTTTCCTTCAGCCCCTTATACAAATCTTTAAGCCAAAACGAATCCATCTGTGCCTCCCTAACTGCTCAGAGAAGGAGAAATGTCACACCCAAAATGAGCTGAATGTCATTTAAGTTAACATCCAGGGCCGTGCAAGAGCGGGGTCTACCAATAAGTCTTCTTACTGTTTTGTGAAATCCCCAATTTCTTTCCAGTTCTCTTTGGATTCAGAGTCCAGGGTCTTTAACTGGCTCACACAGTTTTTTTAAGCATCTCCAAAAAGGTAGAAAAGAAACTGAATATAGAAAACAGTGCAAAATATGAATATGTTTAAGGGAGGGTGGTTTTCAGGCTTCCGTTAAAAAAAAATGGTCTGACCCAGTTTTCAACTAGGTCAAAATGTGGTAGACTGAGTTAACTCATGAAAGGCACAAGTTACCCTAGAGCGGAGGAGGATTTTCACGAAGTCACTTCCTACCTGCTCCTTTAGCTTGAATGGAACTTGCCTTTCCAGTCCAGGGAGTCTCGTGCCCCCAGGGAAAAGTGAACTCACGACGTGAGCATCCCTCAACTTGCATTTTCCCATCCTCCTCCCAACTTGGACCGGGTTCCTCATTCCTTCCTGCTGTCATTGGGTTTCCCCGTTTTAATGACTTGGAGTGACCCAAAATGAGAGGCTTTGTGGTGTGTTTCATCTTTTCTGCCCCCTTTTTTCTTTTATTTTTAGCAGGGTAAGATGCAAAGGGATCTGACATTTAGAAAATCTAATAGTTTCTCTCCTTTTTTTCTCCTATGTTTGCACCGGCATCACAGCTCTTAAATATTTTTTTGCTCCTTTTGCCTGATTATTTCCTTTAACATCTTAAATGATTCAATTCTTAGGACTTTTCTGTTATGCCATTCTTGTTTCTTTTCTAAAGGTTTTTCCATTTCTTAGTTTTGCCGACCTTTGAAATTTGAGCCCTCTTGATTTCCTATAAATGTCTGTTCTTTTAAAAATCAGCCCCATTTTATTCTTACCCGTGAACTTTTAATTTTCGCATTCCTGTTAGACATTTCTGATTAATTTCCTTTTTTCCCCTCTACAACTATTTTTCACTTCTCTTTCATTTATCTTTCCCCTTCCTTCACCTGAGAGGGAGATGGTCCTATCAACCCAGCTTCTAAGGTCTTCTTTGCTTTCTTCTTCCTTTTTCTCACTGGAGCTCTTCGCTATATTTTTAGTTTTATGTCTTTAATATTTTCCTCTGGTCTTCCTCCTCACTCATTCTCTACCCTCTCTTCTCCTCTGTGTCTATGCCTCCATTTCTCTTCTAAGTTTTTCTTAGTTTCCTCTTCTTTTCTTTGGATCTTCCTGGTCTTGCTTCATAACAAAAACGTCCTTGCTTCACAAAAAAGACTCTAGTAAATTCCCTAAACACAAGCAAGACTTTTTCTTGTTTCATCTTCTGGCCTTCGACCTGCTTCGCCAGCCCCATTTCTTATACCCTCACACACAGACCTGGAGTCCCAGACATCAAGATCACTTGCTTACTCTTCTGGAGTGATCTGACCTCTGCCTAGAATGCTTTTCCCTTTCTCTGCTTCCCTCCTAACTGTTCCTCCAAGACTGATTCAGGATGTCACCTTCCCCCTGACCTCCCCAGCCTGGCTAGTCAAATGTCATCTATGCTTCTATCACCCCAGGAGTTTAACCTCCTCATCAATCATAATTCAAGGTGGAATTGTAAATGTAACCTTTTTAAAAAATGTTAGATAAACAACATACAAAAGAGTGCATAAAATAAATATACACTATATCAAATACTTATTTTTAAACATCCATAGAACCTCCACCCTGCATCCTGTTTTAGTCCTTCCCTGCTTACTCCCCCCCAAAAATAACTGTGATCTTTGACTTTACATTAGTCCCTTCCTCACTTTTCTTTAGAGTTTTACCACCTTTGTATGCATTCTTAAACAATAAAGTTTAATTTTTCCTGTTTTTGAATTTTATAGAAATGGGATCATCCTGCGGATAGGTCCTGTAGACAGCGTTCTTTCGTCTTCTTTCTGTCTCTCAAGGCTATGGTAAAGATTCCAGGCTACTGTTGCGGTTAGCTATCGTTTGCTTATTTGCCCTTCTGTCTAGATTTCCATTGCACACAATGTTATGCAATTTATTTACCCATTTTAAAGTTGATGCACCAGTTTGGAGCTACGGTAAACGTTGCTGCTGAAAACATTCCTGTACAAGAATCCTGGCGCACACATCTTTCCAAGGTATGGATGCCAAAGAATTGCTGAGTCACAGAGTGTACTCACGTTCAGCTTCAGTAGAAAATGCCAAACTATTTTCTACAGCAGTTGTAACAATTTATGTTCCCACAGACAGTCTATGGAAATTCCTTTCAACCCATAGCCTCACCAATCTTTGCCCATCTGACAGGCAGGGATGGGCATTTTCATCTCTGTACGCCCGGAGCTACGCAGTTGACTGGCATGTAGGAGATGCTCCCATGAATTTGCTAATTCATAAAACTCGCTTATGTTTATGAACTACTACAGATTTATTCCAATGTCTGAAAATTTTCCAAGGATCTGCCTTAGGAGGGCTTGTAATCAATTGTGGGTGGATGACATCTACTCTGAAAATTTATTTTTCTTTACCATGTAAAAAAATTTGCTCCTCTAATACTGCTAGTGTATAGGTCAAAGTTTATATAAGCCTTTACACAGAGCAGGGTGAGGGAAGCTGCAAGTATATCACACGGCCAATGCCTTCAACCCTAAGACAAAGGATGGAGAGCATCCCCTGAGTCTCCACATTTTTGAGCTTAGGAGGAGTTTTTCACCTCTGCCTCACAAAGCAGTTCTGGAATCAAGAGATTTGAGCTTTCCAGGGACTTTTGTGGAGTTCTGCTACCTCTGGAGGCATGATGCAAGCAGGATAGTGCGTTCCTCCTTATCTCATGGAACCCCACTTTAAACTCTCACCCCTAGTAAACCAAGAGATGCCCACCGCAAATTTTCTAAAATTACAAGTCTTTAGGGATTGATTTTTTTTTTCCTGAGGAAGATTTACCCTGAGCTAACATCTGTTGCCAATCTTCCTCTATTTTGTATGTGGGTCACTGCCACAGTATGGCGGCTGGTAAGTGGTGTAGGTCCACGCCCAGGAACTGAACCTGGACTGCCGAAGAGAGCCTGCCGAACTTAACCACTAGGCCACAGAGCTGCCCCTATGGATTGACTTTTTAAATTAAAAAATGTAAAAGGAGAAATTTTTGGACAGACCTAACGCTGTGTCTTCATACTTCTCTGGAGATCATTTTCTAGAGAGGTAGCAGAAGTGAGATGGAGTGAAGTTATGAAGCATAAAAGAACTGCCAGTTTTAAACACATGTTCAAGGATTTTTTTTTTTTTGGTGAGGAAGATTGGCCCTGAGCTAACATCTGCTGCCAATCTTCCTCTTTTTCACTGAGGAAAATTGGTCCTGAGCTAAAATTTGTGCCAATCTTCCTTTATTTTGTATGTGGGACTCTTGCCACAGCATGGCTTGATGACTGGTGAGTAGGTCCTCGCCTGGGATCCAAACCCACAAACCCTAGGCCGCTGAAGTGGAGCACACGAACGTAACCACTACACCACCAGGCTGGCCCCAAGGATTTTTTTTTTTTTAAATGCCAGTGAAGTATTCTAATACAAATTTCCCCACCTACAAACAAATGTTTCTCTTAATGCAGATGTTAATTGAATGTATGAGTTGATGCTCTATAATTTTTTTAAATGTCTTTAGGTTAGGGCCTCTTTGGTAAGTTGGTTTAAATTCTCATCTTTATATCTCTTCCACCTTTAACATTTCCTCATTTATACAATGTGTATTTGAAAGGATTCTGCAAATGGAATGTCAGGTATGAACTTATCTGAGAAGTTATTCCCTGAAATTTCTCCAAAGCTGATAGGAAAAGAGAATATTTGTCATTAGAAATTTTTTGTAAATTGTTCTAACACTCTCAGAAAGTGAGGTTTTTGGGGCTGGCCTGGTGGCTTCGTGGTTAAGTTCACGCACTCCACTTTGGCGGCCCAGGGTTCCCAGGTTCAGATCCCAGGTGTGGACCTATGGACTGCTCATCAAGCCACACTGAGGCAACATCCCACATACAAAAAAATAGAGGAAGATGAGCATAGATGTTAGCTCAGGACCAATTTTCCTCACCTCCCCCCCAAAAAAGTGAGGTTTGAGTGTGTGAAATGAGAATACCTCCAGGCTTCAACCCGCCCAGTTGTCAGCCCCTACAAATCTCATTAAATTCTTTCCTAACTAATGAATGAATCCTTAGTGAATTATAGTTATGAGTCAATGGAACAAAAAAGAAATTAAAACTTAATTTCAAAATGATCACATTTGCCCTCTTGGTCAGTCACGCTATTTCTCAAAAGTCAGGAATTAGCAACTTTTTGCAAGGACAGAATGTCATAACTAAGGGGGAAAAACACGTGATGGAATGGCAGGGGCTTTGTAGAATAGAAAGAGCACTGGGCAGGGGCTCTGATGGTTCACATTCTAGAACCTTCTCAGTATATACTTGAACAAGCTCCCTGAGCCTCATTTCTACACCTGTAAAAATGAGTGAAATTAGATAATGTCTAAAATCACATGCAGGCATTAATTTCTGTGATTGATTGATACTAAGGCCTCAGAATTAATAAAGAAGTAAAAAAAAAATCAGAGAAAAATAATAGTGTTTCACATATTCAAAAGATAAGTTGAAGCAAAAAAAAAAATCCACTGTACACTTATCAGAACAGCTAAAAACATTTTTTTTAATGACAACATTAAATGTTGGCAGGGATATGGAGCAACTGGAACTCCCATGCATGGTTGGTGGGAGTTTAAAATGTTATAACCATTTCAGAAAAAGGTATGGCACTTCCTTATACAACTAAATATACATTTACCTTCTGATCCAGCAATTCCATTCTTGCTTATTTATCCAAGAGAAATGAAAATATATGTCCACGAAAAGACTTACAGGAATATTCATAGCAGCTTTATTCATAATAACCTAAAACTAGATGGATGTCCATCAACAGGTGAACAGATAAACTGTGGTATATCTATACAATGGAATACTACTCAACCATAAAAAATAAATGAACTATTAATACATACTACAAGATGGGTGAATCTCAAAAGCATGCTGAGTGAAAGAATACAACACAAAAGAGAATATATCTTGATGTATTCGGATTGCACATGTATGTATTTGTCAAAACCCATGGAATGGTATGTTTAAGATTTGTTCATTTCGTTTAATGTAAATCACCTTAAAAAAGGAACTGAAGCACTGGAAACAAACTACTGGAAACCATAGTTAATGATATGCAAGCTGAAATGGTTGGGGGTTGAGTGTACTAATGTCTGCAACTTATTTTGAAATACATCAAAAATAAGTCAGAGTGATGGCTGGACAGATTTAGCAGATGAAGAAAAGAGAGTTAAATATTAATCACAGTATCTAGCTAGTTGGTATATGGGTACTTACTGTATGATTGTTTCAACTTTTCTATGTATTTGGAAATTTTTTATAATAAAATGTTAGAGAAACAATTAAATCAAAAATAAAAAGGAAAAAGAAAGAAATGCACCTAATCATTTGTCAAATTGATAACAACACAGATAAAAATATTTATTTCAAGTGATTTTTAAACACAAGAGTCTGTACAAACTTAGTGGGATATACTTTATACAGATCTAAAAAGAAATGATAAACTTCATTCATTGGTTATTATTAATAGCAATATTTCTACTGTTTTTTTGAAACTATTTCATACATACTGTAAGATAAGGCAAATGAATATTTATATTGTTATTGGGAGCCAAGACTGATGGTGTAAAAAGATAGAGATCAAAACTGAAACCCAAGAAGTTGAGTAAAAACTCTGTAATACTAAATATTAGTTGGAAATATCAGTATGAACTCATGCATTTTTAGAAATATATTTCCTAGTTTTTCTCCCCTTGAAGGTGTTATAAGCAGTCCACCTAGTTACAATCAGTACCTCATAGAACACAGATCTTAGTTTCTATATACCATCCTCATCCCACAAACATAACTATTGCTTCTTGGAGAAATAGCCAATTCCAGGTCTGAGGTAGAGGAAGTACAAGAAAGCAAGGGATGCTCCAAGATGACTGGGCACATGTCTGAAGGACACGAGTCAAATTTTAGGACAATATGGGCTCCACAAAAAGTAAATGATTGCGACACATTTAATAAATAAAAATCCATCCTACTACTCAAAGAGGAAAAGGAAACATTTGCTTTCACTAGCAGTGTCTATCATACAAATCCTTGCTCTGAAAATGAGTAACTTTGGGGGAAGAATTATAGATTATCCCAGGGGCTGAGGGGAAGCCCTTCTTTACAGCAGAATTCCAGCTAATAATACAGAAGGGATAATAAGACATTTACAACCACAAAAGAAATAATTGATTCATGCAAGGATCATGAGTGGATGTAAAACTGCTAGTTAAATTATATTGGGGATATTGGCATGATGTCAAAGTATCATGTCACAGATCACTTACTGTGTTGAAAGGGAAATACCTTCCTTACAATGGGAAGATGTTTCTCACCATCTTAGCCAAGTGACCAAATTAGCATCACTAATTGTGGGACAAACTGGTATTATTTGTTTGGGGAAGGGAAGCACATAGTGTAAACCTCACCTATGAAATTATGTCAGGAAATTTTGCCTGAATCTAATCAGCTTATGGACTTAACTTCCAGTCTAAAGGTAATATAGAATACAGGGAATAAGTTAAATTAAAAGAAACAATCGTCACATGCAGAATGTGCAATTTGATAAAACAAATAATTATTCAAACAGTCAATGTGATGGAAAAAATAAGTGGGGGAGATCTGGTGCAATTTCTCAATTAAAAGAGATAAAAATTGACAAGCACAATGTATAAACCTTTGTTGGAAACTAATTTGGAATAAAAAAAATAGCCAAAAAACAATGTGGAGCACAATTTGGGAAAGTATAATATGAATTAGGCACTACATATATTAGAAAATGGTTGTTAATTTTACTAAGTGTGATCTTGACCTGTTGATTATGGAGGAGAATTTCATTGTTTTAGGAGATGCGTGCTAAATTCTTAGGGTGAGGTAGCACCATGTCTGCAACTTATTTTGAATAATTCAGCTAAATAATTCAGAGAAAGGAGGAGAAAGACCAAGAGAACAATATGGCAAAATGTTTATGTTTTGAAACTAGTTGTTAGGTACACAGTGTCCATCACACTAGCCTTTCAATTTTTCTATGTGTTTGAAAATTTTTATAATAAAAAAACTAACAAAAAAATAGTCATGAATAAAATAATCACTTTAAACTCACAATAGAGAATGTGATTTAAAAATAAGAGAGTATCAAACCAAAATATATTTAAAATAATATTATTTGAATATACTCACAAAACCTTGGTTCCATTCACAGTGAGTAACACGGGGTGCTTGGCTTCTGGTCCTGATCTACTCTAATCCATCCTATGCATGCAGCCAAAATGATCTTTCAAAAAAGATCACGTCATGTTATTCATCCTTCGGTGGTTGAGGATCAAATCCCAAATTCCTTTGCATGCCTTCTGACATAGTCTTATTTATATTCCCCATAACAGTCAGAGAAGTGAATTTACTCTGCTTCATAGAAATGCTCTCAGTACCAAAGGCTCTTTTGTTCCCCTAGTGTGATGAATATTGCAGATTGTCTCACTCAACCTCCCCTCTACCTTCCTTCTTCTAACTGGAGAGGTTGGAAAGCTAAAGCAACATTTTGTGAACTCCCTTTCAGCTACGGTGCTGGATGTGAAGTGATCTGCCTATCAGATGTACTAGTTCAAGATTTGGAAGGTAGAAATAAGGTAGGGTCATCTTTACATCTCTTTTTTCTGTTTTTGCTATCTGGCAAAGCCGTGAAAACATGAGGTTTCTCTGCTAGCATTCTACATCCATCTCCAGATTCAAGGGTGATGGGCTATTGGGGTCTCTTGAGGAGGCTTTCTAATCCCTGGGTTACAGATATGGGTGTCCGTTTTCCAGTTTCTAGATATTCTAGAGGTTCTATTTTAGAACCTTTTAGATTAGATTAGATTTCTATTCTAGTTTATTAGATTTCTATTTCTATTAGATTTATATTAGGTTTCTATTCTAAAATAGAAAAGAAATCTAATCTATTCTTAGATTTCTAAGACTTATTTTCCTGTATTAAAACATTTTTGATTAAAATACCTAGAGCGGTTTTCATTGTCCACAGTGAACTCTGACTGATGAAATTTTGTGAATCTGAGAAATAAATATCTAAAAAAATAAGATATTTTGAAATAGCAGGAACTTACACTTGGGCAGGGATTCCAAAATCTGGAACATCAAATCACCTTGGACACTTGAGAGAAAAATAGATTACCTGACTCCACCCCAAACTGACAGGATAAGAATATTTCTAGGTGGAGCCTAGTATATAGTTTTTAAATCTCTCCAGGTGATTATGATGCAACCTGCCTAGCACAGAAGTCCACAGACAGGTGTGTAGGATTTTATGGCGTAAAGGCTTGTAGATGTCATGAGACCTAATTCCCATCTGATGCAAGAATCTCAATGCTGACATTCTGATATTTCCCAACCTTCCTCTCCTACATATTACGTTATCATCTGCAGTAACTGAACAACCTTGCAGGAACTCTGTCTTAAGAGAAGCCACCTTCAAGGAGAGAATGAAATAACTTCTTTCAAAACTATGCAATAAAGTAAATGCTCATGTTAAATTGTGAAAATCCACATTTTACTTGACAGAATGTATATTAAACTTATAATAGCATGTGATATACTACTAAGCCCTTTAAAAATATTTTTATTATCTTAAAGCACATTCCAGATACGGTTAATAAACCAAAACAGGATCTCAAAGTAGTATATCATAGAATTATGTAATTACAAGACACAAGATTAGAAGCCATCTTAAAGATAATTATTTTAAAAAAGGGACCTAGAGTAGAAGGCATGACTTAAAAATAATGACACTGAAAAAAAAGTGCCTTCAGAGGCCATTATCTTGCTCTTTTACTCAGTTGTTGGCGGAGCCAAGACTAATGTGTTTAACGAGGCATTCAGGGATCTTTTCAAATAAATGCCAATTTATGTTCACTTCCCTACTTAATCATTCTTTAATTTTCACTGAGGTCTTATTTTGAGATGCTCATTAACCTTCTGTGGATCCAACTCTAACATAAATAGTGGGAGAGTGGATTAAAGATGGACAAGAAAACAGAGAAAAGCAAAATTACAAAAAAATAACAAAAATCTGTAATTTTGGAAGAGACAAGTCATTATGGATATGTGTGCAATGAACTTAAATCAGAAGGCAAAGGTGGAAGGGCAAAGTTTCTTCCAACAATACCTGAGAAATAATTGAGAATGGAAGCCCATCCACTCCCAATATTCTGACTCTGATACAGACATGTGGGGTGTTGCTTTCTGTTGATGACAGAGGTAGACCACAGCTGTGTCCAAAGTCCTTTTAATTTCTCATCCCCCCCTTTGGGTATCAAATATATCGGGTTCTTTGAACACTGTAACACCAAATGGCTAAACGTTAGTTAACTACCACAGGAATAGTCTGATCTGACCTTTAGGGTAGAGAATTTACATTAGTAAATAAATAAACTGAGACTTATCTGGGTCTGTTAAGAAGTAAGTTCATGGTTAACAACTTCATATAGATTCTGCATCTGATAAATAGGGTATCAGGATGTCAGAGTTTGACACAGAAACTAGCCCCTGCTTCCTAGGATAGTGATTGCCAAAAAGGACTAGTAAGCTCATAGAGGAAAACAAAAAACTTAAGTTGTTCAAAACACATAAAGAAAAGCAAACATTTATTGTGCTGTAGTTGAGCAGGTGAACTAGAGGATCATTCATCAACTGGCAGGCACTTCCTGGGTACCCAGCATGTGACAGACACTCTGTCGAGCCCTGGGATAGAGTGGTGAACAGGGTCCTTGTTTTCATGGAGCTCCCACTCTGGATATGTTACATGTCCCTGAAATGCTACCAATAATCTGAGGGTCTCATTCTCTTCAGAAACTCTAAGGGCATGGGTTTCGGGACCAAGCTGACCTGGGCTTGTTTTCCAGCCTCACCTCTTGCTGAACATGTAATCCTGGGTGCTTGTCCCACTGGACAGCTCTCCCCTTCTCCTGGTCCCCATGGTGGACATGTCCAACATGGTACCACCTTGAAGTGGGAAGTGACCTGATCCCATTGAGTAGAGAGAGAAAGCTCACCCATGTCCTTCAGATGAGGAGCACAAGTCCTTGGGGAAGAAAACAAAATTTTTCTTGCCTTAATCAACTTTTCCTTTTCCTTAATCAACTTACCAGCTTAGGGACCGCCTTCAGATAGGGCTCCTATAGGCCAATCCTGACCTCCTCAGAGATGAGCAGGCATGCTCCCTCACCCATGGGCTTTTCCCAGGAACCAAATTCACTTAACCATGAGGATCAGCTGGGCACTTGTAGAAGTGGAGATTCTTGGACCCCACTCTAGGCCTAATAAATTAGAATCTCAAGATTTCTATTTTTAACAAATAAGAGATGAAACCAGGTGGCTCTTTCTATTTTTAATAAGTCCAGATATTCCATCAAAACTTTAGATACTGTTCTTTTTTACAGACTTTTTTCTGGTTATAAAATTAATATAGGTACATGGTAGAGGATTTTGCAAAGAGAAAAAAATGTTAGGAGGAAAACAAAATTCACCCATTATCCCAAAGCCTAGAATTAAGAAAAATTATCAAATTGATGTCTCTCTTTTCATTTTTTTCCTGTGAATATACATATATATTTTTCTAATATATTTAAGATCATACTATAAATACTGTTTCTGTCTTCTAGATTTTCTCTGTATATATGCACATATGCTCCGAACACATGCCTGATTAGTATTTTACAGAAATAATTTCATTTAACTATTATTTATCGAGAATCCCCTAAGTGCAAACACTGTTTTAGGTGCTGGGGATACAGTGGTGAGCAAGCAGGAAGAGACCTGTGTCTTAATGAACTTATATTACAATAGCAGGAGATGGTCAAGAAACCAGCTAATTGGTACATAAATGAATAAAATAATTACAGTTAGTGCAAGTGTCAGGAACGATAACATTTGGGTGCCTACTTGGTTCCAGGAATGGTTTCAAGTATAAATTCATTTAATCCTCATAACAACCCTCCAGGGAAAGCACTAGAATCATCCCCATTTTACAAATGTGAAAAGAGAGGCACCAAATGCTTGCCAACGTATCTAACTATTTACACGATGCTACGAAATAAAAAACTGGGAAGACCAACTTAGGTCAGGTGGCCAGAAAAGGCCTCTCTGGGGAGGCGATATGAGAGCTGCAACATAGAGCACAAGAAGGGACAGCAGAGCAGAAACTGAGGACGATCATGGATGACAGAGGGATATGCGCTGTCACTATGCGCAGGATCCTACTGCTTGAGGTGGTACCCTCTTACGTTTTTGATTTATGGGGAATTCTGGGTGTTCTTGGGAAGGAGTAGGGATGGTGACTGAAGGTCCAAGGCAGTATACCTTCACTGATCAGTAGAGAAATATTCTGATAATTTTAACAACCATACGTGACACCAGCTAAAAACTATCCATGGGTATACTGATTATAATAAGTGTACAGCCATAATGTATTAAAGTTATCACTCCTGGTTGGATATTTTGATTGTTCCTTTTTTAACACTGTCATGAGCATATTTTTCCATACATATTTATGCACTTGTGCCATTATTTTCTTAGGATAAATTCCAAGGAAGTAGAAACACTGTGAAATGTGTATGTACATGTTTAAAGCTTTTGACACATCCCGAAAAATTGTCTTTAAAATGTGTTGAATTGTACTTCCACCAATTGTGCATGAGTGCTGGTTTGTGCTGGGAATTATCAAGTAGTTTTCCTAGCCGTTCAAAGTTATCCAAAGAGCACCTTCTAGGTACAAGGGCCTACGCTAGACACTGCAAGAAATGCAAAGAGGTAGAAGCAATGCTATGCTTTTCACCTAAAGGAAAGCCCAACATCATGCAGAGGTGAAGCACACGTGGTAGGTACAGTGTATAGGAGAATGAGGTACACCCTCCATCACTGGGAGAGACATAATGTGCTATGGATGAACAGAGGGATGAGGGCATAGCTTGGCTGGACTGATCTGGGAACAGTCCGTGTAGGAGGAAGCATATGAGCTGGGTCTTGATCTAGTTAGGGATGAGGGTAGCATTCTAAGTGAAGCTATAAAGAGAGATGTGTGAACAGAAAGCGGCAAATTTTGCCCAAGTCGTGGAAAGGAAGCCAATGTACCTGGAGTATGTGGAACACCTGAGTTACTCCAAGAGGCAGTATGGGGCTGGGTCATAGAGGTCCCTGCATCCCAGGCTGGGGACTTGATAGGTAATGGGGACCCAGGAGCAATTCATAATCCACAGAATGGTAAAATCGATTCTTGAGGGTAAATATGCCAATAACATGTAAGGCATATTCAAACGGGAGGAGATTAGAGGCTGGGCAACCTCTTAGGTGGTAAGAGCCGCAGGAATGAGGTGAGGGCAATCAGAGTGGAAATAAAGAGCAGAAGTGACAACTGTTGCAAACCCTAATCAACAGGATTAGTGCCTGATTAGCAATAGGGGTGGAGGGCTAAGGGCAAGGAGGGAGTCAGATGGCTTTTGGGGTTTTGAGCTTGAGTGATTGGAAAATAGAGAGAGGCAGATTGACAGAGAGGAGTCTTAGCCTCAGGGTGAGGTTGGGGAAGAAGGTTCTTTTATAGTTTACTTAACAACAAAAACATACAAACAAACAAAATAGCCAGAGGAAAGGAAAATATTGAAGAAACAGGATGAAGAAGGGGTAATTTTGGAGCGAGGTCCTGAGCAGGGTCACAGGCTGGCACTGGGAAGTCAGTGAAAGAAGCGAAGGATTCTCATCAGACAACATCGGTGTTCCTCGTGAAGCAGGAAGCAAGGCTAAGAGGACCGCTCTGTAGGGAGCTGTGCAGGGGCGCCCTGTGGCAACTCCAAAAGGAGCCCCAGCCTGGAATGCACACCAAGGGGAGGCTGCTGACTAACACCTCACCATTCCTCCCAGTTTGACCAAACTGTAGACCCGCATCTTCCTCCCTCTAGGCCTCTGACCTCCCTTCCCTTAGAGTGTCTACTACAGAAAATTTGTCATTATAAATTCTTTCTCTGACCCTTTGAAATATAAATCATTTTAAAAGGCTCTTATGAGTTGTACAATCCAGGAGGGTCTTTCTCAAGGACCTGGGAGCCATCTCAGGGAAATGTAATCATCAAAGAAGACAGCGCCCCTACTTCCCAGCCTCTGTGGAAGGATGGGAGCCTGACTTCAGTGGGTGCCTTGCTCCAAGTTACAAAACTACTTCCTATCATAAAGATACAGGAAAGTTTACCTTTCCTTTGGGTAAAGCCAATTAGCAAACACAGATGGACTATGGTACCCTACCCCAGCTCTTAAAAACTCTCCTGCCCTTTGTTTCAGTGGAACTGAGTCCAGACTTTAGTTCTGGCCTCTCTCACCTATTGCAAAAGCCTTGAATAAAGTCATCTTTGTCTATATAACTTTGTCCAGTGCAATTTTTGCTTTGACAGCCAGAGTGAAAGCCCAGTTATTCTGGAAGACCATGAATTTGCTGTAGCACCAGACCACAGATTGTGGAACTCTGCCACTAGGACTTAGTCATCCGAAAATTAAGTAGAAGAAGGACTGGACTGAACCACGTGTGCAGTTTTGTAGCTTGGGTGTGGCACAGGGAGCAGAGGGACAAGGATATTGACGAGGGAATTGTTTCAGTGACATCTCATGGGGTTTAGACTGGCTAGGGAAGGAATTGAAGCCTGCTGATAGATTGAAAGAAAAGGGAAGAATCAAGAAATTAGTGGACTGTATGAGATTAAAAAATAAAGCAAAGCAGATGGAAAAAAATGGGCATAAGTAGCAAGAAGAGAGGCAGCTATCCTCAGAGAGGAGTCAGCCCAGTCTGCCCATGTCCCTCCCCACTGGTGTCACTTTGCTGGGTTTTCACTGTCTCAGGGATGACGTTACTTCCTTACTGTGACAGCTGCTTCTCCCACCCTCATCTCCAGCCACTTCTGCAACTTGCACATACACATACGTACACACACTAGCACATGCGTGTTTGTGCACACAGATCCCCATCCCAACCTGAAACGACCTGAAATGCATCCTCACACGCTCAGCTCCTGTGTTTCCTGACCTTGGATGCCTTCTGCAAGTCCCAGGCGGGACTCATGGCTATTCTCTTAACGTCCATAGCATTTCTATTACAGACAGTGCTTTTATGGGTTTATAAATAAATAAATAAATAAAAGCCTCTTCCTCTTTCTTCTCAATCGTAGGTTAAAATGTGTGATTTAGGACTTTTGTTGTTGGGGTATTTTTTTTAGTTTGTTTTGGGGGTACAGTATTTTTACCCCCCTTAGTCGTAAAATGGAAAACATCCTTTTACTCCACTGACTTCGGCACCTAGGCTGACTCATTTGCAGGCAGGTTTCACATCTGGAGACTGTGGAGGCAATTTTTACAGTGGGGTGGGAGGAGGGGCCGGGTCAGGCCCGGACATCCTCAGAGCTGAGCGGAGCAGGGTGGTGTTGGCAGGAAGAGGCAGGAGGCAGGGCAAGCCCTGGCAGAGAGCCCTGAGAGTGGAAACTAAGCAATGGAATCCCTGCAGCAAGTGAAACGTAACATCCGGTCCAGATGAGACCGCACATCACGTGTCCAATCCTGGGAGATGCGGGAACCGGGTGATGAAAGAAGGTCCAGGCAATCATTGTAATTACCTAAGACTTGATTTTATTAAAGGAGACAGATGCCACCTCCCCTTTCTGTATTTGGAACCTCTACCCTACACACCTTAAACAAAATGCCAAAGGTAGGCCATTAGGGGTACCATAAAACAGAAGACAGAGCTTTCTGAGTCTCTTGTTATTGGGAGCAGGATCGGGGGACACAAAGACACCCTTTACAATTTTCTAGAAGAACCATACTGTCAGCTTCTGTCTTGAGATGTAAATAAATTGCTGCCAGAGAATTAAGTGAGGTGGGAATTTTTTTGAATGAAGTTTTGCCTAGACTATTCTGCTCAATGAATGTAGTTCCATCCCAATATCAAGGGTAAGATACATGTGAGAAAACTTCTGTGGCAGAAGAATTCACGTAAGGAACTGAAGATCTCATGCAAAAACGTGGTTTTTATGGGCCGCGTTAAGAGTGAGTTTATGAATGCCTGTGCTAACTCCCAAAGGAACTGAGTTCAGCTTCCATTTACTCTTCTTAGCCTCGGTGTTAACCTGCCAGGGCTGCCAGAAAGAATACCACAGACTGAGAAGCTTAAACAGCAGAAATTAATTTTCTCACAGTCTGGAGGCTGGAAGTCCAAGATCAAGGTGTCGGCAGAGTTGGTTCCTTCTGAGGCCTCTCCCCTTGGCTTGTAGATGGCTGCCTTCCCCCTCTGTCTTCACATGGTCTTCCCTCTGTGCATATCTGTGTCTAAACTTCCTCTTCCTATAAGGATACCAGGTGGATTAGGACCTACCCTTATGACCTCATTTAACCTAAATTACCTCCTTAAACAGCTTACCTCCAAATACATTCACATTCTAAGGTACTGGAGGTTAGGACTTCAACATATGAATTTTAGAGGAGACAATTCAGCTCATAACAGTCTCTTCATCCTTGGATCCTGTACCTACCTGGATCAGCCTCTGGATTTCATGACTCAGGAATCCAGCAGTTCCTGTCTTCCCTGGATTTGAGCCTCTGAAGCTCTAGCTCACTATAGCCTAAGTCTAAATGAATCTAAATCCAAGGCTTTCCTCATCACCTAGAATTTAGGTGAATTTAAACTTAATATATCCCCGTAAAGAGTATTGATATTCAAGTGAAGGGGGAGGGGAGCAGAAACAAGAAAACTGAAAAAAGTTTTCCATACTAGCCTTCCAAACTCATGACCATTTACTGTTAAAAATACCTCATTGTAATAATTAAAGGAGTGGAGAATACATTGTACCATGCAGCATTTTCTATAACCACATTATTGTACCAGATTTATGCATAATCATTGTTTATTGGTTTCAATTGAGCCGGAGCCTTAGAAAGCAAACGAATTTGCAAAATCACCACACTCTGTGGATATAAATGTTGCTCTGTGCTAATTAAATCACCAAATCACAGTCTCAAGACATAGTTAACTTTTTCTAACTTGAGTTAGCCTCCTACTGGAGTTTTGACACTTGGTGGCAAAGTCAATCCAATGAAGAATAGTTTATAGTCAGGGATTCTAATTCCTGACCTGTTTTTCAGGCAGAGTAAACCAAGGCTTAGTGCAATAGTCCTCCATGGACCTTATTTCATCTCAGAAAATGAAGACTACACTCTTGGGTAGGTTTAATCATACTTGCCTTCCTTATCTTATCTAGGTTCCTTTCTCAGTCAAGGGGAAGAAATGCACATCATTTCTGAGAGAAAGAGAGTAAATTGCGACAGGCTCTTCACAAATATGGAGAACTTCTCCATCCCCACCCCCAGCCCCAATCTCTATCCCTTTTCCTGACTCTGTTTTGCTTTCATACTATACATTTATGTGATTATCTGTTTGTTTTCTGTCTCTCCTTCTATAAGTCACAGGAAAACAAGACTTTGTCTTGCTCATCCCCAGGGACCAGAATGGTGTCTGACACAGAGAAGGTGCTCAATAAATCTGTTGAGTGAATGAATGAATGAGTGGAAAACATACCTTTTATTCAATAAAGTGTGATTTAACGAGAAAGAAAAGCACAACAGTGTAATATGTGTCTGGCACTGCAAGGGAAGAAGGTGCCCACATCACAACTGGAGCTTTCTCCTTGAAGAAACAAACTTTTTAAGTCTTTTTGATACAAAAACAAAGTCTGAAGTGTTCTATGTTCTACCACTTTGATGCCTTCTCAAATAGCAGAGCATACACATGACTATAAAGACTACAAAGAACCAACAAAAGAACCAACATCAAGGAGCATCAGACACCACAGGTGCTGCTGTCTTCATTGACACAGAAACATCTTTATGCCAGATGACTGGTCGGAAACTTGAGACCAACTAATTCCATTGTATCTCTAAAGACTCTATGAGCTTGGGTAAATTCCTTAACTCTCTTGACCCTCAGTTTCTCTATCTGCAAAATGGGCATAAAAGTAGTACCCACTTCATGTTTAAATGAGATAATACATTAGCGATCTCAGCAAGTGATATTAGCACATAGTGTTTAATAGTCTAGATATTATTAATGACATGTTTACTATCCAAACCCTTGCATTCATCTGTCCTTTCTCATACTTCTCATGCTTCTATCCCAATACTGTTGTATGCCCTCAATTCATCTCCATAATGTCCCACTCTGGCCTTCCCTGGCAACTCTTCCTTGTCCTTCCATCTTTCACTCCCCTATCCCCTTGCCTCAGTTGAAATCTGAGTTCATGGCGAGAACATCACTTCCCCTATGGTCTTCTCAAGATGACCACAAAGCCGGGAAAAAGTGAAGACCAGCGTTCTTGTGCTTCCATGATGGCACTTATCCATTCCTACATACCTTCCCTACCACCTCCTTTGAAGTACATATATGTCATTAGACCATCCACTTCCCCTCCCTCTGGCTGTCAGTTGAAAGTCTTGATCAGTTCTTCATGCTTCTTGAAGACTTTGGCACAAGCTCACAGTCTTCCCTTTCACTCCTGTTGCTGACATCAGTTTAGGCAACTTTATACCCACATGGCACAATGCCACTTATAAAGTGGTCTTGTTCCCCTCCCCCAATCAAGCTTCAACCCAGCCTCTATTTCTAACTAGGAGTCAGGAAACATGCTAAACCACAAAACAGGAATACAGTCAACAAAACCCAGAAGGTGGGAAACTACAGAACAAGCGTCTTGGTTTCTCCTTGGTTTCTCCAAGTCTCTCCAAATGGCAAGAGAGGGGATAGGGGTGGTAGTAAGAAAACTAGATTCAAAGTAAAAAGAAACAAATCAAACAAATGCAGTGTGTGGACCTTATTTGAATATTCGTTCAAACAAATCAACCCAAAAAAAATAACTAAAAACAATCTTTTTTGAAACAAACAGGGAAATTTGAACATTGACTGGATATTTGGTGATATTAGGGAATTAGTGTTGATATTTACATCTAAGATATTGAAATTATTCATGTGTTTTTAAAAGCCCCTGTATTATATATATATATATATATATATGTGTGTGTATGTATATATATATATATATATATATATACTTATAGACAAAGTAATTTGATATCTGGGAATTGCTTCAAAGTAATTCGGGGGGTATAAGTGAGGAGAAGTGAGTTGGGCGGTATGGATGTAACAAGATAGCCATTAGTAGGTTGAAGCTGTGTGATGCAGGCTCTTTATATGATTCTTTCTGCTTTTGTACTTTCCCTAATGTAAAGTGGGGATAAAAATCCATGTGGATGGCGCATCCAACCTGGCAGCCTTCCAATCCCCCATTTCACTTGAGCCAGACACCTACAGTCATACCCCTGGACATTGGCTCCTGGAGTCCTTCCAGTCCACCTCACTCTCCTACTCATCAACCACATGGGGGCCTTTTATTATCTGAGGGCCTTTCCATTTTCTCCCCGTCTCTCAGATATCTTTGGGCTTCATCTCCTCATCTCTGGTCTGCATCCCATGGTTCAGCACTTCAACTCCTCTCTCTGCCCTCATGAGTGACTCTCTTGCTCTTTTTTTGCTTGCACTGTATCTAGAGGCAAAGGCTAAGCCTGAACTAATCTAACTAGTTCTCTGTTCTTACACCCAAGCTGCAGCAGGCTGCCTGGCACATGTCATTTGGAGGCACAGCACATTGATTATCTCTGACCTCAATAAAACCCCAGCAATGCTTCAGCGTGTACCTGTGTCCTTCACTGGCTATCTCAAAGCTTCCCCTTTCACCTCAAAGACCCAACCCTGCCTGTTCACTCATCACTCTCAAAAGACAAGGAGTCTTTCACCAAGAAAAACGAGACCACCCAATGCGAACTCCATCAACTTCCTCCATCCCAAATCATAAACCTCTCTCCATCTACTCCCACTCTTTGCCCAGTGCCTCTTATTCCAAAGGAAGAGATACCTCAACTGACTCATGTTCTAGAAACCATTTCTCCCTCCTCTTGAGGGAAGTTGAACCACCATTTAACTCCCTCTCAGAATTTTCAACTCTTTAATATCTTCAATCTCTTCTCAACATCTCTCTCTCTTTCTCTTGACTCTTTCAATACTTTTCCATCTTGAAAAAAAACAAAGCGCTTCTTTTTGTTTTTATTTCTTTGTACTTTCACTGTCAAACCATTTGTCACTATTCATTCTTCAACCCACTGTTCCCCAAATCACCAATGACCTACATATACCAATGACCTATAGAGTCAATTGCCAGAGAATAAGAGATTATCCCATAGTTATCTTATTTGATCTCTTATTGACAACTGACACTAATGGGAAGTGCTGATGAAGCCCTGAAGAACTCGGAGACATCCTGAGAATACAGCAAGTCAAATCCACATATGAGGCCTACGGCCACAGCCAGGCTTTAGAAGTTTCACACAAGAGACTCTTGGGAAATATATGACTGAAAAACTCAAAAAACACTCAGGTGATCAGAGATTAATTCCAGGAAGAAAGGACTAGACTATGATTATACATTATTGGTGGAAGTCTATGTTCTCAGGAAGACTGTGCAAATAATGGAAAAGGCTACTTAGGCTAAGAGAGAGTAAAGGCCATCCTGTGGATTTTCCTCTGGAGAGACAAGGGGCTTGATGGAAGTTTAGAGGAGGCTTTTGTTTCTTCACTCTCACTTGAATTTAAGAACAAGAAGGAATTCATGTACTACGTGTATAATTAAAAATAAGTTTAAAAGACAGAAGACGCTAGTGAAAGAAGCCAGACACCAAAGAGTACATTTTATATAGTTCTACTTATGTGAAATCAAGAAGAGGCAAACTAATCTATTATGAAATAGATCAGAACAGCTGTTATCCTGGGACTGTATGAAGTAAGTGGGAATGAGGGAGCATTCTGGGTGCTGGAAATACTTAATCTCTTGAATGGCCCAGAGTTGTCACACAGGTATGTACATATGCAAAACTTCATCAGGCTGTACACTTAAGATTCACATATTTTACTGTATGTAAGTTATATCTCGGTTGAAAATTAAATAGAAAGATACACATTTTCCAAAATGAAAAAAAAGAAAAAGAAGAGATGTGAATTGGGCATGACTTCCCTAATCTAAGAACACAGTTAGTGCAGTGAGACTAATGAATTAAACATTCAAATTGTATGGCTGAGACTCTGCTCTGCACTCTTACCACAGGCTTAACAATCTGGCTTTGTGAGTCCGATTTGATTTCATGGGGGAACGCACTGATCTGGCCATGTGCTTATGCCCATGCACTTGACATTGGAATGTTTTCATTGTTGATTAATAAATTGGCCTTTTGGCCTAGAAATTTCAGTCTCCAGAAACTCAGCTAATAGTTATTAGTACTCCTTGTTCCAAAAGATTCAGACACCTTCAGAGCACTAACAAAATGTGCTACTTTTCTGGATCCACAAACCTCACCTTGTTAGGCCTCCTAGCAGTCAGCCAAATGTGTCATCCCCTGACAATGGCTCTCTCTGGCTGTGCTATTCCAAGAGAGGGTGACTGGTAGGGGTGGGAAGAAGAGTCATCCAAGATGATTCTCAGGAATCCCAAACCCATCTTTTCTGCACCTTTTTTTTCCATGACTCAAACTGAATTCTCACCATTTCTCACCTTACTCATTGCAGCTTTATCTGCTACCTCTGTTTCCATCTTCCATCTCATCTCTCTTTCCTCCTCCTTTGACTTTTTCAATGGTTCCCCAGCGTTCTCATATTCAAGTTCAAACCACTATTCTTAGTTGAGGTAACAGTTTCATTTAATCTGCAACTACTCCACCCCACCCCTGACTATTTGCCTACATTCCACTTCAACCAGTATTCCTCAATTAGTGGCATGATCAACATTCTGGGTAGGACAATTTTTCATTAGCCAACCCTGGTGGTCTAGTGGTTCAGAGTCAGTGCTCTCCCTGCCACAGCCCAGGTTCATTTCATTTCCTCATCAGGGAGCCACACAGCCCATCTGTCCGTTGTCCTACTGTGGCAGCTGCTGTAATACTGAAAGCTATGCCACTGGTATTTCAAACACCAGCAGGGTCACCCATGGTGGACAGGTTTCAGCAGAGCTTCCAGACTAAGAAAGACTAAGAAGAAGGACCTGGTCACCTACTTCTGAAAAAATTGGCCATGAAAACCCTATGAATAGAGTGGAGAATTGTCTGATATAGCACTAAAAGGTGAGAGGATGGCACAAAAAGACCAGGCAGAGTTCCATTCTGCTGTCTACAGGATCCCTAGGGGTCAGAATCGACTTGATGGCACCAAAAACAACAACAGAATTCTTCATTGTGCAGGACCATCCTGTGCATTTCAATAGGAACCCTCTCTCCTGCTCACTGAATGCCTATAGTACCCCACATTCAGACACTGTGATGACTAAAATAAGCCCCCAGATATTTCCAAACACCCCCTGCTGCCCCCTTTCCAACTGAGTGGCTCCTACTGGCCTTTCTTACCTCAGCTCAAGTACTGGGCTGAATCATATTCAGTCGCCATCTTCATAGTTCAAGAACATCGAATAGTGGCTATTTAATATGGTTCAATCAAATATACTTTCCTTCTGGATGCCCTCACTATGGATACCCTACAGCACCCATGACTCTTTATTCAAGTGCTCACCACTGTGTGTCATAACAGTTGAGTTACTGGCCGTCTCCTCCCTCCATCTCACCACACTGCTTAGCCCTAATTATCTGCAAGCAAGGACCAAGCCCTAACTTTATCTCTTGGTGTCTCAAGCTTCACTTGGCTCGGTGCCTGGCATTTAATATGTGCTAACCTATGTTTGATGAATGAACAAACAGGATATTGAGCATACTTTCCCTGATGACTCAATGTTGTCATTTCTGGGCACAGAGCTGCCTTCAGGGCCTATTGAGCCACTTACAGTTTGGCCCTGTTTTATGGATTTGCGTGTCTGGATCTTGCATTACATCATGTGGTGTGCCTGCCTCCACTGATCCCTCGTGGCCTTTGGAATCTGAGGCAAACTGTCCGGAGCGCTGTGTCGAGATGCTCCACGAACTCTGGTGCATAAATGTTGTGACAGTATCTATACTAAGAGCGTCCTTCTGTCTTATTTCTGGGTTCTTGCTAGGTTTCACACATTTGAAGTCTCTTCTCTGGTTAGTGAGGCAATTATTTTCTAAGAACCCTCTGTGTAGTCATTTCCTGTTTGGAAACTACTTAAAGATGACTCAAGAGGACTTCTGAAGTGGAAAAATGTTCCTGTGCTAAGATGCCCATTCCTAGGCCCCTGTCTGGTGACAGAATGACGGACTAAGTGATTTCTCAAGGTATTTTCTAAACGGTTGTTGTGTCTCTGTAGTCACAAAGTATATGGGTATGCTTCTTTATTTTTAAAAGTTTTATATCAACAAAGACCGAGCTATGAATCTCAGATATAGGATCTTTCTAATTTTTGGTTTGGATGACTTCAAATCAAAAAAAGAAGAAAAAACCTTTCCATTATAATTCATATAGAATGGTGTTCAGGACCACGAAGGAGAGAGATAAAGGGAATAACCAGAAAGAAGTAAATAAGGAATATAATTTTTCAGAAAATTTTCATCTTTACTATACCTTTAAATATTTTTAATATACAGCTTAATAAATGCTTATGTAATTCAATCAACAATTTTTGATTCTTTTATTTTTAATATTTATTCATCTCATCATCATTTTTCTCTTTTACAAGATAATTACAACATTTAGGAAATAAAACTAAGTAAATAGAAGATTGTTAAATAGTTTTTTAAAAACAGCTTGTTGCTTAGAAGAAAGTCCATATAATCTCATTCCTCCAAACATAATTTTATACCTCAGACTAAACTAAATAGCTTAAGGGAAATTAGCATTAAATAGCAAAACACAAAAAACTCACGTATATAAATAACATAAAATAGAGTTAGACTCCAATATGATGCTTAACAAAGCAAACTATGATGCAATATGAATCAACTTCATTAACTGGACCAGTCCAATGAGGCACAAATCAGATAAGTGCTAAACCCTCAGCGATGTGCGAATGAAACCACCAACTCCAGCTAGGTTCTTTTCATTCTTGGACTGTGTCCAATTCATTCCAGAGAGCATCGGTTTTTACATCTTCTTGACTCTTTGGCTGTAAAGAGAAAAAGGAGAAAAGAATAAGCAAAGACAGAGTGACTAGCTGGCAGGAATAGCTTTGGTACCTAAAGATGGACTCTCATTCCCTAATCACAACTCCAAATGCCAAGCAGCTCAGAATCCTTATGAGCAAATCGAGGCTCAGAGAGGATGGATCTTGCCCACATAACTCAGCTATCTAATGACAGAAACAGGATATGAACACTTATTTGTCTTCAAGTTCAGTGTCTATGGTACCGTGGTGTTAGGTGACTGCCGTCCATTGATAAGACGTACCTCTCTATTATCCTCAAAGCAAATCGGAGCCATTGATCTCTTTTTAACCGTTTATTTTTCAGTGTTTGACAAACAATCAGATGTCATGTGGTCTGTAAATTATATAAATACTAGGTATCTTTGCAGCAAGAATCAAGCAGCTAGTGACTACCACATAGATTCCTCTATGTGAAAAATCACTAAATTAAAAAACATAAATAAAATATATATTATATTATAAATAAAATATTTTTAAAATAATAAAAATGATCTATACGTGGAAAAAATTAACTTTTGTTTTCATAGTCTAACTCAAATTTGCCCTTTAAAAATTCCACAGTGTTTAGGCTAAAGAATCTCAGTGAGCCTATGATCCACAAGTCTGCACACTGCCCTTGCCCCCAAACACTTGGAGAGAGGCTGATTGTGAATGTTCCATACCTGAGGATGTGCACAGCTTGTTTCACCCATTTCTTCTTTGGATCTGCACACACAGCTAGTTTTTTCTTTGTGTAAAAGCTGAAAAATCAGAAAATTTGATTTGTGTTTAAAGAGTCTTTAAATGGATTTTTTCACAGAACATGCAATGGAAATTTCATATTCTAATTGATTGCTCTGTACACTAAGCATTTGATTTATTTCATTCAGAGGTGAAACAAAATGCACAAAAAAAATTGTTTCTGATAAAGCATGATGCAAAAAATGAAGGCAATTCTCCCTGACTTTCTCTGCAGTTTGACAAGTGGTTGTGTAATGGCAGGAGATAAAGTCCCAGAACCATTATTTAATTTTGTTGGTGGTGGCTACATGAAATATGTATATAGCTAATCAATAACGTATATTATTCCAAAGTATTATATCCTGCATAAATCAAGAAGATTATATGTGACAGTATAATTACTGAGTTTTTACTTACAGCTCCAAACATTTTCTGATAGAAGATGCTCATTTCAAACTTTATATCTTCCATATTTCCCTGAGACAGCATTTTAGTAGCCTCTAAGTTTACCTTAGAAAGTGATTTTGCCCTCAACTATGTTCCTTTTTTAAAAAAACTAAGTTTTGTCTTATTCTAGTCCTATTTACAGTGAACTTTGAAGTAGATACATACCAGTAAAAGAAAGCTATTTTTGCCACATCAGTTATTTCTGGATGATACTCCACACAAGCAAAATTTTTTATATCTGAAATTCCCATGTACTCCTGATGCAACTGAATTAAAATCAATTAATAACTTACATGATTGCACTGATGTCACAAGCTTCATTGGCCAGCTGCTGGGTAAAGCCCACAATAAATTTGGGATGAAGAACATGTTCTGTATGTCGGAGGCAGCAGTCAAAGCTGCTTGCTGCTAAAAAGAAAAAAAGGTACTGAGTCCACCTGAATGAACTTATTCTGTGATAGGTATTATGGAACTACTTGAAGTTGCAGAAAACCTAGAATATGATTTATATGGTAAATAAACCATTCAGAGGAACAGTTCCAACGTCTTTGAGACCCAACTTAACATAGTGGGCAATTCACTTAAAAAAATAGTTTGCATGCTGGGAAATTTTGGTTCAATAATACAGTTGAGAAGCATGTGACTTCTCCTAAAAGGAATATCTTTAGTAAGAAACATAAATTGACAAGAATATGAATATCTCCCACTTGAAGAAACTCTTGATAAACTTCCAAATTCAGAAAATGAACAAATTGGCAGATTTTAATCTATTATCTGGCTACGAGTATTGGGAGGAGGGGAAGGACAAGAAGGAAAATGTGATTTATAGGAGCTGCTTACAGGAGATACAACTAAAGCACTTTGAAATTGTAATATTAGTTAATGGGAATTTTTAATTTTGTTCATAAAAGTTCAACACGTGCATTTTCAGGAATGCACCTGTTGCTAAGTGATGTGCTCTCAGTAATAAAGCAATACTTAGACACTCCCCCAAGTTAAATTATAACCTGCTGTAAGGTAAGGGATAATGTTATCTCAAAGTTGGCAAGCGATGTCCCCAAGGCCTTGCAAGAATGAAGAAGTCAGGTGCCATAATCCACTCCTGAAGGATGAATTTTGAACCTTACTGAAACTATTTAGTTGGGAGGTGAGAAAGTTGTGGGAAGTGGGAGTGTTCCCTACATTTCATTCGCTGGTAATGTTATGCAACTTACATCACTTTCAGAAATAGCACTCTGACCTTGTTCTCGAGCTTGGGGTCTCTAAGAGTCCACCCACCCCCAAAATCTGCCAGGATTGATTGACAGCAGAAAGGAAATCCTGATCGGCAGCAGCAAGCTTTCCTTGCTCCACGCACCAACGAGCTGACAGCTCCCATCACTCCCTTTCGAAGACTTTCTAACAGGCTTCCATCCCTTGGGGACCCCCAGATAAGCTCATGGCTTAGTGGAAAATGAAAATAGTTTTTCCTCCAGTGCTAGCAGACAGAATGGCACTCACCTTCCGACTTGCTGCAGAGGTGGAGTAGCAGCACCGACATCAAAGCAGCCAGGAGCAAACTCTTGCCACTGTACTTCATTTTCAGCTCAAAGGATTCTTTGAGATCTGCTCAGTGTTGGGTACCCAGTGCCTTGGGAGTGCTGTTATGTTCTGACAGCAGCCTAGGCTTGGGATGGCTCTACTTATAGCAAATATTGGGAATGTACAGAGAAGGCGTGTTCTCACGTGGGGTTTTCCCCATTGATCAACTTGCCCCATCATGTCGTCACAAAGAAAAACCACAGGGAAAACTTCCTGCCTTTCCCTGGTGTTGGGAAGGTGTGAAGGTCAGGGCGGAGGGCAGGGGGTGAGAAGGGGAAAATCCTGTTAAATCCTTTGGATTTTCAAAGAGGGAAAAGCAGCTCAGCCCTGTGGCCCAGAAAAGATTTCCGTTCAGTTTGAACTTAATCCCTTGTCTCTGAAAAGAGAAGACAAGGATTAACAGTGATACAAAGGTGAACCCCACACTGGAGCATTCCAGAACTCCTATTGTTACCCTCTATTTGCTTTCCAGAGCCAATCGGAGAGGGGGAGGATGAGACAGGATACCAGGCATACTAGGACATGCGTTTACCATTGCGTAGTTGGTGCTCAGCTAGCACCAAAGACCTTGAATTTCTAGGCTACCATTCAGAGCAGGTAATACAACAATGCTCTAGTAGTGTCCCCAGTTTTGGTGGAAAATACTAGCCCTGAAAGCCCTTAAGTAAGGCTTAAGCCTCAGCTGCATCTTGATTTCGTGTCAACTCTTCCAAGAATCTTCTACATTTACACGACTCTAATCAATATTGCAGCCCAGAAAATAATCCCCACCTACCCTTAACTCTTCACACTGATGTAGTTACATAACTCAATACAAAGCCTCAGAAGCGTTGAAGAAAAAAGACTATCAGCAGTGGCTAATCAACAAAACAAATGCCAGATAATACTGATAATGATAATAATGTAATATGAATCCCTAACCTGTGATGATGTAATAAGAATTCTCCACTAGGGAGAATATCACTGTACGCTAGGGATTGGGTTTGCAGGAAGGGTGTGACTGCAAAGAAATAAAACAAGGGAGTTTGGGGAGTGATGGAATTATTTTCGACCTATTATGGGCATGGTTACACACGTCTACACATGTGTTAAAATTCATAGAACTGTACATCAAAAGAGAAGTGTGAATTGTATTATATGATCATTTTAAAAATGAAGTTTAAAAACATGGAAATCAGGGGCCGGCCCTGTGGCTTAGCGGTTAAGTGCGTGCGCTCTGCTGCTGGCGGCCCGGGTTCGGATCCCGGGTGCGCACTGACGCACCGCTTCTCCGGCCACGCTGAGGCCGTGTCCCACATACAGCAACTAGGAGGATGTGCAACCATGACATACAACTATCTACTGGGGCTTTGGGGGAAAAAAAATAAATAAATAAATAAAATTAGAAATGTTTATTAAAAAAAAAAAAAACATGGAAATCATAAAAAAAGAGCTGTCCACTAAACACAAATAGGTTGAAAGTAAATGGATTGAAAAAGATATACTATGCACATAGTAAACAAAAGAGAACTGGAGTTGCTATGCCTATATCTGATTTTAAAAATAGATTTTACTACAAAAAATGTTACTAGAGTTAAAGACAGAGTTCCATAATGATAAAGGATCAATCCATCAGGAAGATACAAAAATTATGACCGTATATACACCTAACAACAGCACCTCAAAATACATGAAGCAAAAACTGACAGAATTGAAGGGAAGAATAGACAATTCAACAATAGAAATTGGACATGAATTAAAATGAAAACACAAGGTACCAAAACTTATGTGACACAGTGAATGCAACGCTCAGAGGGAAACTTATAGGGAGGACAAATGAAATAGGGAATAGCAAAACAATAGAGGAAACCAATGAAGCCAAAATTTAATTCTTTAAAAATATCAACAAAATTAACAAGCTTTAACTAGACTAGCCAAGAAGAAGTGGGGGTGTAGAGAGAAGACAAATTGCTAAACTCAGGAATGAAATAGGTTACATCACCACCAACTTTAAGAAATAAAAGTGACTAAAAAGGAATACTGTGAACAACTGTATGCCAATACACGAAATAACATAGATGAAAGGGACAAATTATTAGAAAG
Organism: Diceros bicornis minor; assembly: GCF_020826845.1. Classification (NCBI taxonomy): domain Eukaryota; kingdom Metazoa; phylum Chordata; class Mammalia; order Perissodactyla; family Rhinocerotidae; genus Diceros; species Diceros bicornis. The sequence goes on along the minus strand of NC_080776.1, from coordinate 16,921,722 downwards.
ACACAAATTCCTGGAACTGACTCAAGCAGATATTGAAAGTTTCAATAGCTCTATAACAAGTAAAGATATCAAATTGGTAACTAAAAATATTTCCACAAAGAGAAGCCAAGAGTCAGATGGCCTCACTGATAAATTCTACCAAACATTCAAAGAAAACTTAAAACCAATCCTCACAAACTTCCAAAAAGAAGAAGAGGAGGGAAAAATTTCTAACTTATTCTATGACAGTATTACACTGATTTCAAAATAAGATGAGGATATCACAAGAAAAGAAAATGACAAACCAATATCCCTTATGAAAACAGACACAAAAATCCTTAACAAAATACTAGTAAACTGTATGCAGCAACACATAAAAAAGATCATGCACCATAGCCAAGTGGGATTTATCCTAGGAAATGTACCACACAATATTAACAGAAAAAAAACCAAACCATATGAAAAGCATTTGACAAAATCCAACACCCCACCAAAATAAGGCACTCAACAAACTAGAAATAGTAGAGAACTTCCTCAACCTGATACACGTCATCTATGAAAACCCCACAGCTAATATCATACTTAATGTTGCAAGATTGAATGCTTTCCTCCTGAGATCAAGATCGAGACAGGGATGTTCACTCTCACGACTTCTATTCAACATTGTACTGAAGGCTCTAGCCATGACAATTAGGCAAGAAAAGAGGGACAACACTCAGATTGGAAAGGAAGTGGTAACTATCTTAATTTGCAGATGGCATGATCTTGAATATAGAAAATCCTAAAGAATCTGCTAAAAAAATATTAGAACTAATAAGTTTAGCAAGGTTGCAAGATTCAAGATCAACATACAAAAATCAACTATATTTCTATACACTATCCATAAACAACCTGAAAATAAAATTAAGAAAACAATCATTTTTACAATAGCATCAAAAGAAATAAAATACCTAGGTATAAATTTAACAAAAGGAGTGAAAAATATAACTAAAAACTACAAAGCATAATTAAGGAAATTAAAGACTTCTAAATAAATGGAAAGACATCCCACGTCATGGATTGGAAGACTTAACATTCTTAAGATGGCACTACTCCCCAAAATGATCTACAGATTCAACACAATTTCTATCAAAATCCCAGCTGGCTTCCTTGCAGAAACGGAAAAGCCTATACTCAAATTTATATGGAATTAACAAGGGATCCCAAATAGCCAAAACAATCTTAAAAAGGAAGAACAAAGTCAAAGGACTTACACTTCCTGATTCCAAAACTTACTACAAAGCCACACTAATCAAGACATGTGGTACTGGCATAAATATAGACATATAAATCAGTGGACTTGAATTGGGAGTCCAGATATAAACCACCCTGTCTATGGTCAACTGATTTTTTTATTACAGTGCCAAGACCATTCAAGGGAGGAAAGAATAGTCTTTTCAACAAATGGTGCTGGGAGAATGGGTCATACACATGCAAAAGAATGATGTTAAACCCCTACCTCACACTGTACACAAAAATTAACTCAAAATGGATCATAGACCTAAATATAAGAGCTAAAAATATGAAACTCTTAGAAGAAAACATAAGAGTACATCTTTATGACCTTGGATTGGGCAATGGTTTTTCAGATACAGCCCTAAATCTCAGAACAAAATTAAAAACAAATAAATTGGACTATATCTAAACCATAAACTCTTGTGGTTCAAAAGATACTATAAAAAATGTGAAAAAAATCAATCCACAGAAAGGTAGGAAATATTTGCAAATCATATATCTGATAAGGGACTTATACTTGTATCCAGAATATATGAAAATCTCTTACAACTCAATAATAAAAAGATAACCCAATTTAAAAATGGACAAAATATTTGAATAGACATTTCTCTAAAGATACATAAATGGCCAAGTACATAAAAAGATACTCAACATAATTAGTCATTAGGAAAATAAATCAAAATCACAATGACATATCACTTTATACCCATTAAGATGGCTATAATCAAAAAGAGAGAGAATAAGTGTTGGCAATGATGTGGAGCGACTGGAACCCTCATACATTGTTGATGGGAATTGAAAATGGTGCAGTCACTTTGTAAAACAGTTTGACAGTTTATCAAACAGTTAATCATAAAATTACCATATGGCCCAAAACTACCACTCCTAGGTAGACAACCAAGAGAAATGAAAATATACGCCCACAAAAAACTTGTATACGAATGTTCACGGTAGCATTATTCACAATAGCCAAAAAGTGGAAACAATGCGAATGTCATCAGCTGATGAATAAATAAATAAAATGTGGTAAATTTGTACAGTGGAATATTATTTGGCAATAAAAATGAATGAAATACTGATGGATGCTATAACATGGTTGAAATTTGAAAACATACTAAGGGAAAAAAAAGCACAAAAAGCTAAGTATCGGATGATTCCATTTATAAGAAATGTTTGGAATTGGTAAACCTACAGAGGCAGGAAGCAGAATAGAGACTGTCTAGGGCTAGGTTGGGGTGTCAGATGAAAGGGAGGGGCATGGAGAGTGACTGCTAATGGGTATGTGGTTTCTTTCTTATTTTTTTATCTAAAAATAGATAGTGATGACATTTGTGTTAACCCCATGAATATACTAAAACACATTGAATTGTGCACTTTAAAAGGGTGAATTTTATGGTATGTGAATTATATCTCAATAAAGCTCGTAATAATAAAAAAATTCTCCACCTACCTACGTCTGACATTCACCCCAGCCCACAGATCCTATTTCTTTCTTTATGACTCCTCTTGGTTGCTGGGAATCTGTGTTCATTTATCCTTCTTCCTCCATTCTTGTAGTCTCTCTTCTCCTCCCTTTCTCTCATCTGTTAATCACATCTCTTTGTTTTTAAATTATTTTATTGAGGTCACATTGGTTTATAACATTGCGTAAATTTCAGGTGTACATTATTATATTCCAGCTTCTGTATATACTGCATCGTGTTCACCACCAATAGTCTAGTTTCTATCTGTCACCATACCCAAGTGTCCTTTTACTCTTTTCACCCTCCCCCAGCCCCTGCCCTCTGGTTACGACCAATCTGTTCTCCTTATCTATGTTTTTGTTTATTTTCCACATATGAGTGAAATCATATGGTATTTGTCTTTCTCTGAGTGATTTATTTTCTTCTCCCTTTAATAACTATAAAAGAGAACTGATTTTTTGGTACATTTTATATTGACTGAAATTGTATTTCCCTATGCTTAGTTTGATAGATGAGTCATTTCATATTTGTCACTTAACTTTTTAAAATGTGACATCTTCAACTGATTTTTGGGGTCAGTCAATGAACATGTTAATGAAAAGGGTCACATAAGAAAATTAGGGCCGCTCCGTGGCTTAGCAGTTAAGTGCTCGTGCTCTGCTATTGGCGGCCCTGGGTTCGGATCCCGGGCGCACACCGACCCCACACCGACCCGCTGCTTCTCCGGCCATGCTGAGGCCACGTCCCACATACAGCAACTAGAAGGAAGTACAACTATGACATACCACTATCTACTGGGGCTTTGGGGAAAAAAAAGGAGGAGGATTGGCAATAGATATTAGTTCAGAGCTGGTCTTCCTCAGCAAAAAGAGGAGGATTACCATGGATGTTAGCTCAGAGCTGATCTTCCTCACACACACACAAAAAAAATTAGAAGACTATTTATCACTCTGGAATTTATTTTCTAGCCATTCTTTTCAAATATCCCAGACACATTCCTAATGAGTCCTAATTCCTACATGCAGTAGAGTCTCAGTGTCTTCCTGGGAGTTTTTGTTTCATTTTCTAGAAAAGATCTGACAAGTCTCTCATGTGGAAGGTACTTAGTAGTGTATACAGATGGCAAGAACATACCGACTGAATTCAAGGGAACTTATAACAAGAGAGGTAAAACTCACAAATAGCTATAAAACAAGGCAATATGGCAAGTGTCATATTTATATTATATGAAACATTTTTCACAGAAATTGTTAACAAAATATGATCATTTATAAGTTACTTAACTCCCCTTCCAGTTCTACGACAGATGAATGTGAAACGTATCTGCTAACAGAGTATCCATCAAAGACCATTCTCCTTCTGATGGGGGTCCCATGAAAAGTTTTTTGGAAGATGGTAGGATGTTCCCTTTAAAACAGCATTTATTGAGCACCTACTAGATGTCAGATATATTAGTAGGGAATGTGCTGTAAAAGCAAGGAAGCATGACATTTGATTCCTACAAGGCGGGGATGTGGAGGTGGACACAAAGGACCAGCCAGCCCGGAGCTTCCCAGTTTTCACACCAGCGGGTCCTGACTGCAGCTGAGCTCCAGTGATGAGCACGGTTCTTACCATGGATTTTGAATAGTACCAAATTACACAATCGCTAAACTAGAAAAGAGTGGAGACCGTCTTCCTCAATACCTTAATTTTAAAGACAAGGATACTAAAGCCAGAGAGATGTTTGACCTTGTCAGTGTCAAACCACGAGCACCAGAGCTGGATATAGAAATCAGATCCTCCTCCCTAGTTCAGCATATTGTTCCTCATTTCCACCTCAAGGGTGTATTATCTGATTATCAAATGGATGGTATTATATATCATTAGCCTACCCTTTAGTTTCTTTCAGATAGTAATACAAGTTGTAGTTTCCATACAGGCTTAATTGCATACAACAAATACCGAGGTATTACAGAGATTGCTGAAAATAAAAATAAACCACAACTGCATTGGAGGATAACAACAATACAAATTCCCACAATGACTGCTCAAAAAAAATCAAGCATCTTGTTTCTCAGCATCTTCATTTCCAAGATGCTAAGCCAAGCCTCAGGCACAGATCATCTGTTTGGAAAATAATCTCAGGAAATAAGAGTGAGGCAGGGAGGTGGAAAAAGAAAAAGCTTTCAGGGTCATTCTGAGGGCCCTGGAGAACTGATTCCACTAGAACCTCTTGAGAAGCAAACAGATGCCTTCCAGAATTATCTCCCTGAAGGATGGAGGACAGAGTGTCAGATGGCTCACATCCCTCATTATTTGAGCATTGTCCCCAGGGGCATTAACTCCCTACAGTTTTAAACTGTGCTTGGGGTTGGGGAGATTGGTGCAGCACTCTCCCTCATGCTGGAGGGACCCCTCTAGAGGAGAAAGACAAGTGGAGCACGCTCAAGGTAAGTTGTTGCTAGCGTGATGAGATCTGGACTCACTCCACCACAGCTGGGGCTGAAATCAAAGGTGGGCTGAAAGGATGTGATATGGGGTTGCAGAAATACCTGCTACGAATGGCTTAAGAAAGCTTTTTTAGAAACAGCAATTATAGGCAGACAATTGTGAAGAAAATAACTATCATGAATGCTAAGGCCAGATGATTCCTCTGCAGAGCCCAAGAGGCCAGCTTGGTTTTGTAAAAAATCTTCTCCAGAACATACTGCACATCCACAAGACTTGTTTCCTTGTGCCCCGTTTATCCCAAGACAAATACTTGGGCCCATGAATTCCTTTGTTGCACGGCTGTGTAGTCACTCTGAGGAACACTCATATATTGGATCTAGGAAAACCAAGGCCGAATGTTTCTGAGGTTCACAAAGAGGCCTGAAAATACCGTCTTTACCACTAAAGAGACGGTCAAGAAAGGATTAGCTAAAGGATGTCACTCTGACCTGCAGCAACAGCCAGAGCCAAGGTGCTGGGGGCCAATGCAAGCATCATGAGAGATGGCACCGTGATAAAGAAGGCTTCCACCTTCAGCTTCATTCCCAAGATTAAATATGAGATACTCGTCAATGTGATACCTCAGAAAAATCTTATAGGGAGTAGGTCAGATATCAGCTTTCCAAAAAATATGATGCCACTCTATAATAGCCACTGATAGACTCATACATAAATTGCTCCTTTTCAGAACCAAGGGACACCCTTGAGAGACTGTAGGTCAAGTAAAACAGGAAGCGAGCTCCATTTTGAGTTTCTGCAGGGTTGTTGTTTAAACCAAAGGAAAGAGCCCTATAACCAGTCCCATGAGAGCAGGCACTATTATCTCAGGAATGGAACGTTGAGGGTTGCCAAGTAAATTTTTGAGTGAGTATATTTGGACACCCACCTGAGTTGATGACCAAAGAAAGTGGTATAGGTTATATAAGTGAAAATCATGTACTCCTTTTTGTTGTCTTGGTGAGGAAGATCAGCCCTGAGCTAACATCTGTTGCCGATCTTTCTCTTTTTGCTGAGGAACATTAGCCCTGAGCTAACATCTGTGCCCATCTTCCTCTATTTTGCATATGGGACGCCGCTACAGCATGGCTTGATGAACAGCATATAGGTCCGCACTGGGGATCAGAACCCGCGAACCCCAGGCCACTGAAGCAGAGCACGGGAACTTAACCACTATACCACCAGGCCGGCCCCCATGTACTCCTTTTTTGACCTACAGAAAGAACAGTAATTTTGTATGAATTGGATACTGAATGTGAAAGAAAAGGAAAAGGTAGGAATGACTCCAAATGTTTTGCCGTGAATAACTAAGGAAACGCTACTGGAATTTAATCAGATAGGGCACTGAGGGAGGAGTAGATTATTGAGGGAAGAGTAGACCCGAGAGTTGGGTCGTGGTTGTAACGCCTCATGGATATCCAGACGGAGGAGTTTCTTTCCCTCACACACAACAGTCTGACCTTGATTCCATTCATCATAGCTCAGGTACAGGTGCAACCAGACACAATCTTGAAGAGCATCAACATTTGGTTGGAACACAATATAAAATCACCGAAGAGACCATTTAGTCATTTTTTTAACATTACGTTAGTTTTAATTCAGCTAAAATTCACACAAACAAATAAAACCTGACTTTCAATATGGGTTGGTGAGATTGTTTTTGTTTCACTGTATCTTTTCATAACACGTGCAACAGAATTTTCACTGTTACTGCAACACAGTTTGTTACCTAGTAAGAAAAAAAATTGGAAAGCAATGATGAACATTCAAGGGGAAAAGGTTTTTTATGTAATTCAAAATTATTTTTTGGAAATTCCAGTTTTTCCAAAAATGTGATTCATTTTTTAATTCCTTGCCCATGTCGAAAATAAAATATGACAAATCTAAGAGAAATAGAAACCACAAAAAGTCATACAGGAGAAGATATGCTACCCTAGGAGAAAGTGCTCCAGATACGTGTACAAAATTTCTCCTAAACACGTGACAGTGAGCCACATTATTTACAAATACTTTTAAATCCAACTCTCTTTCTTTCTTCTTAATTTTAAGATTCAATGTTTTGTGATCAAAAAGTTTGTTGTTATTAGATGGTACACAATAAAACATTATCCCTGATCCATCACCTTAAAAGTCTTTTGATTATCCAATAGTCTGTATTTTGCTTCCACTGCATGAAGTTGGGGACTTAGCTGTCTTTCAAGGAACTTTTCTTCATGGTGGAGACAATTCTAATTATCAAGGTACACAAGGGCTCAAAAGATTTTAGCAGGAATTTCCCACTATAAATTTTGAAGCCAATGAGTCTTCCTTTCCACTTCAAAATAATTTGCATAACCAAGCCATCAACTTCCTATGACTAAATTTTTCTTTCAGATAAAGAATCTGATCCACAGTGACAACTTCATGGCTTCAACATGACTGATTTTTATTTTCAAGTCTTTCAGGAAATATGAAATTTTCAAAGTACAGTGTTATCAAACTGATTCTGCCTTTCTTTGCTTATTCACTAGTAGAGTGACCAAGCCTGGCTGGCTCAGCCAAAATCTGTGCCTTGGAATCCAGACTTAAGAAGGGTTAAACGGCAGCACAAAACATCATGGGATTAAAATTCCCCTAAAAAACAAGATAAATACCATACAACATACTAAAATATTCAGTGTTCACGCTGGATAAGTGTATGTGTGTAACAATGAGAAGACATCTAAATTTTTTAGGTGTACTCTGTTAAAACATGTACACTGATTGACATATTGTACTCCAAAAATATTCTTGATTTTCTGTATTTGCGACATTTATTTTAACTTGAATTTCATCATACTAAAATTAGGTTTTACTTCTTTCTTTAAACATTCTGAAGCATTGATCGTATTTTCCTTAAAGTGCTATCACTGATGAAATGCTATGTTTTTTGGTTTAGTAGAGTTTCTTTATAACAATACTCAGTGGAAAATGCAATAAATACTGTTCAGGGGCCAGCCCTGTGGTATAGTGGTTAAATTTGGCATGCTCCACTTCAGCAGCCCAGATTTGTGGGTTCAGATCCTGGGGCGTGGACCTACACCACATGTCAGCCATGCTGTGGTGGCGACCCACATACAAAAAAATAGAGGAAGATTGGCACAGATGTTGACTCGGGGCTAATCTTCCTCAAGCAAAAAAAAAAGAGGAAGATTGGCAACAGATGTTAGCTCAAGGAGAATCTTCCTCAGAAAAAAAAAAAAAAATGGGGTTGGCCCCATGGCCTAGTGGTTAAGTTGGGCATGCTTCACTTTGACAGCCCAGGTCCAGTTCCCGGTGTGGACCTACACCACTCATCAGTGGCCATGCTGTAGTGGCATCCCACACAGAAAATAGAGGAAGATTGGCACAGATGTTAGCTCAAGGCGAATTTTCCTCGAGCGAAAATAGGAAAATTGGCAAAAGATGTTAGCTCAGGGTTAATCTTCCTCATCAAAAAATATATATATATGTTATTCAACAATTTTTTATGATTGATTTTAGTATGATAATTTCCTGATGTGACAAACAGAAGCCAACCTTTTATGAAATGTGCTGAGGACTCTGAGTCTACGTGCAGGACATTGAGACAGTAGCTTCATGATGTATTAGGAACGGCTGCTGTGAGGCTGGGGGAATGATGTCCTGAGGGCAGCATATTACTCCTAAATTGTTTTAATGAAATGGTCAACTGTATTAGTCTTTTTCTTGCAAAAAGATTTTATCACAAAGTGTATATGTCAAGCTGAATATGTAAATCTTCTAGTGCCTTTTCTTCTCTTAAAGGTTGAAGAAAGTCTATAAGGCATAATACGGACAGAACAGAATTTTAAAGATATTTCTGCACATTTTAAAAAATATTACCATAATACATACTCTGTCAAAAGAAAAAAAAATACAAGTAAGTCAAAAGAGAAACAAAGATTAAGCACAAATTCACCATCTAGAAGATTACTCTAGACTTATTTCTATTCATATATTTAACATAAATTGGACATAGTGTAGATGTTTTTAAAATCCTATCCTTTTCATTTAAGACTACAGATATAGGGGCCGGCCCCATGGCCTAGTGGTGAAGTTCAGCACTCTCTGCTTCAGCGGCCTGGGTTCTGTTCCCGGGCACAGACCTACACCACTTGTCGGTGGCCATGCTGTGGCAGCGACCCACATACAAAATAGAGGAAGATTGGCACAGATGTTAGCTCAGGGCGAATCTTCCTCAAGTAAAAAAAAAAAAAGGAATATTGGCACAGATGTTAGCTCAGGGCGAATCTTCCTCAAGCAAAAAAAAGAATACAGATACAGTCATCTGTTCATATCAAAAATGTACTCTCTATGCCATCCATGATTTAATTTCCTAAGTTGTTTCTAATTTTTCAGTTATTATAAATAGTACTATGAAGAACATTCTGTGGATGAATCTTGGTACATATTCTTAATTACTTTCTTAAGCTAAGTCCAAGAAATTGAATTTTAAGGATCAAGAAATGTGTACATATTTAACAGTTTTGAAATTGCAAAGCTACCCATGAGAACTCTCTGCTTGGGTGGACACAGTTCCTTGTTCATTTCACAACATCCAGAAATAGATGCATTGACTTAGGGCCTTTTGGAAACAACTACATCTTCTTCTCTATTAAATATGAGTCAAGATTGTGGCAAATGCCCAAACACAATTAACTACTGTGATATGTCCTAGCCTCTACCTCAGTAACTGCCGGGGAATTTTTATTTTTTCTGGCACAAGGAGAACATGCTCAGTGAAAAGTACATGCCACGCCCTGAAGTCTTAAAGTAAATATTTTGCCAAGGAAATCGAAGAACCAGAAGAAAGGAATCAGTGGAAGGGAGGAGTATAGTCTCTATCACTCCCGTACTTTCCAAAGGAGTCTCTGGGTACTGAGTATATTTATTTAACAGACCAAAGGTTTTGAATATGTAACTGAGTTATGGCCCTGATGATGAAATCTTGGTAGCTCCCTGCTGTAAATTTGAAAATTCCCCTGCATGCTTTCTCAAAGCTAACATGAAGGAGCCAGCTTTAATAATCCGACTAGGCTGAGAATAATTTGTTAAGGCATGCTGCTTAGTCAAGGCACAGATCGGACCGAGGCCATACATTCTTTCAGAGTACATAGTCACGTTAGAGCCAGCAATTTCCATTTGATCCTTATGAATGGCATCAACTAAAAGGCCAGCATGTTGACATGCTCCAAGTTCTGATATGTGATGTTTAAATACTCCAATATTATGTAATTTTACTGTGCTCCTGTAAAGAAGCATTTGGCTGTCCATTTGTCACACATTTCTGGAGTTATTCTAAGAAACACTAAGCCTAATCACTTATTTAAGGCAGTCCGTAACTGCTAAGAATATAATTAGAAAAGTTTGCAAAAATTACACACAGGACTGCTCATCACAGCACTGTGTAGAATAGGAAAGAAAATGAAAATATTCAAATAGTTAACAATAGAGAAGCAATTAAAATAATTAGAAGATATCCAGAGGATTGAATAATATGTTACCATTTAAATAATTTTGAATAATTTTCTGCAAGGGGAAAATGCTAGTGATGTAATCATAATGAGAGTAGTAGGACAAAAAATTGTAAATAGCATGTTAACTCATTATGGGAAATTGTGTATATTTACACTCGTGCATTTTAAAAAAAAACAGACTGGAAGAAAATTCAGCAAAATGGAAACAAAAATTATCTCCAGCACTGGGAGGCTCTCCCTCCCTATTTTCGTGTTTTTTCTATATTAATTTTTACAATAAACACATATTGCTTTTATAATCAGAGAAGAATAAACTATTTTCAAAACCACATTAAAAACAACCCCATTTTCTAGTATATGCAGTGATAAACTTAGGAATATCATTTTAAAGGGCTACTTTTATTCATAGTTTTAATATTTTCTTGTAAAAATTGCCAATGGAAGAGAAAGAATCATCTTATTTCTTAGAATACCTCATACTGGGCTTTCATGAAAATATTACAGTAAGTCTTGCAAAATTTTCACTGCCCTCCTAACTTCATGGATAGCCCCAGAAGAGACAAAATTATGCCGAAGGCTAACTGAAAATAATTTACATGGGCTAGTAGCTTTTTCAAAATTTAACTGTGAAGTTGCTTTATTAGGTTAGGAAAAGGTGTACATAAAACAGTTTCAGAAACACGTGTTACTTTGTTGGTGAGAGCCAAAAAATAACTAATTAGGGGCCAGCCGAGTGGTGTATTGGTTAAGTTCATGCATTCTGCTTCAGTGGCCCAGGTTTCGCATGTTCGGATCCCGGCCGCGGACTTACACACCGCTCATCAAGCCACGCTGTAGTGTGTCCCACATACAAAATAGAGGAAGATTGGCACAGATGTTAGCTCAACGACAATCTTTCTCAAGCAAAAAGAGGAAGACTGACAATAGATGTTAACTCAGGGCCAATCTTCCTCACCAGAAAAAAAAAGAATAACTAAGTACACCAATAACTTGCTGTGTGATTGGACAAGTCATTGTGTTCTCTGGGTCTTAGCATCTCCATCAGAAAATGAGCAATGTGCAAATACCTGCTCTCTGAATTCTCTTTCAGAAGTAATATACCATTCAATGATATCAAAGAATTCTTTTATAGATCTTATTAATTAGTGGCTTCATTCCCACTAAATAAGAAGATATGGCTATAAAGTCTTGTAGTATTATAGTCTTACAATTGCTTTTTGTGGTGAGAACATTTAAGATTTAGTCTCTTAGCAACTTTGAAGTATGTAATATAGTATTATTGACTATAATCACTATATTGACTATAATGCTGTGCTTTAGATCTCCAGAACTTATTCATCTCCTAACTGTAGGTTTGTACCCATTGACCAACATCTCCCCAACTCCCCACCCCATAGCTCCTGATAACCACCATTCTACTGTTTCTACCAGTTCTATATAGCCTTATGATTTTAACCAACTTATAATAAGCCAGTTTAACCAGTATGCTTATAAATACTTCCTTGTGTTTCACCGTGGTCTGATCCTAAGCAAGCATCTCTTTTGAATCTTGATATTTTTCTTGACTGTGTTACCTCACACCATCCTAATCATCCTTCCTCTCACAGTAGAAGGCAGGCAAATTCTAAGATGCTTTGTCACTTCCAGCTACATACATTACCATTTATGGCACTTCAGAGCTCACAGGTGCCCACTGGGAGTCAACTCAATGATGGAATCAGATAAGCAACTGGAATGCTCCACCATGCCCTCCAGCTCAAACCAAGAGCTACCAATATGTTTGGAGTCTATATGTCAGTTCAGGAAGACTAAATGAATCATAGGCTTGGTTCAAAAGATGTTTTGATTGTTACCAGAACTGGGTGGGGTGATATAGTAACTGGCCAGTGAATGACACCAATAAAGCCAAAGCTTTGGACTCATTACTGAATGGGCTTATTGATTTGCCTCCGTCCTACAGCTCTTAATCCAAGCCTGCCACATGTAAGCAAGCTTGGATGAATGATGGTGGATGGGTCAGAACAAAACGTGGTCTGTACTAGAATAACAATCAGTACAGCAGCTCCAGAACAAACCCAAAAACTTTTATGAAGCTCAACCAAAAGCATGTACCCTGCATGACTGAGTTTAAGCATCATCAGAATCGTTTCCAGCAGACTACTGCATTCCCTTGGTAGAGAACCACAAGTGAAAATTGCCAGACTCTCAAACATCTGTGTCATATAGTCCTTTCCTAAGTTTTCTAGGAAAGGGCTTTCTCCCAGAGATGAGTCAAGTGCAGCGGATGACTTTTGCCCAAGCCAAAGGGTGAGCAGCACCACTGGGGGAATAAAAAGTTAAGAAAACCTGTATGATTTTAAGAAATTGTGTATCTCACCATGAAAGACGCCGGCAGACTTTTCTGCCCTAAAACTATTTGTTACTAATTAATAGAGATTCATAATCACTTTTAGAAAGACGATTATCAAAACAGGAATAGGTAACTCAAAACACCATTGACCCTGCACAGCACATGAAGCATCTTCATTTAGGTCTTTTTCGTTCATTTCTCTTACTCTCAATTTATCTTATTTTAACACCGCTTCAGCTTTCTTTTGGGATTTCAGCTTATTTTCTCTCTCCTTCTTTCCCTTTCTTTTCTCTCTACTTTCCCTCCTTCCTCACCTTTCCCATTCTTATTTCTTTTAAAGTATAAAATATAAGATGTTTTTTTCCCTCTCTTCCGCTTCCTCTTTTTTTCCCTTCCTCACTTTCTGTGACAAAGAATGGTATTCAAGAGTCTAATTTGCTTAACCAACTCTAGAAAATATATTGGCCTTTTTACTTATGAATAAAAATATATGTATGTACTTCCCACCGCTGCCCCCAATAGAAAACATATTAGCTGATTCTTCCACAGACTTCTGGGAGGTTAGAACAAGTCGGTAACATGGGTACATAATTTTAGCCATGACAATTGAGAAAATCTTTGTTTTAGAGTGAAGGCCACTAAGAAAATGATTCATGCTTGGTATTCTTCATTCCTCCAACTCCAAAGAAGTCTGACCCTTGTTGAATGTCACAAAAAAATAAGTGAATAGTTACAAGCGAGTAGAGAAATATTTTGAGCACCTGGAAAGCTAAATCTAATGAGAGCTTTCATTGAAGGAGGAGCAGGGGGACGAGGAGACTGAACGTTATGCTTCCTAAAGTTTCTAGCAATAAAGTACATCAGAAAGACTGGAAAACCTCATCTTTCAAGAATTTCAATCATGCCAAAATATATAAATAAGAAATCAACACTGAATGGTGAAAAGGGCCACGTTACTCTATAGAATGTGGAAGAAGAAACATTTTAGACACCCACATAAACACACACGAGTACTTATGGTCAGGTTGGCTGGAAGAAATAGCACTGGGCCAGAAGTCAAAAGGACTAAGTTGTAATGTCACCTAGGTCACACATTAGCCATGTGGCCTTGACCAAGCCACAAAGTTTTAGCCTCAGTTCTGCGTCTAAAAAGTGTGAGTAAGTATGTATTTAAGCATCATTGAGAGGACTGATGAGGCAATCTAAGTGAAAGCGCTTTTTACAATGTAAAGTATGAATCAAATGCAAGCTATTATTATTGATATTGTTTCCACCACACAAAGCAATGTGGTCAAGACAAAGACCTAAATGTTACAGTCTTAGTGGTTGAGAAGCTTATAATTTAGTTAGAAAGATAAAACATAAATCAATGAAAAACTTATTGGCAGGCACTTTTGCAAGTACTTTATGTATATTAATTTGTCTAATCATTACAATAACATTATAAGATAGATACCTCTATTATATATGTATATTATATATAATACAGTCATGCTTCACTTAACAACGAGGATATGTTCTGAGAAATGCATCGTTCGGCGATGTTGTCATTGTGCAAACATCATAGAATGTACTTACACAAACCTGGGTGGTACAGCCGACTACACACCTAGGCTATGTGTGTAGGCTATGGGGCCACCACGTATATCTGGTCCCTCATTGACTGAAATGTTGTGATGCAGCGTATGACTGTAACGACTAGTATTATTCCCATTTAACAAGTGAGGAAACTGCAGCAAAGAAATATGAAGTAACTTGCCCAGAGTCACAGGTAGTAAGTAACAGAAATGAGATTTGAACGCAGCAGTAGAGGGAGAGACACGGAGATGGAGGGGAGGAAGAGAAGGAGGAGGAAAGGAAAGGGAGGAGAAGAAGGAGAAGAAAGATAAATAGAAGAAAATAACATTCTCAATTCTATGTTTCAGATTTTATCCTATTAAAGGAGACTTCCTTTTAATTCAGTTCTAGTTTTATTATCTAAAGTACAGAACATCGTAGTAAAGCTAGATTAGAGAAGATGACAAGGCCTTCTACTTCCCACTTTATTTTTTTTTTAATTATTTTCTTGAGGTCACATTGGTTTATAACATTGTGTAAATTTCAGGTATACATTGTTATATTTCAGCTTCTCTGTAGGCTGCATCATGTTCAGTCTATACTGAAGCTGAAATATAACAACATACACCTGAAATTTACACAATGTTATAAACCAAAGGAGATTTATTATTTAGGTAACCAACAACCTACTGAAAACCCACTCTGATGAGCACTATCAGGGAAACAAAGAAATTTAAGAACTACTCTCCCTTAGAGAATTTAGTGAAGTCTGAAGATAATAAAAATAAGGTGGTGGGATACGGAAATCTAACGTGACATTTTACACAAAAGGAGAAATGAAGTTGTTCACTTTTCCCCTCGCTATTATCTCAAAACTAGTCTGAGATATTAGCAAAAGTTAGTGTTTCCTTGGCTAAGAGAGAAAATATGTGCTTGAAATGGGGGGGGGGATGCTAAAATTAAATAAATAAAACATTCTCATGCAGTGTTGGTGCAAAAGACTTTGAAAGGTCCTAGATGTGGAAAGATCCCCTCCCGGCATCTGTAAAAATTTCTCCTTTGCAGCTTCTCAAAAAAAAGGGCAAGCCACACCCCACTCCTATCCTGTCATTCCAAAGGAGTTTGCAGTCCACCCACTGTGGGTGACACCATCTGACAATTTTTCCCAGCACGTGTGCCCTTCCGCCAGGAGGTCTGGCAAGGACTCCTTCAGTTTCCTACTTGGCTTCAACTCCTGCAGTTTAAAGATTGCTGATCGTTTTAGTCTTGCCTTTCTTGTGACCTATTTACCATTTCCTGTATGCCAGGAAGAGACTTGATTTTGGAGTAGAAAGTAGTCTGTCAGCATTGAGTCACAGTATATGCTTTAGAACCTGAACCAAATCCAGTTCTCAGGAGCGATTAAAAGCAGCTTAGCATGATCATACATGAACTATCTGATCCCTTCTCCCAGGCCATGAGAATGATGCTCACAAACTCAAACAGGATTCAAAATGAGCTTCTCTGAACCAACACCAGGACTGCGATCAAAATGAAAGAGGAAAAATTGATGTGATTCAAAATGAGTATTTGGAGATGGGGAGGGGGAGACATTGCTTAGGAAAATGAATGCAAAACACATATGTAAGCCTCAGACATAAGACAGAGCCAAGAGGGGATGTGCTTCTGAGGTTGCCCCATCCCTCTTGGAGCCAGGACTTCAGGCACCCCCACTATGGAGGTGGTGGCATGTAGAGTGGGCAACATTCACCATACATATATACAGGCTGGGGGTAGACCCTCAGGAGGTGGGAGGGCCCTCACTTGCTGGAGCTCTGCCCACATCCCTCAATGTACAAGGCTATCATCCCCAAGAAGTCTAAGAATCTTTCTGGTCTTGTAACTCTCCACCTGGCCCATCACTGTTGTTAGATGTTCATATCCTATTCATCATTCAACACTTAATTCAGGGGCCAGCCTGGTGGCACAAGCGGTTGGGTGAGCGCGCTCTGCTGCGGCGGCCCGGAGTTGGCCAGTTCGGATCCCGGGCACACCGACGCACCGCTTGGCAAGCCATATCCTGATGGCGTCCCATATAAAGTGGAGGAGGATGGGCACGGATGTTGGCCCAGGGCCAGTCTTCCTCTGCAAAAAAAGAGGAGGATTGGCAGATGTTAGCACAGGGCTGATCTCCTCATACAAAAAAAAAAAAAAACAAAAAAAACACTTAATTCAAAGGCTACTAATCCAGGGCAATTTCCATAATTGGTGAAGCAGTTATTTACTTGAACTCCCATTAGATTTTGCTTTTCACACCACATAAGAACCTATATTATCTTGTCTTTGTACAGCACCTGACGGAGGGTAGAGGTTAATGCATGGGAGGTGAATAAACCAGCTGAAGTCACTTTTGGTAACTCCCACCCCTCATTTCTAATTAGAATTAGTGACTAATTCTTTCACACACTTTGCGTCCAACTCATTTCCCTCTCTCCCACCACAGCTGCCATGGTCTTGGGTCTCAGAATTCCATGTCTGCATTAATATAGTAGTTTTCTGAAGCAGTCTCCTCCCCCATCACGGAATTGAAGAAAATTATGAAAATAACATGGAGAAACTTGTTCTCCATTGTTCCAGTTGGTTGGTTCCCAAGGAGAGAAAGAGGATGGTGGACCAGTCCACCTTCCCTGTGGGGCTGGTTTTGGAAAAAACAGGCAAGATCTTTTTGTAGGAGTTAGATCTTAAGAGAAGAAGTGAATGAGAATGAAGAATAATGATGGAGGGGTTACATAAAGAGAGTGAGGAGAAAAGATGTTTTTGGCAGAAACCATGAGTTTGAAATTTTAGAGAAAGGGAAAAATTAAAACTAATAGCTCTTTCGTATATACAATTTGGCATTAGGTCTCTCATACATCTACCACTCCTCAAGATGTACCTTCCACTGAAATCAAGTTGGCCTCCTTTGTCATAAAAATGGCTATTAATTATTGAGTGTTCTCTATGTAACATTTTACTTATATATTTATCATTCTTTGGGTACATATTTATATACCTCTCTTAGAGATAAGAGATTTAGAAATTGAGTACCTTGCCCAATGTCACCCAACGAATAATATCCAGGTCAGTTAGCTAGGAATTGAACCCAGATTAGTACAGACCCACAGTCTATGCTGCTTCTCCATCATGTGCCTCTTCTGTATTGGCCATAGAAGGAGAAATGCGGGGGTTATCACTGCATATCTTACTCCCAAGCATCACGCTAAGCCACCCTTGTCCAAGTTCACATGGCTAGACTGTAGTAGAATTTGAATTTCAATCCTGATCTACCTTATTCTGAAACCCAAGCTTCTGAAAGTTCTGCTTTGATTTCCATCTCAGTGATCTTGCTTCTCTCTGTTCCCCTCTAACTTTTCCAACCTTCCGTGGTATTGGTAGAAGTAACCCTGTCTTTCATGAAGCCTTTCCTCACTATCCTTGCTTCATGGTTATTTATCACTTACTGCAGTTTGCTATAATACTTCTAAACTGAAGGATTATTAACCTCAACTTTGTGGATCCCTAAGACCCATGGATGGTCTTCAAGATATTTATAAAACCCCAGAAATTGTATGTAAAATATTGGGTCTGGCCGGCACAATATTGAATAAGAAGAACAAAGTTGGATGGGCCGGCCTGATGGTGTAGTGGTTGAATTCAGTGTGCTCTGCCTCAGCTGCCCAGGTTCTCAGGTTTGGATCCTGGGTGTGGACCTACACAACTCATCAAGCCATGCTGTGGAGGATCCCGCATGCAAAAATAGAGGAAGATTGGCACAGGTGTTATCTCAGGGCCAATATTCCTCACCAAAAAAAAAAAAAAAAAGAATAAAGTTGGAGGACTGACACTACCTAATGCCAAGACTAACTATAAATCTACAGTAATTGAGACAGTGCTGTTCTGGTGAAAGAATAGACAAATAAATAAATAGAACAGAACAGAGAGCCCAGAAATAGACTCACATAAATATAATCCACTGATCTTTTTTTGTGTGTGTGAGGAAGATCAGCCCTGAGCTAACATCCATTGCCAATCCTCCTCCTTTTTTTTTTCCCTTTTTCTCCCCAAAGCTCCAGTAGATAGTTGTATGTCATAGTTGCACATCCTTCTAGTTGCTGCATATGGGACACCGCCTCAGCATGGCCGGACAAGCGGTGCGTCGGTGCAGGCCCAGGATCTGAACCCCGGCCACCAGTAGCGGAGCCCGCACACTTAACCGCTAAGCCATGGGGCCAGCCCCATATAATCCACTGATCTTTGACATAGGAGCAAAGGCAGCACAAGGGAACAAAGACAGTCTTTACGACAAGTGGTGCTCTAATGAGACAGCCACATGTAAAATAAAAAAAATGAAATCTAGACACAGAACTGACACCCTTCACAAAAATTAACTCAAAATGGATCACAGACTTATATGTAAAATGCAAAACTATAAAACTCCTAGAAGATAAAGAGAAAATCTAAATGACCTTGGGTATGGTGATGACTTTTAGATCCAACACCAAAGGCACAATCCATGAAAAAAATAATTAATGAAATGGACTTCTTTAAAATTAAAAACTTCTGCTCTGTGAAAAATTTGGGATTTCCCTGATGACATGTGATGTGGAGCATCTTTTCATATGCTTATTTACCATCTGCATATCTTCTTTAGTGAGGTGTCTCTTAAGATCTTTGGCCCATTTTTTAATTGGGTTGTTTTTTTTTCTTATTCTTAAGTTTTAAGAGTTGTTTGTATATTTTGGATAACAGTCCTTTTTCAGATGTGACTTTTGCAAATATTTTCTCCTAGTCTGTGGCTTGTCTTCCCATTGTCTTGACATTGTCTTTCATAAAGAAGAAGGTTTCAATTGTACTGCTATAGAGGATGTGGAGCACTAGGAACTCTCATTCACTGCTGGTGGGAATGCAAAATGGTACAGCCACTTTGGAAGACAGTCCAGCAGTTTCTTACAAAACTAGACATACTTTTATCATAAGATCCAGCAATAGCACAACTTGGTATTTACCCAAAGGAGTTGAAAACTTATGTCCACACAAAAACTTGCACATGGATGTTTATAGCATCTTTATTCCTAATTGTCAAAACTTGGAAGCAACCAAAATGTCTTTCAGTAGGTGAAGGGATAAATAAATTGTGGTATCCAGACAGTGGAATATTATTCAGCACTGGAAAAAAAAAAAAGAGCTATCAGGCCATGAAAAGGCATGGAGGAAGCTTAAATGCATGTTACTAAGTGAAAGAAGCCAATCTGAAAAGGCTACTTCATGTTTAATTCCAATGACATGACATTCTGGAAAACACAAAACTACAGAGACAGTAAAAAGATCAGTGGTTGCCAGGGGTTAGAGGTGGTAGAGAGGGATGAATGGGTGAAGCACAGAGAATTTTTAGGGCAGTGAAAATGCTCTGTATGATACTCTAATGGTGGATACATGTCATTAAACATTTGTCAAAACCCATGGAATGTACACCACCGAGAGTGGATCCTAATGTAAACTATGGACTTTGGGTGATAATGACATGTCAATGTAGGTTCATCAATTGTAACAAATGCACCACTCTGGTGTGGGATGTTGATGGTGGGGGAGGTTGTGCATATGGAGGGACAGAGAGTATATCAGAAATCTCTATACCTTCCTCTCAATTTTGCTATGAACTAAAACTGCTCTAGAAAAGTTAAATCTTTAAAAAAAAATGTTGGGTCTATGTGTGTGGGTGCATTTTTTGACGAGGCAGGCCACAATTTTCACCAGATCTTTTAAGAATTCTATAACTCTAAAAGGTTGAAGAATCACTGCCTTGGAGCATTTCTGTATATCCTTGGATTTTCTCTGAAAAAAAAAATATATGTGCTTATTTCTTTGGATTCATTTCCCTGAGCCCACCATGCAAAGGACTTTCAAGTGCACAGTCTTTTCTGTAGCAAAATGGTCTTCACATTGCCCTTAGTTGTTTCCTATGGGCAGAATTACAGGATTCCTCTTATTCGAGATGGTAATTTCCCAGGCTTGGCACTGCTCTCCTTCTTTCCTTTATGGTAATTCAGATAATCACGCAGTGCTGTTTGCATACGACTTAATTCCCCCTCCTTAGAAAATCTGCTATTCTGTTCCCAAGCCCTTTATCTCCACCCTTCCCCACTCTGCCTGGTTGAGCAGGTAGTTTCCTGGTTCTGGGACCAGGGCCAATCAGTTCTGGTGGGGTTTTTTTATTTCCCCAAAAGGAAAACTCAGACCTATTGTGAGATGCGGTAAATGTGAATCCATTTTATTTCCATCATCTGTTTTTATCAATTCAGAGCTTCAAGTTCAAATGTCAGATTGGTTTGGAGGGAAGAGAGTGGAATGTTCAAATCCTCAGCAATATTTTACTATTGTGAGTGACTTTAGAATTCACTCAACCAACTCAACTAATAAGTCAACTACACGCCCTAGAGTTTTGTCAAAGTCTTGAAACTAGTTAGTTACAGAGTCAAGGAAGTTTTCTTCCCAAACCATTCTGCACCACCAACTCCAAGAGACACACCTGCTCTTTTCCTACTTGAGTCAATATTTTTCTAATGCCATGCACCAAAGCTTCTTAGCCATAAAACCAGGAGTGTGGACACATTGCATGGGAGCAATTTTCCTGGCTATATGCCTAAAATGAATAATACAGATACAGATTATATATGCAGGCTGTGTAGCACGCAGTCTGAAAAGATTTATGCTTATACAAAAAAAAAGTAAATAAAGATCAAAGTTGTGGACATCTAAGCAGCACATAACTGAAGATTTGCCAACTGGCTTCATGGTTCAAGATCTAGCAACTGACTATTTGTGGGCTCAGCAGTAGGATCCCAGCCCCTCACTAAAATATTACATCTGCAAAGACAGCTCTATCACAGACGGCTGGCAGCAACTTCTGCTGGTTATGCAGTTCCGCAGCCCTCCAAGAGCAAGGCAGAGGCTCATTGTTCAGCAGCTCACTACCTTCATTTTCTTTCCAACAGGAAATAATCCACCCCAAAAGTTCTATCAACTCTGCCAAACCTCTCTGCTTCCCCCTGCAGCTCCCCCAGGAGAGATGAAAAGGAGAAACTGCTGACTAGTTTCTCATTTTACTCTTTGGAGGCCACCATGGAGTCCACGTTCGGGAAAACGCTGACACAGTCAGAACACACTCATCCTTAGGTGTTGGGGATTCTCTCTCCGTGGTGTCGTGTGGTTCTGGGAAAGTGAAATGGGGCACAGGAGGCAGGTTTAGGGGAAAGGTTGTGACACTGGTTGAAGTTGAGTGGATAAGGGGGGCAAGAGGGATATTCTAGCAAGAAAAGCAGGAGTCTTCAAAATAGCACTTGAGAAGAGGGTGCATGTGGGATCACTACATGATCTGAGAATCAGAAGTGTGCCTGATATCTACTTAGTTTTTCTTTCCTTTGAGTGAGAGGATTTCTTTAAAAGTACAATTAAATTTCTCCTCTCGGCTAGCAGGGTTCCCAGCTCCTCAATGCTGTTTGGAGTTCTGGATATCTTCTGTGGTCCAGTGTTCCCGTAGTGGAACCCAACCAAAGCAGGGCATTGCCTCCAAGTCCTGCTGTGACTAGCCACCAGTATAAGTGATTTTTCCAATTTCTTCTCTAAGCCAATGACTCACAGACCCTTACTATCTAGAAGGAGGAAGAAAGAGAAATTTCTCTTTTTTTTAAATATTTACGTAGCACTTAAATACCTTATGTACCAGGCCTTGTTCTAAACGATTTTCAAACACTAACTCATAATACACAAAAGTTCTTTGCTAGGAAATTTCATATCTGTTGTTTACTGCAGTGTCTCTCAAAATAATATTTGAGAACTCTTCTTACCAGAATCATAGGATTCTCGTTAACAATGATGGTGTCTAAACCAATTCTAAACCAATCCTTACAACAACCATGTGGGTAGACTTACTACTCCTCATTTTACAGATGAAAAAACTGAGACTCAGAGAAATTTGTATCTGGCCCAATGTCACATAGGTAATCATGCCAGAACCAAGATTAAAACCTGAGTCTGCCTGACTCTAAAGCTTGTGGTTCTTCAGCAACAACCTGATACAGAAATAAACCCTGAGGGAGAATGAGTGCATTGGTGCTGCCCTGCTGCAACTTCAGCAACAAATCTCATGGAATCTACCTTGTGCAAGACACTCCAGAGAGGTACTGCCGTATCTCAAACATGGTGCCTCGGGGTCAGTAAACTACTGTGGGACAAGGGAGCTTGGGTGACTGGGACCAGGACCTAGAGTGGGACAGAAATGGAGTGGATGGAAACTACAGCAATTGGGAGTTGTGTAAGTTGTAAGTCATCCAAACAGAGGAATCTGTTGCCAGGATGCTAAGCATGAAAGCAACTGGCATGTCCCAAGGAATGACAAGGAATCTGTGAATGGGCCTACCCAGTAAAGGGGGCAAGGATGCAGAGAACAATGAGGAACTTGAACAGGAGTAAGCAGAGTCCCAGCCCCAGGGTTGAGGTCCCCGGGATGAATTGATAAGAATAAAACAACACGGAGAATAAGACAGAGACAGTCTCCAGGACTATGACCTGTGACCTGAGATGTCGCTTTGGCCCCAGCAATCAGGTAGAAGCCCTGTAATCACAATGGCAGCACATGGTTAGGCTGGACCAGTGGCAAGAAGGCAGAGTCCTAGAGCATTCTCCGAAAGATGCATCTTCCACACTTGTCTGTGGACCACCATTGTCCCTGGAGATAGAGAGAGGTCATCTTGGGTGGCCCTGGACTAAGCAAAGTTAACCAACTACTTTACTGATGTTTTTGCAGAGACATTCATCTGTCCTCAGATTCATTTTAAATCTCCAGAAGGGGAACATAAGGCATTTCCCAAATGGATTTTATCACAGAATTCCTTTTTCGTTCTTTAACAGATGATCTATTGTTATCTTCTCAAACATCAAAACACTATTTGGGAAACAGTGAGGTAATGTTTCTTAAATCCATTCTCCACCCCCCAGATTGAAAATAGGTCCTTAAAATAGAGCCATGCTGTGCTGGCAGGTGGCGATCCAGGTGTCCCAGCCATGCAGAGGAGGCCGTGGGGCTAGGGACCAGGCACGGCTGGACAGAGACAAGGTACGTGATATGTAGAAACATCATTTCTTCTTTCAAGAAGTTGACACTCTATGGAAATCCAGTCCTTTCTTAGATGCAATTGTTCCTTTTGTCCTATTTTACCTAGGCCACACCATCATCTATGTGAGGGTTTTCCCACCTTTCTCCTCCTCTTTCCATGGAGTCAGTCATTAAAAATAAAATGGGATATATCCATACAATGGAATATTTATCAGCAAAAATTAAAAAGTACTGACACATCCTACAGCATGGATGAACCTCAAAAATGTTACACTAAGTGAAAGAAGCCACACCCAAAAGACCACACAGTGTATGATTCCATTTATATGAAAAGTCCAGAATAGGCAAATCCATAGAGACAGAAGGTCGATGAGTGGTTACCAGCAGCTGGAGGAAAGGGAAGAATGAGGAGTGACTGCCAAAGTGCTGGGGGCTTCTCTTGGGGGGGATGAAAATGTTCTAAAACAAAATAGTGCTGATGGTCGCACAACCCGGTGAATATATTTTTAAAAACATATTTTGAATTGTGCACTTTAAATGGTATGTGAATTAAATCTTAATAAAGATTTAATGGGGACCTCCCACATGCCCGGCCCACCCTGGGAGAAAGAGTTTCCTTTCTTTCTTCCTACCTGCCCAGGGTTTGAAGAAATTGACAGTCCTTTTTTGGTTAAGTCACTAAAACTCTGAGTTGAGGAAAAATAGTCCCCTTCTAGCTCCACTCCTGGAACACTTACCCTCAATAAAGTGATTTGCTAGACATTCTCACCAGAGTCCAGCTGTCTTCTCCTAGACACATCCCGCTATGTTTACCCTGGGACAACATCCATTGGCCAATGGGTAGCTTTATAGCAGGTCATGGTGATAAAAACTGCCATTCACCAGGTATTCAGGGGCCATCTCTTACTTAAAAAAAAAAAAAAAAAAAAAACTTTTTAAGAAGTACTTTTATAGGGAGCCGGCCCCATGGCGTAGTGGTTAAGTGCGCGCACTCCGCTGCTGGTGGCCCAGGTTCGGATCCCGGGTGCACACCAACACACCACTTGTCAGGCCATGCTGTGGTGGCATCCCACATAAAAGTGGAGGAAGATGGGCACAGATGTTAGCTCAGGGCCAGTCTTCCTCAGCAAAAAGAGGAGGATTGGCATGGATGTTAGCTCAAGGCTGATCTTCCTCCCAAAAAAAAAGTACTTTTATAAAATAAAATAATTAAATTCCAAAAGATAAACATTAAAAAGCTTTGATTCCTCAAAACCATCAAGGTCATGAAAGACTGAGAATCTGTCACAGACCAAAGGAGACTAAGGAGAAATGCCGACTAACGCAATGTGGTTGCCTAGAGGGGATCCTCCAACAGAAAAAGGACATTATTGGAAAGCCAGTGAGATCCAACTAACCTGGAGTTTAAGTTATAGGAATGTGCCAATGAGAATCTCTCAGTCTTTTTTTTTTTTTTTTTAAGATTTTATTTATTTATTTTTTCCCCCCAAAGCCCCAGCAGATAGCTGCACGTCATAGCTGCACATCCTTCTAGTTGCCGTATGTGGGACGCGGCCTCAGCATGGCCGGACAAGCGGTGCGTCGGTGCACGCCCAGGATCCGAACCCGGGCCACCAGCAGTGGAGCGCGCGCACTTAACCGCCAAGCCACGGGGCCGGCCCAGAATCTCTCAGTCTTGATAAACGGGCCACTGTTATGTGAGCCGGCTATGTTCGGACAAGCTGAGTGAATGGTCCACGGGAACTCTGTACCATCTCTCTAACTTTTCTGTAAGTCTAAAATTATTCCAAAATAGAAGAGAAAATTTTAAAATAAAAAGATGTCTATGCATAAACTTGGACCCAGTCAAAGCAGAATGTTACTGTTATCTTCTTCACTTAATCTTGTCATTTCTCCTGTTGTTCAGGGAATAACTTCCACAAGACCTTTCTCCACAACCAGATGCAAGAACCAGATCTCCCTCTCCCTGGTTCCTAATGCCCCACCTATGCCTCTCTGCTCTTTTTCTCTCTATTTCACGAGAGAAGATTTCATTTCTTTTCCTTTCCCATGCCGTCCTCACTGGAAGAAGAATCCAGAGAAAATTGAGTCGCTGTGGGACTGCGTGCTGGTTCCCAGGTGACTTCTCCTCACTTCCAACTCTACTGCATACTCCTCAACACACACACCACCTTAGCAAGAATTATATATTACTGCCAACATCATACAATCCCATCTGCTTTATACCAGAGTCTCTTTAAAGGTCAAACCACCCCCTAGCAACCTAAAACCTTGGAGCAGAAACCATGAATTTATAGTGGCACGTTCTTGTACTTTCTTACTTTTTAAACAAATACCCTTTCTGAAGTCCTGCAAAGTAAAGAACAACAAGTAGACAACTAATCACATGGATTGGGACTGCACCTGTCAGCACACAGGCAGGAAGAAAAAGTTGAACCAAAACATGTAAATGTCAACATTTTTCTTTTCATTACAAGAAAGACCTTTACTGTTAGCATCATGTTTAATACCAATTTTCAAGGTGTGGAAGAGAATTTTTCCAGTCTCCATCAGAGCAGGCAAAACACCAAAACACCAAGGATAAAATTTTAACAGTAATATTTTTTGGAAATCAGTGTTGACAGTGTTCATATTCTTTACCAAACCATCAAGAAGTTTAACAATGTAGGAAACTTCTATAATCCCAGGTGGAATTGAAATGAAATATTATTAATCAATGACAGGCAGATGAGAGGCCCAATGCCCTTTTCATGATTAACGGAAATTCTGATAAACTTTACCAGAACTTTGATTTTAAAAATTAAGAAATGGAAAACAGTAGACTCATCATTTCCCCTGTATATTCTTTGTCTCCCTTTTAGAGCTGGCTTACCTAGATTTGAAAAGTCTTTCTAGGGTCGACTTAGATGTGGAAAAACCTACCATGAAAAGTGACCTACTTAGAGTTCAGTGATATTTTCATAGAAACTTTAGAGGTGGTCTAGCACAGCCACATCTAACACTTGTGTTTCAGATAGTGAAATGGGGCCCAGATCTGTTAAGAAACTTTTCCAGGGTGGGTTATCTAGTGCGTGGAGAACCGGGACACCAATCCAGGTCTTGTAACACTGTATCTGACGGACTTCCATCACCCCTCAGTCTCCTTTCTGCTTGTTTCACTTTGGGCAAAAAAGGTTAAGTGCTCAGATATGGAGAAAGGGTAAAGTAATTCATCATTATGTTCAAAGAAAAGGCATTCATAACCATAAGAAGAAACCAAAGGAAAAATTGGAGAAAATAGTTACCTGTTATTGAAAAGCAACTATTCAATTATTATGTTATAAACTGTCTATTTAGTTCAGAAGAAAAGCAATGCTTTCAAAGCCAGATTACGTTCATATTTGAGCCAAGATCTTCCTACCCTAGACAACACTCTGCCCTCCCCTCCACATATTATAAGAGCAGTAAGTATGCGGAGAACAAGTATGCCACTCTCTTAACATCCGCTGCCAGAAATGCCCTCAGAGAGGGAACTGTTTTCATAAGCAAAATGTTATGGTAAGTGGGTAAACTCATCATAAACAAAGACAAGGACACAAATAGAAAGCTAACGTGCTTTACATTAAAAAATCAACAGAAACTAAAATGCAAAACTATAAAACTTCTAGAAGATAACATTGGGAAAAACCTAGATGACCTTGGGTATGGCAATGATTTTTAGCTGTAACAGCAGAGGCACAAACTATGAAAGGAATAATTGATAAACTGGAGCTCATTAAAAGTAAAAACTTCTGCTCTGAGAAAGATAATGTCAAGAGAAGGAGAAGACAGACCACAGACTGGGAAAAAATATTTGCAAAAGAGATGTGTGATAAAGGATTGGTATCCAAAATACACAAAGAAGTCGTAAAACTCAACGATAAGAAAAAAAAACAACACAATTGAAAAATAGGCCAAAGACCTTAACAGACACTTCAACAAAGAAGATATACAGATCGCGAATAAGTATGTTAAAAGATGCTACATATCATATGCCATCAGGGAAATGCAAATTAAAACAACACTGAGATACCACTACACACCCATAAGAATGGCCAAAATCCAGAACACTGACAGCACCAAATGCTGGAGAAGATGTGAAGCAACAGGAACTCTCATTCATTGCTGGTGGGAATGCAACTTGGTACAGCCACTTTGGAAGACAGTTTGTGGTTTCTTACAAAACTAAACACACTCTTACCATACAATCCAGCAATTGCACTCCTTGGTATTTATCCAAAGGAGCTGAAGCTTATGAACACACAAAAACTTACATGTGGATATTTATAACAGCTTTACTCATAATTGTCAAAACTTGGAAGTAAACAAAATGTCCTTTAGTTGGTGAATGATAAATAAACTGTGGTACATCTAACAATGGAATATTATTCAGCACTAAAAAGAAATGAGCTATTAAGCCATTGGAAAGACATGAAGGAAACTTAAATGCATACACTAAGTGAAAGAAGCCCATCTGAAAAGGCTACATGCTGTGTGATTCCAATGATGACATTCTGGAAAAGGCAAAACTATGGAGACAGTAAAAAGATTAGTGGTTGCCTGGACTTGGGAGCTTGGGGAGGGATGAAAGGTGGAGCACAGAGATTCGTAGGGCAGTGAAAATACTCTGTATGACACCATAACAATGGACAAATTTCATTATAGATTTGTCCAAACCCATAGAATGTACAACACCAAGAGTGAACCCTAGTGTAAACCATGGGCTTTGGGTGATTATGATGTGTTAATGTATGTTTGTCAATCATAACAAATGTCCCACTCCGGTGGGGGATGTTGATGGTGAGGGAGGCTCTGCATGAGTAGGGAAAGTGGTATATGGGAAATTTCTACACCTTCTCCTCAATTTTGCTGTAAACCAAAAACTGCTCTAAAAAAAATAGTCTTAATTATAAAAAAATCAACAGCAAGTTGGATATGATGAGAGAGGAAAAGAAGGAGAGAAGGTTGACCATAAGAATGCACTGTAGCTGAACACATCCCTGATACTGTTAGAAACCTTGAGGAATACATAGACCTAGTAGAATCCCACTGAGCAGATTGTTTGAGTTTGAGCCTAAGGAACAAGCCTATGGATCACACTGTGTATACATATTTTATGGTATTTGGTTAGTAAAAGAAGACTTGGTATTCGGCCAATGGGGAGGGCTGTGTGGTTTACAGGGCTTGACCAGGCCACCGAGAAGTACAAACTTCTTTCATACAATATAACCTGCTCTTTCATCACACAGGCCAAGGAGCAAATAAATATGATTTCCTGTAACTTTCAAACCCTCCCTCTCTCTCTGTTTTGTTTGTTTTCTGGTTTTACTGGTTTGCTTTGCATGTTGAGTGTTATTCTTGACCCTCTGGGGATCTCAAGCAGAAAAGTACTGAAAGGAAGACTTCAGGAATGACCCAGAGGCCTCACGCAGGCCTACAGGTAACCTAGGAAGGTCCTTTGCTTTATAGTGAGGAACCAATGGCTAAAGAAGGCAAATGTCTGGCCCCAAACCAATCAGCTGGATTAGTCAGCTGGTTAGAGTATGACTAGATCTCCTGACATTCAGATCAATGCTGAAGACAACTACATTTACCCATTTTAAAACATGCTTCTACCTCCATCAAGCATTCGACCATGTTCTCTAGAACATTTTCTGTTTCTGACATGGAGGAAATTAAATACTCCTCCAAAATCCAGCAATCTTTTCCCTCAGCCGAAGCATGTTCCCTAAAGGAACTCATGTGGGCAAAGTAGAACTTCGACACAGCCCAAAGGTCAATGAACTCATGATCAGAGGAGACAGGAAGTTCCAGAAATGAGGAAACTCTAAGGAAAACACCCATCATACAAGGGTGGGGAAAATCAGCGGAAGTCATCATGGCGGTGCCAACTGTAACAATACATAAAATAAAAATATGAATTATAATCAAAAGCTGCTATTGAAATAAAATGCATTTTCAGCAAACAAATGTTTTATTTGCCAGCAGGTTGAATTCCTAAACAATTCTAGAGGAAGCATTTTCTTCGACCAAATAACACTTTCCAAAACTAAAATATTTGCTTTTAAGGTAATTACGTCAGCCTGATATTTTGCAAATATTTTCAGATCTTATGAGATTTTCCCCAAGACTAAACACGATCCTCTGAGTCATCCAGTTTGACTAATGTTGAAGGAAAACACGCTGTGGTCGGCTGAATAATGACCCCCAAAGATACCCAGCTCCTAATCCGTGGAATCTGTGATTGTTCCTTACAAGGCAAAAGGGACTTTGCAGATGTGATGAAGGATTTTGAGATGGGAAGATTATCCTGGATTATCAGGGCAGGGCCTAAGTGTAATCACAAGTATCCTAATAAAAGGGAGGCAGAGAGAGCTTTGACCATAGAAAAGAAAGAATGTGATGTGACAATGGAAGCAAGAGGTTGGAGTGATGTGAGGAGGGGGATATGAGTCCAAGAACGCACGAGGCCTCCAGAAACTAGAAAAGGCAAGGAAGCAGATTCTGCCCTCAGAGCCTCCAGAAGGAACCAGCCCTGTCGACACCTTGACTTTAACCCAGTGAGACTGATGTCAGACTTCTGACCTCCAGAACTGTGAGAGAATAGATATGTGTTGTTGGGGCCACCGAGGTTGTGGTTATTTGATGCAGTGGCAACAGGAAACTTAATACAGGTGTTAAACGTGATTGACTTCCACGTGGTGATCCAAGGCACGTTTTCATTTAAAGATAAAGAAGCAGAGACAAACTTATCACATAGAAAACTAACAGATTAGGTAGGGGTACAGGGGTTGACCCACACCTCTGGTTTGACCCCTAAAGCCTCACCCAGAATCTGTTTACACACTACTGCAGGATATATTTCTCATATGGTTTTTCCAGGTGCCCTAAGAATGCTTCCAGTGTTTAAAGAATTTCCAAATTAATAAATGAGCCTAGAGCGTAATGTTATTGACAAACAAGAAACAACATAGCAACAATTTCCAAGCAATTCCCTTTCCATATTATTTTAAATCATGAACAAATTAAAAAACATCAACAGTATTCAGCGAGTGACCCTTCCCATGAACTTTAGCAGAAAAGGAGTGTCACAAAGTAAAACTATTCTGCATTTTAGGATTCCAGATCTTTCTTTTGGAAGTCTGGTATCAGATAGACCACCCCTGGGAAGGAGCCAGGGAAAGTTAAAGGCATGGGAAATTTTATGTTTAACCAGGCTGTCACCTCAAGGCCACTCTGATATCTCTGCCTTGGGACCCAGGTCTCAAAGCCTGGCCATCTGCACCAGCCATCGAAGAAAGAACACTCCCTTTATGGAGAATGTGGAGGCATGGGCTGCCTGAGCATTGGTCAATGGCAGGATAGTTCATTTCATCTCTTTATCCTGTTACTTATTAAATAGAAATAGCTGAGAAATAAAACTGTGGAGAAAGTCGACCATGATTAAAGGCATTCATTAGAGAATAATAAACCAATGAGACTCCATAGCACTTCTTTCCATGTCTCCATTTTATATGAAAGCACTTGCGAGTTTTCCCCTATCATATCTGAAGACAATAAAAAGTAATATCTTGCTGAGGCTGGCCTGGTGGTGTAGTACTTAACTTTGCACGCTCCGCTTCAGTAGCCCTGGGGATTCACAGCTTTGGATCCTGGGCATGGACCTACACACCGCTCGTCAAGCCATGCTGTGGCAGCATCTCACATACAAAATAGAGGAAGATTAGCACAGATGTTAGCTCAGGGACAATCTTCCTTAAGCAAAAAGAGTAAGGTTGGCAACAGATGTTAGCTCAGGGCCAGTCTTCCTCACCAAAAAAAAAAAAAAATCTCGTACCTGGAGGGACAAATGGAAGGGGAGAAAAATTTTGATATTTCTTGACATATAAGAACAAAGTGTATCATCACTGGCTCAACAATCTGCATTTTGTTCCACTCCCTTAACCTTGATCTTACTATTACAAAACATTTAAACGATGGCTCCTACGCCACCCCCGGTATAAGCAAATATCATCATTTTTCAAAACCAGTGGAGAAACTGAGTCAAGCAGCATTCTAAAACCGCAAAGCTTATTTCTAGCAAACGTGAGCTAGCTGTGCTTTACCCGCGCTGTCTTGCTTTGTCTTTCATTTCATAAATATCTTTAGCGCCCAAGAAGAGTATCTCTATCTTTAAAGAATCTCCATCTCTTATTGCATCAGCCATCTAGACTTTACCTTGTGGCTTTTCTATCTAAAACTGGTACCCAAGAGTTGCAAACTCGTTTCTCAAACATTGGTTTTGCCCCAAGAAAACCAAGTAATGTATTACAGTCCGTGCAAACTGTCAATGCATGAAGAGTCTACGAATTCCTATAAGGTAGTTTTTCTCTCTGTCCTTCAGATTCTCCTGCATATATAAAAAAGGAATGGTTCTTAAGAAAATTATTCTCAATAGTCGGCTGGGTGTTATCCA
Source organism: Diceros bicornis minor (assembly GCF_020826845.1). Classification (NCBI taxonomy): domain Eukaryota; kingdom Metazoa; phylum Chordata; class Mammalia; order Perissodactyla; family Rhinocerotidae; genus Diceros; species Diceros bicornis. Next base: position 16,889,531 of record NC_080776.1, on the reverse strand, counting down.
TTAGGGGAAACAGGTTACTTTCACCCAGACAGCTTGGTGAGATTTTAGGGGTCAGAAGGGGATGTACCTCTGCCTGGGCTGAGACTGTGGCCAAAAGCTGTGGGCAGAGTAAGGGGTCTGAAGGCATCCTGGAGAAGCGGTCCCTCCCCCTCCACTCACCCACCCACTCACCACTGTGGGTTGGCAGCATTCTTCTCAGAACTGCAGTCCCTTTGCTGGCAATTCACAACACCAACAGTGAAGAATAATTCATCTTTTGTCAAGAATCAATCCGAAGTCAGGTATAAAAAAGATTTTCTCCTCCTAGATCAGTTCAACAAGCGATTTTTAAGCACCTGGCTAAGTTGGCTGGAAGAATAATATTTGATGCACAGTCATAGCTTCCCATCACTGAGACAAAATTCTTAGTAAGGCCCAGTAATGCCTGCGTGGCCTAGCACCTGCCTACCCCTCCAGCTTCATCTTTCTTGAAGCCTCTCTGGTCCTCTGTCCTGAAGCCGTGTGATCTGTGGAAGAAAACAGCCTTCCCAGAGACAGCCGTCTTTCAGTCACTGGTTTACGCTGATGCTCAAATCAGAGATCAGCAAACTTTTTCTGTGAAGCGTCAGATGGCAAATATTTTAGGCTTTTCATGTCATATGGTCTGTGTTGTAACTACTCAATTCTGCCCTTGTAGCACAAAAGAGTCTACGAATGATAAGTAAATGAATGGACATGACTAGGTTCCAGTGAAACTCGATGACGTTGAATTTGAATTTCATATAATTTTCATATGTCATGAAATATTATTTTTCCCTTGATTTTTTTCCAACCATTTAAAAATATAAAAACCAGTCTTAGCTCATGGGCTGAACAAAAACAAGTGGCAGGTCAGATCTGGCCCATGGGCAGTGGTTTGCCAGCCCTTGCTTTAAATCCTCTGCCTTGCAAACTCCAGATGAGGTGCTGCTACTAACACGAAAAGTTTTTATGGCAGTAATCTTCCCTGAGCTACCTTGTCAACAGAATAAAATCTTAGGCATTAGACGACTTGGAGTCTAGTGGAGAAACTACGAATTGATAGGATTCACTAGCCATCACTGTGAGTTGTTTCACAAAAATGTCTATATTAGTCTGCCAGGGCTGCCATCACAAGGACCACAAACTGGGTGGCTGAAACAACACACATTTATTGTCTCACAGTTCTGGAGGCTGGAAGTCCAAGATCGATATGCCAGCATGGTTGATGTCTGCTGAGACCTCTCTCTATGACTTTAGATGGCAGTCTTCATATGGTATCTTCACATGGTCTTCCCTCTCTGCATGTCTGTGTTCTCATCTCCTCTTCTTAGAACAGTCTGGTGGTTACCAGAGGGGAAGGGGGGAGGGAGGAAGGCAAAAAGGGTGACTGCACTCATGTGTATGGTGATGGATGTTAATTAGTCTTTGGGTAGTGAACATGATGTAATCTACACAGAAATCGAAATATAATGATGTACGCCTGAAATTTATATAGTATCATAAACAAATGTGACCTCAATAAAAAAAGAAAAAGATGATGTCAGATAGTGGCAAGTGCTGGGAAGGGAGGATATGGAGGAGGGTTAATATGAGAGAGAAGAATTAGCTATACTTGATAGAGAGGTCAGTGAAAACCTCTGAAGAGGTGATTTTGAGCTAAAACCTGCAGGATGAGAGGAGGCAGCCGGGAGAATAGATGGAGTGAAAGTCTCCTAGGTAATTTTGGTTCTCTCTACATAGTGACAAAATTTCCTTTAAAAAAACAAAATCTTGGGGCCGGCCTGGCGGCATAGTGGTTAAGTTCTCGATTTCTGCTTCAGCAGCCTGGAGTTCACAGGTTCAGGTCCCTGGTGTGGACCTACACACCGCTCATCAAGCCATGCTGTGGCAGTGTCCCATATAAAATAGAGGAAGATGGGCACAGCTGTTAGCTCAGGGCTAATCTTCCTCAGCAAAAAGAGGAAGATTGGCAATGGATATTAGCTCACAACTGATCTTCCTCACCAAAAAAAAAAAAAACCTATTACTGTTTTCTAGATGATTGAGTACAAATAGATATAAATGTGTATTTACATGAGTTAAAATTTAGAATTGCTTTTAGACTTCTGTAAACTTCAATCCAGTAAAATCATGTTTTGTTGTTATTTTTTAATTCATGCAAATAAATGATTTTACTTTAAAGAAAAAAAAGAGAAAGACAACAGTCATATCGGATTAGGGTCCACCCTAATGACCTCATTTAGTCTTAATTAAGGCAAAGAGAGACCTCTGGTTTCCCGATTTTGGATGGCCCAAGTCCATGCCAGCGGGGTTAACCTCTGCCCTCCAGGCTCCTATTGTCCATCTCTCAGGGAAGCAGCCATAAAATCCAAGCCTCAGTGGATCCAGTCAGAGGGGACCCAGGCGCTGGGCTTCCTGGCTCCCTCCACAGGGCAGAGGGAGGCCCCGTGGACAGCAGGCTAATGATAAGAGATGGCACAATGGCTGGAAGCTGGGACTCTCCACTGAGCTAGCGGGCGAGCCGGGTGGGCAGGGGGTGGAGGGAGTGTGGGGAGACACCTGAACAGAGTCCAGTACCCCTGCCTTCTAATCTGCACACCCTGAATCTGCACTAATGAGAAATCCTTTCTCCTCCCAAATGTTAAATGGTTTCTTATTCTCAGGCATCCTTTTAAATGAAAATAACTTTGTAGAAATGCTTTGTGGCCAGCCTTGTACTTAAATTGTCTTCTGACCCTCTACAACCAGTTTTGACCACAAGACCCCCCTGCTGGAGGACCGGTGGGTAAAGCTGCAGATCCCACAGCCTCATGGTCCCTATCTCTGCTCCTGAAAGGAGGCCCTGGATAAAGGAAAGGAGGGAAGCCTTGAATTTACCCTCAAAACAGACTGATACCCGCTTGAGGGAGAACCTTACTCCCACTAGTCGCCAACTTTATCCAGTGGCTTCCCCGAAAATAAAGCACTAATCTAGTCTGTGCCTTGGAATGCAGTTCTGAGCCCACAGAAGCCTATAAAACCCTCATATGGGAGCCCTGGATGAACATAGCTCCATCGTGGGCCAGTGGCCCATGTGGGATGACCTAGGAATCTGTCCAGAATGCAAGGCCTTGTTTCTGTAAGGAGGCACGGCGAGTGCCTCCTTCTGCTCTGGCTTCCTGAACACAGAGAGGACAGTCTCAGTATGACTGAGACAGCCAGTGCCCTGTGCCAGGGCTCCATCCAGCAGCCACGCAGCTGAGCACCAGCACTGGGCTCAGTGCATGCTGAGGCCGGCACTACTGACATTCAGGGTCACATAATTCTTTATTGTTGGGGTTGTGCTGGGCACTGCAGGATGTGTAGCAGCAACCACTAGCACCCACCACCACCTGTTGTGAAGACCCAAGACGTCTCAACATTGCCAAATGTCTCCTGGGGCCAAAACCTTTCCTGACTGAGGGTCCCCACTATCGAGCTTCAGAATCAATGGACAATTTTAACAATGTCTTTTTCTTGGTGTCCCTGAACCTGCTTCCCCTGCTTTCTCTCCATTTCCGTTCATCAACACCATCATCCAGACTACAAACCTGGCCATTAGCCTTCACTCTTCTCCTCCTACCTCACATCCGCTGACCAAGCCCTGACCACTTAGCCTTCTAAACACTTCTTGAATCCATGCTCTCTTCCCCATCCATCCACACCACTAACGTCCTGGTGTTTCAGCAACTCATCGTCTCCTTCCTGGCTGCTCCTCATTGGCCTCCTGCCCCTGGTCTTGTGTCTCATATCCATTTTCCTCCTAACAACTAGGGAATTTATGTCAAATGCAAACCTTGCCACGTGACTCCTGTGGTTTCCCATCAGCTCCAGGATAAAGTCCAAGCCCCTCACTGGGCCTAGGAGGTCTCCCACAACCTGGTCCTCTGCCACCTCTCAACTTAATCTCCTAACACTTCCCACTTTCCTCTTGACTCACCAAGGTCACCATATTCCCCACACATGGCGCCATGACTGTAGCCTTCCCCGACGCGTGGCGCCATGACTGTAGCATTCCTGCCTTGGCGCATGCTGCTCTCTCTGTCCGGAACGTCTTCCAGCCCACCTTCCTAATTTCTGCTCCAAGTCCGCATCTTCCTTTTCTTACCTCCTCAGGCTGGTGGGGGCACATCTCTATTATTGCACTTTGCACTTGGAACCACGGGGTGGCAGCACAGGGCTGTGTTTAAGAGCTCCAGCTTAGGGGGCAAGCTCCTAAATTCGAATGTCAGCTACTAGTTAAATGACCCTGGGTAAGTCACCTAATGCTTCTCTGTGTCTCATTGTCTTTGTCTGTAAGATGGAGGTAAAACAGAATCCACTTCATGAAATTGTTGCATGGATTATATACGAGCTAATATATGAAAAGTGCCCAGAAAGTCCCATGGTAAATGCTCCATAAAAGCTAACTGTTGTTAAATCATAATTTTCTATTGAGGTGTCCACCTCTTCCAGCAGACTGTGATTAATATTTCATGGTTAAAAGTGAATAGCAGCGAGTCCACATCACGAATCTCTTAGTTCTCTCCCAGGAGTTTCACATTTTCCAGGTTATTTGCAAAGTTTCCTGGCCGTTTGTAAATACACCGCACCCCTGTGAACTGCTTGCTCAAAGCCCTTGTCTTTGTTATTTCCCTGTCAGAGGGATTTTCAAGAGCTCAGCTCTGAACACGCCACTCCCCTGCTTCAAAGTCCTGTCTGGTTCACCGTTGCCTGGTGGATAAAGTCTTCCAGAAGTTACTGAACCTCCACTGTGTTAGTTTCTTATCGCTGCTCTAACAAATTATCACAAACTTAGTGGCTTAAAATACAAATTTATTATCTTGCAGTCCTGGAGGTCCAAAGTCTAGAATGGTTTCTCTAGGAGAAGGCCGAGATATCAACAGGGTCATGATCTCTGGAGAGGATTCCTTGTCTTTTCTGGCTGCTAGAGGCTGCCTGTATTCCTGTGTCAAGGCTCATTTCTAGTAATCGCGTCACTCTGACGTCTGCTTCTGTTGTCACATCTCTGACTCTGACTCTCCCTCTCATGAGGACCTTTGTGATTACATGGGGCCAAATTGGATACTCCAAGATAATCTCTCCATCTCAAGATCCTTAAAGTAATCACATCTGCAGAGTCCTTTTTACTGTATAAGGTAACATATTCATAGATTCTGGGGATTAGGAAGTCAATATCATCTTTGTGGGGGGGGGCATTATTCTGCCTATCACACCCACTCAATGCACAACACATACCAAGCACAATGGAAACCACAAAAACATTTATAAATAGGTTCTCAATCTGTAGAAAAATCCAGCGGGATGAGGAATGTCTTCATCTCTTGTTGAATGTGCAGATTCCTGGGAGCTCTGTGGCAGGAATTCTGATCACTCAAACTTAGAGCAGAGCCCGTGAATCTGCATTTTAACTAGACTCGAAAGTGATTCCAGGGCAGTAAGCCAATGGACCACACCTGAGAAACACTACTCTAGATATTAACAAATGCTAAGAAATATTCCACGTAACTGAGTCTAGTATATTGCCTAAATTTAAATCTCTAAGGAGCTTCTCCTTTTGGGAGTTTATATTACTGCTTTTTAATATAAACAAAAGCCATCAATTGATCTATTCTGAATGTAATATTAGTTTACCTTTGAGGGTATAATTACATAGTAATTATTAATTACTTACGGTTGTGAAAGAATTTGCTTAAAGCATAAAGAGATAAATAAACATGACGCATTATTTGGCTGCATTGCCAGCAATTATAGATAGATTATAGCATTTCTTCTTAAAATCAAGGTAATAGGTTTCAAAGTAAATCCTTTCGTAGCAGTTCTGAATTTACCCATAAGAAAAAAATTTAACAAGCAATTTGGGCTATATATTAAAAAAAATAAGTTTGCCAGGACCATTGCTCTTTTCTACATTTTACTAGTCAAGGGAAGCATATTGTCTTATTACGTGAATAGATAAACCAGCACCAATGTCTTTTTTCCAGCTAATAGGAGAAATAATACATTAAGTAGGAAACAGATTATAGAACAGAGAATGATGTTATCATTTCATACATATTGTTTAATTCTCTCCACTTAGATTCCAATAATAATGGAAGAGGGAATGATTAAGATAACTTAGAGCCACATGATGCAGGTTTGGGGGGATTCTTTTCAATGACAGAGAGACCTCCAGAGCCACATTTATGACACTGGTGTAGTGCTCTGTCTGCCAACCACCACTCAATGAAACAAGTAGCCAAGTCTTTTTTTTAAAGGATAGTTTCTGGCAGAATCTATATGTCCATATGTCCAAGGATGCTCACTGCGCCCTGTTTACAATATCACAAAATTGGACACTACCTAAATTCTCATTAATGGTGACAAAGTTAAAAAAATTATGGTAAGTCTATAAGATAGAAAACTTTGCAAGAATTTCTAAAAGATATACACACACCAGAGAGATGGCAAGCAGTACTAAGAAGTGAAAAAAGCAAACGGCACAAAATTATGTAGAACATAGTCTCTTTTGCCAATATTAACTATACATTAATATATGCATAGAAAAAAAACCTGTGAGTGTAGCCACCAAACGTAAAGTGGTTATACTTAGGTGATGAGATTCACAGTGGGCATTTGCTTTTTACTTTGTCCAGTTCTGGACAGTTTACATTTCTCCATTACCGTGATCTACTTTTGCAATATAAAATTAATGTAGGCTTAACTAGAGTGGTAGATAGACAGGTGTGTGCATTCTTTGTAAAGCTGCATTGCCTTGTGGTCCATCTCAGTACAGAATCACAGTTATCCAGGAAAAATATAACAGTATGAATCATGGCTGCAACCTCTTAACAAAGTTCAAAGTGGGAAGTGAATTATGGAAGCCAGAGAAAAACATCCTAAACATCTTCATCCTTCTGTCTCTCCAGTGTCCTCCACGCCAGAGTGTGGCCGAACTCCTCGTTTCTCCCTATTCTCTCAAAACTACCCCCAAATTCCCAAAGAATTCAGTCTTGGCTTTCTTCTCTCAGGATCCCATCTACTTTCTTTCCTCATCTAATCCTTCCCTGTCCTCCAAATATAAATTGATTTCGTCTTTCTGGACTGCTTTCAGTTCTCCACTCACAACTGGCAAGCAAACTCAAAAACTATGGGGTGGAGGGGTGGACATGCATATTTATCCATGACTAGTGTTTATCTCCGTAACACATGCTATACATCTTACGTAAGGTACTGGGCACACACATATACGTACTATGATGATCCCACTTCAGCAATTTTCCCTAGAAATAGGTCAAATGCAAGAGGCTAAATGCAAGAAAAGAAAACAGGGATCTTCTACATCATTTGTTAATGTTTGATTTAAATTGCACACACAAAATTGCATTCGCGTATATTCAACAAAATGCCTCGCGTTCTTTGAAGACAAAGAACAGTAACTATCAACTGTGTTAATCATTTAAGAAGCTATTTTCCCCACTGTAAAAACAGAGGCTGGGGAAGTGGCTATAAAGATGCCTCGCAGTCAATTATTAAACTTTGCTCTTTCCTGGATCTGGTGCACTTTCCTCTCTTGTGCTATGTGCCAAAGGGTCAGGACAGAAATGTTGGGGAATTATCTAGAGTGCCGTTCATCCTTATTTTGCATAATTATTATTCAAGCGGATTAACATTCTTTGTGCTATCTATGCAACCAGCTTTCCTTTCTCCCGGAACTTATACAGAACATCACAAAAGTGCTTCAACCCCAACTAGCAACCATGGCTGACAGACCTTCAAAGGCAAACAGTTCCCAGTTAAAAGTAATACGTTAGATGAAAATTTGTCTGGGACCTGTCACCTTCAATGAAGTCACGCAGTTTTTAATAACTGACTTCTGCTACCCAATAGTTTCTGGGAGTAGGTTTTGAAAAAGAAAGAAAACACTTGAGTCACTGAACGCCGGTGAAAGCATGAGCCCTTCCCCCACCCACCACCACCAACATAAGGCACAGAATGGGGACGGGGCGAGGACAGCAAGATCAACCTTTATCTTCTTCACCAATTGCTTCAGGCTAACCCGGCCAGGTCCCTTTCCTGGACTCCAGCCAACTGCCCCTCATAAAATAGCATCATTGAGTTGTACAGTATCGGGGGCACACCCACACACGTGGAGGTGTCTGCATCCTGCACTGTAGAAAGCTAACTGTCTATGGGGTTTGCTAAGTGTCTTCACCTATAAAGTTTAGTTCTGGAGAACAGGCCCACTGTTCACAGAATTCCAAACAGGTCAAGAAATATGGTTGTGCTTAGAGTCTTAGCCAAAAAAAGTCCAATGAAAAGAAAGTTATCTCTTGAATAGAGAATATGCATTGACAATGTGGTTGTGAAGACCTACAAGTATTCATAAGCTAGTTTTAAAAACTAATAAAGCTTAATTTTTCATCACCAAAAGAAGGCCACCAGAAGTTATTTCTGTCAATTTTAAAATAAAGAAGAAAAAAATCTTTGTCTAACATGTTCTTTTATTTACTAATCATGTACCACTTTCTTCCATACACATATATACAAGGGTTTTTATCAAGTGCAGAAATAAAAATGAAGGAATAATAAGGAAAGAAAAGATAGAGTGAAGTCAGGAGTGAGAGTCATACAGACAAAGGATGCTGTGAGGTTGTAATAAGGGATCTCAAATTTGGGTTTGACATTTCCAAAAGCAAGATTTGCACAAACAAGTTTGAGAAAACATTAGGGAGCTGCAATTTGGATTTTTGGGACTGGTCATGCGTGGGAAGACAAGAGGCAGATGATTAAACCTCCAATAGCTTGTCAGAACAAGAAGTTGTGGCACGTCTCGGGGGAATTCAGAAAACCGGTCTTCTCCCCTATTTGAATGGACCATACTCAAGTATGGCCTTGAGGGATGACAAAGTAGGACAAGAGAAGAAGAACAATTCTGAAATATGTAAAAAAGGCATCTACAAGGAAGAAGAATTTACATGAATCAACAAAAACAAAACTTATCTGAACTTCTACAAAGAAAGTATGACCGTGAAGATCTACCTCTGCAGACTAGAGGAAGGCTGGTCCAGGTGAAGTTCATCTCTTCCCATCTTACCCACCTCTCTGTGACATTATGCACGAATTACTATTTTGAGGAATTACTGGATCCATTTTGCACTATGCATCAAAATAAGGTAGGTGGAAGTTTGGGGGAAATGAACGTGGAGAGAAAGGTTTTCATAGAGTATGCACTTGTCCTGCAGGAAGAAAACTGTTCAGGGTGGATCAGCAGGAACCAATCGGAGAAGCTGAACTCTAGGAAGTTCCAGCAAAGAAAAGTAACTACCAACATTTTCCTTGGCTACAGCGCAGATGGCTTTTGTTTGACTGATTGTTTTCTTGCTTGATTATTTATATTCCATTTCGTTTCACAGGGAAGTGGCTCCTGGGCCTCAAGCAGTGACTCAGGCTCAGGCCCAAACAAGGCAGTTACATAGACTAGAAGTGATCGATTTACAAAGAAAAAATGTAACTGCCAAGGTGCACCTACTCTTAAATCCTCTGAGTAGGTAGCCTTTTAAAGTAATTACTTAATTACAACAAAATTAATTATAAGGAGGCCAAATGATCGTGAGAGCTTTCCTTGTTCAGTGCCGGATTCAGGGAAGTGGAGTTACTTGGAGTTATTTGCAGGATCTTAATGTCCACAGAGATTGAGCCAGATGGGCCCAGATTTACTAGAAAGATGGACCTGCCCAAGAGACCACAGAGTCAATGCCACCTGTCGGTGTGATGGCATACTGTCAAATTCCTGTCCTCACACTCTGCTCTCAAAGATGCCAAGTGGAGCATCCCTTTATTTTATCAGCAAATAGTAATAATGGTAATTATAACACCACCACCATTTATAAAGCCCTCCCCCTGGACCTGGGCCCGGCACCCTGCTAAGATCTCTACAAGTGATATTCAAAATTTCTTTCCAGAACAATGCTATTGGTAGATATTATTGCTCTAATTTTACAGATGAAGAAAGTAACACAGAGAGGTTCAATAACTTACCTAAAGCATATGAACAAGCAACTGCCAGAAAAAGAAACAGTGATGATGAATAAACATGAGAAAAAGTGCCTAGCATCACTGGCATTCAAGTCAATGCCCCAATGTACCTTTCCGATTGGCAAAAATATATTCAGTGTTGACAAGGGTAGGCAATAGGCAATCTCAGACACAGTGGGTCAGAATCTAAATTGTAGCAACTTAGCTGAGTCTATCAGAATTTGTTTCAACCCAGGAATTCCATTGTTAAGTATCTGTCATAGAGGAATACTCAGCATTTGCATCAAGAAGATATGGCCTAAATGTTTATTGATAGTGTCAGGGGAAGAGGGAGAATCTCCCTCTGCCCTTTCCCTTAAGGTTCTTCTGGCTGGCCAAATAATCAACAAGACAGGTTAGCAGGAGAAAATAATACCAAGTTTAATAACATGTATACATGGGAGAAAACAGGGACACTGCGTTTCTCAACACAATAGCAGAAATTCTTGCCTTAAATATCATTTTCAGCCAATGACAAAGGAGGGTTTTGGGGGTGGGGGGAGTCAGTTACAGGAGATTACCACTAAAGCACAGTAAACAAGAGTAAGGTTTATTATACAGCCCCAAGGCCTCATCTTCCACATTGATAAGTTACTAGAAATGAGCTCACCCCCCCTTTTTCTCAATACAGAGAGGGAGATACCTTTACAAATGGAGACTTCCCTTGTAAATGATTGTCTGACAGCTCCTCGCAGGGCCATCCAAAGAATGTGGCCAGAGAGACAGGACTCCCGATAAGATGGGCTTGTTGGTGCCTTTTCTATTGTAACCTCTATCCTAAATTATCTTTTATAGCAGTCATGATAATAACCCCTTCCTAAAACAGATTTTTTGGTTTTAAATTCTTTAGGCAGTTTGGGAGGGGAAACTCAAATATTTTTCCTGAGCTCTCTGAGTCCTTATTGTCTTCAGCTCGAAATAATCCGCATACCAGAGTGGTGCTTCCTGGGGCAGCTTGCCCTGAGCACCATCAGTTCCCTCCTCTGAAACTTCCCTAGAAGTTTCACATATTAAAAGCTGAGCTGGTGACTGTGGAGAGAGAAATCGTGTTAGTACCCGGGTGATAAGAAGTCTGCAAAGAGAGAAAAGAACATAGATTAGAATGAGGATGAACAAGCAGAAAAGAACAAATCGGAGCACATTTCCCCACACTCCATTAAACCAGTCCCCCAATCCTGGAAACAAGTCAGTCCAATAAAATGTGTGAGCTTCGTTTATCTGATGAAAAATGTCAATCTTCTCTTTTAATAGATTTAAGTTAGATATTACTTGACCTGTTTGATTCACATAAAAGCAACATTTTTCTCCAATGATCGCACATGTTCCTCTTTGCTGGGCAGTGAGTACGTCCAGAGCACGTCGATTTTGGAGCACCACAGATGCTAGGCTGTTAATCTCTGACTGGAGTATGTTTAAGGTTTGCATGGTGGTGTTGAACTCTTGTTCCATTACCATAGAGAGATTTAATATTGCTTTTTCTAACTCATAATCTCCAAAGCCGGGGAATAGGACTCTCAAGGCTGAAAAGAACTTGGAGTTGTGATATACAAGTGGATTTTCCACGATTTCTCGACTGGCACATTTATGTGGCACAATCTTATGAACAAACGAACCCAAGTTTGTAATTTGGCTAGCATTTAAGGTGGAGTGTTTGGTGACAGAAGGAGCCAGGTATCCAAGTCCGCATCGTCCTGACCAATTAGGTGGGAATCCTTTATACACTTAGTTGCCGCATAAAATGAAAAGACCAGTGTAGTTTAAAGACAAGGTTAGAATTGAGTCTGTAGTTCCCACGATCTGGACTATTTCATGATCTGTGCCACTTGCACTGTTACTACCTAAACATCTCCATTTCCCGTGAACTCCTGTCAGTCTGCGAGAACAGAACAGATTGCGGAATAGCTGGTACAGGAGGCCTGCAGTCTGATTCTGACAGCTATAAAACCTGGTCTTGTCACCTGACCAGGTGAGTCCAGATTTTTGATCCACCCATATATAGTCTGTGGCATTGGGCAGCTTAACCATGCGGATAGCTGCTATACCCCAAGTTGCACACGGGTGGCTCGTAAGCCATCCAGAGCACTTGGTGATTTGGCAAATGTTTGTGCCAGAGGGAGTAGTGATAGAGTCACTTACAATTCCCTTGAGAGTTCTGAAGATGCCACCTGCGGAATCAAACCACAGAGTTTGACGGCAATATTGTCTCGGTATATCACCCAGGAAAGGTCCAGTGCCATGTTTACTTTCAATGCAGAGGGAAAAACTTTCACCTATTGCTTGTACTTGGGCAAGGGACAGTCCTTGACCTTCTAAGTAGTCTTTCTGGGGCCCAAGTGACTCACCAGGAGAAGAAGCAGAGTGAAGTTTCCCTTGTTGTGGATACCATACTCTGTTACTCATCCATTTTCCATACTTAGTCTACCAGGTGTTCATATCAGCAGGAACAAAGACTAGTTCAGGTTCTTTTGCACTATCTAGCTGTTGACATAACCAACAGTCAGATTGATTAGTTAACGTGGCTAAGGCTTGGTAAACTGGCACGAGGGGGTGTTTGGTCTGTGCCCGACCTGTTGAAAAGGAGAGAGTTAGTAAAAGCAAGACACAGATCGGAAAAGAGCCCATAGTGGAGACTTAGAGAGGGGAAGAGGGACAGATAGAGACCAGCACTCTCCAGTCAGCTTTCTATTAAATGATTAAAAATATATATATATATATATATATATCTACTAATAGTTTGTGTGTGTGAGTGTGTATATATATATAGGGAGTTTTGAAGCAAGGGGGAGGAAATGGGTCAAAGTAGGTTTTCTTGATCCGTGATCTTGGGAAAAGCTGTCTACTTCGTGATGTCGGCTGCTTCTGGGGCCTGGGTTTTGGCCCTCGAAATCCTTAGTTTAAGGTCTCCTGTGGGGATTATCTCCCAGTTGTCTTGAGAGCGATGTTCTGGGTCTATTTTGGCGTGGCTCGCATGGATCCAGGAAAATTTTTCCTTTATTTTGATGGCAGTGCAGGTTGTCAGTAAGACTTCATAAGGTCCTTCCCAGCGAGGTGACAGTGCGTGTTTTCTTTTAAAGACCTTGATGTACACCCGGTCTCCTGGTTGAAAGGGATGGCAAGGCTTGTCAGAAGGTGGTGGCCATGCCTCTTTTACCTGTTGACGATATGCTTCAAGTATACTAGTTAATTTTTGTATATAACAAGTCATAGCATCAAATTGTTCACTTAAGTTCCCATAATATTCATTTAATCCAGGAATTGAAGGTTTAGAGACGCCAGTAGGCATCGGACGTCCAAAAACTATTTCAAAAGGAGTCAGTCCATGCCTTCTATTTGGAGTATTTTGAATCTTCATAAGGGCCAAGGGCAGAGCCTCTGGCCATTTAAGTCCAGTTTCTTGACAGACTTTTCCTAGAGTTCTTTTTATATCTAGATTTTTACGTTCCACTTGCCCTGATGACTGAGGGTGATATGGGGTATGAAATTTTAATGAATACTCCAGAGTTTTTGCAAGCAAGTCGTTTATCTCTGCTGTAAAATGAGTTCCTTGGTCTGATTCAATCCATAAAGGAATGCCAAAGCGAGGAATAACTAGTTATTAATTTCTTTACCAGTGTTGTGGCATCTGCATGTCTGGTGGGATAGCATTTAGTCCATCCACTAAACATGCAGACAATAACCAAACAGTGAGAGTAACCTAAAGCTGAAGGCATGTCTATAAAATCCATTTGGAGTGCCGCAAAAGGCAGCATGGGCCTGGGAGGACTTCCTGGATCACACTGATTTCTCCCAGAGACTTGGTAAGATTTGCAAGTTGTGCACTGGGAGGGGATTTGGTCAGAAATTTTATGGATGCCAGGGCAAAACCAATTGTCTTTCAGTTCTTTAACTATCCCCCGTTTGCACATATGTCCCACTTGGTGGGAGATAAGTGCAAGCCAAAAAGTCAAAAGAAAAGGAGCTACTGGAAGTCTATTTGGTCCAATGTATAATCTATCTGATAATTGTTTGGCACCCTTTTGTATCTAATTGTCTTTTTCAGATTGTGGGGCATTTGCCTGATAGTTAATAACATCAGTCAGGGATAAAGGCAGGTTTAAGAGTTGGGTGGAAAACGGATAAGGGGGTCCATAGTGAGCTGCATATTTAGCAGCTCTGTCAGCCCTGTCATTCCCTAAAGATATGACATCAGTCTCTTTAGTATGGGCTGAACAATGAACAATGGCAATTTTTGAAGGAAGGTGAATAGCTTGTAATAAGGCTGCAATTAAGTGTCCATTAGCAATAGGAGTTTTTGCAGAAGTTAAGAATCCACGGGATTTCTAAATTGTGCCAACAGCATGGCAGACTCCAGAAGCATATTTGTGTAAACGAAAGAAAAACAAGATTAATGGTTAGAGCAAATTGTAAACCAGTTTTTGAGTTCAGAGGACAGCCAGTGAAGAAGAATTTTAGATGTCAGCGTCAAAGTATCTTTTGCAGTTTAAAATGTCTCTGATGGTGTCGTCAGGTCATCTCTTAAGTTTATATCAAGTTCATCAGCTTCAGTTTGTAAGGCTTCAGGAAAAAGGGCAGGTTCAGTTCTCAGTGATTTTAAATGAAAATGATGGAAAAAAATCAAAAACGTTAGTTTGGACATCTGTAGCCAGATATTTCAGGAGACTAGAAGAAATCAGGATCCAGTTCAGTCAACAGATATAAAACAAAAACCTCAAAAGACAACAAAACTAGGATCTAATATCCGCAAATTTATACTGAAATAGTTTTTACTGAAATATAATTTTTTTTCTCTAAAATCACCCTCATTTTTATCAAAGATAGCCAAATTAAAACTAACTAGTTTGTAAAATAAGTCTAGTTCTAATAGAGTTGGCCCAATTATTTACATAGGTACAGTAAGAATAGCAGTTGATCACATAGGCTCTTTTAAATCTGCTTTGTTGGAACTTTTTATAAGGAATCTCACATTGAACTTTAAAGGTCTCTCGAGGCCAGGAAAGCCAAGCCAAGGATTTTGTCATCAGACTTTGTCTGCAATACCTATAAATTTGGGTGAATTCCTCTATTCTGAGGTTTCCCCAAAATATTTCAAGGTTCCTTGTACCTGCCAGATAAGTGACATTCCTTACTTATCCTGGTAAGTGCTGCTTGGAACATAAGGTACCAGGCCAATATTTCTACGTGGCTTTATTCCATAAAGTCTAATCTTCATTCTTCAAAAGCTGTATGGTTATATTGTAAATATGATATTCCAGTCACAACCTTGGTAATAGAACCAGTGTTTCTAATTGTGTCCTGTTATAAGGAGAACAGATTCTTATTGAACTTATGCAAATAACTATATTGCCATGAAAACAACAATACTCACTTACTAAGAGTTTTTAAATTCGAGGGATCAGGTAGAGAGAAAAAGGTAAATATTTCAATTTTGCTTACAAAAGTATCATTTATCAAATTGTTATGTCATAGCTAGCTCAGGAGAAAAGAGAAAAAGTTTTCCTTAAATCTGAAAAAACAAAACATTAAAAATTCAGCAATACTTCAAATGAAAAATCATAAAAATTATAATCATCCTTATCAGTTGGTTCAGTCCTGTGTAATCTATTCTTGATCCCACTCTTTTTGTTAGCAGCTTTATGAAGTTATCAGTCTCTCTATCAGATTTCTATAATTTTTTACCCAGTTCAGTTTTATGATCAGAAAGTTTGTCAGAAACCTGTACAGTTCCAGTGTAAATGTCAGAGTCCTTTCTATGAATTTTTCTGAAGTCGAAACATTTTGCAAAAGCATTAGAGCAAAGAAATAAGTCTGTAAACAACAAGACCTCAACATGGCAATTGACAAGGAAATTTGGTTAATTTTGTGACATACAACACTTTAAAATAATAATAACCAGAATTATGACTGATAACCAGGACAGATCAGAATTTTAGTAATGTTATACAATTTTAAAACACCTATGTCAATAACATTTGCCCACATGATAGCACCTAAGCAGGCTTATCATCACTGTTCTGACAATGCTTTCCATGTAATTGAACATATTGAATAAGCCTAATAAGTTTAGTATCTTTCCCCTTATAGGAAGAGAGCAAATTTCTTTGAGAAGTTCCAGGGCCCTTTGAAAATTCCCAAAGAAATAAAAGTTAAAAAAAAGACTTTAAGATATGAATTTTGGGGGAGCTTGTCAAAAATATAAACAATCAAAGCAAACAGAGCATTAACAGTCCAAAAGTCTTAATAGAGAGACCTCAGTCTTTTGAACCTAGGAAATTATTTTAACAGTTTTTTTTTTTTTTTCTGTCTTTTAGGTAGACTTACTCAAAGGTAAAGAAAAATCTTTTGTAACCTCTTTATCAAGTTTAAGCAAATTATCTTTTTAAGAGACAGAAGACCAAATTTTAATTTTGCACCAGCTTATTTTTGCTATTAAAACTCATTTACTTAATTAAATTCATTTCAATCTTAGCCAACTTGACCATGCATAAAACTCCTTTTCCAGAATTCCTCTTCCACAAACCTTCTATAACTTTCTTTTTACATTCAGAATTTGTCCCATGTCTTTCTTTTCCTTTCTAGTACTTGAGGACAAATTTATCTTTCTTAATCAACCAAACAAAATATTTTCATTCTTTGTTCTTTATACATCTTACTTTTTCCTTGTACACAGACATATTTTTCTTAATTTTTAGTAGCTTCAATCACATATACTAATTAGGAATTTTACCCCTTAGAAACCTTAATTTGTAAGTAAAAACTAAACAATTATAAACTTTCTTTTACATTAGTATCTTGTGGCTTGGAAAATTTATAAACACTTCATAACTTCTAGAAACATGTTACTTTATAGTACAATCTTTTAATAAAACACATGTTTACCAATAGAGCCAAAACACCTTTTAGTTTTCCTGTAATGAAAAGCCAAAAGTAGACAAATGTACATTTAGCAATCAATGTCTAATATCTTATCTTATTTGGAAATGATGATACTCAGAGAATTTTTATCATAAAACTTAGCAAAACTCTCAAGTTTTAAGTCACCAAAAAGAGTTTGGAAGCTGTAACCACCATAACACATAATTATTGTTTAAAGTTCATCCAACATTTATCTTTTTCACAACTATTTAGTTACTTATTCCCAATAACTATTTAGATTGCCTATAAGACTTCATAAGACATTAGATAAAATTAGCCATCATTTAAACTACTATTTTTGTTAACCAGTTCTGTAACAGAAATAACATCAGTTTTTTTCTTACAAAATTTCATGTAAATTTCGTCACCTCTTATACTTTTAAACATAATTATCATTAAGATTTTTATCAATAGGTCTTGGTCTTCTAACTTTGGACAAGAGAAGCATTCCCAGTCAGACATTTTAAAACATACTCAGGCAAAGTTGATGTAACCTCTTTGTATAAAATTAGCTCAAACATTCCAACCTTTATAATCTTATCAACACTTACACTTTTACATGTTCTCAATTCAATTGTAACCTGAGTCAAGGTCTTAAGACTAGTCAAATTTTTCCCTTTCTTTTTCTGGCCTTAATTCTTAGGTACCAATTAAGCAATTATGTGAGAGCTCTCAAAACATTTTTTTTTCTCCAATTTAGAAGTTTTTCCAATTCAAAGGATCCGTCGTCTGGCCATTGACGAGTAGGATCTTCACTTGTATATTTATTCCAATAGTGACTCGAACCAATAAGCCTTTTTAAGGAAAGACCCGGAGGTAACTTTCCACGCTTAGAATAAATCTTCACCATGGACGCAAGAGGCGTCCTTGGTGAGGGCGCAGATGATGTAGCCCCCATGATCCACAGAATTTACTCCCAAAGATATTCAGAGAAAGTAAAGACCTTCGTTGCACAGGCGGTAAGGATAAAAGGGTGTCTCCGGTCTCCCACTATAGTGTGGGACGCCTCCAGTCACAGACCTGCTAATCTGTGACACCGGGCAGGCGATACTGGAATGGGATTTTTCCAGCACTAACAAGCAACGAAGGTAAAGACGACAAAAGCCCTTATGGATTGGGCCTTTTATGACAAACTCCCCTGAGAACTTGGCACAGCCGGACAAAGAGACAGTTCGGAACCCCAGTCTACTCGACTGGCCACCAAGGCGCACCCCGGTAAATGCACCTTCCATATGGTGGAGACCAAGGAGAATATTCTCACTGGTCACAAAGCCAAGTTCTCAGGACACAGAACAAGACAGAGACTACTCTGGGAGGAAAAGGGATCAAGATCAAAACCAAGAGTACTCTACCAAATTTAAACCAAGAGTCACTAAAAGCCCAAGAAACTAGTTTCCCAAATATTTTCTCCTGCCAATCTAAATTTAGAAAGAGAAAAAATTCTCACCACTTCCTTCCGCCGGACTCCGCAGATAGAGATTCCGGGAGGCTGACGTGGTAAGAAGTCTTACCTTTTGCCGGCTTTCGTCAGGCGTTCCCGTATCTCATCATCTGCAGTAGTCCAGGGAGAAGGCAGGTCTTCCAGCCAGAGAAGGCAACTTACCAGTCAGTGCTTCTCCTGCCTGGCTCGCCAAAACTGTCGGGGGAAGAGGGAGAATCTCCCTCTGCCCTTTCCCTTAAGGTTCTTCTGGCTGGCCAAATAATCAACAAGACAGGTTAGCAGGAGAAAATAATACCAAGTTTAATAACATGTATACATGGGAGAAAACAGGGACACTGCGTTTCTCAACACAATAGCAGAAATTCTCGTCTTAAATATCATTTTCAGCCAATGACAAAGGAGGGTTTTGGGGGTGGGGGGAGTCAGTTACAGGAGATTACCACTAAAGCACAGTAAACAAGAGTAAGGTTTATTATACAGCCCCAAGGCCTCATCTTCCACATTGATAAGTTACTAGAAATGAGCTCACCCCCCCTTTTTCTCAATACAGAGAGGGAGATACCTTTACAAATGGAGACTTCCCTTGTAAATGATTGTCTGACAACTCCTCGCAGGGCCATCCAAAGAATGTGGCCAGAGAGACAGGACTCCCGATAAGATGGGCTTGTTGGTGCCTTTTCTATTGTAACCTCTATCCTAAATTATCTTTTATAGCAGTCATGATAATAACCCCTTCCTAAAACAGATTTTTTGGTTTTAAATTCTTTAGGCAGTTTGGGAGGGGAAACTCAAATATTTTTCCTGAGCTCTCTGAGTCCTTATTGTCTTCAGCTCGAAATAATCTGCATACTAGAGTGGTGCTTCCTGGTGCAGCTTGCCCTGAGCACCATCAATAGGGAAATAGATTTTTTAAATTATATATACATATATATATATAGAAAGAGAGAGAAGCAGAGACAGAAAGACAGACAGACAGATGGGAGGCAGAGAGAGAGACTATAAGTGTATGTATATATACACATAGCAGTGATTTTCAACCCAGGGCAGTTTTGCCCTCCAAGTAACACTTGGCAATGTCTGAAGACATTTTTGGTTGTCACATTGTTGGGGAGGAGGGCAGTGGTAGCATTATAGACACCTAGTGCTAAAGTCCAGAGGTGCTGCTAAACATCCTACAGTGCACAAGACAGCCCCCAACAACAACAAATTATCTAGCTCACAAAATCAATAGTGCCAAGGATGAGGAACCCTGATCTAAAGACAGAGAGAGAGAGAGAATAGCTAACAGGTCAAAGCATGAGGTAAATCTATATAAACTGACCTGGAAAAATATTCAAGACCTAATGCTAGTTGAAAAAAATCAATTTTCTGAAGAAAAAAAAAAAGATCAACAAGATATGTTTGTGAATGTGCAAATATCTGTATTTAAGTACAAAGATGACAAAGGCAGCTATCTGTAGGGATGGGAACCAGATTGGGGGAGATGAAGAGACATCTTATTTCATACTCCATATACTTCTATATCATTGCATTTTCCATGCATGTATTCATAGATTATCTGTGCCATTTTTTAAGTGTGTCTAAGGTGACAAAAGCTCATTTTAACTAGTTCTCCACAGACAGCATCAGTTTAAGTTCTTTAGCTGTAAACTCATTCCAGTCATTTCTCCCTGAGGTTATGCTTACACCAACTTGTTCAGATTTGGAGTATTCTTGAAACTCCTTCATTGTACATTTCCAAGCTGTTTCTTAGGTTGAATTATTTCTGCATGCCTGATTTCATCGTACTTTTATTCTCTCTGAAAAAATAGTACAAAATTTTAAATGTACAAAAAAGACAAACAATGAAAAGTAAATTTTCCTCCCTCTCCTGTCCTTCAGCCACCCAATTCCCTCCCTGTCATTATCTCAAGTCTCTCTCTAAAGATATTCTATACATATCCCGACACATATGATAGCATTGGATACCATTCTGTCCCTCATTTTAATTTTATCATCAAAATTATTTAAAATGAATACGTAGAAAGCTGCCCCATTTTTATTCATTGCTACATTTTATTCCTTTTCTTGTATCTACTGTAGTTCAACCAAGTCTTCCTTTGATGGATCTTTAGGTTGTTTCCAATCTTTTCCCACTACAAATAATGTAACAAATATCCTTGTACCCACATCATTTTGCCCATGTAGGAGGATATCACTGGATGCATAAATTATATTTCAAATATTCCTAATTTTATTCTAAGAGGTTAATTTTGATTCTAGTTTGGGGCACCCTTAATACTACGTATTCTGTTCAAACTACTCTACAGTTGTGGGTTTACAATAATGATATGCATTATGGACTGAATCGTCTCCCCTCAAAATTCATATGTTGAAGCTCTGATCTCCAGTGTGACTATATTTGGAAACAGGACCTTTCAGGAGGTAATTAAGGATAAATGAGGTCATTAGAGTGGGGCTCTGATCCAATATGACTCCTTATAAGAAGAGAAGGGGGCCAGGCCCAGTGACCTAGTGGTTAAGTTCAGCGTGCTCTGCTTTGGCAGCCCAGGCTCAGTGCCTGTGCACAGACCTACACCACTCGTCAGTGGCCATGCTGTGGGGGTGACCTACATACAGAATAGAGGAAGATTGGCAACAGATGTTAGCTCAGGGTGAATCTTCCGCAGCAAAAAAAAAAAAGAAGAAGAAGAAGAAGGGACACCAGGGATGCATGCACACAGAGAAAAGACCATGTGAGGACACAGCTAGAAGAGAGCCATCTGCAAGCCAAGGAGAGAGACCTCAGGAGAAACCAAACCTGCCAACACCTTGATCTTGGGCTTCCAGCCTCCATAACTGTGAGAAAATAAATTTCTGTTGTTTAACTCATCAACATGGCTGCCCTAGCAGACTAATACAGTACACCATTCTTGGAAGATGATGTATTTACAAGAAGTTAGTTAAGAAATTGTTTGGTATGTTACACTACATTTCTTAGTAATTGATCCTTGAAATTTAATATAAAAGCTAAATAGCAAAATATTTTTTTTCTTTATCACAGGGGGTTTAGTTCAGTATCATCTGATATTAGTTTAATTAGTTTAACAAGTATAAAAGAATGATCATTACTTGAATCGGTTGAAAATGCAGGATACATTTAAGGCACCGTGCTATTAGTTCAGGGTCTTGCCAGGGTCTAAGACACTCTCATGTTGAGAGAAGCTAAATCACAGACTAAGACAGAAGGTCAGTAAGGCTCTGTTTTAACTTTAGGCATCTGTACCAAAACTAGTCATTTTACCTCTAAAAGCAAAGAGACCTAAGTTTCAAAATGTTTAAACCTGGGAAAAACTATATATGCTCAGATGACAAAGCTTAATAACTTCATTTGTAAAGAGTTCTTACAAATCCATGTGGGGAAAAATGTGCAAAAGACAGAATTAGGTATTTTAAAAAGAAATATAAACCAAGGCTCCTTGAAAAACGAGTGATTCTCAATTTGGGTCATAAAATGGACACCATGAGCCCAGAATGTTGTCATGCTAGAAAACAAGGAAGATACAAAGAATGATGAGATTATATCGAGAGGACAATTAGAGCATCAAAAGGAATAATAGTTCTAATGAACTGAAATATAAAATATTTTTAAATTCATAAGTTCATAATAATACCAAAAAATAAAAAGTAAACCTCATTAGTTATTTGAGGAAGATGCCAGGAAATTAACACATTATTTTGAAACTTGTTTTTAAAAATAATGGAGGAAGAATCTGGCTTTTTTCCTGCCTTTCCTAAAAGAACTGTACCTCAGAGTAACCAAAGAGTTGAGGAAGGGTCATTTCTCTCTGTAGAAGTAGTCTAGGTAATAAAGAGGAAGGAAAATGAATATCACCATTTTGCAACCCTAATGAATTAATGGATGTAGGCAGTGACTTATAATGGTTGCAATATCACATAAAGAGAGACAGATAGAACTACGTATCTTCTGATGGAAGAACTCAACACCATGAAGTAGTCTTGGCCAAATAGAAGTAGTCTTGTATGAAGTAGTCTTGGCCAAAAATAGAAATGGAATCATAGGAGTCCTCTAAGTCTAATTATCTGTTCACTGGAAATGCTGGTTGTTGAATGATTCCATGGAGATGTAATCATCGCACTCCAAAATTCAGCCATGGAAAACTCTAAAGGAAAAGCAAATTTCAAGGAGAGAGAGAGAGAGAGATGGAGGGGGAATTACAGATTAAAAGAGACCATAAGAGACACTTCAACCAATTGCCATGATAAATGGACCTTTTTGGAACCCTAACTCAAGCTAGAAAATTGTATTTTAAAATGAAGTAATTGGGGAAATTTAAGCATGACTAATTTTTAAAAGATATTAAAAATTATTTTTAATTTTTAGGCATGACAGTGGTATTATAATTATTCTTTAAGTCAAGCCCTTACATTTTGATACACATAATAAAATACATATGCATGAAATGGTATCGCAGAAATTTGCTTCAAAATAATTAACCATGATTTAATCATTGTTGAAGATGGATACATGGGAGTTTATGTTCAAATATTTTTACAATAAACACTTTAAAAATACAAAAGATTGACAAATAGTGTATAATTAGAAAAGATGCTCAACTTTAATAATAATCAAGAAAAATACTAATTTATTCATCTGCTGTATTAACAAAATATTATTTTAACCCCACCTAGTGTTGGTTGCAGAGTTTAAAGAAAGCGTCATACACTGTGGGTGGGAATAACTGATATACAATATTATAGAAGGCAATTTTGTAACTTTTATGACTGTGCAAAACATGTATAACCTTTGATCTCATATATAATGCCACCTCTAGGAATTTGCCCCAAGGAAATAATCAGAGAAGAGAAAAGATGTAATGTATAACTTAACACTTATTGAGCTCTAATTTTGTGCCAGGCACTGATTCATTTAATCTGCATAATAACTATATGAATTAGGCATTATTATTATTTCCATTTTAGGAATACGGAGACCAGAGAGGTAAAGTCACTGCACAAACTGGCAGTGTATTCCAAACAAACTGTAGCGTCCTGCCTCACGCCACCCAAACACCCAGGCCTCTAATTACAGAAGCGTCACATTTCCATTAAATGCGCAGTGGTAACCGCTGGATCCACCCCCAGCCTGTTGCGGGAATTTTGTCCCTCTGGTAGTCACTGCTGCACTGCCCTAGGCGCCCTCCCAGCTCAGCTTGTCCTGAGAGCTGCCCAGGATGCTGGGCCACATACCCAGGCCCAGCTGCGCCCCCCTCTCCTCTCCCCCATCCGCATTCCTCCACGTCCGGCCTCCTCACCAGGGAGCCCTCTGCTGCCACCTACCGACTCCCAGGAGCCCTGCTCTGCTGGGCTGAGTGCACTCTGGGGGCGTCCACTGCTCTTACACCCTTCCCACCCCGCTCCCCTTTTCCCTCCTTCATCCAAGAGCGGAGCAAGGCCTTCTTTTAATTCCCCACAACCTTTCAGACCCCAGATTATAACCAGGCAAGTCTCTACTAAAGGTTCAAGGACAACAGAATGAGATTTAAAATCACGACCAGATATAGCCGTGCTCTTCGTGCCCTGGTGCCTCTGGGCCCCCTCCCTTCCACCTTGCTGCCTACCCAGTTGGTAGCACCAGCCAGGTCCCCTCCTCCCTCGGGAATGCCCTCAGGCATTTTTGCTCCCCTGGAGTTGGACACAAGCCACAATTAAACTCAAATGAAAAGAGGAGGATAGGCCCACCCCAGGTAAGTCCTCATCCTACCCCCGTTCCTAAATCTGCCTCAGCTCAAGGTGGGGGACTATGGGAATATCTGGTCCCTTCAGGGTAAATCCCACTTTATTTTCACCCATATGGGTGTGGTTTGGCCTCCAAGCCCCAGATTTACAGCAGGTCAATTACCTCAGAACTCAATAAACCAAATGCCTATCTCTCTCTCTCTCTTTTTTTTTTTTTTTTTTGATGAGGAAGATTAGCCCCGAGCTAACATCTGTTACCAATCTTCCTCTTTTTTTTGCTAAGGAAAATTGGCCCTGAGCTAATACCTGTGCCCGTCTTCCTCTACTTTACATGTGGGACGCCTGCCACAGCATGGCTTGATAAGCAGTGCGTAGGTCCCCACCTGGGATCCAAACCCACAAACCCCAGGCTGCCACCAAAGCGCAGCTTGTGAACTTAACCACTATGCCACTGGGCCGGCCCCCTCAGCTGCCTATCTCTTGTTGCTTGGAGTATTTAATTGCAAGCGTCATGTGTATGGGATGTGAATATTATGCCCCTGTTGAAAAGCACCAAACTCTGTCCTATTCATTTTCACACTCCCCCCCTCACTGAGGGTTAAATTGAACAGGGTCATCCTTCCTAGGGACTTGAGACCATTTGTGAGCATCAGCTTGAACCAGAGCACCCACACTGCCCCCCCAGGAAAGGAGATACCTGAATCCACGCAAAGAAAAGAAACAGGTTTACCCAAAGAGCTCCATGTCGGCATGAAATACCTGCCAAATCAACGTGCCGTGAAGGAAGCTCCACGTCTGCCTCTGCAGGGGCGAGATGAATGCTTGTCTACCTGTGGACCCAGATCAGAGGAGCAGTAACCTGAAGGTAACTTCAAGTCTCCACACCCAAGACAGACACTGCCTTAAACTTTTATATGAAACCTGTCCTGCTCTCACCCAGGTATTAGGAGCACAATTATAGGAGGGAAGACAGCTGACAACTTAAGCTTTACATGTTCAAAACTGAACTCTTGATCTTCCCACCAGTAACCCCTCCCGCTCCCCAAAAATGTGCTCTTCTCACAGGCACAGCCTTCCTGGTTGATATCAGTTAACAGCAGCTTCCTCCTCTCAGTTGCACAGGCCAAAAAGACGTTGGCCCCACCTTGACTCCTATTTTCCTCTCATGCCCTGTGCTGGATTTATCAGCAGATCCAGTTGAGGTTACCCAAACCCAACTCGCTCATCACTTGCACCCCTATTCCACAGGTCCAGACCCCATCACGCCCACCCAGCAAGAACTTCCTCAAGATGGTGCAGCTCCCATCCTGCCCCCTCCCACAGACAATTCTCAAGGCGCTGTTTAGAGGAATCTTTTTACAGTGTAAGGCAGGTGACCTCATTTCTAAACTCAAACCCTCTCCAGATTTCCCCCATCACTCATAGTCAAAACTGAAGTTGATGATGACCTAAAATGACACCAGTGCAATGCAGTCCCCCCATCACCTTGCTGAACTCCCTGCTCCCAGCACCGTCATGGACCTGCCTTCTCACTCTTCCCTTCCCACTGTCCACAAGGATCTCATCCCAGATAGCTGGACAGTTCACTCCTCATCACCTTCTTGTCTTTGCTCAAATGTCACCTTCTCCTTGAGTCCTATTTGGACCACCTAATTTAAAATTGAAATCCCACCAACCATCCCTACAATCTGAATCTCTCATACTCTGCTCCAAATTTTTCCTTGACATCACATTTAACATACTTTACTTTTTTAGAGGACCTCTGCGGCACAGAAATCGATGGACCATAATCTCTTTGGTTCATAATGCAGTCTAAACATAGTCTTCTTTATTTGATTTGCTAAGTATTTTGATAACGTTAACAGGCTAAGATCTTGACAGTATAGTCTAACTATAAGGTTCCTCACCACCCAACCCATCCCTCTGCACACCTACACCCAGGGTAGTCCTACCCTAAACTTGTGCTTGTATTTCTTTGATTTTCTTTGGACATGGATTTATTAAATCTATATGCATTCTCTTCTGTGAATATACTACAATTCATTTGTTCATGTACTCTCCAGGTGATGGGAATTTCCGTTATTCCAGGTTTTTGCTATTTTTAATGGTTTGGCTATGAACATTCTTGTATATATCTGCTGGAGCAGATGTGCAAGAATTCATACACATTTAGGAGTGGAATTCCCAAATCTTGTAGAAATAAATGAAGACCAATCAAAGAAAACAGGCAAAGGCTATTTATTCAGAGCTCACTATAGCAAAGGAGTCAGCCACCATCACTTGTGTTTTGGCAGAGACTCAAAGGCAGAGGATTGGGAAAGCTTTTTTTTTTGTTTTTTAATTTTATTTATTTATTCCCCCCCCCCCAAAGCCCCAGTAGATAGTTGTACCTCATAGCTGCACATCCTTCTGGTTGCTGTACGTGGGACACGGCCTCAGCATGGCCGGAGAAGCAGTGCGTCGGTGCACGCCCGAGATCCGAACCCAGGCCTCCAGCAGCGGAGCCCGGGCACTTAACCGCTAAGCCATGGGGCCGGCCCCTGTGGGAAAGCTTTATGATGGAAAAAGGGAAGGACCCAGGTGTGCCCTGATGGGAGACTGTGGGCCTGGGGAAGTTGGAGGTGGGCATCCTATGTGACTGGTTAGGGGTAGATATTTGGCTTTCTCTGGTTGGTCCTAAGTTGGAAGAAGGGACAAAAATTAGGGAAGCTGTCAGTTATTAATCAAGTCTTGGCCATTTTGGGGCGATCGTTACCGGAGTTATCATTTGACTTCCTGGACTCTTTGCTAGAGATAGTGATCTGAATTCCTGTAAGTCTGACTGTGAATAGTAGGTTGGTTGCATGGGCTGGATATTAGATAATGGGTTGGTTTCCTGGGCTGGTTGCTGCAGATTGTGGGTCAGAGTTCTATTTTTATATGTGGTCCAGCCATTGTCCATTCCCTAACATGCTATTTAGTATGCTTACTTATTATGTGTATTGTCTAACTCCTGCAACTAGGATATTAGGTGTGCCTGGGCATGCATGCAATACAGCAAGACCAACACAAGAGCTATACTGAATTGTTCATTAGATCTAAAATTGTAGTAGTAAATTGTACATATCTGCAAGCTAGTATATTTGTTTCACCATTTGTAATATTTAAAAAATGCTCATTCTTTACAGAATAAAAAATGTATTAAAAATTTTTTAGGGGCAGGCCTGGTGGCACAGTGGTTAAGTTCTGTGCTCCACTTCAGCAGCCTGGAGTTCGCAGGTTCAAATTCCAGGCATGGACCAACGCACCACTCATCAAGCCATGCTGTGATGGCATCCCATACACAAAATAAAGGAAGAAAGACACAGATGTTAGCTCAGAGCCAATCTTTGTCAGCAAAAAGGAGGAGGATTGGCAACAGATATTAGCTCAGAGCCAGTATTTCTCACCAAAAAAAAACAAAAATTTTTTTAAATTTCTCTATGATATATATTTTTTTAATTTGTAATGTGTTATTCCCACATAAGCTTTCTGGAAATATTCATAACTAATGGGACACACGTAAACCCTCAAAGACCCATCCTGGAAATCAGTACCCCACAAAGAGAGTATGTGGACAGAGTATTTACAGAGCATGACTTTCATACATGTGGAGTATCAATGTGTATATATTTTTTTGTGTGTGTGGGGAAGATCAGCCCTGAGCTAACATCCATGCCAATCCTCCTCTTTTTTTGCTGAGGATGACTGGCCCTGAGCTAACATCTATTGCCAATCTTCCTCCTTTTTTTCCCTTTTTCTCCCCAAAGCCCCAGTAGATAGTTGTATGTCATAGTTGCACATCCTTCTAGTTGCTCTATGTGGAACGCTGCCTCAGCATGGCCCAACAAGCGGTGCGTCGGTGCACGCCCAGGATCCGAACCCAGGCCGCCAGTAGCGGAGTGCGCGCACTTAACCACTAAGCCACGGGGCTGGCCCCTGTGTATATTCATATTTAAAGTGTATTTATTGTTACAACTCCATTAGCTATTATACTTTTATCTACTCTACAGTTGTAAAAATTACACTTGCATACGAGTTTCTGGTTGCCAGGGATGTTCTGCAATTGATGAAACATATTAAAATAAAGCATCAGTTATGACAAAATCCTGTCCTCAGGAATTTTTATCTGTTTTGTTCAATGAAGTATTCTTGGTGCCTAGAACAGTGCCTAACACATTGTAGGTACTCAATAAATATTTGTAAAATGAGGGAATGTACAGTATCTATAAAAATATTATACTACTGGTGCATATTTCTGATTCTTCTGTTATCCTCAGAAGTAAAGATGTATCACTCAGATCTAATCCCCTCCATGAATGCAGGCAAGCTCCAGCCCTGGATTATTGTGTATCCTACCATGCCGGGCACAGTGTCTGACAGAGCTGGTGATCGCCAGGTATATGCTGAAGCAAATTCGTCTATTTTATATTACTATCTGATTCCTGTGATGTACATATGAATGTGATGGCTGCTAAGTAGTAACAGGCAATAATAAACCCCCAGCAAGCAGTATCCCCTGTCATCTTCTAGGGACATCTGAAAACAGACTTGGGCCAGGCAGGAAGGGCTCATTTTTCCTTGAGCTTGTGAAATCCTCCCATGGCCTCTTTCTGGAAGCATCCTTGCCATTGTTCTTTGCTGTGCTTTTACCCCTGCACAGCCCCTCCTGCAGTTCTTTTCAATGGGACACCTCTGAAGCATCTGCTCCCTGTGAGTGCTGCTGGGAGGGGAGTGGAAGAGAGAGAGAGCACAAAGCAGAAGGAGTCAGTCACCCTCGCAGCCCCGGGGCAGCTGCCTGAAGTGCCGAGGCGCTCTTCTGCCCCTTTCTCCATGTCTTGCTTTCAACAGGGAACAGATTTAGGTAGAAAATTCTAAGAGATAGTTTATAAAAAAGGGCCCTGCATTCTGAAGATGAGTTTATCAATGTCGTACACTGTATGTGGTTTCACCTTCAAGGGACTCTGAGAGATGTGGTTTGAAAGCAACACGTTGTAACCTCTTAATTTTTCTGTTCTCATAATACATTTACTTATGATGGAATATAATCAAAGTGGGTAGTGTTTTAGCAACTCACAACACTTCCTAATAGATTTATTCACTTAGACCACACTGGTATTTTGTGACCATAATCTGCCAAAAAGACAGTTGACTAGTACTGGTGATGGAATTTTTAAAAATCTCATGAAAATGTAATCAAATTTTAGACTCTTAATAGGACCAAACTAAAATAAACAAGATCTAAATAGATACACATTGCTTTAGGTGTTGAATTTCATCTGGTTATAGACACTGAGATCAAAATCTGTTAAAAAAAACCTCAAATCTAGGGGTAAAGAGAAACTGATGAAGTAAGAGTCCATTGAGACAATGTTCTCAGAATCCTTTTTCTGACTTATATAAGAGGATAATTGAAGCCACCAAAGTTTTACCATTAATAGTGAAAAGCTGTTGGAGACAGATTATCCATTAATTACTCTAAACCCATCTCAAACAAACAGCTTGGGTCTTACTCACTTAGATGGGTTTAATTGCATCTTTGGGTGAGACACATTCAAATAAGAAATAAAGAGAGGGAGATGTTGATGAGTCTTTGAATGCCAGTTTTATGTGATTTATTAGGAAAGGAATTGCCTTAGCATTACAGAAACAGAAAATAGTGTTGGAGATACAGGATGTGGAAGCCACAGAAAGAGGAGAAAAGGAATAGGAACAAACATTTCAACAGTAAGATTTCGAGAAAGCATAGCACTAAAAACCATCACTCTATTTTGTTGGGCTCATACTTCCGTGATGGATGGACGAGGACTGTGTTGGTGTTTTTCATTTGGAGGCAGGATCTCAGGGACCAGGGGATATGGATTAAACTCCTCTGCCTGAGAACCAGTCTCGTGTCACCCTTTTGTGACACTCAAATCAGGGAGCACTGGCAGGAAGAAAGAAAATCTTACCAACAGGACAGTCACCTGCAGTACCTTCCCAGAAGCCAGGCTACCCACCTAGTAGCAGCATTGCTTCTGGCAGCAGCACTTCTGCTGGCAACAGCCCTTCCCGCAGCCACACGAGCCACAGCCACAGGAGCGGCGGCTACAGGAGCGGCGGCAGCAGCAGACCACGGGGACACTGCAGCAGCCCCCACAGCAGCCATAGCAGCAGGGGCAGCAGCTGGTGCAGCAGCCAACCCGGTAGCTTCTACAGGTGGTGCAGCTGCCGCAGCCGCCACCACAGCCACTGCAGCCACCACCACAGCCACCGCAGCCTCCGCAGCCACGACCGCAGCCCCCACAGCTTCCACAGCCACAGCACCCCATGGTGTCAGTAGAGAGGACTCAGGAGATGAGGAGGGATGTTCAGGAGGAGATGAGGGAGGTCTGATGCCACCTCCTGTTGGGAGGCCCTTATATACCAACTCTGGGGGTGGGAAAAGGAAGACACATGACAACTTCCCTGTTGCTATTTGGCTCAGTTGTCATGGGAGAATCTCATAACATATTAATTGCTTCCCTTTTTCGGAATGTCAGCTAGATTTATTGGATTACTTGTTTGTGTTTCTAAGTCAAGTGTCCTAAAAATTCCAGTAAGGGCCTCTGGGAGTCATGGAAAAGGGGGTGCTGTCAACGGTCACGGGTATACTAGGAAGGCCCATGTAGCACAACATGCTATACTTGAACTGATGGTCTGACATCTGAACAGCAAATAAACATGAACCGGAGGCTATTCCTGTGAACAGCCCAGAAGTCCTCTTACCAAAGACTGGAGAGACGAAAGGGACCTCCGGCTCAAATGTCATTGCCGAGTGCAGAAGCAGTCCTGACCCCCTCACTAGAGCTTGTTTACTGGGGACTAGAAGATCTTATTCCCTGCCCCATAGTTGCAACGCAGATCACCATGTCCCATTCTTCAGTATATTTCACACTGTGTGATTGCTCAGGAAGCACAAACAAATCTTTGCAATGGCTCATCTCTTTCTGGTACAAGTCCTATTGCATTTAAAGTAAGAAAGCATCTCCTAATTAGAATGAAAAATGAATTCGGGTGCTTGAAAATTCTTTATCAATTGATGTCTAAGAGGACAATCTATATGCAAAATTATATGGCTCGCAGTAGAAGAGAGATGAAGAGAAATAAAACAAAAACACAGATACTCCAGAAAAATAAAAGATTGTACATTAAGGAAATATAATCACAGTAGACTATTTTGACTCTATAATGAGTAATATTTATATTGTAATAATCGTTACCATTGGTTACGGATTTTACTAAAAACAGTCATGTAAGAGAGTTAAATCCCCATCTATCTAACAAAAACTAACAATGGCAATCAAGAAATAGCCATATAAAGAAATTAATAAGAAATATGGGCAGCTCCCAGCAGAAACAGCTGGCAAGATGGCAGTGCTGCCTCTGCTGAGTGGCCTAGAGGGTGAAGTGGGATGGGAGAGGGCACCATGGAATTATTTAACTACATACATATGTTCTCTTAATTAATATTCAAGACATGTTTGAAATTGACTAACATGACCCATATTGTACATTTCATGTGGTCTGGTATAAGTAGCCCTACACTCAGCCTTAGTTCTTGCTATAAATCACAGACCAAATAATGGCACAAAACGTTCCATTACAGAACCTTCCGGCACAGAACTTTGTACATGTCAAGGGCTCCATGCATCCCTATCAATGAATCGAGGAATCATTTTCTACCAGGAGAGTCTCAGGCAGCTATATTGTTTTTGAAATAATAGGTGGGAAAATGCTTTGGAAAGATTAAGCACTAGAGCAGTTTCTCGACCATGGCACTACTGACAGGTCCTTGTTGGTGGGAGGGGATTGTCCCGTGCATTGTAGGATGTTGAGCAGCATCCCTGGCCTCTGCCCACAAGTTATGACAGTGTCTCTCCCAGTTGTAACAATCAAAAATGTCTCCTGACATTGCCAAATATCCCTTGGAAGGGAGGGCAAAATCACCGTCCATTGAGACCCAGGGTTCTATAGAAATGTAAGTGGGGATAGCCTCATCACAGCTCTCTGGGAAAGGACGCAAGTTTAGAGATAGCCCTTTGAAGTCTGAAAAATGATATGAATGAAATTCTTCTTTCCTTTTAAGTTTTTGGAAAGAATCCCTGGGGCATATGATCCTGAAGGGGCTAAGGACCTGGGGTGGCCAGTGAAAGAGGACGGGGGTGAGGGGGTTGGGGGGCTCGCCACTCTCACCACTCTCACTTATCCCTGTGGCCACACTTACAAGGAGCAAGTGCTCAAAACATGTTAGCTGGAGTAAATTGATTTGTGCTCTCATCTAGTTTCTCTTCTGTCAAATACCGTAGGAAGGCAGGCAATCGATAGTGAGAACACCACAGGAAATTCTAGCGATGCCAACAAAACAAAATCCTGCCCCCTTTTTAAGAAGTGGAGTAGAAAGAGCAAAGCACAAAAGAGCCGAGTGAAGCCCGTGCTGTTTTGCTACTCAACATAACTCAGCATTCTATCTTTCACCCCTTCAGGAAGGGAGAAAGGAATCCAAAGAAATACAAGTGATGCTGGTGAGGGGAAGGGCGAATGCTGTAGTTGGACCAGTGGGCTTGCCTTCTGACTCCTGACTGCCTCAAGTCACTGCTGAGAAGACTGGAGTCCTGGGGAAGGGGCCTGGGGAGATGATCTTTTTACAATATTGGGCACCCCAGGGAGCTCAAAGGGGCTTCCAAGAGACCTAGGTTTTGGGGAAGAGAAAAGAAATGCTCTAGGAAGTAGAAAAGAAGCATAAAAACAGAGCTGGGAGAATGCCATGGACAAACTTTGCCATCTTGTCACTGGCCCAGTGCTTATCCTGTACCTCCTTCCCCTCAATTCCTGTCTCTCAGGCTGAGTAGGAAGACTCTATCTTTCCACGGCCTGTCACAGCCTTCTGCTCAGTTTCTCTTTGGAAACCTGCACTGTGATTCTTCTTTGGTCAAGTTATTTTACCTGATTACATCTATCTCTATTCAGGCTGCTATCACAAAATACTACAGACTGGGCAGCTTATAAACAACAGAAATTTATTTCTCTCAGTTCTGGAGGCTGGAGTCCAAGATGAGGGTACCAGCATGGTCAGGTTCTGGTGAGGGCCCTCCTCTAAGTTGCAGACGGCCAACTTCTAGTTGCATCCTCATGCGGCAGAAAGAAGATGAGAGAGCTCTCTGGGGTCTCTTTTATAAGGGCACTAATCCCATTCCTGAGGGCTCCACCCTCATGACCTAATCACCTCCCAAAGGCCCCATCTCCTAACACCATCACATTGAGGGTTAGGATTTCAGCACATGAATTTAGGGGGACACCAACATTCAGTCCATTGCAACATCCTCACCTCTCATCAACCTTCCCCTTTGTCAATTCACTTCTGTCTTCCTGATACAATGATGAAAATATAAATACAATACAATTCCAGACTTCAAGGAGCTCACAGTATGGTTGGGAACACAGAAAAAGGGTTATAATCTCACAACGTGAGGACATCCAAAAAGGATCAGAGAAAGTGGGAAGGGAGGAGTGAGCGACATTTTGTGGGCAATAGTGGACAGAATATGTTTCATGTGAGCTTTGAAGAGACCAGAAATCTTCCAAGAGGCCACAGGTGAGGAAAACAGTGGAGATGAGGTATCTTCCTTCAAATATGATTTCTTAAATGATCAATCATGGTATCTTTCCAAGTATAAAAATCTGACCAAGAAATTAAGCTTGATTGTGAAGGCAAAGGTCATTCGCCATTCCCCCAAAAGTCTACAGTGACATTTACAGAAGACATTTGAGACACAACTGCTCCTTCAGAAGTGACGGGTGAGTGAGCACACTTGATCCATTGTAGGCATTTCTGCAGAGGAACGTAGACTCAACTAACCATTGCTCTGCACAGAATATGCTAAATACGATAGGAAATCATTGGAATCACTGTGAGTGATGTTGGATCTCAAAATTATAAATGAGGGGAAAACATCTAGCCTGGAAGTCATAGCAGTCGGTTCTGAGGAGACAGAGCAGGTGATAGACTCGAAGGGACATGGTCATCCCTTTGTCATGTTCAGGGAGAGTGAGGCAGTCCTGAGTAGGAATCTTGCTCAGACCCCAGATGTGCCCCCTCAGCATGTCCCTTGACTGCTTTGAACCAGAAGTGCTAATGAACCTACCTCAAAGGACTGTGCTGAGAATAAACACGACAAAGTACCTGGAGTGGAGCCCTGTCCACGTGGTTAGTCTCTTTCTTCTACTACTGCTAGGCAAAAAAGCTATGGGGACGGGCAAAGTAAGTTCCTTTACTTATTGTGAACCTCCTTAAGTAGCAGTCAAGATCAATGTGTGATTATTTCAGGCCAACACAAATTTAGGCAGGACATAAATTATATATATTTTTTTTAAATTAGACATGAATTATTCCAATTATTTGACATTCTGGAAAAGGTAAAACTGGAGAGAGAGGTGAGTAGGGAAGGAGGGATGAATAGGCAGAACACAGAGGATTTTTAAAACAGTAAAACTGCTCTGTATGATACTATAATAGTGGCTGCCTGTCATTATACATTTATCAAAACTCATGGAATGTACAAGACCGAAAGTGAACCCTGATGTTAACTCTGGACTTCCGGTGATTATGACACGTGAACGTAGGTTCATCGATTGTGAGGGATGTTGATGGTAGGGAAGGCTATGTGTGGCTGGGGGGCAGGGGGTAAATGAGAAATCTCTGTGCTTCCAGCACAATTTTGCTGTGAACCTAAAACTGCTCTAAAAAACATAGTCAGTTTAAAAACATAGACATGCGTTACCCTAAATTAAGGACACTGAGCCACAGAAGAGTCGTGGCCTTGTTTGGGACATGAAGGCAGCTGGTGGCTGAGGCTTTTGGCTCCTTCGTCCACTACCCCATGAGTATAGAAGAGAGGAGATACGAGCTGGCGTGGGAAGCTCATTTCGAAACACATCATCACAAGACCTCCAACCCCAGAGTGATCCCTTTCTAAGCAGCTTTCCCATATTTTGACCTGTGAGTCAAGGACAAAAGTGAATCTGAAAATAAATGAGAAAACTCTTTGACTTTTTAGACTCAGAACCTTCCGACATGTAGCAGAGGCAAATCTCGGTGCTTTACTTCCCCACATGGGATCCTACCTTCTCTGGCATTCTGCAAAGAACATCTGCAAACAGAGAAAGGTGCCTCCGAAACCAAGGGAAAGATCTTCTTTCAGTTTTGAGGGACTCTGATGCTCAGAAAACAGATGAGCTTTCATCAAATGAGACTCATAGGCAGGTCAGACTCGCATGTGAAGGCTGCTAGACTAAAATAAGATTAAACCTTTTAGAAACATGTTGTTGTATTAGAAGCACAACTTGAAGAAGAAGTAAATGCTAAAATAAGCAATTCTATGAGGTCAGAGGTGTTCAATGAGGAAATACACTCAGGGTCTTGTGAAATTCTCCCAGGGAAGTTGGTGGAAACTACAACAAGGAAATGGCCACATGTCCTGGGTTAGGCCCCAAATTGGGTATATAATGGCCCCTGAAGCAAAGGGCATCAGACCTCCTTCACCTCCTGAGTCTCCCTCCTCACTTCACTTGACTCCTCTCCACTGACAGTATGGGGTGCTGTGGCTGTGGAAGCTGTGGTGGCCGTGGTGGCTGTGGTGGTGGCTGTGGTGGTGGCTATGGTGGCTGTGGTGGTGGCTGCGGCAGCCGCACCACCTGTAGAAGCTACCGGCTCGGCTGCTGCACCAGCTGCTGCCCCTGCTGCTACGGCTGCTGTGGGGGCTGCTGCAGTGTCCCCGTGGTCTGCTGCTGCCGCCGCTCCTGTGGCTGTGGCTCGTGTGGCTGTGGGCAGGGCCGCTGCCAGAAGAAGGGCTGCTGCCAACAGAAGAGCTGCTGCCAGAAGCAACGCTGCCACTAGGCAGCCGGTTGTCTCTGCCTCTAGGGTAAGAGAGGCTGAAGGCTTTGCTCACAGCACTTGGTAAGACTTTTCTCCATCCCTCCTGCCTGCTTCCTCCTGTCCTATGTACCTTGATGTTGTGGATCTGCTCATTCTGTCCATTGTACTCTGAAGTTTCAGGGCTGGTTCTTTCCCTTCAGTGTGGTATCATGATGACATCAATTTCTTCTTGCAGTGTCTTCCAGAATTTAGCATCAACGAGTTATCTCTTCTCTGTCATCTTTGTCATCTTGTCTCTATTTGGAAGAATGATAAAAGGACCACCATATATTATCAACCTTAGGAGGTGGGAACACAGCCACCCATGTCAAAAATCTATTTATATTATAAGCTTAATAAAATAAAATCATGATCACTAATATTTAGTTTTCTTGAAAAAATTACTTATGATGAACTCTTTGTTCTTTTCTATTGTACATTCACCAACTTCTTTCCCATTTCTATGTCTCTGTAAAAAAAAATGGTCACTGGTTCTTAATAAAAAACATATTTTCTTATTCTAATGTGTCTCTCTGTTCTGTAAGATATGTACCCTCCCATGAGTGAGGTCAAGGGAGAAAAAAAAAATAGGGTGATATTCAAAGACCCAGGATAGGTTTCAGTTAATGGATGATTGGTCCTATAATGTCCTATAATGAGTTTTACAATAAAGATAGAAATTTGGGGGGAAATCCCCAACCTTTGTTTGTCAATGTCGTTGAAGGAAATTCCTGTGCTCTCCTACAAATGCTCTCGTGATATCTGTCTGCAACCAAATTCTGGGTATAAGTGTTGACAGTTCCAATGTGGCAGGTCATAGCTTCACTCTGTCACTCTATGTGTCTTTTACTCATTCATTCAGCAAATATGTGAGTGCTATATTAGGCCAGGTATTCAGCCAAGCACTAGAGATCTAAAGATAAACAAATCTTTGCCTTCGAGTTGACGCTTTGATGTCTGAGAGGGAAACAGAGGGAGTCAACTACCATACAGCTTCCTATGTCAGATCTCCTTGGCCTGGTCACCTTTTCTCCTCTCCTATGTCAATGATTCACATAGATTTTTGTGTCTGTATTGCAGCCACATGGTTGAGTACCAACATAAGAGGCCCTCAATTCATTTGCTAGGTAAGCCGACCAAGCGAGTGGCCTACAGTTTCTGCAGCGTTTTTCATTTGGCCTCCCAGCAGCATTTGACACAGCTGGCCACCCCTTCCTCCCTAATAAACTTTTCTCCTTGGCTTTCCTTCCTCCTTCCTAATAACCCCCTCAACCTTGCTGTTGCTCCTTTTCCACCTCCTCTGTAGGACCTTTCCCAACATTAGTGCCCCGAGGCTCAGACCCTGGTTCTCCATCATTCCACATCCTCATCTGATCTCTGTCTTTTTTTCTTTCCCATTGCCCTTAACACTTTCTAACATACCATAAAATTCATGAATTTATCATGTTTACCCTACGGGGTTCCCTCTGCCTCACCCCACATCCAACTGGAATGTACATTCTACAAGCAAAGATTTCTAACTCTCTTGTTCACTCACGAATCTCAAGCATCTAGAATAGTGTCTGGCACATAGTACATACTCAATAAATAGCTTCTGAACGAATAAATGATTTTTAAACTTTTTTTATTATGGAAAATGCCAAACATACACAAAAGTGGAGAATAGTACAATAAATTCCCAAGAACCAACACCCAGGTCCACAATAACCAACACGTGGCCCATCTCTTGTCATTTGTGACCTCACCCACACCCCTCCCACCACTGGATCATTCAGAACCAAACCCAGGACTCATGTCACCTCATCAGCAAATATGTTTACCTTTCTATGAATGAATAAATTCCTCATCATCTCTCTCCAATTTAGACTATCCCTGTGAGATGTCAGGTAAACTTTTCAAGGTCCAAACTGAGGTCACTTCTTGGTGAGAGGTGTGGAGGAAATCATGAAACCCTCAACCATTAAGAAAATTCCACAGCGTTCTCAGGGAGGGCCTGGCAATTTACAAGGGCACTCTGTTGCACAACGAACAGGGCGCTCCCACTCCAGAGACCCATCTTGGTAATTTATAGGCAGGCTTTGCACAAGTCATAGGAGGGTGACAATAGAAAATCCAGATCAATAGGACAACGACCCAAGACACCTAGGGGAATTTTAATCAATTTTATTAACTGCTAGTAGCCCTTAGAAACCAAGCAGTGTTTATTTTGGGGGAGAGTTTCCATTTCCACCAACAAATAAACAAAAAATTGCATTTTAACCAATAAGAACTTTATACTGCTTTTTTTTTTAACTCTGCTGAATAAACAGTATTTAATAGATGAAGTATTTGCACTAGAAAACTCTCAAAGTGCTAGGAAACTACTCCACCCCACCACCTTAAAAAAAAAAAAAAAAATACGTAGTGATTATAAACATTGGCTCTGTAGCCAGGATGCCCCCATAAAAATCCAGGCTTCTCTATTTACTAGTCTTACCTCCTTCTGCCTCACTTTCTTCATATGCAGAATGGGGATCATAGCTGTACCTCTCTCATACGTTTTTGGGAGAAATAAGTGGGCTTATAGGAAAGGACATATTTATAAGTAGAGCAGATGATCGACACTGCATTCAGTTCATCCCGTTTTGTTATGTTGATTTTGGGGTATCAGTATATTGCTTTAAGCTGTTCCTTCCAGGTACAAAGCTGACAGTGTTTGCCCATAGACCGCGCGTTCCGGCGTCCAGTTTAAAGGTTACAGAAGCCTTAATTAGCATATGCAAAACATCGGGGCGGGGCCCACGGGCTCCGCCCCGCCCCTATCTCCAGGGCCTGGATTAGGGCGAAGGAAAGGCTGCCGGTCCCTGGGCCGTGTTATCCCGGCATGTGAGCGATCTGGCGAGCAGAAACCCCCTCCTATAGGTAAGAGGAGCTCTGGGAGGTGAATTATCGAGGAGACGCCCTGGCCGCAGCACCCACCCACGCCTCGGTTTCGGGAGCGCGGGCGGGGCGCGTACCTGCGCTGCGGCGGGCGGGTTGGGACCGGCCCGGATTACATCCAGGAGCCCGAGGTAGGGGGCAGGCCGTTCCTCGTGCTGGCGGCTGCGGGGCTGAGACTCGCCCAAGTAGGTTTGGCAAGGATGGCTCACTTTCAGCCATCTGGAAAAGCAGATTAAATAAAACCACGATTCTGTTAAAGGGCCGGCATCTCCCATGGTTACACTCGCGTTCACAGATTTTACTTGAAAAGAAACAAAATTCCAAATCCCAATGCAGGAATGGCGAAAAGTCCTAGTGAGGAAAAGAAGGGGGACTTTAAAGTTAAGAGACCCGGGGCTCCATTGGGACTACTCTAATTACTACTAAAAGAAAACACAACCATACCTTACAATAATATTGGAAAGGATACCTAATTCATCAAATAACATGTCTAACAATTATTTGTCAAGTCATTGTTGCTACTGTCAATGTGCAAAAGGTTGGAGCTTGCAGAGTGCTTCAAGTTCGAAAAGGGTGAAGGAAATAATGTTTTCTAAAAATACTCACACGTAAGTGTTTTGCTTGACAGGTGTGGGAACACATCGGTGTCTCCTAAGTCAAAAGCTGTGTTTTCATTAAAGTACATATTTTAAATAGACCAAAACAAAGGTAACTTCCAAATAGGTTTTTCTTCAAACTGTCTTAGCAGTAGTTGACATGGACAAAAACACTAGTTTCTTTTGGTCATTATTGGTTATGTACCAATAACAGTTTCTGAAGGTTGGGTAATGGGAAATGCAATTCAAGCATAAATATTCAAAGATGAATTTATTTGGGCTGCTGCCCATTAGCAGTTTAGGTGAAATTATCCAGTGTGTACCTTTCTGAAATTGCTGTCTCTGATCTATGAGCGCCCAGCTGTGTTCATTTGGTTGAATTTTCAATGTGTGCTTGTGTGAGGGCAATGAGAAGGAAGCTGTATTGAGTGCCTAATATGTGCCAAGAACCAGATTGAGCAGTTCCTGGGACAACTTTGGGACGTGGCTATGATTATCCACATTTTAAGAATAGGCTTGGAGAGGTTAAGTACATGCCACAAACAGAGGTGGGGCCCAGAGGAACATGAACTTCAGATTTCGAAGTCATGGTCTTTCCACTGGACCGCACTTACCGCCACAAACCCAAACCTGGAGAGAAAAAAAACTAAGACTGGGAAGGTCTGCAGGGAGAGGTCAGGATATTAAAGCTGATTTGGTAATTTAACAACTGTCACCAAATCACTTACCTTCAGAGGAATAAGTTGGAGGTTATTTGGATAGGCTAGAGGCATGGTGAAGGATAAGTAGTAAAGGTAACTTTCGGAAAAGGATAAAGTCGTGACTCTCATGCAAATATAAAAATGAACATGTGTTAAAGATTTAGTTAACTCACTAGTGAGGAAACTGGTAAGGCTGTTACAACCAGATCAAAGGAGAATCCAAAGAATGAGTACATTTATAGATCAGGAATATTGAAATAGAGGTAAAACTGGTTTTCCATGGGGGACAGGGGAAGAGTTCCCTTTACTGGACAGAACTTACTTGCATGTCTATAGACAAGAATTATTACACATTGCTATCAGTTGCTACAATTTGCAGAGGTTTTTTTTTTTTTTAATTTTTTGTTTATTGCAGTAACATTGGTTTATAACATTGTAAAAATTTCAGGTGTACATCATTATACTTCTATTTCTGCATAGATTACATCATGTTCACCACCAAAATACTAATTACAACCCATCACCACACACATGTACCAAATTATCCCTTTCACCCTCCTCCCTCCCCCCTTCCCCTCTGGTAACCACCAATCCAATCTCTGT
Organism: Diceros bicornis minor; assembly: GCF_020826845.1. Lineage (NCBI taxonomy): Eukaryota > Metazoa > Chordata > Mammalia > Perissodactyla > Rhinocerotidae > Diceros > Diceros bicornis. The sequence continues at coordinate 16,848,596 of NC_080776.1, read as the reverse complement.
CTCTATGTGTTTGTTTATTGTTGTTGTTATCTACTACTTAATGAAGGAAATCATACAGTATTTGACCTTCTCCCTCTGACTTATTTCACTTTGCATCATACCCTCAATGTCCATCCATGTTGTCACAAATGGCTGGATTTCATCGTTTCTTATGGCTGAGTAGTATTCCATTGTGTATATATACCACAGCTTCTTTATCCATTCGTCCCTTGATGGGCACTTAGGTTGCTTCCAAGTCTTGGCTATTGTGAATATCGCTGCAATGAACACAGGGGTGCATGTACCTTTACAAATTGGTGTTTTCAAGTTCTTTGGATAAATACCCAGCAGTGGAATAGCTGGATCATATGGTAGTTCTCTCCTTGATTTTTTGAGGAATCTCCATACTGTTTTCCATAGTGGCTGCACCAGTTTGCACTCCCACCAGCAGTGTATGAGAGTTCCCTTCTCAAAATATCTCAAATAATGCATAGTTTTTCCTTGAAGCACAAATTTTTCCCCAGCTCCACCCCAACCCCTCTATTCGACCGGTTACCCAGGTGCATTTCAATGGCTGCACATGATCAGTTGAGTTACTTTGTAAACTGTCCGCCAGTTTTATGGTTTTGATAGGGATATTTCTCCATCTGCACCTGAGACTGGATTGCTCTAACCATAGACATTCAGAGAATAGGCAGTCTGGAACAGGATGGTTAATTCATCAGCAAATGTGTCAGGCAAGCAAAAAGGAATGATGCCGTATGTTACAAAATGGAATCCGAAGCATGTATTTTAAAGATCACTTGTATCTACTCTTGCAATGGTTTTAACCGAGAGCAGAACTATTCTGGCCTACGTATTTAATATCTAGGCCTTATTCATACTTTGTAAAGTTCTGTGAAGTCCCTCGTTTCAGCAAAGATTCTTGGGTTTTGGTTTTTTGGGGGAGTGGATACAAAAAGGATTTTGAGTGAGTGACAGGTAATAGGACTACTTTGTGGTTTTCCGCAATTCTAAGTCTCTTAATACAAAATTCTAGAGAAACTCAATTACATTATTTTACTATGAACATTCAGGGAGAAGTGTTTTTGATGTTTATCTCCCTAATCATCTGTGTTTCAGAAAGATCTGAATCTGGTTCTCCGTTTTTTTAAAGGGATTCCAAAAGGGGGTGGCTGCAGAGGAGGGTGGGTTCCAGTGTATAAATCAATCAGAGAGGGTTGGGCTTTGGTGTATAAAGCCATTGCTCTTGACTGCTCAGTTCTGAAGGAGGAGGAATCAAGACTCCAATGAGAAGAAGGGGCATTGCGACAGGACTCGCAGTAGCTGGCAGCAGGAAGGAGCAGAAGGTCCATCTGAAGGCAGGAAACTGGACTTGGTTCTGGAAAGAAATAAACTCAGGGCACGGAAGGAACAGGTAACTGATTCTCTTTGTGTTATTTTGAAGAATGTTCTATGTGGCCAGATTTCCAGAATTTCTTGGCCTAAGAAGAAGATTTATGGGCATTGTTTCCATTCTCAATTTTCTAGGACAGACCAAATTTCAAAGATGCTGTTCTGCTTTCAGATTACATAGAGGACTTGCCCCATGTGGAATTTGGAAAAGCTTTAGTCGTTTCACCAATAGAAAACAGCCAGGGCTGTGGGGAGTCCTACACAGCAAAATGCTTTGAAGTAGGAGAGGGAGAGGAAGGATGTAATTTTTAGTTTGAGATATAATTAACATACAATATAATGTATAGATTTTAAGTGTTTATAATTGTATCCACCCATGTAACTATATCCCGTCAAGATATAGAATATTTCATCGCTCCAAAATCTCCCCTCATTCCCCTTTACAGTCGGTTCCCACCCACCCCCACCTCGCAGACGACCCCTGTTCTGATTTCTATCGGCAGTGGAATCATATAGGATGGCCTCTATGAGTCTGGATTCTTTTTATGAAGCATAATGTTTGAGATTCGTTTGTTTTGTTCCGTGTATCAGCGGTTCATTTCTTTTTTCCAAGACACCTTTATTGAGATATAGTTTACATATAATAAATGTACATTGTAAGTGTATAGTCAATGAGTTTTGACAAATGTAAGTTTGTAAGCACTGCCACAATCAAGATATAGAGCATTTCATCACCCTAGAATGTTCCCGTGTGCTTTACTGCAGTCAGTCTATCCCCTGTCTCCCATCGCAGGCAACCACTGATCCAATTTCTATCACTATAGATTAGTTTTGCTCATTTTAGGACTTCATATGTATTAATGGAATCATACAGTTTTGTGTCAGAATTCTTCGTCACAGCGTAATGTTTTTGATATTCACTCAAGTTTTTGTAATAGTTCCTTCCTTTTTATTGCTGATTGAATCAATATTAGTTGCTTAAATATACAATATTGTTTATTCATTCACCATTTAGTGGACGTTTCAGTTGCTTCCCATTTTTTCACTATTATGAGTACGTGAACTTTCTTGTATAGATTACCAAATGGTTTTCCAAAAAATTTGGTACCATTTTACATTCCCACAAGTAATGTGTACAAATTTAGTTGCTCTAAATCTTTGCCAGCATTTAGTATGCTAGTCTTTTTGTACTTAGGCATTCTAGTGGTTGTGAAATGTTTTCTGTGGTTTTCTTTTCCAGTTTCTTAATGGTATCTCTAGATGAGCAGATACAGTTTTTTGAAAAAATCCAATTTGTCAATTTTTTCCTTTTAAGTTTAGTCCATTTGTCATTTTGATAAAATATTTGCTAATCCCTAGGTCACAAAGATCTGTGTTCTTCTAGATGGTACTCTAAGGTACTAGAGTTTATGTCAAATTAGTTTTTGTGTATGGGGTGAGATAGAGATCAGTAAAATGCATTTTAAACAAGATGAAGTCACAGCTGAAATACAATAGCTCACTAGAAATTGGCGAAATCACCCTGCAATCCTGCTTTTGCAACAGAGGTGTAACAATGAAGCAATTCCCTGGAATCTCTTCCCCATGCCTTCTGCCAGCACCAGCCTGCCTTGCCTTAAGCAGACTGCAGCTCTTTGCTTTCTTTGGCTGTTTTACTCCAAGTTGTATTCTCTTCTGTTTTAGTCGTAAGTAGACCAAAAGGCTTAATTAGTTATTATACTCTGATATCAGCTAAAAGCAAATATTTTAGTTTTCAGTAGTCAAACTTTTGGTTTGCTTCTGTGGAATGAGGGGCTTGGCTCTGGCAGTGTTAAAAACCTGAAAGGTGGGCTTTTTTGGGAAAATGTAATAAATACTGACCTTAACTCTATTTTTTTTTTTTTTTTTGGTGAGGAAGATTAGCCCTGAGCTAACATCTGTTGCCAATCTGCCTCTATTTGCTGAGGAAGATTGGCCCTGGGCTAACATCCGTGCCCATCTTCTTCTACTTTATGTGGGACACCGCCACAGCATGGCTTGACAAGTGGTGCATCGGTCCACGCCCGGGATCCGAACGTGTGAACCCCGGGCCGCTGAAGCGGAGGGCACAAACTTAACTGATATGCCACCGGGCCGGACCCCTTAACTCTATATTTAAAAAGGCATTGGGCATTGGGGAGTAAAACTATTTGCAAATGTCATCTCTCTTGCCAAGCTGCCCAAGTCCTTGAGAATTTAAAGGCTGTGAGATTCATGATTATTTTAAATTATCAATCTCGTGCTCTGTTATTTGAGATAGGTGTTTTGACTGCAGTAAATGTTCTGGGGAATAGTGTGAAAATTAGGCCAGCCCACTTCTCTGACATTGATTGTCTTATCAGGCACCCTTCTGAGATGACTGGAATGTTTAGTTGGGAGGGGTGGACAGGAATTGGGTGGAGACTGGGGATTCTAGATAGTTTCCTTCTAAATTATTGGCATCTTGGTTAATTCTGGAAGTATCTTCTAAACAAGCATGGAAGAAGATTTGATAAAATGGTTCCTTTCCATTGACCCAGTCCCTTATCCTCCAGGCTCTCTGTTGTGGGGAACCTTTGCAAAACCAGGTTTGGGGAAGATCTTTGCTTTGACCAGGTCATCTTGTCCCTTATCTCAGGGAGCCCCACAGCCCTGAAAGCTTTGGCTGTGGGAGCAGAATTCCATCTTCTGGGAGTGGGTGGATGAATCTGATCAACTAAGGTCCTCCATAGCTAAGAAGTCTACCCAAGACTCAAGAGCCAGAAAGCCATCTGGTATATGCCAATTTTTACAGTTCATTTTAATAGTTGCCTATTCTATGCAAGTGGAAATATATATGTAGAAATATTCTAAATACCCAGCCCAACTTGATCATAGTCGAAACACAAGTAAATCTTAAATTTTTTAGTAGATGAAGAAAAATCTGTGCTCACCTTAAAATGAAGTCAGAATAGATATGCTATCAAGGGGATTGATCTTTTGAAGAAGGCTACAGCACCCCACATACCCTGAAGAAAGGGAAGCAGCCATAAAAATATGTGGCCTTCTAGAAATAAACCCCAATTAGAGATTGAGAGAAATTGGAGACTTAGCAGTAGAATACTGAAGGGCCCTTGATGGGACAGCTATGAATTTTAATAAAAAATAATCATTATTCCCCTATCACCAAAAAGAGAAAGGAACACACCATTTCTAAAGTAATTTAAGGTGGGTCACTTCCAATGCAAAGGTGTTGGTGGTCTTTGGGACTCATTCAAGGTCACACGGGCTGGCTGGTAACCTCAACGGTGCACGTGGCAATTTACTCCAAGGGCTCATGTGATATGCTGCACGTGCACAGATGGTGCAGCTGGGTCAGAAGCAGGTGTTCTCTGATTGGCTAGAGGGGTGGAGCAGGGAGACTTCAACCTGCCAGGGGCCTTCAGAGCAGAAGCTAATGCTCAGCCCTTACTTCCTCCATCTGCTTTTGCTAAGCTAGAACTCTCCCTCTGAAGAGCTCCTCTACTCCCCCAGCCCAGCAAGGTAAGCTCTGTGGTAGATTTAGCTGCTCCAAGTCTCTGCTAGAAGGAGCGGCTGATTCATTCAGCCTTTCTTGTTGCTGCTGGCATTCACTGTAGATTTCAAGTCATGATAGCCTAATAGCTGACTTTTTTTGGAGAATGTCCTTTTTCTTTTCTTTCCTTTAACCTACTGCCCACACAATGTTCCTGTACCTTTTTAAAAAGGGTGATGAAGCATATGAGTAATATGTGAGAATTACTGCCACAAGAGCAAAGCACAGAAAATAATGGGGAAAGATAAACATCTTGCTTTCAGAAGTGTCAACTCAGAAAATCAACCCAGTTCATGATCTCAAGTTAGATTCAAAGAAGGGAAGTTTAGAGTACTCTTTAGGAGGAGGATAATATTATGGAGTCAAAATGGAATGATAAATTGAAAAGTGACAAAAGAACACTCAGTCCCAGAATGATGCTTTGTTGGGAAGGCTGTGGTCCTCCCAGACAGGCATGCGAACGAGGGACATGAGTAGATATGACTCCTGTTCTTTCCTCTACAACTTCTAACCCAGTGACTGTGTCCCACAGTAAGATGTAATGCACAGCATGATCATTTTTGTATATTTATATACTGATAACCCAAACAAAGGTCCAGGAAAAAACAGCCCTAATCTGCAGTGTACTTTGATATTTAATATTTTTTCCTGCAACGTTTGTTTAAAAATCCTATTTGCAACCCACTAAATTCTTTTGACACCCACAATCTGAAAAACACTATTCCAAAATAAACTAGAATTGGAATTTTGAAGATATAACGAGGCATGGAAAGATGATTGAACTTGGAATTAGAAAAACCCGAGTCCAAGTCCAGACTCTGACATTGGTTAAGTGTGAAAACCACACAAATCTTATTGCATGTGGCCCTCAGTTTCCCCATCTATAAAATGAGGACAATACCATCTCCTCCATCTGCCTGACAAAATTGTCAAAGAAAAAGTAAAATTATTTTCCAAATGTAAAAATTATAGAACTTGTGTAAGTAATTTGACTATCATAGTCATGGCCACAATGACAGAAAAGAGCACCATCCCCTCAATGATAAGATAAAAATAAAAGATGGTGATCAGTATTTCCACGCATTATGAGACCATTAGCCACAGGCTTCTCCAGCAGGGGAGAGAACGATTTTGGCGGTACCCAGCTTGTTCGGTGGGAATCCCAGAGCCCACATTGACAGTGCCTTTGGAGGTAGCTGGCAAGAAAATGAGGAGAGGAAAATGTTGAGGTGGTGGGAATGCTGCCACAGAGGTAGGAGGCAGCTACCTGTCAGAGTAGAGGGATGATGTGAACTTGAAGCCAACAGACCAGACCTTGAGCTCAGCTGTAACCTTTCTTAGCTGCGTCGCCATGAGCTTTGAGGAGGTTCAGTTCCCATGTCTGAGAAATTGGGGACATTTTATATATATATAATTATGTAATATTAAATATAATATATAATACAATTTTATTTATTTAATATAACAATATTATTTATGTAATAAATATATTTATTGTATTTATACAATTATTTATTATATTATATAAAATATATAATTATATATAAATATATGTATAACATATATATAATTAGGATTGTTCTAAGGATTAGAGACAAATAATTATAAAGAGCAACTAGTCCAGGGGCCGACCCCGTGGCTTAGCGGTTAAGTGCACACGCTCCACTACTGGCGGCCCAGGTTCGGATCCCAGGCGCGCACTGACGCACCGCTTGTCAGGCCATGCTGAGGCGGCGTCCCACATACAGCAACTAGAAGGATGTGCAACTATGACATACAACTATCTACTGGGGGCTTCAGGGAGAAAAAGGGGGGAAAAAATGGAGGATTCGCAATAGATGTTAGCACAGGGCCAGTCTTCCTCAGCAAAAAGAGGAGGATTGGCATGAATGTTAGCTCAGGGCTGATCTTCCTCACAAAAAAAAAAAAGCGACTAGTCCAATGCTTGGTGTAAAGCAGGAGCTAAGTGAAAAATAGCTGGTAGGTTGTCATCCTTTTATCTCTGTAAGTTGCAGACTTTTTGTAAGGAAAATAATCACTGCCTTCGGAGGGTGGGTGAAGGGTCGTGCTGGGCTGGCGGATGTCAGATACCTATGTGCTGTGATAACCCAAGGAGCCAGAACCAGGGTATTTTATTCAGTGCTAAACACAGGCATTCCAGGGCCCCTACTGGGTAAGGATTGAAGCTGGATGGGACAGAATGGGTCACAAACAAGGAGTGAGGTGCGCTTGTGAAGGGATTAGTGGTTTGGGCAGGGTGTGAGAGGCATATCCGAAACATCAGAGTCACCTGAGGATTTTTCCACCTGTCCTGAACTCTCCAGGGCCTAGAGGGCCAGAAGAGAGTTTCAGAGTTGCAGGTCTGCGTGTAGCTTTGAAAAAGCTCTCTAGATGATTGCCATCCACCTCCCTCACCACCCTGTTAAGATCCAAGGCTGTGGCATGGAGCCAGTCAGCCCAGTGGATATATGAGGGACAGTGGTCCTTAGGCCTCCTGCGGCTGAATCACTCAGTGTATAGATGCGGATTCCTGGGCCTTACTGGACCTACTGAATCACACTGTAGGGACGCAGTCCAGGAATCTATATTTTTATCAGGCTCGCAGGTGATTCTGATGTGCGAGTCAAGTTCACACAGTCTTGGCTAACTGGCCAGGGTTGGAAAGGGGTACACAGTGGGGCGAGTGCTGGACAATGAGACCCTGAGTTGGGGGAAGGTGAAGGAAAGGAGTCAGACGTTAGCAGCTGGAGTCTCAGAAGTCTCCCAGCAGGGAGCAGGCAGTGACAGTGGCTGTGGCCCTGAAGGCTGAAGAATAGCCAACAGGTGAGACATGGTCTCTAAAAGGATCTGGGAGCCTCTGCTGCCTTTAAACCAGGAACCTCCAGCTGCTCTGCCCAGTCCTTCTGGGGTCAAGGACTCTTGCTAATGTTTGGTTAGATGCCTTCTCTCATTTCCTCTGGCAAAGCTAGCTTTGGAGCATGTGTCTGTTTCCGTGGGGAGGGAGCTCGAAAAAGAAGTGAGGGCAGGAAGCCCAGCGGCCTGGGGTGCAGGGATGAGCTCCCCAAATGTTTCTCAGTTGCTTTCGGCTGAGGTCAGATGCCCTCCCTCATTCTCTCCTCCTTAAGCCAGAATAACGGTTGAGTCCTCCTACATGAAGAGAGCAAAGGGAAGAGAAATAATGTGTTCGAGCCATAACTCCATGCCCAACATGGCGCCAAGTCTTTTCCAGGTATCAAGGCCCTCCATGCTCACAAAAAGCCCACACATGCGGTTGGCATTGTTACCCCATTTTACAGATGAGCAACTGAACCACAGGGCACTTGGGGAATTGAGGGCCTCCCTGGTCTTTACCTGATGCAGCTAGGAAGTGCACTCAGGAAACCCAGACGGTGCTTTATTAGTTCTCAGTGAGGAGGTCTGATGTTCATCCCCTTCCTTCTACAAGACTTACTGTGTGTCGGGCACTCTTCTAGGCACAGGAATAGAGCAGTGATGCTAACAGACAAAACACCCTGCCCTCCTGCTTACACTCGAGTTGGGCGTATACTATCTATTTCTCCTCGACCTTCCCAACTAAATCCAGTTGGGCAGCAGTATTAGAACAGTTAAGAGATGAAGAAGTCAGTAATCCAGGGGACTCTTAGCAGCGATGGACCGCGGGCATAGTCCTAGGTCTCTGAGATGCATGGAGAACATGATGACTTGGAGTTGGCAAGCAATCCGTGGTGAGCATAGACAGAGAGAATGTTCTAGATGTAGAGTCAGCAGATGCTACCCCATTAAGACCACCCTTTGAAAGATGTCCAATCCTCAGTAATTGCCCACTCAGGCTAGCCTTTTCTACAAGAACGTTGCTCACAAGGAAAGAAAGCCCCAGCAAACTCCAGCAGTGCTCAGGAAGAAGATGAATCCTTGCATACTGGGCTGAGGGAGGAGGTGGGGGACAAACCCAACGTGCCCTCGGCAAAGTTTTCACATTGTCAGCATTGCTCACAGTTGCTGCAATCCAGTTCCAAATTCGGATTTCCATTGTCTCTGCACTGGTTCGTCAAGGGTTTTGTTGACATAAACGGAAAAAGTGTTCACCTTATTTAACTTAAGAGAGGAACTATGCAGCAGTCTGGGGCCACTTTGTGAAAGGGTAGAGTGGGTGGCAGACCAAGGTGTGACCCAGTAGGCTCTCCCCGCCTCCCTGGCCCCTAGCAAAGTTCCCCACCCCCGCTGCATACCTGGAATTCCACCCTGGTGACTTGCTCTTCTGAGTGAACATCATCTTCCCTCTCTCTGGCCCACTTTCAAACTGTAATTACCCCTGGCAGCTCTATGTATTGTATTAAGTCATAATCTTTAGAATGAATGTGTTGGTAAAAACACTTTCTTCCCTCATGGGGAGAGGTTGACATTAGGTTAATACCAACAGCCCAGGAAGAAAGGCCACCAGACTGAGGCAGAGTGGAGCAGGTTAAGGACTCTGATGGGAGTCAGGGAGACCTGGATTCAAATCTTGACCATGTGGTTTGAAGCCAGTTGTTGGACATCTTGGATCTTCCATATACTCACCTGGGAATTTGGGAAAGTAGTATATATTTTGAGTTATTATGAGAATTTAATGAGATAAAATGCAGAAAAGCATCATACTCACAGCAGGTTAGTTTCTTTCCTATAAATTGTCTCAGAGAATTTAACCACATCCAAGACCACTAAAAACATATATGCTTTACAAAGTTAATCTAGATCCAAAATGTGAAGGAATGAGAGTGAATTTTCCTGATGCACATTGTAATCCACATGAAAACGCAAGATGGCTTCAAATATACCCACCATAAAATAAAGGGTTTTTTTTGGTTAAGTTTGGTTTTTTCTGTGCAGTGGCAAATGAGATCCTCCATTGGACTTGCGGTCTGAAGTTTGAATTTCAAGCGATTTCATTTGTAGGTTAGGAAAAACGTATGAGCTATTAATTAGCTACCTGCCCCATTGAGTGGTGTGAAACTGCAGGTTTAGTGAAGAAATGGGCCCAGTCTTAAAGAAAAGTGGAATCACAGTCTAGAAGGATGGCTTCTGTTCTCAACATAGAGTTAGCACCAGTTTGGAAAAGGGGAGAAATATGGAAAAGATGGCAAGTCAGATCTTTATGCAGTTTAATTTTTTTAACTGAAGAATTATAAATTCTCAGATTGGAGATGGCTAATAAAAATATCCTGGATGTCTATGATGTGTTAAGCACAATACTAAACAAGGGATAGTCCAATGGAGAGATATGTAAATACACACGTGCCAGTCAGTGTGTTAAAGAATTCAGAGTCACAGTGCAAATATAGTGGGCAGATAATAGAAGGTTTTATCAATTCAATCTATGATCTCTTGGGTTTGACCTCCTAGAAGTAACTTACCTAACACATGTACACCAATAATTCCCTAGCCAATGTTTTATACTTATTTTCAAACATTCATTGGCCCACTCTTTACCATTTATTAGTAGCTACTCATTATCATGTTTTTTGATGGAGAACACTAGAGAAGTGTGACTCCACTCCCGGCAATAATGAATAAGAAGTTCCTTAACAAAGGAGGGTTTGATCACCCAAGAGATATTTGAGAGCAGTTATTCATCACTCACCTCTCCATTTCAGCTGCAGATGGATGAAACTTTATCCTTTCATAAAACATTTAGAAATAATCAGTTTTTCATTACATCCAAGGACAAGAATAAACGTCAGTTAATTTTGGCTCTATTTCCGTTTGATCAGCCATGGGTTGTTTCCGAACTCCACCGAGCCATTCCTGGATTTATCCCACCGTGATCCTCTGCTTATTTGGATTTTTCTCCATGATGAGACCCTCAGAACCCTTCCTTATCCCTTATTTATCTGGACCAGATAAAAACCTGACCAGCGCAGAGGTAAGTTAATATACATATGCATCTTGATGTGGTTTAATTTTACAGGACTTGATCAAGGACATGGAGTCAGGGTTTCGTTCAACTTGAAATAAGATTAACACACTGACTTCAATAAATCCCATTTTCATGGTATTTGTTATTTGATAGAACTGTTCAAACTACTCTTTCCTCCTCACACTTGCAAAAATGGGAAACCAAAACACACTACATGTGAAATAAATATTTTAACTTTTATAGAGTTCTACCATTAGTCTTACTACATGGGAACCTTTCAGGTCTCCACTGATTCTATTATACTAATCCTAAAATAAAATCACTTCCAGGCACAGGATTGAGTCCTAATAAATTTTCAGGCTGCTGAGGTATAAGCAGAATCTGATAAAGAATTGTAGCATTCTTTAGAACACTTACTCAGTTTTGAAAAACTGTATACCAGCAGGTGAGATGTTAGCAGCTTTATCTCTCAGCTTTATCTTCCCCAGAAGGCCAAATTCTCTTACTTAGAAGATCTACTGCTTTTTTAGACCAAATGCAACAAGAAAATGCACTGACCCAGCTGGAGAATTACCCTGGGCTGGTTTTATAATCTCCAGCCAGAGCTATGAAAACACTGCAGGGGGAAGCTTTACCTGGAAGGCTAATTGATGCTGGTTTATTTGGTGATGAGGTGGTAAGGACAGAAAAGCAAGCTTGTGCTGTGCTGTAACATCACTTAGCGAAACTCTGTTTCAAAGTTTCCCAGATGGAAGCATGTCATGATTAAGACAAAGGACACATATTAGGTCCAGAATCAGCCAATGAACCTACTGGGATCTGCTTCTGCCAACGCTATGGACTGCTTAATGTCCCCATCCTCAAAAGTGCAGCTCAGTAGCACTAGCCTTTCAAATCACTAACTTCCCCTCATCGTTGACCTTTGGACCCGCTGGAGGCTTCTGGAGAAAGCAGAGGGGCACAGACCCATCATGCCCCAAAGACCAACAACTTCTTCAGTCCTTTCTTTTTATGAATGAACATTGAAGTCTCATGCATTTCTGACTAAATCCATTGGATGACCCATATTAAACTGAGGCCAGAATTGAATAAGCAATATTGAATAAGATTGAGAGCCCAGCAGATCTGGCCAGGAAGGAAATTAAATGCATTACTTGTTCCCACTCCATAATTCTGCGAGGTAATTTACTCTTTGCTATCCTCATGTATGTGTTCATCCAGACTTTGGAAGTGCTGATATTTTTGACATAGTGATGGATCAGATAACGATAAATGTTTCTGGATTTGTCTAATGTTAATCTTTGAACAAGAAGGGAATGGTATTTTTTAAGAGCCTTAAAAACCCGGAAGTGTCTGTTGAATAATTTTTAACTAATTGACTCAAATGTACATAATATCTAAACTTAATATAGTTCAGATTGCGCATTAAGCCAATATAATCTACTGGGATGCACTTAAGTATATAAATTGGTTTTGTTGGGGGCAAGGGGCCTCTCTTCACCTAGTGGTTTCCTTGAAAATCAGTTTTCTATTGTGCTTTTCCACAATATGAAGAATATTCTATCCAATTGGATGCAGAATTCGATATTGGGAAACCCACACATACCTTAGTAATGTACGTATCAGAGAAAGGTAACCCTCTCACTTCCTGGTGCTTCGTGGTCACACGATCCATTTTTCAACTTTGCAGATCACAAATGAGATTTTTCCTGTGTGGACATACTCTTATCTGGTGCTGCTGCTCCCCGTGTTTATCCTCACCGATTATGTCCTCTACAAGCCGGTCATCATCTTACAAGGGATTAGCTTCATCATTACCTGGCTGCTGCTCTTGTTTGGCCAAGGAGTGAAGACCATGCAAGTTGTGGAGTTCTTCTATGGGATGGTCACCGCCACCGAGGTGGCCTACTATGCCTACATTTACAGCGTGGTCAGCCCAGAGCACTATCAGAAAGTGAGCGGTTACTGCAGGAGCATCACGCTGGTGGCCTACACGGCGGCCTCAGTGCTGGCCCAGCTCTTGGTATCTCTGGCCAGTCTATCCTACTTCTACCTCAACGTCATATCCTTGGTGTCTGTCTCCATAGCCTTCCTTTTCTCACTTTTTCTACCAATGCCCCAGAAAAGCATGTTTTTTCACGCAAAACCCAGCAAAGAAGTAGAGAAGCCATCGTACACGAATGCGGCATTGGATGAACCTCATGAGGGTGAAGCAGCAGGCTGCGGAGAGGAGAAACCCACTTCAGTAATACCTACCATGTCGAGGAACCTGGATGATGGCTGGTTGAGCAGCCCGAGGCCCAAAAATGTAGCTTTGAGAGTTTTTGTGCAGTGGTTCCAAGATTTGAAAGAGTGCTACTCCTCAAAGCGTCTTTTTTACTGGTCCCTGTGGTGGGCTTTTTCCACAGCAGGTTTTAACCAGATTTTGAACTATGTTCAACTCCTTTGGGATTACAAGGCACCATCCCAGAGTTCTTCTGTCTATAATGGGGCAGTAGAAGCTATCGCAACCTTTGGAGGTAAGTAAACATTGATTTATCTTCCTTGAAGGGCTACCCCCATCAAGATTGTTTCTCCAGTTGCTAAAGTTCTTCTGGTTATGTTCAGAAGACATATTAATGTTTTTCTGGAATGGAAGGCACTGGGGAAAAAAAAAAAAACAGGACCATGACACTTCTATTTAATGTATTATAGTTACAACAGGTAACTCAAGAGCTCATCCAAATTCTAGCCAAATTCCTAAGATTCCATTTCATCATGAGAAAAAGTGTTAATAATCTCCCCTGTTCTACCAGAATTGTTTTTAATATCAAAAGGAAAATACACATCTTGTATATCAGTAAAGAGTTTTTGTTATTTTAGAAAATGAACTATTAAGGCTTCCAGGTTATCCCTGGAAGAGTTTTTGTTAATAAAGGCTTAGCTGGAGCCCACCATTAGCAATTCTAGGCTGTACACCAAAAATTTTCACAAGCGGCTTTCTTATGAGATTTAAATGAGGGAAGATATGTGACAGTCAGGATTCTAATATGAGAGGGAAATCTGCCTTTGAAGTTTACTCTACAATAAATATTTATATCCTGGTAAGTAGAAACTTAAATTCAACTGAGACTTTGAAGATATTTTCTAGGAAGTTGGAAATTTCCACACCCTCATTTACAAAAATTTCAGAAAACTCATGTGATATCCGTTTTATTATTGTCTTCCTTTTGGGAGGCTTCACTTTAACTCCTAAAAACCAAGACTGTGCTGGAATTGGTTCATTGAAATTATTTCTCCTACATTCCAAATTCTGGGGGAAAAAATAGTTTTATTTCCTTTGTTGTAATGGTTCTTTCCTAGATCACATGTGGAAAAGTTAATTAATCAAATGTCAGTAATTTGAAACATAAATGTCTTTCATTTTGTTAAAGAGAACTATAATTAGTAACTCTAATTACTGGCAATTATTCAATCTCTTAAACTCTGTAAATCAATATAAGTCTGTTCATCAAAAGTCTCAAGTAAATTAGGCCAGATCTTGAAGACATTAAGATGGAGACTAGAGATAAGATTAAGATTAAGAAAGATTAATAATGAAGACTAAAACTTACCACCTAATGCAATACATTTGTTACCCATCATTGACGTTACCCATCAAAAGAACATATGATAAAAAAACATTAAAGAAAGGCAAATTTGGACAAGCCAGGTGTACTCCCAGAGCAATTGTTTCTTCCTTTTCTATCTCTGCCCTTAACATGTTGTATTAAGTGATTGAGTTTATGTATCATTTGTCCCCACTCTGCTGTGGTTAGGAACCTTTGTGGCCTCTCTCCATTGTACAGTGCTTGGCATGTATTTGATGCTATTTGAAAGTGTGAGGACTAAATGATTGAAAGAATAGGAAGTAAAAGGAGAAGCCAAAGGAAAACCTGGTTGAGAAATGATAAATCCACATTTAAGTGGATCACACTATTTTCACAAATTGTGAAAGCAATATATTCATCTTTTAGAATTTCTTCAGTTTCTAAGAGAGCATGTTGATACTTCCCATGCACCAAGTCAATATGTTTCATCTTCCTTAATGTTTCTTTTTCAGGGGCTGTGGCTGCCTTTGCAGTGGGTTATGTGAAAGTCAACTGGGACCTTCTGGGAGAGTTGGCTCTGGCCATCTTCTCAGTTGTCAATGCAGGCTCTCTCTTTCTCATGCATTACACAGCCAACATCTGGGCATGCTATGCTGGCTATTTGATATTCAAGTCCAGCTATATGCTTCTTATAACCATAGCAGTGTAGGTATTACCAACCGTTTCTTTCTACTCCTAAAACTAAACTATATTCTCTTTTCTGTTTTCCTGTAGTGTCTTTGAGAACTTCAGAAAGATTTTAATCAATTGCAATATTAAATGTTGACTACTTCATACTAAATTAGACAAAATTAAGCCATCTTTTCACTTAACTCTTTGCCCTCTGAATTTTACTAAGATTAGTCATCAAGGAAAGAAAGTTCTGTAGGTTCATAAATCAAAAGTAATGGTATGTTGTCAGGTTGTGATTTTTTATCTCAAGCAATCTGCCATAACAAAGGGTGGTTCAATCTGGTTTTGAGTGATTAGATTTCATCCTTAATTTCATTTAATTGCTTGAGTAATTCTGGGCATATGCTTTTGTGTGAAACAAAATATTCTCAACAAGTTATAAAAAGTAGGATACTGAAAAATATAGATGCGAAGGTTACAAGAAACTGGAAATCCCAGAGACCATTTTCTAAAAGCAGTTAAAACAGGGGCTGGCCTGGTGGCATAGTGGTTAAGTTCACGTGCTCCACTTCAGTGGCCTGGGATTCACGAATTTGGATCCGGGGCCTGGACCAGTGCACCGCTTATCAAGCTGTGCTGTGGCGGCGTCCCATATAAAGTGCAGGAAGATGGGCACAGATGTTAGCCCAGGGCCAATCTTCCTCAGCAAAACAAAAAAAAGAGGATTGGCAACAGATGTTAGCTCAGGGCTAATCTTCCTCCCAAAAAAAAGAAAAAACAGTTAAAACATTTGGTTCCAAATATAAGTGCATAGAAATCTGACTATAGGAAATGGCTTTGATATTAACCAAAAGAGGTAAGAAACATTTAAATTTCAAATCACGTGAAAGAAGTAGAGACAAAATTTTGACAAGTTTTGTTTTTTAATATGTGAAAAATGTTTGATAAGCAGTTGACAAAACACAGAACTATAAGCACCCTGGGCAAAGATCATGAAACAAAGGAGAGAGAAAACTTTTGACAAGTTTAATTTTTTTCCACGGAAATGTGTCAGTTTAATGAATCAAACTCATGTATCTTGAGTTTCTTTTTTAATGTTAGGATTTTGTTAAAGTAGGATGACATGATTTCTTTTCATTTTAACATTATTCAGAACCAAAAGCCTTTTACCTCAATTGCAAAGAACAACTCTAAATAACACAATTGCCAGTTATTCATAAATGTTTTGTGATAAGATTTCAAACTGTATAATTATTAAAAATAAATTAATTACAAATTCACTCAACTGTACAACCAGCCATAGTCTAGATCTTCCAAAGAATAATTCACCTACCAAATTTTGAAACTGTCAATGCAGATAATTGACAGTAAAATGAATAACTGCAAAAAATTCCTCGGATTGGGTATTTCTTGCATTTTCATAAAAATTCCCTGCAAAATCGTATCTAAAGTCAGATAGCATCTAATATTCTCAAGATATGAGAATTTAGAACATTTAGGTTTAATTTCTAGAAGCATTAAATTGCATAGGGGGAATTTTGCCATATTTCCTTTAACTATGTTTTAATTCAACCTTTAACTATATTTTTTAACTTGCTTTCTTTGCTCTTCCTAAAGGAGATTTAGACAAAAGGTGCTATTAACAAGACACTGCTTTCTCTTTTGTTTCTATCTTTTAAAGATAAGAATCCCATGTATGTTCTTGTTCAAAAACTTATTCGATGTTTAACGGTAGATTTCAGATCGCGGTTAATCTGAGCGTGGAACGCTATGCTCTGGTGTTTGGCATCAACACCTTCATCGCCCTGGTGATTCAGACCATTATAACTGTGATCGTAGTGGATCAGAGAGGGCTCAACCTGCCAATCAGCATTCAGGTGAGCTACGGTACTTCCGTTTTCCTCTCATGTAGTTGGTGGGAATATAGTAGGTAATATTACTCAAAGGTTTTTTTCAACCTTACCACTGCCAACATTCAAATTTCTTGAATTCTATAGCTATGCAAATTTTAAAATAAGCAATTCCTTAATTATTATAACACGCCAAGTATTTTTTGAGTAATAATCACAATAGGTCAGCATTTACCTTTGGCTCCTAAAATGGCATTGGGTAACACTGGTCGTTGTGTCCCCCATATGTCTCCTCTTCCTCCCACCATCCAGTTCCAAGGTTTACAGAGAGTCAACTGCAGAACTCAGTTCCCTCTTCCCTACTGCACTTAAAATTAGTCCAGTTTCACATTTTACATATGGATCTGAAAAAAGGGGAGATAGGACAGGTAGGAAGTAACCTCAATGTCTAAAATTAATTCTTGGAGACATTACATATAGCATTGCACCACCCTCAAATCACAGACACATAGATCAGTGGGATTCGGTGTTTTTTCACTATTGGTGACCTTAGCTAGGATCTGAACCCAAGCAACCCTGGCTTCAGAGCCCACACTTTCAGGTACTGCATTGCTTACATTTTCATACCTGGTTCTTCTAAGATGGGAGAAGAAAGTATTGTGCAAATCTAAATCACCCATATTAAGATCCTGGGTCTCAGTTACCCCATAATCCAAGCAAATCAACAGCATCACTATGTGTTACCAATGCCATACACAGACAGATTTTATATGTGTCTAATTAATTGTATTTATATTTCTCCAGTTTTTAGTTTATGGGAGTTATTTTGCAGTCATTGCTGGAATTTTCCTAATGAGAAGCATATACATTATCTATGCGGCCGAATGCCAAAAGAAGATGCAGAGCTCTGCTACAAGTCAGAATCCATATGTACCACACCCAGAGGAACCAGGGGATGTCATCATGGGAACAAAGCTCTAATCTTATGTCAACCGTTACAGCCTCTGAGTGAGGGCTCTGCTGGTCACAAAGCCACTAAGTGCCATAAATTGACATGCCTCACAAGTGTGGTTTCCAATGATCCTTTTCAAAACCAAAACAAAATGTCAGCTTTATACCAGATATCTATGTGCCCAGCTGAACTGGATGCAGTCAACAGGGCCCATCGTCTTGATGAAACAACCTATGTTGGGGACCCCAGTGAACAACAATGACTGGAAAATTCTGGTTCTGATCACTTGCAAAGACATGCAAATGGCATGGAAAGAAAACAGGAGAAAGCTCCAGCCATCCTAGAGTTGATGTTTCCCGTTTGTGAGCAGAAACACTAACTGGACTGACCCTATTGCTTGGCTTAGATATTTGTTTTATCTTACCAAAACAGCCAACGCATGGGGCATTTTTGTCATGTGCGCCATTTTTCTTCTTCTTCCATTAAGTATATTTCTGTATCACTTATGGTTCTCTGAGAGAATTACAAGCTTTGGTCCCATTTCTAAGGACTCCTCTTCAATCCTGATAACGTAGCATCAACTATTATTTGATAATATTGCCATTTAATTGTTTCATGATTATTTTTTATTTTGTGCTCAGCTGAGCTGTGTTGTTGAAACTCTACCTCAGGGATAGCTTCAGACACTCCTGTGTGTCCACAGAATGACATTCATGTCAATTCCCAGTGGCCCTACTAGAGTTAATGAGCTTTCTCTCTACCATGACCCCAGGGAGGTGTTTTAATGCTGTGTCAGTGTGGTGTCTGTCTAAAACAGAAAAACTGAAACAGAAATTTCCAGGGGTTTCTAGAAGTATTTGTAAATAAGAAAACACTGATGGGGGCACCCCTAATTTTTAAATGGCAGAGATTGCTAAATAAAATAATGAGTGTAAAAATATTAAAGAGCCTTTCTAATTTTTTGATGAATTGTGCTGAAAATTGTCTGCACTTGTCTGTCCTTTGAAACTTCAATAGAGGGTGCATTGAGCAGTCTGCCACTGGGAATAAAGAATGCTGATTCAAGATTTGTATTTAAAATATATTTTTCTCCAAATCCCAAAATTCAGTCACTGGACTGAAAATAAAATTCAGCCCAAAAGCCAACACACTCACTTAGCGGAGAAAACTAATAACATTCCTACACACATCAAAAGCAAGGAAAGGAGGACCAGTATTATCCTTCTTACTTAACTTGCTGTACTGAAGGCATTAACCAACACAATTAGACAAGCAAAAAAAATTAGAAGTCAGAAATTGGAAAGGAGGAGGCAAAATTATCACTATTCCTGAGGCTGGAAGCCTATACCCAAGAGACTCAACTAAAAACCAAGTTAGTCTTATAGGAAGTAAATATATCAAAACCAACAGCTTTCATGTTATAACTATTTAGAAGATACATGGGTGTAAAATACCCCGTTTCTAGTAGCACAAAAATAATATGATTTCTAAGATTACATTTAATTACTTAATAATAAATGTGTAAGACATATATGAATACACCTGAAAACACTTTTAAAGATGGAAGCTATTTTAAGTGCAAAAATGAGATTAAATTATTTGCAGAAAATAAAATCCTACTCTAAACTTTTGATTTCAATAACATAGGAGTGTGAAAAAACAGTCCAATGGGACAGAAGAGAAAGTTCTGAATTAGTCCCTATTTCAGAGGGGATTTAGGACTATGATAAAGATAGCATCTCATACGAGACGAAAAAAAATGGAATATTTAATAAGATTGGAACAATTTTTTTCCAAAGGAAAAATTAAGTTGGACTCAAGAGTGCTAGAATAACTCCATCAATATGTAATGTATATGAATCAATATGCAAATATAAAATATGAAACTACAAAAATACCAAAAGAAAACATGTAAGAATTATTTTATAACCACAAACCTTTTTAAAGAAACATAAAACCTAGAAATTGTGAAAAAATGAATTGATAGCATAAAACTAAACTATACATGGAATAAAAAACACTATAAGTTGGGCCGGCCCCATGGTCTAGTAGTTAAGTTCGGCATGCTCTGCTTCAGCAACCCAGGTTCGGTTCCCAGGCGCGGATCCACACCACTCATGAGCGGCAATGCTGTAGCGGCAGCTCACATACAACATAGAGGAAGATTGGCACAGATGTTAGCTCAGGGTGAATCTTCCTCAAGCAAAAAATAAAAAACCACTATAAGCAAAACCAAAAGACAAATGATAATCTGGGGAAAATATTGCAACTCATCAAAGCTACTTTCCCAAATTTATAAAGAACCAATACAAATTGATAAGGAAAAGATCAATAACCTGATAGAAAAATGGGCAAAGGATGTGAACAGAGAATTCAGAGAAAGGGAAATACAAATGGCTCAGACATGTAAAAACTGCTTAAATTAACTCATAAGAGAAATGTATATTAAAACTACAATGAGATACCATTGTTCATCTAGAAAATAATCCAAAAGTGTGACAGTACACTTTGTTCTCTGGGAATGAGTCAACAGGCAGTCTCAAGGATTGTTGATGGGAGTGTAAATTAGTTTCATTGCTACCAAGGAAAATTCTACATTCTCAAAATTACAAATGTATAGATCTTTCCAGCTATAGATTTCTCTGATGGCAATATACACTACTGTTATCTTTGCCTGCTGGGAACTGACTTGTATAAAAAGTTTTTCATTACAGTACTGTTTCTAAGAACAAAAGGTTGGAAACTATTCAAATGTCATTAAGTGAGGATAGGGAAAATGTATTATGGTACATCAATATATTCACTTGTGATAGTATTAGCTAGATAAAAAAATGAGGAAAATCTTTACATAGCAATAAAGGGCTCTAAAATTTAAGTGGAGAAAAGTCAATTGCCAAAATAATAATGAATGTGATACCTCATTATTTGTGTAAAAGTAAGAAGAAAAATATCTGTATTGGTTTATATACACATACAACTTTTCTGGAAGGACAAACAAAACTAATAACAGTGATCACCTGCTGTGGGGTAATGGGAAATGGGAGGGAGATGGCATCTTTCCCTGGCTTTTGAAGTTTGCACTCTGTAAATTACCCTCCCCAAATTAAAATGCTAATTTTAAAAAATTGTTTAACCTCTTGGGAAATAAATTAGCACTGAAGAATAAAGAGCTGGCGTTTTTTAATTTTTTTATATGTAACCATTCTGATGTTTTTACATTTTTTGCAATGTACGTGCATAAGTAAATGTGCATTTATAATTAAAAGGAACAAACAGAAGAAAAAAATAATTTTTAAATAAAAAATTTTATTTGGTATCTTATTAAAGAGAAAGATCATTATTTTTTTTTATTGATGTTTTAATAGTTTTTAACATTGTAAAATTTTGGGTTGTACATTTTTGTTTGTCCATCACCATATATATGACTCCCTTCACCCCTTGTGCCCACCCCCCAGCCCCCACCCCCATTGCCCCTGGTAACCACAATACAGTTTTCTCTGTCCATGTGTTGGCTTATATTCCACATATGAGTGAGATCATACAGTGTTTATCTTTCTCCTTCTGGCTTACTTCACTTAACACAATACCCTCCAGGCCCATCCATGTTGTTGCAAATGGGATGATTTTGTCCTTTTTTATGGCTGAGTAGTATTCCATTGTATATATATACCACATTTTCTTAATCTAGTTGTCATTAAAACATAGGTTTGCTTTATAAGGTGTAGAGTTCTGTGACTGGTAAGAACAACTTATGGAGAAATATCTTAAATGTTTTGTTTTGTACGTAGAATGACTCAGAAATGACAACAAAAACAGAATTCATAGACAAATAACAGAACTAAGGGAATAGAAATGGCAAGACAATAACCATTTCCGAGAAGAAATGAAAAGGTTCTGGTTCTAGCTTGTCTGGACTTGCCCTTTGCCAATAGTTAGGCCTTGACTTAGGTGAAATATTCAGATCTGGTTGGAGGGGGTTGTCGCTGAAGAGGCACGTGATGCACTTCTGACAAGGAAGCAGGGCCACAGGCCCTTCAGGAAGAGGCGCACACGGTAGTGGGTGCTGAAATATCTGAGGGAATTGCCCATCTCGCGAGATGGAAAAATGACAGGCAGCTGGGAGGCGCGGGCCCTGGAGGCCTGGCGGTGGCGTCGCTCTCACGGCACGCCTATCATTCAACTTGTTCTAGAAGGTAGAAACCTCTTGCGTGCACCCTGCTGCCCTAGCAAAATAAAAGCAGAATCACTTAGGGTTTTATGAGGAAATTTAGGCCACAGCTTTGTGGTGACTGGAAACAATAGCAACAGCAATAGAAAGGTAAGAGCAGTAGAAACCGTGTGCACACAGACACAGAGAGGGACAAGTACCAAGTCGGAAGGCTGCGTGAAGACCCGTCAAATAGAACACTCAGAGTCTTGATCCCTTTGGCTGGGCTCAGAGAAGTGACTGGTCTTCAAGTGTTGGACTGGGTTTACATCTTTGTAACGGCCATTTCCTGTTTGTTTGAAATTTTTATCAAATTAAAAGGTTTGAGACTATTAGGTTGAAAGAGAGGAGCGCAGAGTTCCAAAAGCAGAGATACTGTCCAAAAAAGGAAGTCCTAGGACACCCAGGTGACACGAAGCAGGAAGGTCTGGGAGAAGGAGCAGGCAGGATGGATGGAGGAAAGTCTCATTAATGAAGAGAACAAGTCTCAGCGTTTCTCACCCTAGAGGAGAGGCTGGGCCGCCTGCCTACTGGCAGCATTGCTTCTTGGAGCAGCCCTTCTGCTGGCAGCAGCCCTGCCCACAGCCACACGACTTGCAGCCACAGGAGCGGCGGCAACAGCAGACCACGGGGACACTGCAGCAGCCCCCACAGCAGCCGTAGCAGCAGGGGCAGCAGCTGGTGCAGCAGCCGAGCCGGTAGCTTCTACAGGTGGTGCGGCTGCCACAGCCACCACCACAGCCACCACCACCACAGCCACCACCACAGCCACCACCACAGCCACCACCACAGCCACCACCACAGACACCACAGCCACCACCACAGCCACCACCACAGCCACCACCACAGTCACCACCACAGCCACCACCACAGCCTCCACCACAGACACCACAGCCACCACCACAGCCACCACCACAGCCTCCACCACAGCCACCACAGCCTCCACCACAGCCACTGCAGCCACCACCTCAGCCACCACCACAGCCACCACAGCCACCACAGCCACCACCACAGCCTCCACCACAGCCACCACAGCCACCACCACAGCCTCCACCACAGCCACCACAGCCTCCACCACAGCCACTGCAGCCACCACCTCAGCCACCACCACAGCCACCACAGCCACCACCACAGCCTCCACCACAGACACCACAGCCACCACCACAGCCACCACCACAGCCTCCACCACAGACACCGCAGCCTCCACCACAGCCACCACAGCCACCACAGCCACCACAGCCACCACAGCCACCACCACAGCCTCCACCACAGACACCACAGCCACCACCACCACAGACACCACCACAACCACCACCACAACCTCCACCACAGCCACCACAGCCACCACCACAACCACCACCACAGCCTCCACCACAGCCTCCACCACAGACAACACAGCCCCCACCACAGCCACCACCACAGCCACTGCAGCCACCACCACAGCCACCACCACAGTCACCACCACAGCCACCACCACAGCCTCCACCACAGACACCACAGCCACCACCACAGCCACCACCACAGTCACCACCACAGCCACCACCACAGCCTCCACCACAGACACCACAGCCACCACCACAGCCACCACCACAGCCTCCACCACAGACACCACAGCCACCACCACAGCCACCACAGCCACCACAGCCACCACCACAACCACCACCACAGCCTCCACCACAGCCACCACGACAGCCACCACGACAGCCTCCACCACAGACACCACAGCCACCACCACAGCCTCCACCACAGCCACCACCACAACCACTGCAGCCACCACCACAGCCTCCACCACAGCCTCCACCACAGGCACCACAGCCACCACCACAGCCTCCACCACAGCCACCACCACAGCCACCACAGCCACCACAGGCACCACCAGAGCCTCCACCACAGCCACCGCAGCCACCACCACAGCCACTGCAGCCACCACCTCAGCCCCCACCACAGCCACCACCACAGCCACCACCGCAGCCACCACCACAGCCCCCACCACAGCCACCACCGCAGCCCCCACAGCTTCCACAGGCACAGCACCCCATGCTGTCAGTAGAGAGGACTCAGGTGGAGTGAGGAAGGAGACTCAGGAGGTGAGGAAGGTCTGATGCCGCCTCCTGCTGGTGGAGGCCCTTAAATGCCATCTTGAGGAGGATGGTGATGGAGTGACCCAGGACACATGACAAGTGGCTTCTTCTTTGTTATTATTTATTCCAGTATCCAGAAAAGAATTTAGAGTTCTTTCTCGTTTATATCCTTACTGGAAACATTTAGCTTAACAAAAGAGCTAAATTTTAGAGGGAAATTTTGTAAAATTTTAAAAATTCCATTTACATGTTAAGAACAGGCCTCATAGTCTTAAAAAACTCAGAAGATGTGACATACAAGAAAGGAGTATATGATTGCCTCTGGCTCAGTAGAATACGAGGAGAAGAAAAGAAATAAAAATAGAGATAGAAGGAATAAGTTGACATATACCTTATCCTCTTCCTGGGTTGGCCTGTTCAACTTGAGAGAGTGACCCCCAGATCCCATATGAGGTGGAAGAGACCCAGAATGTCTCCTTGCACTGTGGAGGTACAGAGAGGAGAGCTGATGGTGCTGGCCGTTGAGGTTGCCAAGGGTCCCTGTGGCAAGAGTAAAATGATCCAGGAATTAAGGATGTCAGGGTAGACAGCCAGGACTAGGATCAAACGGGAGACACAGCCCATCTTCCAGGCTATTGGAAGCACCAGAGAGAGCCAAGTTGGGGATGTGGCATCAAAGAAAGACCACTGAGTCTTGACTGGGGCCAGAGGACAAGTTCTACCCCTATGTGGGCCACTTAAGTTTACTCCATTCTCATAACCACAGATTATACTTAAATCTCCTTGTTGTCTTATACATCTACGCCATGGATGGGCAGGTTGACAGTGTTAAGGATCAACAAAATAGAATGACAGAAATTGTGAAAATAACTTGTGTAATTGAAATATGTTATATCATATCCCAACTAGGTTTTCCTTTAAGTCACCATCTCTCTGGTATCTCCCACTACAGTCCTAAAACTTAAAGACTTAATTCATATTACAGGGAAGTCTCCAGAAAAAGTGCTAGATGTTTGATTAGTTTCCAAAGATGGGTAAGACTATCTATGCCCTCAATATATCAAATGAAGAAGAAAAAATACTTCTCTACAGAGGGGTACTATAAGAACACTTGTCTGTCACAGAGAGAGCCTTTTATCTTTTTAGTAATACATAAATGAGTAATGTTTCTTATAATCAATGACATCTTAAGTTGAATGAAATATCGAAATTTTAAATGTTTAATATGTTTAAAGAAATAAAAGAAAGTAATGTAAATATAACAAAGGAACACAAGGCTATCAATAATTCCAAACAAATCTGCAAAGGAACCAAATTTCTAGAAATTCTAGAAGGAAAAAATGAACTAATTGAATTTAAAAACTCAATATAAAGATTAAACAGATTATTAGACACAGTTGAAGAGAAAATCAGTGACAGAAAACACAGCTTAATAAATTACTCAGGGGGCCGGCCTGGTAGCACAAGCAGTTAAGTGCGTGGGCTCCACTGCGGCAGCCCGGGGTTTGCCGGAGCGGATCCCGGGCACGCATGGATGCACCACTTGTTAAGCCATGCTGTGGCAGCGTTCCACATAAAGTAGAGGAAGATGGGCACAGATGTTAGCCCAGGGCCAGTCTTCCTCAGCAAAAAAAGAGGAGGATTGGCATCAGATGTAAGCTCATGGCTGGTCTTCCTCACAAATAAATAAATAAATAAATAAGTAAATAAATTACTCAGAGTTCAGCACAAAGAGGCATAGAGATTGAAAATATGAAAGATGAGAAGACATAGACGAAAGAAAGATTTATCACAGTGGTTCCCAAGCAGAGCTGTTATTGCGCATCTTAGGGGGGTTTTGGAAATGTATGAAGGCCATTTCATCACAATGACACAGTGTCTGGGAGCCAGGAATGTAAAATGTCCCATAATGCAAGGAAGAGTCCCACACAATAAAGAATTTTCCCGTCCAAATTTACAATAGTGCTTCTGTTGAGAAACATTAACTTAACAAATGTCTAATTGAAGTTGAAGAAGATAATACAGAGAATATAGAAGACAAAATATTCAAAACTAATGGTTGGTAATTTTCCATGGTGATATGACACCAATCCTCAAATTCAGGTATCTCAACAAATACCAGTTGGATAAAATCAAAGAAGTTCAAACTACACACATTGTAGTGAAACTGAAGAAAACAAAAGAAAAATAAAATCTAAAAATAGCCAGAAAAAAGGGAAAATTACCTACAAAGAAATGATCATCAAACCAAAGGCAGATGTTGCAACACAATGGAAGTCAGAAGACAATAGAATATAAATGTCAACCTAGAATTGTATCCAAAAGAGACTCTCTTTCAAGAGTCTTGGGAAAATGAAAATATTTTCAGACAAAAAAAATGATGGAGTGTTTACCACTAACAGATCCTGTCTAAAGGAACTTCCATGATAGGATGTGCTTCAGGAAGAAGGAAATGATCTCAGAAGGAAGGTTGAGATGCTGAGGAAGGAGCTGAGCAAAGCAAAAGGTAACCACATGGGTAATCTAAACAGTCAACGACCATATAAAACAACAATAATAATTTCTCATCCATGGGGTAAAAAAAATAGCCCTAAAACACTGACAACCACAGTATTTAAGTTGGACAATGATCTGAGTTAAAGCATTCTAAAATCTTTGAATTATTTGGGAGAAGAATAAGCACATCGTCTGACTTCAGACTTTGATAGTTAAGAATATTTGTTGTAATTACTCAAATGTCACCTAAAAGAATAGAAACATAATTCTTAACTTCTAGACTAGGAGAGAGATAAAAAAAAAAGAGAATGAGAAAAACAATAACAGCAACCACCAATATTATGTCTGAAAGAAGGCAAAAAGAAAGTATTATATAAGAAAAGCAAGAAAATAAAAGTAAAAATGTTAAGTATGAATGCAAATACATCAATATTTATAGTAAATGAAGTGGACGTTCTTTTCAAGTACACATAAAACATTTACAGAGATTGATTTTGTTCAGGACACAAAACGAGTCTTGAAATTTTTCAAAATTTCAGTATCATATAGGCTATATATTATGAGCACAATGCAATTAAATTAGAAATAAATAACCAAAAAAAATTATCAAATCCACATTTTTAGAAATTTGGAAACATTTATAAATAACTCATTGATTAAAAGATAAAATTTAGAATATTCAAGGATAATAAAATTGATATGTAAGACAATTTGTGTGATGTAACTATAGCAGTACTCAGAGGAAAATTTATAGATCCAAAATGTGTATACTGGATAAGAAGAAAGGCTAATTATTGTTAAACTACTTATTCAACGTAATAAGTTAGAAAAAATTAATAATCCAAGTAAAATAGGAAAGAAACAATAAGGCTAACAATAGAAATTACTGAAATAGAAAACAAACATACAGTGAAAAGAATCATCTAAACCAAAAGAAGATTCTTCAAAAATATTAATAAAATTTATAATCCTCTAGAACTATTGATCACAAAAAAAGAGGAAAAAAGGGCATCGCACCCCCTCCACACATTGCACTATGAGCTTTTAGAGATACATAACTCCAGATGCAGCAGAGATTAAAGGATGAGAATATTCTGAACTAATTTACACCAATAAATTTGAAAATAGACGAAATGGACATAGGGAAATATAACTTACTAAAACTGACCTAAAGAAAGAAAAAGTATGAATGAATGTTCATTAGCTATTAAAGAAATCAAATTAGAAGTTTAAAATCTTCCCACCAAAAAAAAAAAAAGAGAAAAAACAGACTCAGACACTTTGACAGGCAAATTCTACCAAACAACCAAGAAACACCTAATTTGAATCTTTCACAAAGTCTACCAGATAGATAGTAGCTAAGAAAGAAAGAACAGTCCTCAACTCTTTCCATGAGTCTGTTATAATTTTGAGAGTAAAATTAGGCAAGAGAAGTATAAGAAAGAAAAATATCTATGTCAATTCCACACATGAACATAAAAATTAGGGAAGATTGTATAATTAGACTGCACCCTCAAAAAGGTATTTCCTATTTTCATTCTTATTTGGCAGACAAAAAAAGCTTTATTTTGAACCTAGCTGTGGATTTTCTTTTTCTTTTTTTCTTCTTTTAATCCCCAAAGGTTTACCTAGAATTTAAAAAAAAAAAAAAGTGGTGATATAATTACCTCCTAACAGTATCTTGTGGCTTCCCCCAAATTAACAGAGTTGGATTAAAAAGGAGCAAATCCCTTCAGAGCAGCAAGACCTTGCGAGGAAGAGTGACAGATAGGGTTAAGGTTTGCCCAACTTTCAGAACTCATTCTCAAGGAAAGAAAAAGGAATTGAGCCTTTGTTGAAAGATAATTCTCTTGAAACAAACTTCCGATAATCCAGTAGGATTGCTGCCCTCAATTTACTATATTTCTAAACTTCTTTAAAAGTGGAAAATGAGAAAAATGGCATAATGTTTCAAATACAAATTACTAGTACCTATATCTGCACAGAAAAAATTAATAAAGGCATGAGTAATATCTAAAATATAACTTGATCAGTTAGACACCAAAATTAGGACCCTTGAAAGAATCTGACGGATTATGGACTTTATTTAAAAGTTTTTTGTGTTTTTTTCACTAGATAACATATTTCAAATAATCCTATACTTATCTAATTACCTAACTGTGTTTTTCCCCAAACTATCGCACCGAAACAGAAAATGCTAATTTACAGAGTAACAATGATTCAGAGGTAAATTGATCTGATCTATTCCTGGTAGCCTGAAACATTAATTATGTAATAATATCCAGACATTATTCTGAGATTTTTGTGTCTACATTGTCAGTTCTCACATCTGTTAATTACAGATGAGTTCAGGGTCATGTGGTCTGTCCCTGACCACGATTGGGAGAAAGTATTGGTGGCAGATACCAAATATCCCCGAGCACTTGGGATGTATTTGGAGCCAGACACCATCTTCAGAACAACTCTGAGTGGTAAATCTCTCATCTGCATTTTGCATAAGAATGGAAGGAGATTTAGAAGGGAGAAGGGAAGTAACATGTCCCAGGTCCCACAGTTAGTGACAGAGCCAGGAGATGGGTCTCAGCCTGTCCAACTCCAGTGCCCATGGGCTTTCACTCTTCTACGCTACGTATTGTAAACACCTACAAACGTGTGTAAAAGAAATGTGCAAGCCAAAGAGTAGAGTGTCTGCATCGACAAGTAGAATTAGTCAGCTGATTCCACACTGATGTATTTTAGGAAAACAAATTTTGGGATAATCGACATTTAAGTAAAACGGAATAGGTTGGCCATAGTGTGTACGGCTGGAGCCTCCAAGAATGGTGCGCAAACCCTGAGACCACTCACCCACAATGAATTTTAGGTGCTGGGAAACTAAGCTATCTTTCCACCTACACCATGCTTCACGGTCCTCTTTTTTCAGCCACATGTCACCCCTGACACTTAAATGAATCTAACTACAGATAAACAGAATAAGCAGTCTGTAAGTGAGTTCTTATTTCTGGACAGAATTCATCTGCAGGTCTATAGACAAGATTTATTTCATGTTGCTTTTAGTCATCTACAATGTACAGATCTGTAAAATAGCCCACCCAGCAATGAAAGGCTAGAATAGGTAACCAAGAAGAGTATGTTCTAGAGTCTAGACAATATCTAGTTCTCTGCTGATGCACAAATTCTTCCCTACATATCAAAACACCTCATAGTCAAGTGAAAAGTAGAAAAGCAAGATAAAAGTAACAACATTCTGACCCGGCCATTCAGTATCCCTTCACTCCTGGGGAGGCTGAAAAACATCACCTGGAGAGGATGGTATCCAGGTGGTATCTGCCCTGGGTGGGAGGCTGCACTGAAAGTCTTTTCTAAATCTGTGGTTCTAGGACTTTAAGACACTGAGCACAGAATTCTAAAGAAATTCTGAATTAGGTTCCTTTGATCATATCAGTCTGGGAAAAATCTTGGTTTAAGCTTTTTTCCCCAGCTACCCATAATTCCAAAAAGAACTAGCTCCAAGAATCAAGTTTTTGTGTGATTTAACAAAAGAAGCTGGCTTCAGCAGGGTGTATGCTTCAGTGTTTAGACTATACCCTGACAGTTTGGCAGTGGAGGGAGGTGGCTCAGAAGGACTCAGAAGCTGGGGAATCACAGATACTAGCAGCAGGAGAAGCAGAAATCAGAACTAGTCCAGAAAGGAATAAAAACGGACGTGAGAAGAGAAAGTAACTCGTTCAATTTACCAACCTCCCGTCTTTCTCAATGATGGAAGAGGGAATGGGATGGTTTGACACTGTATTTTGGCGGAGCCACAGGGGGAGTTGTTCTGTTTGTGCAACTTCTTCAAGAGGCACAGACAAGTGGTTAAGACATCAGACTTTCCAGTCAACCTGCCCAGTTTCAAATCCCTGTGCACTGCATGA
Source organism: Diceros bicornis minor (assembly GCF_020826845.1). Lineage (NCBI taxonomy): Eukaryota > Metazoa > Chordata > Mammalia > Perissodactyla > Rhinocerotidae > Diceros > Diceros bicornis. The sequence goes on along the minus strand of NC_080776.1, from coordinate 16,818,032 downwards.
CTTGGGGAAAGTTACTTAACATGTTGTATCTCAATTTTCTCACCTATAAAATGGGGGCAAGAATGGTCTTACGTCATAGGATTGTTGCGAGGATTAAACGCATTAAGACATGCATGTCAAGTACCTAAAAAAGTGCCCAGCACACAGTAAGGGCTCAATAAGTCTTGGCTAATATAACTATTAATAATTATCTCTATTAATAATTATTACTATTAATAATTATTTCTCTAAATGTGAGATGTCTAGGCATGCATGTTTTCTTGAGCTGCCCTAGTTTTGATGCAGAGATCATGCTGTTAGCATTTTTCCAGGATGGTCCCAACTTCAAATATCTCATAATATTGTCTAATTACATAGCAGAGCACGTGTTGGGGTTTTGAAAACTATGGTCATTGCACTAATGGGAGAATTGGAGGTCTTGAGAAGAGACAGTCCACGTGAGGTTGAAAATACTGAATTGTCCTGGATGAGGTCCCATCTAAAGTAAGACCTCTTATTAATAATTAATTGAGTGCTTGATATGAACTAGGCATTCCTCTAGGTCTTGCAATTAGCTTATTTTTAATTAGAAGGCTTAGAAAAACCACTCTCCATTTTTTCTGTTTGCAGCAGAAAAATAGAAATGAAACTACTCTCTTCATTTCCCATAGCATCAGCTTCTGCTCCATCAAATCCTGGCCCAGATTAGAACATATAATGGCTTTATCCAAATTCATGGAGTTTTATTCCTGCTTTAACACTAAAGAGTAAATTATAAATTTACTTTATTTGAATGTATATGAAATTCAACTAAGTGCTTAATTTTCCATTTCAGGCATCCAGTTTAGAGGACCCTATTTCTAACCCCCAATCTGTAACTTTATGGTCAGAGTTTACCCTGGAGACACTGTAGGAAATGGTGGGTTATGAAGAAGGGTGTAAAACGTCGCCAAAATAATGTGGCATTTTTGGCATTGAGAATCAAATCATTTGCAAGAGCTTATCACCAGCTTATCTCTTCTAGACCTTCAGAATTGAAAAAATTCTGAAGGTCTAGGAAATTTGGCTATGTCCACTCCACAGACATTATTATTTTGACGTATTGCATTGGGTTTCTCTCCCACAGGCAGAAAGAAAAGAGATGAATCTTGAGGGGTAAGAAGAGGATAAAATTATCCAAAACAAATTCTTAGAGTATTTGGGGAGGTTAGGAGGCACATCCCATACTCTGTTCCCTTCTATTACCCACAAAATGAGAACCTTGGGCCACACTGTCATTTCTTTTTGAATCCTTCATGAACGTCATTTCCCTTTCTTATCTTTCAGAACAATTATAAGGACAACCGACCTCATCTAAGAATGTATGTGGGTTTCAGGGCCATTATATAAAATCCACAGTGCTGACGGGCAAATGCCTAGCATTGTAAGCTACACCCACATAGAGAGAGAAGAATGCTGGCCTGGAGCCAGCTGCAAAGGTCTTGAAGGAGATGGTTCAAGAACAGGTTGAAAGTGATGTAACAGGAAAAATGAAGTAGCACATTAATAATTGCAATAAAGGGAGACAGACATCTGAATCCTAACCCTAAGAGATCAAGTCACTTTTGAGACCCCGGACAGGGAGACTTTATCAAAGAAAATGATAGGGGGGGAAATGCAACAACTTTGGAGATAGAAATTAAGGCAAGATGTCACAGAGAAAAGGGCAAGTGTGTGGACTCTAGAAAATTCAACCCAATTAGATGTGCCAGGAAGAAAATTGTGATTTTGGAAAAGCCCTATGGCATGAGATTAAAATATGAAGCTAGTGAAATAGAAGGAATGTGACTAGTCTTCTGGTCACTAACAAAATTAGGTGCTAAGAAAATCCAAATACTTAGCTTCTCCAAGAAGTTGTTGATATAATATAAGTGATTTATTTTTAATACAAGGAAAAATCAATTCTCTCCCAAAGCAAAGGTGGAGTTTTCATGAACCTGTGGTAATGGAAGTCTGACTTGGTCCTTCCTGTCTGCTGAGGGTTGCAGCATGTCACAGAGTGCTTCATTGCTCAATCCAGACTTGTGGCAGGTGTTATCCGATCTGCCCTGTCTCAGTATATTGGCCAGTTGTTTTACTCACAAAACAAGTTTATTTGGGAATAGCCAAAGAATTGCAATTCAGGGTGTGCATGCTATGGAGGATCATAGGCAAATCCAACAAACAAGGGAGAGGAAAGTTATTTTACAGAGAAAAAGGAGGAAATTGGGAGGGGTTGTTTTGAACAAAAGTCCATTGGAGAAAAGCAAGAGTTCAAGGTGGTGATGGCTTCTCATTGGCTGAGTTGCTGGGGTAGTTGATTTCTACTTGGGATGCAATGCACATTTCTTCCTGTAACTGACAACTTCTTTCTGTTGAGGTCTATAATTGACTATCTTTCCTGTAATTGACCTGGTACTGCATAGGAGCTCCCCCTTCTGACTTCCTGGCTCCGTTTTAAATGAGGTTTGCCTTTATTAATTTTCACAGTCCTATAGACAGGAACTTTGAGATTGTGGCTGATTGTGGCTGGCCTTGTGTCCTGGCTGGGCAGAGTACAGAACTCCATGTTCAACTTGTTAATTCCATTCTTTGTTGGCTAACACCCTCCCCTTGTGTAAAGCCTCCTCTTCTCTCACTTTCAAGACCACAAAGGTAAGCCCAGACAAACAGTACTTATCTGCTGGAAGCAGCAGCTGATGAAAGACATATTTCTAGTTTTTGCTTTAGACATTGGTTTCACCAAATTTCTTGACCGATGCTGAATTGGGAGTCATGGTGCTCGGAGAATGTTCATTTTTCATAACTTATCAGTGTGCACTCTGATAAACCATCGTTTACTCTTTTTATATATTCTTAAATGTTTTATCAAAGAAAAGAAATCAAAGGAGATAGAAGGCCTTACAGGGAAAGGCAATGGTCCCCTGTCCTGCTGCGTTCCTCCTTAGCCCCAGATCTCTCTTAGGAGAACCACTGTTAACACTCTTAACAGTTTCTGCTCCTGGGTTTCACTTAGGAAATATTGCCCCATCTCTAGATGATGCACTCAGACCCTCTTTTCTTGATCTATCAATTTTCAACACTAGCCATTGATTTCTGGCTTTTATAGTTAAAGATTTAGTTAACTTAAATTGCAGGTCCCTAATAGAGGCATATCACTGTTTTGAGTTCGCCTATTCATCATCTCTTGTTGAATAATTCACTACCTCCTTTATTTCTCATACCACTCACTTATACACTATCTTTTTGCCTTCCCACCTTCTAAAATGAGGATATTAGATTCCTGGTTGTTCTTCCCTCCATCGTTTCCTTTTACAGCTTTCAACTTCCGTTGTCTTTCCTTTTGTTTTCATAATATCTGGGTTGATAACATTCTATTCCTTTCTATGACTATTGACAGGCCTTCCACGATTTGACCATAGAGCAATTCTAGAAGTTAAAAAGCAATAAATTATGTTTGCATAATTATTGATTATAAATACTATTTATCGACCCATCCAGGTATACTAGGATTGTATATTCTCTTGTACCGTTTCTTATGTTCATCTCACTCATTCTTAAAACTCTTCTTTGTTTCTCAGCAAAAAGATTAGTTCTACTGCCAACACACCTGGGCTTTTTTGGCATCTGTATATTGTCTCGGACTTATTGTATGTGGCTAGAATTCTATGCAGAGGCCTTCGTAAATGGGGTTTAGTGTACTGACATTTTGTGTGTGTTACCAACTGCTGTAGCAAAGATACACAGGATTGGTGTCTTATTTGGCCAGCCCAGAAAATAAAGGTGCAATGTAAAGAACTGTGTTTATGAGACTTCACCAGTTAGTTCTATTCATGTCGCAACACTTAGAGGAAAAGAAGGGATCTTACCCCTTGTTGGATTCCCAGTATGGAAAAGCATTCATTCCAGAGGAGAGAAAAATTTTTATATCAGAACAAAGAGGGCAATAGCAAAATAGTAATATGTATGGAATTCTTATTTCTACTCCTCATTGGGTCTGTTACGAAGAAGATCCTTTACACGAGTCAAATAATAATTAAAATGTCATTGATTTTTATAATTTTCCCCAGGTTGGAGAGGGCCTGCAACATTTATTCAAAATTATGCAATAGTAAAGGCAAAGCATCTTTGAAGCAATCTCCAAAACTCTGCTAATGGCCCCAGCAGCAGTCTGGAACAGGAGCTCCTGGAGGAAGAGAAAAGAAAGGGTCTTACTCTTTGTTGCATTCCCAGTCCTCACAGATAGAGCCGGCTCTCAAAGCAGATGTTCCTCCCCTTCCATCTGAACCTTTACAAATGGGAATTAAGCTCCCTGTCACTAAGAGCCTAACAACTCCAACTGCCCCCAGTAGATGTCACTAGCAGTAAATGGTACAGGATCACTCTGGCCTAAGGAACAGCATTTGGGGCTTAAACTATTTAGAAAAGTGCTTCTGTAAATGTCCATTGAACTGATTTCAAGAATGTGTGCTCCATTTACTATCAGTTGGGGTAACACTTGACCATCTAATGATACTTATCATTTTAGATAGCAACCTTAAGTCGTATACCACACAGGTTCAACCTTTGAGAATAGCCAGCAAGGACAGAGGAAGTAAACGAGACGGTGGAACAACTTGAAAGGAATGAGAGACAGGAACTGAGACTATCATGGCCCAACCCAGCAGGTAGAGGAAAAAGAGTTCAGGCTTTGCATCCTTACAGAACTGGATTCTAAACTCAACGACCCTAGACAAGTCATGTTATCACTCTCTGAATTTCTGCGTTCTCATATGCCAAGTGGAGACAATATCTACTTTGCAAACTTTTTAAGGGATTAGAAACAAGGCATGGAAAGCACGTAGTATAAATATCTGCCCAAGTAGGAAGTAAGTAAAAAATGGCAGCTACTGGCAGTATTATTTTTATGTGATTGTTAATATTATGTGTTAAGAAGAACTAATTTGGTTCTGATGGAGAATTGCACACTTGGAGTACAAGCTGAGCACTCAGAATCTCAGGAAATGTGGACAGACAGGTACAACCAGACTGAATTAGGTCACTGGAAGTCATATTTATAGCTGGTTATTCAAATTAAAGAGGTATTAGTAGAAGATGGGTTGTATTTTACTACCCAGGTATTTCCAAGGGGTACAGAGGTGGTAAAAGTCTTCTGTGGGCTGAAAAATTTCAGATATTTATGTGCATCTCTCTTAACTTGTGCCTTTTTGCAGCACTAAACTGGGCAGCATGCAGACCTGACACTCAGGCAGTCCATTTTTGGGAAAGCAATCTGGGTAGGGAGGCCAGAGTGTTCCCCAGCTTGGGGGTGGGGCACATCCAAATCAGGAGAATCACTGAGCAACAGCTGAAAATTGCACATGGGAGATTCTAGTACCTCCTCCTGGAAGGGTATCCCAGAATCTCCATGTAAGGGGAAGAAAGCCCTAAGCAGTTGTAATAAGCCTCACTTCTACCTTTGTGAATGGCCACTGTGGTGTATACCTCAGGAAGTTGTTTGTGGGAGAGCTGGGCCAATAGAAGGGACGAAATGCAGTGTCCCTCAGTCTGCTGCATCAAACTGTGACCACTCCATCACTAACACCAGCGCTTGTTAAATGTGCAGAATCTTGGGCTTCAAACCTGACCTATATAATCAGAAGCTGTAGAGATGAGACCAGGACATTTGTATTTTTACCAAGTTCCCCAGGTGAATCTGATGCTAAAAGCTATTCATTACAGTCTTGGTAAATGGCCTGTGTGAGAGAGGAGCGAAGGATGAGGCAAGCACATAAATGAATCAACTGGAATAAAGGTGGAGTTGGAGGAGTGCCCACAGCTGAGCATTTGAGAGGCAGGATCCCAGGCTCAGAAGCCTCTGCAGCAGCTCTCAGAGCTGAGGTTGAAGGTCAAAGCCAATAAGGGTGCCTCTTACCAAGGAGTCCTCTGATGATTGCCGAGAATCTCAACCCTTCTCTACAACCCCAGACTCTGGCTTCTCGGCCCGTCCTTCTAAGAACAAAGGTCTCTAGCTCAGTTCTGAGCAGATGGCCTTCTTGTCATTTCCCCCTAGCAAAAGCACCTGCTTTAGGCACAGTGAAAATGGGCAAGGGCCTGGAGAAATGCAGCCTAAGGGAGCCCCTGAGCACTCCACAGGTCAGAGATGAGCCCTTCATCCCTCCCCAGACCACCACTCATTGTTTTCATCTGCCAAGACCAGGGTTTGGACCACCGGACACCTACACACTTCCTGCTCATGAAGGCAAGTCAACAGTTGTCATTTATAAAATGGGAAGAAGAAAAAGAGAGAAGGAGGAAAAAAAGGAACTAAAACTATGTTGTGTAGTAACTATATGCCAGATACTGTCAGGTTCTTTTTTTGTGAGGAAGATTAGCCGTGGGCTAACATCTGTTGCCAATCCTCCTCTTTTTGCTGAGAAAGATTGGCCCTGGGCTAACATCCATGCCCATTTTCCTCTACTTTATATGGGACGCCGCCACAGCGTGGCTTGACAAGTGGTGCGTCAGTCTGCACCTGGGATCCAAACCTGGGAACCCCGGGCTGCCGAAGCGGAGCATGCGTACTTAACCACTGTGCCACCAGACCAGCCCCAGTGTCAGGTTCTTTATATGCACAGATCTCATTTAATCTTCACAGCATTCCTATGAAGCCTGTATTGTGATCCCTATTTTATAAAATGAGGCAATTGGGGCTCAGTAGATTTTCCATTCATTTAAAAAATATTTATTAAGCCCATACTCTGCCAGACTCTTTTCTAGACACTTTGGGGACATGATGTCATGGAGCTTACAGTCTAATGCAGAACTCAGCTATTAATCCAATAGGCACAATAATGAATGTAAAACCACCAACTAAGAAATGGGCTCTGTATAAACCCCAGATTTGGGGTTTTCCACACAAGTGTGATCAAAACATGGACAGGCTATGGAGTTTAGGGCATTGGTATGATTACCGTAGAGAAAAATAAGGGAAAGAAAGGAGAAGGCTGGAACATTGGAAGGAGAATAGAGGTATCCTGATGGAGCAGAAGAAGGTCCAGTGGAAGTAGCTGATCAAGCAAGAGGAGATAGTTGTAGACAGAGCCAGATGACTGAATTCCTTATTAGAGGGAGAATGGAGGTGGCCACGAGAATGGGTAGCTGAGGTAGAATGGAAAAAGGGGTCTTTGGAAATAAGAAGATTGAGGAACTGGAAAGACAAGATGCCTTTCATGTGGGTATTGAAGAACTGCAAGACAGCAGGACCTGGGATGACGAATTGATGTCAAAGAGTTTGATGACTGAGGACATGAGATCAGGAGGTGAGTAGATATCAGCAACCAGGAGAAAGTGGTCAAGTTAAATGACTTTCAAAGAAGTGAACATTTTAATTTTCTCCCAAGAGGTTGGGAATAATTGTGTGAAAGCAGCAATAAGGAGCAAGGTCAATATCAATGACCCCATGCACACGCCCAAAATCACAGCTAGAAGATGGTGAAGCTGGTATTTGAAGTCGAGAACCTGAAAAATACTAGTGGTGTGATTGCCCTTCTTATTAATTGGGGGAAATAACTTCCATCTCCCTTCTCTCTCAAGATCTTCCTCCTCCACTTCTATATTCTTACCTGATCCTGGTGTCTTTTTTTATTCATCCCCTCCTCTCTCCAAGGAGGCTGTGGTCCTCTCCCATCCCCATCAAGTGGGAGATTACATTTCTTCTAGTAGGATTTTTTTTCTGATTTTCTCAAGCCAAATTCAGAGGGCAGGAGTGCTAGAGCAGGCAAAAAGATGACAAAAAGCAGAGGAATTTCAGCATGTCCAGGACAGTAGAAATAGTCATAGGTCCATGAAAGAAATGGAGAAGAAAAGATGAGAAGTTCAGCTCAAAGTTCAACCTTGGAGTTGTGCAAACCATCCATGGTCAGACTAGACAGAAATATAAAGGAAGAAAGAAGAGAGTAGGTTCCCAGGAGCACAGAAAATAGATGACCCTCCAGTAAGGCTCACTGATGACTCAGCAGACAGTCATTTCATCGGTTACTTACACAAGAAAGACCTAGAAAACCCCAGAAGCATCCCACATAGAACAGCAAGTCCCTACTTCCAGTGAGGTACAAGAAGATAGAAAGCAGTCACCTCAACTTAACCACTGGCAAATTTTTTTCATTGTCATCCTTGCTCTTTATTGATAGTTCGGTTTCTGATTGTCATTGCCACCCACTCTATTTAATATATTGGACCAGTATTTACATTACCTCAAGGAAGAGGACAATTCATCTAATAGATCTACCATTCCCAACATTCCCAATTGTCTTAACTATTCCAGCATCAACTCTAAGTCTAAAAATCTCATCTAAATATCATCAATTTAAAGTTCCAAATTTCATCATCCAAATCATCTAAATCAGTCTGAGTGAGACTCAGGATATGATTCATTCTGGGGTAAAATTTCTCTCCATCTGTGAGCCTAAGAAACCAGAGAACAAATTATCTGCTTACAAAATACAATATCCAGACATGGGGTAGACATTCCCATTCTAAAGTGAAGAAATTGGAAGGAAAAAGTGGGCAATGAGTTCCAAGCAAGTCTTAAAAACTAGCAGGGCAGGTTCCGCTAGATTTCAAGGCCTCAGAATAATCCTGTCTTCTGGGCCTGATGGGATGGCAGCCCCACCCTCTCGGCCCCAGGAAGTCCCATCAGCTCAAGCTTCTGCATCCATGGCTCTGCCCTCAGTGCCAGTCTTCCTTCATTTCACGCTGTCTCTGTCACTTTTAGTCCAGGCTGGTAGTGTTTGTGCTGGTATAAAATTCTCAAAAACCTTATCAGTCTCCCAGGCAATTCACAGAGGTCTAAACCATCAGACAAGAGGGTCCTCCATGGAACTTTCCTGGATAACCCCGTACCTACTCCTGGCTTCTGCTGAGATGGTTGATTGGATCCACTAGCCACACACTAATCTTTAGCAAACGATTGTCCAGCCACACTCTTGGCCCTGCTTCTAAAGCACGCAATCTGGATAGTCTGAGAATCTTTCAAATCATCAAGTGCTGGTTACTTTTGGTTTTGCAGTTCCTGCCTCAATTTATCTCTTTCCTCTCACATTTTACTATAAGCAGCAAGGAGAAGCCAGGCTGTACCTTCCAAGCTGTTGGGAAATCTCCAAGTAAAATGTCCAAGTTCATTGTTTACCGGTTCTTCTTTCCTGCCAATAATAGAATATAATTCAACCATGTTCTCTGCCATTTTATAACAAAAATCACCTTTCCTCCAGTACCCAATAACATGTCCCTCCTTTCCATCTGAGACCTCACCAGAAGGACCTTTACCATTCATATTTCTAGCATCATTCTGTTCATGATGATACATGTATTCTCTAAGACAATAGAAGCTTTCTCTATAGCTCTTCTCTCTTCTTTCTGAGCCTTCACCAGAATTTCTTTTAATGTCCATATTTCTACCAACAATCTCTTCAAGGCAGTCTAAGTTTTTTCTATCAAGTACTTCAAAACTCTTCCAGCCTCTACTCATTCATTATCCAGTTCCAAAATCTCTTCCACAGTTTTAGATATTTGTTACAGCAGCACCCCACTTCCCAGTACCAGAATTGGTATCAACAATTCATTAATTCTTGTGGTTTCCTGGGTGAACGGGAAATATGTCATTGAAATGAGTCCCTAGTCCTGGGTCATCACATCAAATAGCAAGATGAGTGATGTGACTGTTGAAAGTGAACTAGGAAAAAATCTGTGCAATCATCATTAAAAATGATGAGGCTACAAGGTCAGTGTGTATTAACCAATACTGTGGGTTAGAAAGGGCAGGGGAAAGTTCAGATGGAAAATGTTGACATGGAATGCTGATTTAAGTAATCTGAATTAAAAAAAAATACTTTTAATACTGAGTCATGATGAGCTGGAGTATAGAGATCATTTCATTTCAATTTTTTAAAAAGTACATACAGTAAATGTCCACTAATTTAGGCTATTTAGAGAAGACTCTAAATGAATTAACAAAACATCTGAATGGAGAAATATGTGTGTGGACAGCACAGATTTTGAGCAGAACCTAACTAAACGGACTAGAGTTCCCTACAGTGGAAGACTGCAAAGATCTGATTACAGGACAGATAAGTATGGTTTATGATTTTTCTTATGTAGGTTAGTATTTATAAAGGGCTTTCAGACAATGTAATTCCTTAAAGAAATAGTTTTCCTTGTAACCTTACTTAAACTGTAAATTTACTCTTTCAGTCTCTCCTTATTCTCTTAAAATAACCTTGAAATTAACTGCACATTTTGTACCGATGATCAACAATCTAAATTAGCTGGGTCTGACATTATGAGCTTTTACTTTATCAGCAGTTCCTTGGTCCTTGTGATTTCCTGCGTCACTGGGACTAGACCAGATTCTCAAAGAAAGGCATAGGAAAGACACCGGTATTTATTGTGTTAGGCACAGCCCTGAGTCCTCTCCAATGACCTCATTTACTCCTCACAAACAATAAAGTAGATAATTTTTATCTTCTTTTAATCAGTGAGACTCAGAAAAGCTAAGCAATTTGAGTAAGGTCAGCCAGCTATGATTAAGTACAACAGAAAAAAATACATATATATATATATATATATCTGACGGCCCACATCACAGTAATAGCTGGGATACTTATTAAACGCCCACCCACTCACGGCAGCTTTGCTAACAGCCAGGGAGGGACCCCAGGCTGAGAGGACGCTCGGATAGACCAGTATTCTGAAACAGAAGCCCACTGCTTTCAATGCACCCAACTTGCTCGATAAGGCTAGAAATTTGCACCTTAACATAATTAGGGGTAAATCAGAGCATTTGTTTGGTAACATTTTAACTGATTTTCCACTGACCTTTGAAGCAAAGGGTTAAAAATTAACTAAATTACCACCTGCTTGAAATATTAAAAATTATACCGCTGGGATAACCTGGGATTGTAAATTCAATATTTTTCTCTTTTTACAGTTAAACTCCACCATTAATTTTAAAAAGAGAAAAATGCTTTGGAATTAGAAAGGAGCTCTAAGAAGGGCTGTTTTCATCTTTCATGTTGAGATCTTTGCTCCTTTCAATCTCAGCAGAGACCACATAATCAAGGAATGTTGTACTCCTTATGTTTTCAAAGTTCTCTCTAGGGAGCCATTAGGGTTCACAGGTCACAAGGAAAGCCATTCAACTCAGTGGGGCTGTGTAGGCAGAACACTGACAGATAAAATAAAAACACACCATCTTACTGCAATAAATGAAGATACCAGCAGGGGGCAAACTTGGAGCCCATCCTAACTGAGCAGCAGAAACCTCACATTCAAGAGACTTTATTGTAGCTATTTTTCAAGGTGATCACTGGTATGTGAGTCTTTTTGTTGTGGTGGTAATGGACTCCCTAATCTAGCCAAACCAACCAATCCATCCATTTTGCGTTCAACATGCTGCTTTTACAAACTGGCTGCCAACACTAGGAGTGGAATCAGAAGTTATGTCCAATATAAAAACCGGAAGCCATGGTCTCTTCGGAACTGAAGTGCCTGGTCTCAGAAATGGTGAGTGATATTTCATCCATGCTCACACCTGACACATGGATTCAGATGGCGGATTTGAGACTTCCTGGCTACAACATATGTTCAAAACTGTCTGCTTCTACTCTGCATTTTATTATTAGTATCCCAAGAACGACTACTCTCTAAAAAACACTTTCAAAAACTGCAATGGGACTGGCAGTGAGATATTATGAATTTTTATAAAGTATGCAATTATTTAACATATTACTCTCCAGGGAATTATTTCTGATGAATAGAAATCTCCCCTGGCTGTTCCCATTCATCACGACTGACCCATATAAACAACAGTCTCAATCACTAAGCTCACTTAAAACCTAACTGTCCCAGGTTCTAGAACCTACCAGCGGCTTAAGCACGTCACACTCCAAAAGAAACGAGCAGTGGTGGTAAATGCCAACACTGTCTGTAAAGCTGGTACTTCCCCAGTCCATTGCCATGGAAGCTAGATGTGGATTCTCCAGGTGGAGGCAGGTATCTAACCCATGTTAAGCACCCACAGCAGTGGCAGACACTATACCAGGAAATTTCATCACAATTACACTTGTGTGATGGGCATTACAATCTCCCTGCACAGGTGATGAAAACTGAGGCTCCAACACATGAAGAAACTTGTCCAGGGTCACACGACTTGAAAGGGTGCATTAGAGATTTTAATTCACTCATCTATAAAGTCCATGTTCTTCCCACCAGGATATCTTCTTTTCATTTTTCCAAAACAGCTTTAAGAGTAACCTACATATTCTTGAGACTCAAATGGTGGCCTGTAGTTCCCACTCCAGAGAACAACTTTAAATAAATAAGACACTTGGAAAACATCTTGTTCTTTTTTTTTTTTTTTTGTGAGGAAGATCAGCCCTGAGCTAACATCCATGCCAATCCTCCTCTTTTTGCTGAGGAAGACTGACCCTGAGCTAATATCCATGTGGATCTTCCTCCACTTTATATGGGACCCTGCCACAGCATGGCCTGACAAGCGGTGCCTTGAGGCGTGCTGGGATCCGAACCCAGGCCGCCAGCAGCGGAGCGTGCACATTTAATCGCTATGCCACAGGGCTGGCCCCAGACATCTTGTTCTTGTTATTTAAATTTTTCTGGTTAGAAAACCTTGTTTGGTCCAATAACTGTACTTTCAACAAATATTTCCAGGAGACCTTTGATGTGTAAGATACTGTGCTAGACTCTGGGTGACACAGATGAATCCATGCTCCCAAGGAGTTCCCAGGCTAATGAGCAGGTGTCCATGTCAAGACATCAGTACCTTTCAAAGCCATCAATACTACAGACTGTATGGCTTATGCTTACTGACTGGCACTGTTCTAACGTGTACTAATGCGTGTAATCCTCACAACATGAGGTAGGTATTACCATCCCCATTTTACAGATGAGGAATTCAAGGTACGAAGAGGTCCAGTAACTTGCCAAAGGTCACATGCTTGTGAGCAGCAGAGTAGGATTTGGACCTGCTTGACACCAGAGCCCTGCCCTTGACTGCTATGCCTTAATGTCTTGCCAGGACTATAATTAAATGAGGCATAGAGCAAGGAGGGAAAGGAGCTAGAGAGGGTGAGGAAACTTCAGGGGGGAAACGATCAATGACTGCATGAGTGAGATTTCTCATGGAGTGTTAATTGCCTTTCTAAAGGGTGTCCTTGTCTTCCCTTTAGTCCACCAACTTAAGGCCTATCATCCTGAACATAAGTTCTCCCTCTTCAGTATTAGCAACATAAATGGGAAAAAATAGGAATGGAGGGATGTGGAGGAGGCTTACTATCAACTCAAAAAAGTTGTTCTAAGTGTTGTGTTTAATTCCACCCATGACGTGATATTGTCTAGATGTCATGTAATTCTTCTTCTGAAAATAGGTATTGAAAACAAATCAGAGGCCAGCCCGGTGGCATAGCAGTTAAATTCACGCATTCCGCTTCGTTGGCCGGGGGTTGGCAGGTTTGGATCCCGGGCACGCACTGATGCACCATTTGTCAAGCCATGCTGTGGCGGAGTCCCATATAAAGTGGAGGAAGATGGGCACGGATGTTAGCCCAGGGCCAATCTTCCTCAGCAAAAAGAGGAGGATTGGCATCAGATGTTAGCTCAGGACTAATCTTCCTCACACACACACAAAAAAAAACAACAAATCAAATTACCTGGATGGATGACAGTTCAAATTAACTAAAGCTTCTTATGCTAAATCAATATTCACTTTGAGTTTGATACTTAGAAAAAGCAAGAATTTTATCTACTTTATAATCTTGACTCACCAAAGGCTATTTTATTAACTGTTTTTAAAATACACATTAAAATGGATTTCCACTTCGTCAATAGCTATAAGTTAATAGGCTCATGATGGAGGGCATGAAGCTGATGTTTGCTTAGTGATAAAGTCTGTTGGAGACTCTCTTTCCTATCTAAGTTCCGCTAATCTTATCTTCTGCCCAAGATTTCTGTCTCAGGAGAAATTCTCTGATTTTTTTCTACTGTAAAAGATTAAAGGCGAGCATGACTGACTTGCCTAAGCATGCTTGAGAGCAATTTTTCAAGCATGTGATCCCACCATTCTAGCTCAGATGAAACTTAATACCTTACTACCATGTTTCCAAGTAATCATTAGTTTTCTCTTTAGACCAAGAAACCCAAAGAAAAGACTCAGATTCCTGTGTTTTGACCTGTGATGTACTTTCACTGTCACAATGTTTTTTTCATTTTTAAGACTGAAGGACATAAGGAGCATGGGGAAGAGAATGCATGTTTTATGAAAAGAAATCAGTGGGATGGATGACCAGTCTTCTTACATGTTTTTCTCTTTTTTCTGCGTCAGTTTCAACATCTATGAATTGTTGCTGAACATCACCAAGCCATTGCTGGGTTTTTCCCACAGTAATTCTCTGCTTCTTTGGATTTTTCTCAATGATGAAACTGTCAGAGCCATTTGTTGTCCCTTATTTAGCAAGACCAGTTAAAAATATGAGCCTCATCGTGGTAAGTTAACTAACATACTTATCTTAGATTTAAGTCTTGTTAGAACCAATGTCTAAAGACTTGGTTAGGAGCAAAATACCAACACTTCTTACAATCTCAAATGGGAACAAATGGGCCTTAATGATTTCCATGTGTTTGTCATGTAAAAATATAAACTCTTGGGCCGGCCCCGTGGCTTAGTGGTTAAGTGTGCGCGCTCTGCTACTGGCGGCCCAGGTTCAGATGCGGGGCGCGCACTGACGCACCGCTTCTCCAGCCGTGCTGAGGCCGCGTCCCACATACAGCAACTAGAAGGATGTGCAACTATGACATACAACTATCTACTGGGGCTTCGGGGAAAAAAAGGAGGAGGATTGGCAATAGATTTTAGCTCAGAGACGGTCTTCCTCAACAAAAAGAGGAGCATTATCACGGATGTTAGCTCAGGGCTGATCTTCCTCACACACAAAAAAAGTATATATATATATATATATATAAACTCTTTAGCTACAACAAAAGCTGTTTGGGGTGGGTGCCAAACATTCTTACTTTAGTCTTTCAGTTGTACAAAAACAATATTCCAGGACATCATTTCTTATTATCATTAACCTAAAATAAAGTTATCCCTAGATATGAACATATTAGAGGATAATATAAGATTTGGAGGGGAAAAGTTACTGAAGAAGCATGTGAAAAATCCTCTGAAGATTTTTCCCCTCTTTATTTATAAATATGAAGGCTGTTTTTAACTGTTAGATCATGGGATTTAATCCCAAGAAGCCCATTAGTAAGTAGTTCTCAAAGTGTCCATAGTCCTTGGACAAGCATGTCAGCATCATCCTGGAACTTGTTAGAAATGCAAATTCTCGGGTCCCCTCCCAGATCTATGGAATCTGAATGCCTGTTTTTTAACAAACCCTCCAGGTGAATCTGATACATGCTAAAATTTGAGAACCACAGCTTTAAGCCATGGAACAATAACAAGATCAGTCAAGAAACTGTATCGGTTCACTTTCTTTCAGGAAAAAAAAACATGTTGCTAACATCAGTTTTACAGGCTGGTTATTCAGCAAGTGGGGCATAACAATTTTATCTCTCTTTGCCTCCCTTTCCCAGCCACCATCCACATTCCCCCAGCCCACACCAAGGAAACTTTACCCTCTAACCCAAGCCACCATTTTTCCTAGCAATAACACAAGTACATGCCAATCGTGAATGCCATTAGGTGCAAACTGGTTTAGCTGGGAGACATTCCTGGGCTGGATATAGACTCCAGAGACTATCACAAAAAGCAGATCTGGAATGCAGCTTTTCCTGGGTTAGTGAACTCCAGGGAGAGCAAGAATAAAGTTCTACCAAACTTTAAGAACACTTATGTAAAAGTCTACTTGGGAACTCAAGAAGTGAGGGCAGATATTAGGTCGAAACAAAGGACCATCTCAGGCTCAGTAAATCAGTGGGTGTATGTCAGTGGTCTGAGAGACGTTGGGATTTGAGAGGGTCCACCGCAACCTCCTGTATGTCATCTTCTGTTCACTATACATTCCTCTTATGGAAACTGAAATAATCACGTACTATTGATGGGTTCCAATAATTTGCTAATACAACCAGTGTTCCATGGGGGATTGTGGCTAAAACTGACTGAAGCAAGAGAGCTGCTAAGCAATTTCTCATGGCTCCTCCATAGCAGCCCAATAAAGTAAGGCCAAGAATATGGAGGAGCAGAAGATAGACTCTAACACATTTCTTTCTCTGATGCTCCATCTCAAACTGGTCATTTGTTCTCTATTTGCCTGATACCCAGATGGTGTCTCTATGATTGGCACATTCACATACTGATGTGGATCAAAGGCAAAGATAGTCAGCTTCTGCCCATTCTGAAACATCCTTTCCAACCTTCTGGTTCTGACTTTGAAGAAGAGTACCTATTTTAAATGCTCCCAGGCAACAGTCCCTGAGCAGCCCTGGATTGTCCTAGAAAGACTGTTAAGGTTGAAAGCATTATGACCTCTTTTTCCAACCTCAACAGCTTATGCAGATCAAATTACATTTTAAAAATGTAAGAAGCGGATGACTCAACTAAGCCCAACAGCTGCTCTTTCTTTCACCTGTAGGAATGAATCCACATGGTATGAATATCTGTCATCCTTGCAGTTTGTTTCCTTGAATTTCAGTTTCCCTTTGCTTTGCATCGTATTGTCGGAAATTTATGTGAAGTATCAAATTGGACTCACTTTGACACGGGCCAAGCAGTGCGTCCTGGGATTGGTACGTGTCACCTGGATAATGTAAATGTCAGAAACCCATGGCACATTTCACTTCCTGGTGTTTTTGTCCTCATGCCCTCCCTGTTTAATCTTACAGATCGCAAAAGACATCTTTCCACTTTGGACATGCTCTTAGCTGGTGCTGCTGCTCCCTGTGTTTATCCTGACTGATTACATCCTCTACAAGCTGGCCATCATCTTACCAAGGCTTCGGCATTACCTGGCTGCTGCTCATATTTGGTCAAGGATTAGGAGCCATGCAGGTTGTGGAGTTCTTCTATGGTTTGGTCTCTGCCACCGAGGTGGCCTACTATGCCTACATTTACAGCGTGGTCAGCCCAGAGCACTATTAGAAAGTGAGCAGCTTCTGCAGGAGCGTCACGCTGGTGGCCTACACCGCGGCCTCAGTATGGGCCCAGCTCTTGGTATCTCTGGCCAGTCTATCCTACTTCTACCTCAATGTCGTATCCTTGGCTTCTGTCTCCATGGCCTTCTTTCTCTCACTTTTTTTACCAATGCCTAAGACGAGTATGTCTTTTCATGCAAAATCCAGCCAAGAAGTTCCTCCAAAGCCACGAGGACAGGATGCTGTCTTTGAGGAACCTCAAAACGGTCACGAGCCAGTTTGTCAAGAACTAGTCATCGTTTCAGGAAACCCAGATGATGGCTTGTTGAGCAGCCCAAAGCCGAAAAATGTAGCTTTGAGAGTTTTTGTGCAGTGGTTCCAAGATTTGAAGGGATGCTACTCCTCAAGGCATCTTTTTTACTAGTCCCTGTGGTAGGCCTTCTCCATAGCAGATTTAACCAGGTTTTGAACTATATTCAAATCCTGTGCGATTACAAGGCACCATCCTAGAGTTCTACAACATATAAAGGAGTAGTAGAAGCCCTTGCAACCTCGGGGGCTAGGTATACGAGACTTTATCTTATCTATGTGCAGGAAATGTATTCTTTCAAATCTTATTCTTGGATAACCTTGTTGTAGTGATTTCAACACTGAATACCAAATACTTTGAAAAAGAAAAGAATTTTTGTCACAAAATTTTAAAACGGCCATGAATATGGAGCCAGCCCAGTGGCACAAGCAGTTAAGTGCGCGCGCTCTGCTACAGCGACCCGGGGTTCGCCAGTTCAGATCCCGGGCACGCACCGACGCTCTGCTTGTCAAGCCGTGCTGTGGCGGCGTCCCATATAAAGTGGAGGAAGATGGGCACGGATGTTAGCCCAGGGCCAGTCTTCCTCAGCAAAAAGAGGAGGATTGGCAGATGTTAGCACAGGGCTGATCTTCCTCACAAAAAAAAAAAAAAGGCAATGAATATAACAGAAGGTTGATAAAGCTATAAATGGAAGATAAAGTTTCACCCATGCCTAAAAACAGGGGCTGCAAATTGATGTCCCACTGGCCAGACATGGTTTGGCCATAGAGAGTTGGCTGGTTTAAGGTTAAACTATCAAAACTCTTTCCTTTTTCTAACTTTTCAGTAGCTCTAGTCTTTAAACTGTGGTTTGCAAACCATTAATGTGAGGTGGGCAAGTGATGGCCCATGGGCCACCATGGCGAATAGTTGTTATATTTTTAAAAGGTTGTAAGGGGAAAAGAATGCGTGACAAGAGTTATAAAAAAATACAAAAATAAATCCAACCAAACAAAAACAAAGAAAGATATGTGGCCCACAAGCCTAAAATATTTACTATCTGGCCGTTTATAGAATGTAGACCTTGAAATCAATTTAGAGATATCTGACCAGCATTTTAAAATCAAAGAATAGACTAGAACAGAACAGAGTAGAACAGAATAGAGTGAAGAGAATATCAGCTTGTAAGGTTAAGTTATATTTTGTGAAAATTCTTTTAACACTCACATATATATGTACTAGTTGACATATAAAATATCTTTCTCAGGCTGTGGTCAAAGAAGTTTGCAAGTTACTGCTGTAGGATCTACCTTATCATTTCAAGGGTTCCAAATTGAGACAACTTAAATAACATATTTGTATCTTTCCTTAACTCTACATGGGGGGTTTGCCAAAGCTTTCTGATTAAGAATATTTTCCACACCCAGCTTCCCCATTCCCTACCATATCCCGATATCTGCCAGAGTAATAGTTAATCCAGACTGGATTCTTACAACCTTCCACTCCATCTCCTCTCCACAGCCAAGTTATTGTATTATCCTGTATAATTGTCTCTCTGGTCTTTCATGCATGTTATACTTTCATTCAATTGTCATTGGTAAGACCCAGGGACGCAGTGGCCCTTAACAAATAGTAATCCTTGATTATGGAAGAAATGGCAAGAAAAGACAAAGAGCACCATGGAAAGGTGGAAGGCAAGATATGAGAAGGTGGGAGAGGCAGGCCCTCCAAGAGGATATGCTACACCTGAGTGTTATTGCTCTTCCTTGAGTTGCCTGGTAAGTGTCTGCTTTATCCTTATTTACCTACAGATGAATTGCTGATGTTGCATTTTGTCCAATAATAAAAAGGCAGGGAGACTGAGTGATGTAGAGAAGCCTTGAGAAAGTGTCTGGGAGATGTAAAGTTTCCAGCTTCTGCTACTGGATTCACCCTTCAATCTTCTCCCGGCCTTTCTGCTGTGGCAAAATTTCTCTCCCGGCTGAGAAGCTACGGTAGTTTGGGGATTTTTAGGTACTTGTCCACACACTCTTCCTTTTTCCCAGAACATATTTTGTGAAATTTGAAACACTTTTCCAAAGGGATTGAGGTGCGGAGAGGGAGCGAAGATGGCTGATGAAAGAGTTAATGTTCTAAAGTCAGAAGGGCAGAGCCCAGAGACATCTTTGAAGTTAGCCCAACAATGCACATGGATTTTCCTGACATAACAAAGCTTTCACATCAAATAAGACTTTGAAGATATTTATTTTTGAAGTTGGGGTATTCCACACCCACATATTTATTGAACATTTCAGGGTCCATTGTTGAGCTAATATTCTTATCATTTCCCTTTCTGGAAATTCCAATTTGACTCCTAAAAACCTGTTCTAGGATTTGGTTCACCTTAAATTCATTTCCTCTGTAAGTACTTGCTCCTGGGGAGAAGGGCAAAACAATCTTCTTCTTTTCAGATAATGTGCCCTGAGGGGCATGTGTAGAAAATGTAAAATTTTCATAAAATTCATTCTTTAAAAGCCCTTTAGACACAGATATTCTTTAGTCTTTTTGTGACAATACGATCTCTAATTAGTGTCAAATTTTTAGGCAAAACCTGGTGAATTATGATTGGTTTGCTTACTTAAGGCCTCACATAAATTAATCCATGTCTTTAAGAAAGAACGCTGAGGGTGGGAAGAAACCTGACAATTGACTACTTAGCTCACAGCACATTGGAGGAACACATTATAAATATGTCTATATAACACACATTGTAAAATGGATTTCTGCTGGTCATATGTCTTGTGGCTACATGTGCTCCCAAGCAGTTGGTTAGTTGGGTGAGGATTTCTCATCCTCAGCACTATTGACATTTTGGGCGGGGTAATTCCTTGTCGAGGGGGCTGTTCTGTGCATTGTAGGATGTTCAGCAGCATCCAGCCTCTAACCCTCTAGACTTCAGTAGCAACCCCGCCCGCCAGTCATGACAACCAAAAATGTCTTCCAGTATTGCCATCTGTCACCCAGATGGCAAAAACACCCCTGGTGAGAACCTTTCGGTTAGGGTTAGGTTAGATTTTGTCAGGGTCAGAGCTTTTACGATCCTTATCACACTATCTTAAAACAACAAATTTATCTAATTTCCCCAGGAGGCTGTTTTATTTTCAAGAGCAGGGATCCAAAGTTTATCACCATGTTTTCCCACAGAGAAGCTCAGAAATGCTTGATGGGTGAATGAGTGAACAGATACAGAAGAAACGATAAAACACACAAGTGGAGAAGTGTGTAGAGAGAATTCTTGAAAAGAAGTTTGGTATCAGTCAGGGATCTTGAGGAAATTTTTTAAATGATGTTACAGAGAAGATAGAGAAAACAGAGACAATGGCAAAGAGAGAGGCCATCCTTGCTAGAGCCTCAGTTAGACGGCACAGAGAAGGCATGGTAGAAAGAGCTGGCGTTCCGGTTGAAGAACTTGGCACCTCACTCAGTCACCAAGTGTCTACAATTGCCCATCTCTTACCCTCTGCTTTGTCTTGACCAAATTTTAGTCAGGTTCCTCTCTTTTCTATAGGCCCCTAAACCCTGCTTGCCCACAACCCTGAGCAAGCGCAAAAACATGTAGAATGTCCGTCCCCCTGTCCCCATAAGCCTCCCCTGGGAATTGGCTGACCACCACGGGACACTTTCCTGTCACATTCCACTGGTCACTTCCCCGTGCTTGTTCAGCTTCCCTTCCAAAGATCCTGCTTATCTCTGCCTGCCCTATAGCAAAATATTACCCTATAAAAGAAAACCCTTCTTCTGTTTGATTTTGAGACGCCTGCAAATTTCTGCAATCAGAGCATTCTCCCCATTGCAATAGTCTTTCTTCTAAATAAATCCTCTCCCTATGGACATCCAGATTTATTTTTATTTGACACCAGATTTCTGAACCTGAGTTTTATATTCTGCAAAGGGAAGAGGAAAGAAAAATGGCCTCTATGGGTCCTTTCCAGTCTCTGATTTATGGAAACCCAAACTCAGTTGGTCTGTTTCAAACTGTAAGAGAAAATGATATACACAGTTCAGAGAGCTGAATCAAATGACTTTTCATTCAATCAAAGTTCACAATAAGTCAACATTTTTTACCACAGCCTGGGAATGCTTCAATGCTTATACAATGTGGATTTTAACAAATATTATGCTACTTTATCATGCGTAGAATAACAAGATGTAATATGTGTTGATTCCTTTCTTTTCAGGGGCTCTGGCAGCATTCACAGTGGGCTACATGAAAGTCAACAGGGATCTTCCAGTAGAGTTGGCTTTGGGGATCTTCTCAGCAGCAGATGTAGGTTCTTTATTTCTTGTGCATTTCACAACTAGTACTTGGGTGTGCTATGCTGGTTTTTTGACACTCAAGTCAAGTTACATGCTTCTTATAACTGTAGCAGCGTATTTATCATTTCTTTCTTCAACTATCTAAATCTGAAGCAACAAAATATGTTTCTTTCTTTATTCTTCCAATTCCTCTGAATAGCATTTTGCAATGTTATATTTAACGCTTCATATAAGAGACAATGGAACTATATTTCTATTTTAACCAACTTTCTCTTGGGACTTGATTAAGATTATTAACCAGGTGAAAAAATTCAAAGTCCTCACAATTAATAAACGGTGATATATTTTTAGGTTTTGATTTTTTACCTTTTTATATTTTATTTATTTATTTAACAGAATAATTTTATTGATTTTTTTTCTTTCATATTCTCTTTTTTTTTATTTTGGTAAGAACACTTAATATGAGATCTACCCTCTTAATGGATTTTTAAGAGTACAATACGGTATTGTTACCTATAGGTACAGTGTTGTACATCAGATCTCTAGAACTTATTTATGTTGCATAACTGAAATATACACATTTACACAGGTTGATTAGCAACTCTTCATTCTCCCCCCCAAACCCATCCCCTGGAAACCACCACCCTATTCTTTGCTTCTATGAGTTTGGTTATTTTAGATTTTTTTAGATTTGTCGTTCTGTGATTGGCTTATTTCACTTAGCATAATGTCCTCAAGATTCATCCATGTTGTCCCATATTGCAGGATTTTCTTCTTTCTAAAGTCTGAATAATATTCCATTCTATGTATATATATACACCACATTTTCTTTATCCATTAATCCATAAATGGACATTTAGGCTGTTTTCACATCTTGGCTATTGTGAATAGCACTATAATGAACACGGGAGTGCTAGTATCTCTTCAAGATCCCGATTTCAATTATTTTGGATAAATACTCAGAAGTGGAAATTTCTGGATCATATGGTAGTTCTATTTTTAGTTTTTTGAGGAAGTGCCATACTGTTTTCCATAGTGGCTGCACCATTTTGCATTCCCACCAGTGGTGTACCAGCGTTTCAATTTCTCCACATTGATTTTGTTCTATTAGCAACATAACGTAATAAAATGTGATTATATCTAATTTTGACTAAGTTTAGTCTTCACTCCCAATTTTGCCTACCTGCTTGAATAATCATAGTACATCTATTTCTTTTTGAAACAACTTATCAAACTCGGAGCAGTTACAGAGGTGAAGCTGTTCCATTAAATTACATATAAAAATAATAAATGCTAAATCATGCAGGAGTTTAAACATATGAAACGTTTGATCTAGATTAATGAAAAAGGAAAGAAAATGAGCTAAGGAAGTGGTGGATGTTGCTTGGAGAACACTTGAAGGGTAGGTGTTGCTTCTCATCTCCTGTGAGGCAACGTGTTTAATTTTAATTAGGAAATTGAGCAGAGATAAAGCAAACATCTGAAAATATTTTCCTTGACCTAACATTATTGGCTACATGATCTTTGACATGTTCTTTGGCCTTAAAGTTTTCTCAGAGACCTAGGGAACACCATGAAGTATACCAACATATGCATTATGGAGTCTCACAAGGAGAGGAGATAGAGAAAGGGGAAGAAAGACTATTTAAGGAAATAGTAGCCAAAAACTTCCCAAATTTGATCAAAAGCATTAATTTACACATCCATGAAACTCATAAACATTAATTTAAGACATTAATTGACACATCTAAGAAGCTCATCTATGAACTACAAGTAACTTATGGTTGGGTTTAAGTCTCCCAGTTTGCTATTTGTCTACTATTTGGCCCATCTGTTCATTTGTCTTTATTCCTCTTTTTGAGTTATTTGAGCTTTTCTTTTTATTCTATTTTTATTTCCTCTATTGTTTTTTTTTCTTGTCTATAAGTCTTTGTTTTATGTTTTAAATTGGATTAGATTTTTTAACTCATTAGTTTACCTTGAATTAATATTATACCACTTCATGTATAAATACTCTACAGAAATATAATTCTATTTACTCTCTGTCCTTTGTGCTTTTTTGTATATTTTACTCTGATATCTGTTATAAACCCTACAATATATTATTATTATATTTGCTTTAAATAGAATATTTTTTAGTTAAGACAAAAAAATCTTTTATATTTACACATCTCTTTACCATTCCCACTACTTTTCATTTCTTTCTATACATCCAAGTTTCCATCTGATGTTGATTCCCTTCAGCTTGAAAACTTCTTTTAATGTTTCTTGTAGTGAAAGCCTCTTAGTGACAATTTCTCTCAAATTTTATTTATCTGAAAATGCATTTTATTATCATTTTTTAAGTATATTTTTGCTGGATTAGAATTCTAGGTTGATAGATTATTTTTCCTTTGGCACTTTAAATAGTTCTTATTCCATTGTCTTCTGGCTTGCATTAAGGGGTTAGCTGTCATTCTTATTGCTATTCCCCCAAATGTGAAGATATTTTCTCCTTTGGCTGCTTTTAAGATTTCCTGTTTTTATTTAATTTTCAGCAGTTTGACTATATTTATGTTTTCTTTATGGGAAAGTATGATTTTTAGCTCACTCTGTTTATTGTTATTGTTATCATGGTCTTCTCTATCTTTCAACATCCTAACAAGAAGTAGATCTCTATCTTCCCCCACTTTCATTGTAAACATTTTGTTTTCCCTTAGCAATATAACTCTTGATTAGGAAAAAGAACTCAAGCCAATCCTAAATCAGTTTAGTTTGATGCTCAATGTCTACACTTAGGAGGAGGGAAAACCTGAATGTTGGTAAAACAATTTTTCAGAGTTATTTGTATTGTCCCTGAACACAGCTTTTGCATAGTCAAAAGGTAAAATATATTATTCTTGAATATTTCAGAACAGATTGGTTCACAGCCATTTTGCATTTCTATTGCACACCATGAGGCAAGTCAATATCATTCTATTAAGGAAACAAATAGAAAAATTTGAAAAATAGAAAGAATTAAGAGTCAGAATGTGAGGTGGTTTAGGAAAAAACAAACGAAATTGTTTGATGTTCGAAAATTCTCAGAATGTTTTATTGTAGACAGGAAGGAGGTAAGGGGTAAGTCCCATGAATAGTGAGAATTCTGAGATTTGAGGATAGGCTCATAATCTGACTGTCAGGGTTTTCCCAGAGAGTATGTTGAGAGCTTTCTACCTAAGGCCCAACAATCATCTTTTATCTAATTTGTCAATTCAGTCAGATGATCAGTAAGTTTAGTGAAGAGAAGAATTATTTTAGACATAATTAATTTTGGTTACATTTTAAAAATTATCTAATTACTGGGCAGGACTGAACAAACCTAGTATTTTAATGTCAGGAGACACAGTGGGCAAAGAAGAGAACATGACCTCATTGGTGTGTGAAATTTGGTGTTAAATGAAATTATCACTCACATATCAAACTCAGAATACTGATAGAAAATCATTTTCTCTATTGGTGAATCCAATCTCTATAACTCCACTCATATCTAATTACTACTCTAATTTCTAGGCAAATTTTAAAGTAAATTTAGCAAGGATAGGATAAATTTATTTCTAATACAAAGTGTTAGTGTTCAGGTTTGGAAGAAATTCTAAGATTATTGACCATCCATGGTTTCAACCATCATGTGATACCAGAAGTTCACATAAAATAGTTTGTGATTCTTCTGTAAGAAGATATTTACTTCCTATTTCTTTTTAATGACATATTTTTTATTTTTTTTCCCCTAAAGCCCCAGTAGATAGTTGTATGTCATAGGTGCACATCCTTCTAGTTGCTGTATGTGGGACGCGGCCTCAGCATGGCTGGAGAAGCAGTGCATCGGTGCGCGCCCGGGATCCGAACCCGGGCCACCAGCAGCGGAGTGCGTGCACTTAACCACTAAGCCACGGGGCCAGCCCTTTTTAATGATATAAAAACTAATAAATTTAAATAAACATTAGTCAAAGCAGTTATCTAGTACCAATTAATTATTTCCTGATGGAGGGCAAGCTCTGTGAGGGTAGAGTCAAGCTTGTTGATTATGATGCCCCTTGTGTTTACCCTAATTCTTGCTCCATGGTGGCCACTTGATTAGCATTTCTTGAAAAAAAAAAATGAATGAATACTATATAAAAAACAAGAAAATTTGGGCTATCAAATTTTTTAAATTTAATCAGTCTATTTTTATATAGGTACAAGCTATGGTTTTTTGTTACTGCTTTAGACAATGTTCCTGTTACTGTTTTTCTTTTCTTTTTTTTTTTTTTTTTTTGTGAGGAAGATCAGCCCTGAGCTAACATCCATGCCAATCCTCCTCTTTTTGCTGAGGAAGACCGGCCCTGAGTTAACATCTATTGCCAATCCTCCTCCTTTTGTTTTCCCTTTTTCTCCCCAAAGCCCCAGTAAATAGTTGTATGTCATAGTTGCACATCCTGCTAGCTGCTGTATGTGGGACGCGGCCCCAGCATGGCCGGAGAAGCGGTGGGTGGGTGCGTGTCCGGGATCTGAACCCGGGCCGCCAGTAGCAGAGCACACACACTTAACTGCTAAGCCACGGGGCTGGCCCCCTGTTTTTCTAATTATAGGGTAAATTGGTAAGTGCCAATCCCATAATTCCATAATACATGGGACATAAATGATCAAATAAAATTTCAAGGTGGTTCTAACTTTTAAATTATAGACTATCCCAGTGGCTCATCTGTATTTAGTGCTAAATGCCTAATAGAAGAAAATGAATGTAATTATTTTTCCAAGAACTTACTAGCCTTGAGCAATATACTCTGCATGGTAGTGCTATGTCTCCACAGTGAGGGAGTGGATGTCATTGAGAAATGATCCAGTAAGAGCTTTGAAATAAGATTTTAGATAGTATGATTACATGTAATTCAGGTACTGGTCAAGTAATTTTGGGGTTTAGACTGAAAACTCTTAGGATTCAATGCCACTCTCAGCCTGCCATCAGAATTGTTTTTCCTCTGAATCCACCACATGTACAGGTCTTATCCAAAACCAAGTAATCACTGACAAGCTGTTTAAGCAACTGTACAATTAAATCAAGATTCCAGCCCGGAATAATTTGCATACTAAAAGGGAATCTGCCATTTGATTTAATCTAGTATTCAAAAGCATCAATCTAGTGTAACATTTGTTCAAGGGAAAAATTGTTAGCTGAACAAGTGGCTCCTGAAATTGCAAGGCCCATTTGGACCACCTGCTATATTCACTTCTTGGGACTTAGGGTTGTTTATGGGTCTTGTTATGTTTAGCTGGTAATTTTTTGCACTGAAATAATGCATTTTCATTGAATCACATAATTTTCAAATGCTTGCATTTGTTTTTTTTTTTTTTTTTTTTTTTTTGTGAGGAGATCAGCCCTGAGCTAACATCCGCCAATCCTCCTCTTTTTTTGCTGAGGAAGATGGCCCTGGGCTAACATCTGTGCCCATCTTCCTCCACTTTATATGGGACGCCGCCACAGCATGGCTTACCAAGCAGTGCGTCGGTGCGCGCCCGGGATCCGAACCAGCGAACCCCGGGCCGCCGCAGCGGAGCGCGCGCACCCAACCGCCTGCGCCACCGGGCCAGCCCCTGCATTTGTTTTTTAATGTGAAGATTTTTGGAGGTGACGTAAAAATAGTTAAAATCTTTCATTTGGTTTCATATTTTTAAGTAGATTCAAGTTACAAATGTTTTAGCTAAATTACATGGAAGAATTATTTTGCATATGTCAAACTTGCCTGACTAAATTTAAAAATGCAATACAATATTATTTAAAATGAATTAATTGCAGATTGAAGCAACTGTGAAAGGAAATAAATTTGTGGATTTTCCAGAGAAAAATTCACCTGTTAGAGTGAAACTGCTAATTTAGACAATGATCCAGTGGACAATCTCCAAATAAGTAAAAATATATCAAACCGGCCTGTGTTTTCACTCACTGATATGTTTAATTTAAAAAGTGACTGCTAAACCATATCTATATCAAATAATGTTCAATGCTTTTTCTCCGATGTTTGGAATATTTGGTTTAACTTTAGAAAAGGTTCACTAGTATTAAATTCTTATCATAATATATCACATCCCGTGGAATGTTAAAACACAACATTTCACTATTCTGTTTATCCTTCTTTCCTTTTTCTCTGCTGAGAGAGCTTTTAGCAAGAAACTGTCAACAAAAGCCTGAGCTTCCTGAGCAGAGCAGCCTTGGGAACAACACAATTTACTGTTCTGAATTTAAATATTCTTTTAAAACGTGTTCTTTCAAAACTCTTTCCATTTGTACAATGTTAGATTTCAGATTGCCCTTAATCTCAGCGTGCTCTGAATGCTGTGCTCTGGTGATTGGAATCAACACCTTCATTGCTATGGTGAGCCAGACCATCATGACTGTGGCTGTGATTGACAGCCAGGGACTGAGGCTTCTAGTCAACATTCAGGTAAGTGCATTGCTTCTGTGCTCCCAAAGACACAGGGGCATATCTTTAAAACTACGTATATACATACGTACATATATTTTTTATCAGATTTACTGAGATATAATTTATATAAAATAAATGCATACATTTTTATGTACAGTGCTATGAATTTGGGCAAACATACAGCTGTGTAACCGCCACCACAGTGAAGATAAAAAACAATTCCTTCACCCGAAACAGTGCCCCATGCCCCTTTGTAGTCAATCCCCTCTCTTCACTCCTATTCCCGTTCATAAGCAACCACTCATTGGTTTTCTGCCCCTATGGCTTTGTCATTTTAGAAAGTCGTATAAATAGAATCATTTTGTAGATAGCCTTTTGTTTGGGGCTCCTTTCATTTAGCATAATGTCTTAATGGAATAATTTTGTATTGAGGAATATAAATATGTTGTAGTTAAGATACATTCTATTTCTTAAGAAACACTTTCATTAAACAAGTGACCTTTTCACTATACAGGTGAAAGAATGAAAGAACTACCTAAAATAGAGCCATAAAGTCATTCCAGTTTAAGTGGTTCTCATTACTTACAGCTAAATGTTTTTCCTTACCCTAGCTAAAGTTCAATCTTATTAAAGCTTGGTTCACAAATTCCATAATCCTACTCAGTCTCATGGACAAAATGGTCAATTTTACATATCTCTATAAATATTCAGTACAAAACACTTAGAATATTGAGCTATCTTCTTTAAAAACAAAAAGATAAGAAGAAATCATTTCAGAAAACACAATTAAATGAATAACACCAGGACATTAAGAAAATCTATTTTAATCTCACACTTCTTCAATAGAGGGAAGGATAGCTTCACTCAATAAATATTAAAGCTAAGATTTGTATATATTCAATAACTTTTGAGATCCTAAAACAAGCAATTATTACTTTCTAAAACAAAATTTGAATTACTGATTTGTTATCCAGTTTGCCATTTGCTCTCCAGTTTTTCAGAAATTATTAAGTGTGTGATATGATGGAGAGAGTACAAGCTTGAAATCACCAAAATGTGGATTTGAATCTTGAACTTTATTAGTGAATTTTTAAAAACTTTTTATTTTGGAAAATTTCAAACACATCTTTAAAATAGGGAGAATAGTATAATGAAGGCTCGTGTACCGATCATCCAACAGTACGATCAGCATTTTATGGTCAATGTTGTTTTTTTTTTGTGTGTGTGTGTGAGGAAGATCAGCCCTGAGCTAACATCTATTGCCAATCCACCTCCTTTTTTTCCCTTTTTCTCCCCAAAGCCCCAGCAGATAGTTGTATGTCATAGCTGCACATCCTTCTAGTTACTGTATGTGGGACGCGGCCTCAGCATAGTTGGACAAGCTGTGCGTTGGTGCACGTCGGGGATCCGAACCGGGCCGCCAGTAGCGGAGCACGCACACTTAACCACTAAGCCACGGGGCTGGCCCCTCTATCTTGTATCTTGACCATTGTTTCCTGTTTTGTCTGTAGCCACCACACAATTCCTCACCCCTGCCCTAGAGACGTAAACCTTTTTTTTTTTTAATTTCTCAGTTTTCTCATCAATAAAATGGAAATTATAATACCTACTTCATGAATTCTTAGATTAAAACACACCATTCCTGACCCCTGGTGTCCTCAATACATAAGTGTGTTTCTCTCTTTTCCTAATTGAATAAATAACGTCTATTCACATTAATCGACACTGTTAGGACACATTTACCTTTTCTAAGGACTTCTACATTAATCGTTTCCAGATATTTCCTTTATTTTTACACAAATCCATTGTGTCTTAATTTGAAATTAATGAATCCTATAACTGAAATAGGCAAAACAGAACTTGAGATGAAAATTACCCATCAATCTGTCTATCCTCCTTTCTCCCACTCTTTGGTATAACCTGATTTAAATTTCTGCTTTGTTGGCAAATCAATACATTTTGACCTTTCCAGGGAGTTCACACAAATCAAAAACTGGGGAAAAAAGTAATTTTGGCAGAAAAAGTCAAGCTTCACCTTTGTTTCCCCTGATAATTCAAGATTTCCAAATCGTTTTTCCTTCTGAACCAAGGGGAAATTTAGATTTAAGTCACTCCTCCAAAGGCTTCGTATTTATTTTTGTCATAGCTTCTCTTTCAGTCTCTGCCAACATCCTCAATGCTAGAATGACTTTCATTGAGGCTTTTTCATGGAAT
The DNA here is from genome assembly GCF_020826845.1 of Diceros bicornis minor. Lineage (NCBI taxonomy): Eukaryota > Metazoa > Chordata > Mammalia > Perissodactyla > Rhinocerotidae > Diceros > Diceros bicornis. Next base: position 16,787,687 of record NC_080776.1, on the reverse strand, counting down.
TTATTTTAAAACTCAGCTCCTAAAGAAAGGACTAATTTACCCAGGTGCCAGAGCAGGGTAAGCAAAAAATATACAGTACAAAAGCATAACAGAAGACAAATCCTATTTCTATAAAATATTTCCCTAGATAAAAACGGGTAATTGCAGATCCCTGGTTTTGAAAAGCAAGCTTCTTAAAAATTGATTTTTGGCAGGAATCTAATTAAATATGCTTGAATTAAACTTCCAAGAGCCAAGAACGCAGAGGCATATTGATAAATAACTCCCAAATCGCAATCATAAATGTTCATTTATCATTGATTATGGGCCGGCCCCGTGGCTTGGCAGTTAGGTGTGCGCGCTCTGCTGCTGGAGGCCCAGGTTCGGATCCCGGGCGCGCACCGACGCACCGCTTCTCCAGCCATGCTGAGGCCGCGTCCCACATAAAGCAACTAGGAGGATGTGCAGCTATGACATACAACTATCTACTGGGGCTTTGGGGGGAAAATAAATAAATAAATAAAATCTTATCATCGATTATGCATTTATGATATTCATGAGCTCCTTAATATAATGCCAAATGCGATTTTAAAAGATTGGAATTAAAAAGTAGAAAGTCAGCATTTTCATATGACACTGGGATTCATCAGAGAAAAGGCTGCATTGAGACATCTTGAAGTAATTCTTCCATTTTCTCAGCATTTGTCAAACTGTTATCACAACATAGGCTATTGATGGATTTCCCAGTTTAAGAGGACCATGAAGATCTTAAAAAGAGATTATAATCGCATCTTCAAAGATTACTGAAAGGCTAGGGAAAAAAGGCCCATGAGAAAAGCTAAAAGAATCTTTTTCCCTCATCTAGAAAAAGCTAAACAATAATTTAGTAATAATCTTTAAGTATACAGCCAGTTACATAAGGATTGGTAACTATAGAAACTCTACCTTTACTGAAGGCATAAGAATATACTGATATACCGATGATATAAAATAATTTGGGGGGATTTATTTTTAAAAAATAGATGAAATTCATAAGTCTAAAGTATGAGGAGGTTTTGGAGGGAGTGAGTGAATAATCACACAACCTCTCAAAAAAGGTTAATTTTTAAAAATAATCCTTTAGTAAGGTAAGTGAAGTAATAACACTCCACAAATTTTACACCAAAACACCCAACTATTCACGAATTGGTGACCTGTTACAATATGTCTCCATACTGATTCCCCCCAACATCCATTTCCACCCTCCAATTTGCAGTGATACCCTTTGGAATGGGGAATAGATTTGGTAAACATCAATTTCTTCTCTGACGATAAGACCCCCTCCCATTCATGAATCTCATTGCCTTCACCCTCTTCCTCCCTGGGTGGTCTTGGGGCTTAAGATATAAAAATCAACTCTTGAACCAATAGGAGGGGGAAAATATTTTTTCCTCCTACTCTATTTGGTTCTCTGCTGAGTCTCTGTAACAAAAGACAGATTAATATGAGAAAAGCATACAAATTTATTTGATACAGGTTTTAGGTAACACAAGAGCCTTCATAAGGAAATGAAGACCCAATGAAATAGTTAGACCTGAGTGTTTTTATACTAGATTTGATGAAGAGTGGAGAGTTGTGGAAAAAATGTGATAGGACAAAAAGGATATGAGCTAAGAATGGTAAACTGGGGGGAAACTTCTTAGCATGGCCTGTTCATTCAGATTCCCTCCGTGTCCCTTTGTCTTTGAAGATAAGGCTGCTCCTTTCCTCTGGATTTAGAGAGGGCGCCTCTCACATGAGGGTCCCATGACCTGCTTTAGGGGAAGGTCAGAAAGTCTTTCCCGCACCTGCTGTGTCTCAAATTCCTTCAGCTAAAAGTATTCAGTATGCCAAGCTGCCATATTTTCGAGTAGCATGTCTGTACCTTGTCACCACCAAGTTTGGGAAGTACACATGAAAAAGAAGAGGGAAAGCCAGTGTGCAAAGTGGCCCCTTCATGTCACGAAAACCACAGCTACTGTGCTGCTCTGTCTTTCCTGTGTTCACTGGGGAATGGAAAGTGATCTTCCCTAGCTCCCTTGGCAGGAAGCCATTGCACTTAGCCAGTCTGGGACCAGACAGATGGACCTTGATTACACACTCCATTAGATTATCTAGCTAGGATAACTGGTACTTTTGTCTACCTTAAATTAAATAAAAATTAGAATCATGAAAATGGATTTTTAGTTGCAACCCCAAAGGGCTTTGTAAGGGAAGGGGCGTTGTAAGTAGAAAGATTACCTCACAAAAAGCAGAACAATGATGCTATTATTTTAAGTGCATGAAATGAGGATTCGTTCAGATTTGGGGCAGCCTCAGATACATCAAAATTGAAATTTTTCAGATGTGTTTAAAGCATGTAATATTTTCCAGTCCAGATAGCTCTGATGAGCTTTTTCATTTCATATTCATCAACTCGAACATGTGACATGTGGGGTCTGTCAACCTTAGGTTTCACTAGTTCATAAACTATTTTGTTATCTCAACTCAAATAGTTGAGGTTGAAAGCCAAATTTTCATTACCAAACATAGTAGCTGCTTATGTGGATTTTCAGTGAATTTGGGTCCTGCTCATTCAGACATTGTCTTATGTTCTTTATTTTCTGTTCTAATGGAGATGACCTCAGTGCAGTGACCTTCAGAGGCATGGGATTGAGGGATTGAGCTTAATGAAGGAGAAGGGGGGTTCTGGGTTGTTTGAAATTCAAACACATTTCAACAAGTGTTTTTAAAAATATTAAATTAAGAAAGACTTATTGCCATTAAAAGCAACAAACTTTTAAAAATGTTAAAATAAGAAAGGCTTACTTCCATTAAAGGGAAAACAGACTAGAAATCAGAAAAATTCTTACACTACAAAACACTTAAAACTCCTGGGTAACATTAAAACATTTTTTTTTAATAAATGGCTGAATTGATAAGAAATAAGAAAAATCCTCAGAGGCCAAAGCAGGAACAGGAAACCAGATAGATAAGGAAGCACTGAATCTGTCATGTGCTCAAGGCATCTGCTGATTCTCCCAGTGACCTGGAATTTTGGCTTTAGGGGCCACCCTAGAGGGCTATCTCCTCAGTGAGCAGTGAAACAGAACAAAATATGAAATTAGAGGGGAGAAAAATCTTAATAAAGAAGACTAATCTGGGCGGTGTCAAAGGAATTTACCCTAGGAATTTGTTTTCATAAGCTAGCTCTCAGATAATTCTGGGGCCTAATTCCTACAGGCTAAATTTTTTTTAAGTTGAGAATTTAGTTTAAAGTGCTCCTGATTGCCAGCAGCCCCAGACACATATATGTACCAAAGGCTAATGCTCTCTGGAAGAATGTCCCTCAATACAGCAATCAAAAAATTGCCACAGATAAAATTTGATCAAATACGAACTTATGATTAAAAAAATCCAAAATCATACAAGGACATGAAGTATCATGAGCAAGACAACTGAAATAATAGATGGCAGAATCAGACCAACAAAAGATTGAGATAGAAAAATTATCAGTATCGGAATATAAAATAAGATGTTTAATATGTTTATACACAGAGAAAAATAATAACATAAGAATGAAACAAGATACATCATGAATGATCAGGAATACTTGGGAAGAAATGGAACCAATCAGAATTAGAAACTTAATCAACATGTTAAGAGCAATTTAGACACATATATAGGAAAAATTATTGAACTGGAAGAAATCATCTAGAATGTAGTGCAGAGAGATAGAAATGGGAAAATTATTAACACACATGGAGATTAAAGTGAGAAAGTTCAACAATTATCTATTTGGAGCTCCTTGAGGAGACAATAGAGGTAGTAGAGAGAGGCAGATAAAGAAATATTCATGGGCCGGCCCCTTGGCTTAGTGGTTAAGTGCATGCGCTCTGCTGCTGGCGGCCCGGGTTCGGACCCCGGGTGCGCACCAAGGAACCACTTCTCTGGCCATGCTGAGGCCGTGTCCCACATACTTCAACTAGAAGGATGTGCAACCATGACATACAACTATCTACTGGGGCTTTGGGGGAAAAATTAATTAATTAATTAATTAATTAAAAAAAAAAAGAAGTTAAAAAAAAAAGAAATATTCACTAAGAATGTTCCAGAAGTAATAAAAGCCATGTATTCTCAGAATTAGAAAGCCCCCAAAATCTTAAAAACATAAGTGAAAAGAAATTCATATCTAAACACACCGGAGAAAACCAAAGAAAAAGAAATCTTAAAAACAGAGGAATAAAAGGAACAACAGTTACAGAGAAATGACAATTAGATTGACAACCGACTTCTCAGTAGCACACAATGGAAGGCAGAAAAACAATGGCTTCAATGTAGGGGAGAAAATAATTGCCAGCCTAGAATGATACACAAAGAGAAACTATGTTTCATCAGTGAGGGCAAGGTGAGCACATTTTCAGATAAACAGAAATGTAATGAGTGTGTTCTCACCAACAGATTCTTACGAAAGCAATTGCTAAAGAATGCACTTGAGGAAGAAGGAAAATTATTCCAAAAGAAGATACATGATGCAAGAAAGTACATGAGAAAAGAGGTAAACGTGTAAATCTAAACAAACACTGACCGTGTAAAAGAGTAATATTTATATATCTTGAGGAGTTTTTACAAAGATGAATAAAATACTGAACAACAATAGTATATAAATCAGTAGAAGAATGTTCCAAACTAAAAATTATTGATTAGACCCTGCTAGGGTAGCACACCAAGCAGAGAGTAGGGTAGCAGTCCATCTGGCAGGGAGGTCTGTTTTATCGCCATCCTTGTTTAGAATTGCTGGGGCATGGCAATAATAAAATGCAGACAGACTTCTAATCAGTTTTATTATTGTTTTTAAATTCTCTACAGATAATTCTCCCCCTTACAGCCTGTACCCAGAGCAGACAACTCCCACCACCGGCGCCGTTATACACCACGTTTTGTTTACTTCAGAGTTAACATTTCAAGTGTAACTACTAAAAATTTAGAAATAGATTACATAATTTCGGTACAGAAAAGAATAATAAAACATACTATATGGAAAAATATTAACAAAAATATTCAAGAAAGGAGGGGGAAATTAAAGAGCATGAAAATTAGGAAAAACACAATGGTAAAAAAGAAATATAAACATGTCAATTATCACTAAAATAATAAATGAGCTTCTAGACTGAACTACCAATTCACAGGAAGTAGAGGAGACAGAAGAAGTCATTAAATGACTTCTAGGTATATCACCAAAAAACACCAGAATCTGGGAAACTCTACAGTTTTTTCAATAAATAAAATTCGAGGGGAAAAGAAAGAAAGATTGATAATGTCTTAGGAGATCTATCAATCAGTTGCAATGTGTGAATCTTATTTGAAAATATATGAGAAAATATTATCATAAAAATATTATGAGACAGTCAGGGAAATTTGAACAGTGACTAGATGATATTAAAGAATTATTAATTTTTTTAGGTGTGAGAGTGGTTTCTGGTTACGCTTTCACGAGTCTTTATTTTTAAAGATACAAACTGAAATATTTATTAAATTATATGATACAAGATTCAAATTAATCTATGAGGGGAAAGGGCAAGTGGTTGGGGCATTGATGAAACAAGATTGGCTATGAGTTGGTAATTGATGAAACCAGGTGATGGATATAAGGGCATTTGTATACTATTCTGTCCACTTTTGTGAATGCTTATAGTCTTCCAAAAATAAAAATCAAGAAATTCTAAGCTAACCTACCCAGTAAAAAAATAAAAATAATATTGGCAGGCTGGATTTTAAAAGGGTCACAACTATATTCTATTTATAGGAAACACATGTAAAATATAAAGAGATATAAAGTAGGGGGGGAGAGGGAAAATTCATACCATGCAAAGAAAAATTTTAAAAATTTAATACAGCTAAATTTTTAAAAGATAAAATATAATTAAGACCTCTTGATACAGGTATATAAAGAGAGTCATTAAAAATGATTAAAGGTTCAATTTATTCATTAAGAATATATAATGAATTCTAAACTTCTATATATCTACTAATATAATTTCAACATTTTTGGGTAGAAATCCTGTGCAATTTTTTTCAAGTATATTACATTCTGGGGAAAAAAAATAAGCTCCCATTTCATATACCAAATGTGAATATGAAAAAAAGAAGAAAAACAAGAAAGAAGTTCATATATATACACTATATATATATGTATACATATATATATACACATATGTGTATATATATATGTATACATATATATATAGTGTATATATAGTATCTATATTTGGAGAGTTTCAGTTAAAATTTATTGAATTCTTACTATCTAGATACTCTTTTATATACTTTATATGTAATAATTCATTTAATCCTCACAATAAATGTGTGAATAGTTATTATTCTAATTTTACAAATGAGAAAACTGAGATAGAGAATCAGTGACCTGCTAAAGATTAGTGACACTTTTAGTGTCAAATATCCATTTTTATGTGATTCATTGATTTCTCTTTTTTAGTTTTTAGTTTATGGAAGTTATTTTTCTGTCATTGCTGGAATTTTCCTAATGAGAAGCATTTACATAATCTATTCAGCCAAACGTGGAAAGAAAAATGTAGTTCTACCACTAGTTGGAATCCAAATGAATCAGAGGACTCAATTCCTGATATGAGCACAATAACACAATTTTAGCCTGGTCTCTCCTACAATGAACTCAGAGGACGGGCTACCTGAATATTTATGGTGCTCAACAACATGGCATTTTAATGTTTTATCCTCAGTTAAGATACCATGAAAGACTGAATTGTCATAAACCTCATCAACATTACATCAAAACTTCAGCTATTGGCTGGTGAACTGGGTACAACCAAAAAATGGAGCTGATCAAATTAAAACAAACCATTTACCTGTCCTCAGTGAGCAACTGGGACCCCAAATACTGTTTCAATACTTTCAAGTCCACCCCCAAAACAACGTGGAAATCAGACAAGTGGGACCATCCAAGAGCAAAAACATGAAATATCCTAGACTGAATGATATATGTCAGCCTTCTGTGATCTATATCTTAAAGTGTGATGTGTTTTGATTTGGATAGTAGAAAAAGAAATGTATAGTGCAGACATGATACATACTAAGTGATCAATATATGATAATCATTTATTATGATACTAATATTGTAACTACCAACAAAATGTTGGAATGGGGGAAATATTTAATTTCCACAAACTGGGGCAAAAAAACTAAAGAAAAAATTTTAATTAAACTTTACCATGACCCCGCATGGACAGATGGAATATTGTCATGATTTCAGTTTTTCTCAAACTAATTCATAAGTTCATTGCAATTTGTGATGGTCAGTTTTATGTGTCAACTTGACTAGGCTACATTCCTTATTTATTCAGTCAGGTACAAATCTAGGTGTTGCTATGAGGTATTTTGCAGATGTGATTAAGGTCGATAATCAGTTGACTTTAAGTAAGGGCCATTATCTAGATAATCTGGATGTTATTATCTGAATCCTAATTCATACCAAGAAACTAAAAATGTTATGAGACAGGGTGTCTTGACATGAGTACAGCCATGTTTGGCCGCTCCATTGACCTACAGCCACCAGCACAAAAAGAAATACAAAGCTGCTTTCTGTGTGGTGGGAACTGGCCTTTTCCCGGGAACTGGCCTTTGTCCCACGGAGAGAGTTGCAAGTTGTAACATTTCAAGGCTCTTGGAGCGTCGTAGCCCGGAATGGACTGGCCATCTGTGCCAGGCTGAGACGATAACCAAAGAGAACAATGCACGTACACAACTACTGGGCTGGGACGTTAGCCAGGGGGCTCAGTGCACGTACGCCACTGATAACCATTTGTGCATGGAAACACTAAATGCTTGCTCTGCAAACTCTGTAATTGCTTACTCTGAAAATTACTGATGGTATAAAAACTGCTGGAAACTGAGCCCCGGTGAGAGTTCCACCTGTGGAAGGGACACCTTGCCCAGGACGTGTGATCCTTGCCCAGCCGCGTCGATTGACAGGGCTCTCCCGGCAGTGGGGCGTGGATGTTGTGAGTAACTGATTTGATGTGAAGTAATTGATTTGATATGAAGTAATTGATTTGATGTGTTCTCTTTTCGATCAACCTAGTGTTTCTCTTTCCGGTTGATTTGTGTCATTTTCTCTTCAGCCGATGTGGGTGTTTTCCCTTTCCAGTCGGGCTGATGTTTTTTCCCTTCTAATACTTGACCTATCTAGATCTGTTTGCAGACTATCACCTTTACTATCCTCTATATAATAAAATATACCTTCGGTCCATTTGTTTGGAGTGGAAAGTGTCTTTTACGTCTCCGATCGAATCCCCAAACCTCTCATAACACAGGGAAATATGAACACTGACTAGATGATATTAAAGAATTGTTAATTTTTTCAGGTGTGATAGTAGTTTGTGGTTATGCTTTTGTGAGTCCTTATTTTTAAAGATACAAACTGAAATATTTATTAAATTATATGATACAAGATTCAAATTCAAGTGCCAATTTCTTGAAATAAGTCTCTTAATATATATCTCCAACTGGTTCTGTTTCTCAGGTTGGCCCCTGCCTGATACAGATTTTGGTGTCAGGAGTAGTTGTAGAGGACAGAATCTTAAGGATGAATTTTCTGAGCTGTTTCTGGGTTTTCTGGACCTGGTTATCTAAGCTGGCTACATCTAAAGCCACTAATGAATCTATTTCCAGGTGTAAAGAGGGCACTAGAAGTCATGCCATAATGTGGCTATAGACACACAAAGTATCACCGTTGGATGCTCCTTATCAAAAACAATATTAATTTCCTAGGGCTCTTATAACAAATCACTACAAACTGTGTGGCTCAAAACAATAGAAACTTATTCTCTCACACTTCTGGAAGGTAGAAGTCTGAAATCAAAGTGTTGGCAGGGCCATACTCTCTGAAAGCTCACTCTAGGGGAGGATACTTCCTTGCCTCTTCCTGGTTGCCGGCAGTTGCTGGCAGTTCTCAGCATTCCTTGGCTTGTAGACGCATCACTCCAATTTCCTCCCTCATCATCACTTGGTGCCCTTATTACTGTGTCTGTGTCTCTATGTCTGAGTACCCCTTTTCTTATAAGGAGACCAATAATGTTGGATTTAGGACCTACCCTAATCCAATATGGCCTCATATTAACTTGATTTCATCTGCAAAGTCCCTATTTCCAAATAAAGTCACATTCACAGGTTCCAAGTGAAAATAATCTTTTGGTGGACAATATTCAGCCCAGTATAAATGCCTGTAGAAGATAAGGTTCTGGGTTGCCATGTATTTGTCACCTTAGAAAATTTATTTTAACTGGGGAGTATAACGGAATTGGCTGGTTGTTCCTAACAGTACCGGAAAAAACAGGGGGAAAAAAGGATGAGCTCAGGGCTTCAAATTTCCAGGTCAAGTGCTGCATTAATGCCTTGAAACTTCAGTATCTGCCCTGAAATAAATCCTTATATCCTACAGCCAAAGAGTTGAGCTTTCTGACAACCAAACCCAGAGCCTCATTCTATAAGTGGCTGAATTACAATGCACATTGAATTCCTAACCTTGCAGAATGTCTTCTGATACAGTGAGGGCATTCGTTGGGAAGGAATGGAATCCTGAAAATTGGAAAGGAGACATATGGTCAGATCCCAATGACGCTGGAGACATCTAACCCCTAGATCTGCCAAGTCTTCTTTGCTGGTAGAAGCAGCCCTTCCACCCCTTCCTAAGGAGGTAGTCCAGAAATGGCCTCTCCTGAGGTAGTGCCTCAGGAGAGGCATCGCTGAACCCATCTTTGCTTCTGGACCTATGACTACCCCTCTTTGCTTCTAGACTTCAGTCTCAGCAGGCCCCAAAAGGTGAGGCACAAACTGTGAGCCATGAGAAGATGCACTAGACTCCAAAAGAGCTGCACGCTTCTTCCGATTTTTTGGACAGAAATATGAAGGATATGTCTGGGAATGGATCTTAAGGGTGTGGGATCATGGTAGAAGGAACAGAAAGTTGGATCAAGCAGAATTTGTTGATATGGCTGACTAAATAGAGATTCTGGACTCAATGTTTTAGCATCAGGGGTTAGAAAGGGCTCTAGCAGTTTGGAGCTGAAACGTGGAGCCACAGGTGGCCTACACTAAATAAGTTGAAATACCAGAACTGCCTGAGTATATTCTGGAGGAAGGTATCCAAAGACTTAGGGAAATTATAATGTTAGAGTGGATTTATTATGTAAGATTTGCTCATCCATCTTGGGAGGGTCCAGAGGTCACACCTTTTACCATGACTGTGAGAAATATGTCTGTGAGGGGAGCCTCAGCATTCTCAAAGAATTCTATGGTTGCTTTTCTCTATAAGTCAGAAATTACAGTAGGAACTGTTACCATTGATAGTGCTGACACTTATGGAGTTCCTAGAAAAGAAATAGATGAGCAGCCTACTAAAGTCTTACTTGATCTGTATAAGTGGATGTGTTCTAGTTAATTTTAAGCGACTCAATATTCACTAACAGTCATAATGCAAAACTCTGATATAGCTGCTTTGTGATAATTTGGAGTCCAATGTTTCTAATAGAATAAAAGCTGCCTGAAATTTAATCCACTCAGGAGTATCTGGAATTTAAGTCCAAGGTGAACAAGTTTGAGCTTAGGGAAAGAAATGCTTGGGCATAGGGGGCAGCCCATTGGGAAAATCTTCAAAACATTTTTCTCAGATAAGATATCACATTGAGACAAATGATTTCAGTTTCTACTCTGGCCTCTGTCTCTCTCTGCTGCACGCTGAGTGAACACCTCATATCTATTTTGCAATGCACAAATTCTCTCTTTGATGGTGCTCTCATTTATTTTGTTGCTTGAGTTTTTATTTCAATTCCCAGTTTTTTATTTCCAAGATTTCAAATTGATTGTTTTGATGTCAACCTATTCTTATTTCACTTTTATTTGTTTGTACCCTATAAATCTTTGTTCTTTTCTATTGAAGTCTTTCTTTTATTTATCACTTTAAGGATCCAAACATCTTACTTAAAAGACATTGTCAGTTCTATAACGTCAATTTCATCTGAAATGGATTCATGTTCCAAGCTTTATTTTGTTGTCTTTTCTTAACATGAGATGTTTTCAAATGTGTATTTGTTATTTATTACTACATAACAAATTACCCCAACACTTAGTGGCTTAGAACAACACAAACTTATTATCTCATAGTTTCTGAGTAGGGAATCTGGGCATGGTTTAGCTGGGTCCTCTACCATAGGGTCTCTTACAACTACAGTCAAGGTTTTGACTGGGCTGTGGTCATCTCAAGGCCCGACTGGGGCAGGATCCATGTCCAAGTTCATGTGATTGTTGGCAGGATTCAGTTCCTCATGAGCTATTGAGCCGAGGGCTTCAATTCCTTGCTGGCTATTGACTGGAGACCACCCTCAGTTCCTTGCCATGTGAACCTCTCCATCATGGCAGCCTGCTTCATCAAAGTGTACAAGCCAAGAAATCAAGAGTCTGCTTGAAGATGGAAGCTACAGATTTTTGTAACCTAATCAAGGAAGAGATATCCTATCACTTTTGTGGTATTCTCTTCATTGGACACTAGATCCAGCCAATACTCAAGAGAAGTTGATTACACAAGGCTGTGAACACCAGGAGGCAGGGATCACTGGGGGCCATCTTAGGGGCTTCGTACTATATGGAGTTTTGAAACCTTGTTTGTTGACTCACTTTAAGTGTGAGGTGTTTTGTTGTTGTTTTCATTACCTCTTGCCCTCTCTTCTCATGCAACCCCACTTTGCTTCATCTTGTCTAGAAGTTTTACAGGTATCTTTTCCTGCCCCACCCCTCGGTCCCAAGCCATAGTGGTCATTGGATATCATAGATTATTCTCAAGCCCACAGATGATTTCAGTCAATTTGTGGTCTCAGGGCTGTGCATATATCCTCTCTGGTGGACAGAAGTTTATAAGTCATAGCCCCAGGCAGCAAAGAGCAGTAGATTTTTTTTCAAGACCAAAGGGCCCCCACCCTGGCATCTCACCTCAACAGTGAGGCTGGCTCCAGTCCCCTATCTCCCATGGGATATCTAGTCTCTATTATCATATCCCCAGTCTCCTCGTAGCCTGCTTTCAGGCCCAGAACCCAACAAGAGCATGGCTACAGCTTTGCATTCTGCATTTCCATTCTGTATCTGGTCCACAGAGATATTTATCTTCTTTTTTGAGCTCAGCTATGCTGGTAATCTATTTTATTTTTGTATGTCATTCACCATAGCTTTTTCCTCCCCTTTTTGAACAGAGATCTGAAAATATTGAACCATTGTGATCCAAAATCTCAGCCTACAGTCTCTACTGCTAATAAAACAGCAGAATCTCAACAGTTGGGAAAATCTGTAGAAAATAAGCAGAAAAAAGTAAAACAGGAAAGGGAAGAAGAAGGAGAAGAAGAAGGAAAAAGAAAGAAGTTACTTTGTTGATTTAATTAAATTGAAGTAGTGAAAGAAAAGACTTCCTCCTTTAAAGAAGCATTAAAAACCCCCTTTCCCCTGGGCTTCCTTTAATCAGGCCCTAATTTCATTTATTCCTTTTGCTAAAGATAGCTGAGAAGACACAGGCATTGGGACAGTTTATGGCAATTTAATGTGTTTTATTTAAAAAATGTTTCAAATGTCTTTTATTGACTGTTTCAATATATGGAAAAAATTGAAAAGAAGAAACCTCATACACAAAGAACGGAAAGAGGAGAAGAAAAAGATTGGACATATCAATAAAAGTAGCACATCAAAAGCCCAAATGGTGGTCCCATCACTGAATTCTATATTTGGGTCCTGTTGGGAATGTCCATCTTTGGCTTCTGGGGCAGCTGCTGAAAGGCCGTGTCGTGTTACATCAATACAGGGATTGTATCTGCTGAGGAGACTACACCCTGGGGTGTCAGAGAGGGAAGAGCCTTTGAGACAAAGTGATGTTTCACTGAGGGGAGAAGTTGGTTCACCGGAGACCTGGCCAGAACATCTTATCCAACCTTTGCTTGCAATGATACCATCGCAAGTGTTTTAAAGGCTTTGTTCAAAGATAAATTCTCAAGTTTGAGAACAGATGAACCAGGATTCAGTGCACTCGAACACAACAAAGGCAAAGAGAATGCTTTTTTATGGGCATCTACTTTTTATTTTATTAGGAAATGTGGACAATATCATTTGATAACTAAGAACACAAAAGAAAAAAGAAACCATGCATGTGGACAGGGAAAAGTGGAACAAAGATGAAGCTGACAGGCAGTTAACGTATCCATCAAACCAAATGTTAGGAATCCGGATTTCACTTAGCTGAGTTTAGTGATTTGCACAATTACTCAGGTACTGGGCTGCACTCACATCTTTTCCCTGAGATGTTCCTGTTAGTTTGGAAACTGTTCAGAGGGATGACTTGAGGCACCAAAGAAAGATAGGAAGACAGTCCAGGACCATTGGGTGAGGGAAGAACAGACAGAACGGGAAGGAAGGAAGTCTCACCAACAGAATGGGTGCCAGCAGCACCTGCAGACCAGCCACCTAGCAGCAGCATTGCTTCTGGAAGCAGCTCTTCTGCTGGCAGCAGCCCTGCCCACAGCCACACGAGCCACAGCCACAGGAGCGGCGGCAGCAGCAGACCACGGGGACACTGCAGCAGCCCCCACAGCAGCCATAGCAGCAGGGGCAGCAGCTGGTGCAGCAGCCGACCCGGTAGCTTCTACAGGTGGTGCAGCTGCCACAGCCGCCACCACAGCCACCACGGCCACCACCACAGCCTCCACCACAGCCACCACCACAGACACCACCACAGCCACCACAGCCACCACAACTTCCACAGTCGCAGCACCCCATGCTGTCAGTAGAGAGGAGTCAGGTGAAGTGAGGAGGGAGACTCAGGAGGTGAGGGAGGTCTGATGCTGCCTCCTGCTGTGGGAGGCCCTTATATACCACCTTGGGAAGAGGGAGAGAGAGTGACCTGGGACGCATGACCAGTGGTCACTTCCTCAGGGTTGCGCTTGCAGTTTCCAAATCGAGTTCTCTAAGGCTATTCCTCGTTTACATTCTTATGGGCTATATTTGACCCAATACATTTGCTAATTTTAGCTTTTCTTTTTAAAGTCATTTTAGAAGCAAACCAAGAGATGCTGACATTTTGGAGGAGAGCTTCATTTTCACAGAAACACAGTTTGAATCTTGGAGATTTTGAATGAAGACGACCCTCGATGGCTGCCAGCTCCTTTTCCACTTCTCCTCAATGGTTTTCTCTCCGTCTGTTCAGTTGAAATCATCCTGCTTTAACAGAAACTTCCCAGATGCAGAAGAGCAAATATGAATATCCAAAGTGAACAAGTCAGTTTCTTTCAAAAATGTTCACACCTACTACTTTTGGGGACCTTACAGCTCATTAAATGGGCCATTTTAGTTCTTGTGAGGTTACAAGTTCACAGCTACGTTTCCAAAGAGATTTGGACTATTTGGATTTTTTTTTTTTTTTTAGCTGAGGAAGATTCGGCCCTGAGCTAACATCTCTTGCCAATCTTCCTCTATTTTGTATGTGAGCCACCATCACAGCACGGCCACTGACAGAAGAGTGGTGTAGGTCCATGCCTGGGAACCGAACCTGGGCCACTGAAGCAAAGTGCGCCAAACTCAACCAGTAGGCCACTGGGGCTGGCCCAATTTGCACAGTTTTAAACTAAATGACCCTCTTTTCTTTTTTTTGACCCCAAACATTGTCTATTAAAGGCCATGATCCAGTGCTCCCTTCTCTCACTCTGCTCTCTCTCTCCCTTAGTGCCAACATCCATCCCACAGTTCCAATTTCCACATGTATTTTCCCGAATTAGTTCCCTGAATGTGCGCCTCCAGCTTAGAATCTTCTCCAGACTCCAAATCCGTAGATAGCCAACTTGTGACTCCATCTTCTCCCCGCGGATGTCTCAGGGGCACCTCCAATGTCACAGGCCCCAGACCCAAGTCATATTCTTCCTTCCCCAACCACCAACCACCACCCAAAAAAGCAAATTTTTTTCTCCACGGTTGCTTATCCATCATGTTGGAATCCTTTATAAAAAGGTTATCTCTGGGCCGGCCCGGTGGCTTAGCGGTTAAGTGTGTGTGCTCCGCTGCTGGCGGCCCGGGTTCGGATCCCAGGCGCGCACCAATGCACCGCTTCTCCGGCCATGCTGAGGCCGCGTCCCACATACAGCAACTAGAAGGATGTGCAGCTATGACATACAACTATCTACTGGGGCTTTGGGGAAAAAAATAAATAAATAAATAAAATTATAAAAAATAAATAAATAAATAAAAAGGTCATCTCTGAATCCTTCCTTTCTCTCAGCCCCCTATCTAGTCTTTCACCAAATTCTGTTGATTTTGCCTCCTTAAAAGCTCTCAAACCTATTCACATATCTCGAGATCCACTAAACCCCTCGCCCCAGCTCAAGCACCATCCTGAGCAGTTGAAATGCTCTCTTTGGTCCACTTATCACAGAAATGGTTTGAGATCATTGATAACAATGCCAATCAGCTCTAGGGACATTACAGTATTTCCTCTCACTCAAATTCCTGAAGAACAGTCCTACCAGATTGGGAAAATGGGCTCTGAGCAGCAAGCTTTACAAAATAAAGCTTGGGGGATCTGGGGGTCACCAAATATCCCCATCAAGGTCCTCTGAACTCTCAGTGATGACCAGAGATGCTCCTACATCAGCACATGTGATGGAGAGCCTGCCTGCACTCTCATTTTTCTTGTGTTTTTACAGCCTCCTTGTTGGCCACCAGCCCTCAAATCCCACCAGGATCCACAGCTACGTGATTCTCCTCGTAGCGACGAGCTACTTTTCCCCCCACCTCAGCCCCTCCCTACTTCTCTGGCCTCTGAACCTGCACTCCTCTCCTCGAGGGACCCACCCTGCTCTCAAAATCGCCTCGGTCAGGCTACTCAACACAGCAGTGTTTCAGACACCAATTGGCATCATTTACTCAAGCACAAACGTTAGTTCCTCATCCAAAGCAAAATATACCAAGAATTACATCATCAAATGCAGACTCTCAAGTTATTTTTGTTTTTAACGTAATCATGACAGCCTGGGTGTGAGAAGACAAATCACAAAGGTATGCTTCAAATGCAGGGAGTTAACATCTCCAGCCTCAGCAGTTTCTACTGGTCAACAAACATAAAGATGGCATCTGGCCTTGGCAGTGGCCTCTGGATCTGTTGCCATTTTCACATCTCCAACTCCCAATGTTATGTCTATTGCAAGCTCTTTGAGGTCACTGTCCCCACCCCCTCGGAGCTCACAGATCACCCAGCCCAGCAGCTGCCTGATGATGTGTGTGTCTGCGAGTCCTGCCAACAGCTCACACACAGCCATGCTCCCCGGGCATCGTGGGAAGACAGCGAAGTCTCCCCCTTCCTGTTGACAGCCTGGTTCCCAGAATGCTTCCCTAAAACTTTTAGGCCTTTTTTATTCACATTGGAATACAGTTTTTTGAAAAAAATAAACAAAACTGAAAATGTGAGGAAGACATCTGAAAGGGAAGTAAATGAGAGATGATGGGATTCTCCCATGACCACTGAGCCAAATAGCAACAGGGAAGTGGTCACGTGTCTTCCCCCCCATCCCCAGAGTTGGTATATAAGGGCCTCCCCCAGCAGAAGGCGGCATCTGACCTCCCTTACCTCCTGAGTCTCCCTCCTCACTTCCCCTGAGTCCTCTCTACTGACACCATGGGGTGCTGTGGCTGTGGAAGCTCTGGGGGCTGCGGTCGTGGCTATGGTGGTGGTGGTGGTGGCTGTGGTGGTGGCTGCGGTGGCTGTGGTGGTGGCTGCGGTGGTGGCTGCGGTGGTGGCTGTGGCAGCTGCACCACCTGTAGAAGCTACCGGCTCGGCTGCTGCACCAGCTGCTGCCCCTGCTGCTATGGCTGCTGTGGGGGCTGCTGCAGTGTCCCCGTGGTCTGCTGCTGCCGCCGCTCCTGTGGCTGTGGCTCGTGTGGCTGTGGGCAGGGCTGTTGCCAGCAGAAGGGCTGCTGCCAACAGAAGGGCTGCTGCCAGAAGCAACGCTGCCACTAGGCGGCCTGGCCTCTGGGCAGATGCTGCAGGTAACCGTGCTGTAGGTAACACTTCCCCCTCCCCTTCTGTCTGCTCCTCTCTGACTTGTAAGTCAAGTCACAAGCACAACTTGAGCCTTTTCACTAGCCCATGGAAATCTCACATTTCTGTAACTTCTGTGATCCTGCCTGCATTTAATAAACACCAACGAAAGTAATAAATGTGCAGTCTTCTCTGTCAATTACCGTTCGAAACATGTCCTCTACAAAATAGAGTCAAGATAATTAATGTTCCACTTTCTTAAAATGTCTCTAACTTTGTGTTTATGTCCTGTTTTTATAACTGCATTGTCATCTCTGTATACACAAAGCAACTATCTTAATAAATTACACTAAATCAGCTTCAGAGAGTCATGTCTTTTTCTCTTTCCAGTTTCTAAACTGTCTGTCCATGGGGGAAAAAAATGCGTTTTGATCCCAACAGAGGAGGCAGACGTTATATATGCAAAGGCAAAAATGAATCAAAAACTAGATAAATTGTTTGCGATAGATGTAGGTGGACTAATGAGTGATTAATCCATTGTGGGTTTATCAAGAAGTGAAGGACTTAGGGGCACCTCCTCAATCTTAGCACTCAATGTCACGAACTAAACTTTCCCCAAATCTCTCCCTTAATACAATCCGAGCAACAGAAGTCTGAATGTGTGAATATTTGTTCAGACCCTGCATGGTCATGGGATCACTTAGGAGCATGGTCACTTTTGAGGCACATTGTTTATGATGGTCGCTTTTTGTCTACTCCTAGAGTCATTTTCTTTGCATGTTGATCTTGATTGTCATGGCCCCATTGCTGAGAATTACTTCAAAGTGCAACAAAAACACATAGGTCTCATCCCATTTCTTTGCCCATTAGCTCTACAGTCCATGTGTGCCTTCCGTTCAGCCATCACCCCTCACTAAGCATCTATATCCTCCAAATCAGCTCTCGTGGAGCCAGGCAACACAGTTCAGCTCTAGCCATAGCAGGCAGCATGGAAGTCTGAGTATCAGCCACTCCAACCTACAATATCAGCTTTCAGTTGTAACATAAGAAGATGAGCATTAGATTCAAAATAATCATAACGGGCAACTTTCATCCCATCCCTTCAGCATTCTCTGAAGGATTCCACAATCACGATAAAATGTGTCCCCAAACACGCCTCCTGTTAATTTCCCATAGTGCTCCCTGGCCCTCTTCTGTGTAGATTCCAGATGCTTCATCCATGGTGGTTGGTTTAGCAGCAAAGTAAGAGGGGAAGGAAGCAGGGGCTCCCAGCTGGGTTGGGCGGTGGGAAGCAGAGCACCTTGGGTGTGTCTCCCAGGAGAAGGACATTCTTGCACCAACCCGGTAAGGCCCTCATGGTGTGTTTCCTTGTCACTCTAAGCAGAACCCGACATAAGATAGATGCTTAAACAGGTTGAACTAACCAAATGGAGTGAAATAGCCAAAGGAAATGTGAGTTGAGTAACCATTTCAGATAAGACTTCCAATAGGGGTCTTCCTTCCCTCTTGGAATTCAGAAGCTAGTGTTTGAGGAAGAGGGTGTGAAATGAGCCTCCCCACATTCTAAGTGGACAAGGTAGGTTTGGGCACCCACCTGACTCTGTTTCTATTTCTTTTTCCACCTCCAAGAGCCCTGAGCCTCTAGTGCCTTCTGGCTACTCAGCACCCCTTAGTTACCCTCAGCCTCTAGGATTTATCCTTGGGGCCCCCACCCTCTGACTCATCCTCTCCCTCCCAGACCCCACCCTTAGAACCACCTCTGGTCCCATGGCTGTTCTCAGCGTGGAGGGAGGGGTCAGGAGAGACGCCCAGGTCCGTCTCTCACCCAGCTTTTCCTCACTGACAACTCCTTGAGGCAGTTTCCCCACAAAGTAAGATTGACTGGCACAGTTCTGGGACATGCAGCCCCTCCCAGCAATGAAGATGTAACACTTCTTAGGCTCCTGCTCTCCCTGTCCCGCTCACTGGAAATATGAGTTTGTTTTCAGTCAGTGTGAGTAGAAAACATGGGGCTGTCTGAATTTGCTGAGGCGTCATTACTGAATGTTCACATTGATTTGTGAGAAAAGGACCCAGGCAGCAGGGTGAACCAGTGACAGTTACTGAACGTTTATTTCGCAGGTTCCAGAGGGAGACACAAAGTCACAATTCCTCCAGTTAAATGGGTAACAATTTGACATGTAAAAGAAGACAAGTGTAAATCCATAAGAGCTACTGAAAAAAAAAAAAGTAAGGGCATGTTATACGGAACATAGATCACTAGCAAAATCACGTGAATGAAGGACAAAGCATGTGACATCTCTGTGTTTTGTTAGTCTTTTGTTATGGACTGAATTGCGTCCCCCTAAAATCCACATGTTGAAGTCCTAACCCCCAGTACCTCAGAGTGTGACTATATTGGGAGGTAGGATCCTTAAAGAGGTAATTAAGTTAAAAGAAGGTAATTAAGGTGGGTCCTAAACAAATATGACTGGTGTCCTTATAAGAAAAGGAAATTAGGACACAGACACGCACAGAGGGAAGACCATGTGAGGACACAGTAAGAAAGTGGCCATCCGCAAGCCAAGGACAGAGGCTGCAGAAGAAACCAAACCTGCTGACACCATTATTTTGGACCTCCAGCCAAGGAACTTGGACTTGATCTTGGACTCCCAGCCTCCAGAATTGTGAGAAAATAAATTCCTGCTGTTTAAGCCCCCCAGTCTTTGGTATTTTGTTATGGTGCCCCCGGCAAACGAATAAACTCTTTTGGTCACATGCGATGAATGTCAATGATACAAATGTGTTTGCGTGGGAGCTGAACTGTGGGCCTAAAGAGAAGCTGTGGCTTAGGTGAATCTGTGTAATGAATCATCCTTGATGTTTAAATGAAAGAAACGTGCTGCTGTTGTATCCACAATGTGGCACGTGGCTGCAGTGTGGTTCCTGGCTCTCCTTGACACACTCAGCTCTTTCTTCCTCCTCTTGAGCATGGCCCACACTAATTCCCACCACTTGAAGCTACTGTGAAATTCACAAGGAAATCAGACAGGTTCTACACATGGGGCTTTGTGATGGAGGTTGGCCAGCATAAGAAGAGCACTCTGCCTGCACACATCTGCTTCTCACCTTAGTTGGTGAACGGTTGTAGGTTCCTCTCTGTCATCTGATTGAGAATTTGGGTCCTTGTTTAGGCTATCTGAATAATTAGCATAAATATGGTCTGTGTCCCTTACTATGAGAAATTTATAGGTAAGGCCTATAAGGATTTGAAAACTAAGAGAATACTATCAGATTGAAAAATGAAAATATTTGCTGAGCTCAATTGAACTACAGAAATATTCTCTTTAAATTGTGATCCATCATTTTCTTGCAGTACTTGGTCCATCTGAGAAGCTCGTGCCTGTGGCAAAGGGATGAGGAAAATTATTGCAAAGACAATGATGGCTGACCTTCACCTTGCAGTGACAAGAGCCTCTGCCACTCTCTGGCTCTGGTCCAAAATAGACCAAATGTGACGGAGAGACGATACACTGAGAAGTCTGTAGGGAACAAGACGCCACAAGATTCAGTGCTATGAAGCCATTCTGGATGTTTCCAAGAAATATCTTCCCACCTCTTATGGAAATACCCACAGCAAGTGTCACACTTGTCCTCAGATACAATTCTTTGTGCACAACCCATCCCACCCAAAGACACCCCAAGGCAGGATCTGCTCCATCTTTGAACTGGCCTCGGCACTTCAGACCTGCATTTATATCTAGGAGTTTCTCAACAAACATTTGTCAACAGAAAGCAGACTCTTCTAAAATATTTAAATCCTTCTAAATACTATTCATGATATGAATCATAAAATATCATTTATATTTTAATTTGTGTCTTCAAAGTGAATGATGGTTATTGAGGATTAACTATGGTCTAGTTTTCTCTAGGTATAAAAGAAATAGATCCTACCCATATAATGGTTTTCTTATCAGGAATGGACTACCACAGTCTGGCCAAAGGACGCAGCTTAGCTGACTACTCAAGGCCCCTCTAGGCTTATGAGTCTGAAAAATGGAAAGAAATCAACAGAAACATAAATCATGGTTTAAGTTATTAAGTAAGATCTGAAATGAATTTGGAAGAAACCCCAAGCCTTAACAATACCCCAATTGAGGTTAAATTAATTTAGACAGAAAAGCAAAAAGCAATTCACTTGAAAAGAACCAGTGAGGCCCGAGGCTGGTGCAAGACAACCAAGATAAATCCCACATCCACCAATGCTAACTCATTTTTCACAACCTGATGGCATTATTTTTTGTAATTAGGGAGATAGAAAAGCTAACCTAATAACACTAAAGTTCTAAATGTGCAGTGCTGGCTGAATTTATAGAGAAAAAAAATTAAAAGGCCTGCACTGCATGGGTGGAGCTCTGCCCTCCAAGCAAAGAGTAAATGGCGCTAGTAGGTGGAAATCTAAAGCAATTCAGTCATCTGCATTTTGATTGTAGGTATGTTTCTGAAAATTTGTTGAAATTGGTTCTTTGTGAATAAAACAGGGTTTTTTTTAATGAATTAGGGAAACTTGTCTATCTGCAAACAAAGCTGTCACCTCAATATAAAATCCAAATTGTAGATAAAGCCACACTCTCAAGTGTTCTGTTTGCGTTGGTAACTGGAATGCGTGGACAGCATTGGCGGGAAAGCTGTTCTCGTGGTCCTTGTCTTGCTCTGCTATCTCTGCGCATCACCAAGGGCCTTTAAAAAGAGATTAAGATCTTCAGGAGGTGAGATATGGTCAAACCAAAACAAAGGCAAAAAGAAACTTTTAGTGATAGATTTAATTTATTTTATTAGGAAATTTAGAAAGCAGTTGTTGACAAATAGGAGTACAAGGTAGAAAAGGAGCCGAGATAGAAGCACGTAAATGGGAAGGAAATAATCAGACACGTCTAAAGAATATTGGGAATCGTGATCCTCTGTGATGGAGCTCAGTGATGTCAGCTCTTTTTTAGGAGGTAGGCTGTTCTCGCGTCTTTGTTTTGGCTGTTTCCTATTCGATTAGAAACTTTCCAGATAGGAAAACCGAAAACAGCCAAAGCAGAAAGGACAGGAACCCAAATCCAAGAGCAAAGTCATAGCCCAAAAGGATAAGTCCCAGAACACCAGATCACAGGTAGACCAGGTGGACGGAATGGAGGAAAGTCCTCAGCATCTCCTGCCCAGGGACAGATGCTCCGCTGGCCGCCTAGCAGCAGCGTTGCTTCTGGCAGCAGCCCTTCTGTGGGCAGCAGCCCTTCTGCTGGCAGCAGCCCTGCCCACAGCCACACGAGCCACAGCCACAGGACCTGCAGCTTCAGGAGCAGTAGCAGCAGCAGACCACGGGGACACTGCAGCAGCCCCCACAGCAGCCATAGCAGCAGGGGCAGCAGACAACCCAGTAGCATCTGCAGGTGGTACAGCTACCACAGCCACCGCCACAACCAGCGCCACAGCCACTGCAGCCACTGCTGCAGCCCCCACAGCTGCCGCAGCCACACATCCCCCGGTGTCAGTAGAGAGGACTCAGGAGATGAGGAGGGAGACTCAGGAGGTGAGGGGGGTCTGATGCTTGCCTCGGCCAGGGGGCCCGATACTCTCTCGGGGAGAGTATTGACCCCAGACTCAAGGCCACTTCCCTGTTGTTGATGCAAGTATCCACAGCAGAACCTCAACGGCCTCTTGTGCACTTCCTTAGTGGCTTCTTCTGACTTGAATAACTTGCTAAATTTAGATTTTACATGTCTTTTTAAAGCCATCTTTAAAATAGAACAGGAAACAACGATTAACTCCCTTTTTTTTGGTAACTGTGAAAGTCCGAGCAGGATCAGAATTTCCCTCGACAACTTTTATATTTCTCAGTCGTATCAGCCCAGGACAAAGATTTTTCAATTCTTACACCATTTATAACCGTTTCCTAAGTTGCAGGGAAACATCCCTTTAGACAGAGGAGAACATTTTGAAACTCAAAAGGGAAAGGGTGATCCCAGGTCGTATCATTTCCTCCTCCTGAGGCAGAATGCCTTGGGTATTACTTCATCCCGTCACAGAGGTCAGGACTCTGAACCAGAGGAGACGCATCCTGCATTATCAGGGGTTATTACACAGCATCCTTAGCATCAGGCCAGATGATAGAAGCACATCCTGAGCAGAACATTCCCAAGTCACTTGCCAAACCCAAGGAGGCTTCTGCTATCATCAACCTATTAAAAAAGAACGACAAATTGAAAGGCACATCTCTGACAGTTGCATGGTGCTTGGGCGATCATGGACCAGTCCCCCATGGAATGCTTATTTGAAATGGTTGCTTCCCATTGGCCATCCCTACACTGACCACTCTTTCCTGTTATAGTGAAGGTAATCAGTGGAGTCTGCAGGTCTGTTCTGTTGCGTGTTCTCAGAATACAAAGGTGTTCTGATGGGTCACCCAAACTAGGCCAAGCAGCACACCACAGAGGAAAGCCCAGGCGTCCTCTCAGCCCCCTGAGACGAAGGAAGCTGTAATTCCCCTCGAATAATGTTATGATCTGAGTCTTCAATACTGGGCTCTCTTCAGGTTAATTTTTAGTTATAATTAAAGAAGTCTTAAAGATGATTTCTTTGAGAACGCAACTATGTACTATTTATCAAAGCAGAAAGATAATAAAATGGTTTAGCATACTGTGGTTCAGTTGCACAGCCTCTAAACCCTGCCTACGCTTACCTGGCATCAGTCACTACGTTTCTAGGATAACCCCTGCATAACATAGCCAATTCGTTTCTGGTTGACACTTTGTTGGTAAAATTTTTCTTTTTTTCTGGTGTGAAAGATTGGCCCTGAGCTAACAACTGTTACTAATCCTTGTCTGTTTTGTATGTGGGATGCCGCCACAGTATGGCTTGATGAGTGGTGTGTGGGTCCGCGCCAGGGATCCTAACCCGCAAACCCCAGGCTGCCAAGCAGAGTGTATAAACTTAACCACTATGCCACCTGGCCAGCCCCTAAAATTTTGGAATATAATAATGTCCTGTGAATGTTTGATAGTTTTTCTTTCCTGTACTAGAGTAAAGACAGAATACTAAAATTGCTTAAATAACTATATGGGAAAACACACAATGAACAAGCATGTCCTCCTTGCCCTCAGCTAGTATACATTTCTTCCCAACCCTCTAATCTTCAGGATTTGTCTCCTTTTATTAAAAGGACACATGAACTTCTGCTTTTAATGCACATTAATACTTTTCCATCATATAAACTGGGGGGGGGGGGTAAGGTATTCAGTTTAATAAACAATTGTTTAATTATCCTTCTCTTATGAGGAAGTGACTCTGCAGGGCACTGTGAGAACATAACGAGATGAATCCACAGGCTGTTGGTGTGGTAAGAAATGCAGATAAAGAAATTCTAATACAATGGGATAAGAACTAGAGCAACCCTAAAATTGACTTTCTTAGAGGTATGGGGAAAAAAGTTGACTCTGAGTGTGTGTGATAGAAGAGGAATTGGGAAGACTAGGACAGGGACTATCTATCGCAGGAAAGGGCTTTCCATGTAAGAGTTTCAGCAAAGACTGGAGACAGGAAAATATGATGGTCGTCAGGAAGCACCTCCTATTGGCCTGTGGGTGAGACTTACAGGATGGGACTTGGGGGAGGCACGGAAGACTAAGAAAGTGAGAGCTGAGCCTAGGAATATAGAGTCAAAAGGTAGAAATCCTTGGGTACCACATTGAGGAAGCATTGGAGGTCTGGAAGTCAGTGGGAACTGGGATTCATGTTTCAAGAAGGTGACTGACAAGAGAACCACGACTTGGGAAGGTGAGCCTGAAATTGAGGACCAGTTAAAAGGCTTTTGCAACAGTCTCAGCCAGATAGAATATGGGTCTCAAGGGGCCAAAGGCTGGAGAAGTGAGGGACGAAAAGAGTGATAAGCTGAACATAGAACATTCCCAGGGGAACATCATCGCAGGAGAGAAAACAGGGTCGCATTAAGAGTAGCAAGATCTGCTGCTTAGTCACATAGTAAGTGGTCAGTAAATACTTGTTGAATGTATTGATCAATTGGTTGGTTAATTAAATTAACCCTCCATTATGTGCTATGTCGGTCCTCTCACCCACTTCAAAGTCCTCCCGCCCCAACAACCATTATTCTGGGGGGGTCCCCAAGAGGTGTCAGTGTGTTCAGGAACACAGCACACTTGACTTCCCTGTGGAGCGGCCCTTTCATTTGCTTCATTTTCTACCCTGGCCTGTCTCCCAGGGCCAGCGGTGATGCATCTCTGAGTCCTCATCAGCAGAAAAAACCATGCAGGCACATGATGGTACACTCCTGCAGGTACTGGTTGAAGGTCCCAAGCCAAAGCTGTCCTGTGATGGAACCCACCACTGTCACCAGCCACCATATTGTGTTCTGTTTGCTGCCAGTGCCAACACTCCTGGCCTCGTCTGCACCAATGTCACCCTGCCCTGATGTCACTCTGCTGCAATGAAGAGAATGTCCTTTCCTCACATTTACCACATTCTGTTACATGGTCCCAAAATGCTTCCCTGGACTCTCCATGTCTCACAAGGAATTTTCCTCATTGCCTTTTCTCTGCATGCCTCAGGCACAAGTCCATAGTGGGGTACAATTATTATAGGTCCATGACACGGACTACTCAAAAGATCTCCAGTAACTGAGGCGTTGTCATAAGCCAAACTTCACCGCCTGACTCCTTTCCCTTATGGTGACTTTACTTAGGTTTGTTAGGATGTCCCTCAATCTTCATCTCAAGGGACCACTGACAGGCCTAGTTCACCATTTCGCTAAACCTCAGCAGACAAGTCAGAATCCTCAGACCAGCAGAGTTTAAGTTCAAGCTGGGACAGTCACTGCCTCCGTGTAAATATGGAAGTAAAACTGATAAAAATTTGTGGTTAGGGCCGGCCCGGTGGCTTGGCAGTTAAGTGCGCGCGCTCCGCTACTGGCAGCCCGGGTTCGGATCCCGGGCGTGCACCAATGTACAGCTTCTCTGGCCATGCTGAGGCCGCGTCCCACATACAGCAACTAGAAGGATGTGCAGCTATGACATAACAACTATCTACTGGGGCTTTGGGGAAGAAAAAAAAAGGAGGAGGATTGGCAATGGATGTTAGCTCAGAGCCGGTCTTCCTCAGCAAAAAGAGGAGGATTAGCACGGATGTTAGCTCAGGGCTGGTCTCCCTCACAAAAAAAAAAAAAAAAAAAAAAATTGTGGTTACCCAAATAGCTTTCCAATTACTTTCCTAGCTTAATAAGTTAGTCAACTTTATACCTTCTCCTTACATACCTGTTACTGCTCTACAACAGTTTTTGTACAAATCCTCTATATGATTATGTTGAAATACAAATTTCTGCATTCAGTACATGTGCTCAAAGTGTATTTGTGGAAAGTCAAGTTGCAAAAGTGTAGGGAAATGCTTCATTAGGTTCCCTCATGCTCCAAGCCATCTTTCAAACAAGGTATTCAGAAAATGAATAAGGCATTAATAAGGCCTCATTCAGAGGCTCTGTTCTTGATTGAACTGATATGGAAGAACAAATAAAAGTTTCTTGCTTTCTATAAAGGAAATTGAATTATTTGTTTTTATCTCGAATATTGTAACTGTGCATTTTTCCCTATATTTTGTGAGTGAAACGGTAAGAGAATACTTACATTAAAAAAAAAAGTAATCTTTTTCTCTTTCATTCTTATAGGAAAGGACAGAGTTTCTGTGCCACTCTGCCATAGAGGAAAGAACAGAAGTTGATGGATGTGGCAAAAAGATGTCTATTAGGGATACTTCACAGAGCCAAAAGGTGAGGGAAAGGCCTGGTTAAACTGACAAAAGACAGACGCAGTCTAAAGAAAGTGGAACTCAGAGCACACTAAGATCACCTGTAGATCACAGACCACATTTAATCCTAGCAACAACGCTTTCCATTGTAAAAAAGTATAGGAATCTATAATCACCCAAAGACTAAACTAGACTCCTACTTAGATACCATCTAATGGGTTCTTTGCTTTCCTTGAACTTTTTAACTAAAATTAGAAAAAATAACATGGAGCAATGATCAAAACTCATTCAAAGTGTGTCTACATTCAGATTTACCTACATGGGGGGCCATCAGCTGGGCTCCACTCCATGGAGATAGACAATAATCCCAACCTGCAATCAACCAACTTGTACAACGCAGGTCATTGGAAACCATAGGGCATTCAAATGTGCGACAATTAGTTAGTAGCATAAATTCCTACATAAAGCATGGCTCAGAGGCATAAGCGTCTCAGTTAAAAACAACCGGGTGTTGCCGACCTAAATGAGGATACTATTTAGCGCATCTATCAATTAACTTCCTGCCTATAGTTCTATTGCAAAAGACAAACACTTGAGAAAAGCAAACCAAATCAACAAATATTTGTTGAACCCATGTTACGTGCAAGGCAATGTGGGTGACACAAAGAAATGTAGTTCTAAGTAACTCCAAACTAATAAGAGTGATGAGAAAAAAAAAATGGTTAAATTAAGGAAAAAAAAAAAAGATGTAAATAATAGTCCAATAAGAGAAGAGTTGACTCAAAGTACTGGCTAATTAAGTTCTAAATGAATATTAAGACTTACAAGAGTTCCAAGAGTTCCAAACTACTTTCAGTGCCATAGTGAAGAAAGGAAGGGAAAGATGGAGGATGCACTCTGGGATCATCCTGCATGAACTGCTTCCTCCTTCAAAGGTTATCACGAAACATAAATGTGATAACACATATAAAACACTTAGAATAGAGCCTGGGACATAATATGTGCCTAATAAATGTTGGCCATTGTTAGTAGTTCGAGGTAGGCTACACGCTGCATGGGAAAATACAAGGTTTATTCAGGAGACAGAAAAGAAAGAAAATTTGCATGTAGTGGAAAGTTTATTCAAGGGAGATGGTAGGTATTCAAGCTAGAAATAAAAATTGAGACTAGTTATGAACTTTAGGGTGTGGAGACTTTGATGTTTCCTTTGTAAGTGAATTATACAGCATGGTAAAAATGTATTTCCAGAAGATGTAGCTGGCAGCAGCTTATAGGATAAATTAAAAAAGAAAATCTAGAGAGAGACCAGTTAGATGGCTATAGGTAGAGAATTTCATCCCCACTAAAAATGCAAGATTCTCAAATGCAAACATTCTTATTAAAATTCCTGTTCATCACAATATATTACACTAATGACTACAATAATGCTACTCCTTCAAAGCGACTACAGTTGACAACAGAAACACAAGCTGATGTGCTCCTTGTTATTCCCAGCTGACAGAACAACCAAACTGTGTTGTGCTCTCCTTTGCCAATCATTGTGCTGGGCATTGAGCTTGGGTGGGGACCAGAGGGGTCATCTACACGGGCGACTGAGACAGGGTTCCTGCCCTGTGCTTCCATTGTCTCGTAGGCTGAGGGGAAACTGAGCAGATGCTCTTAGTCCAATGTCAAAGGGTTTTGTTAGAGATATGTGAGGGGGCCATGGGTCCCATCCCAGGAGAGAGCAGTCACAGGACCCAGTCTTTGGAGGGAGGCGAGACCTGAGGAATGAGGAGAGAGCCCACTCTCTGAAGGAGCTCAGGTTCCCTACATGGTCCTGCCAAAATCAGGCTCAACACATCATTCAAGCACACAGATATGTTTTTCCCAATTGTAGAGAAAGTCAAATTCATATCTCAAGTTCTTCCTCCACAATGCTTAACCCTCTTCTGGTTCTCTGTACCAATATTTTTGAGCTCTGATAACATTCTAGGTATAATTCTAATTACATGTATCATTTGACTTAATTCTTGTAATAACCTTCCAAAGAATATACCTTTAATCCTCCCAATTTACAGATGAAGAAAAAGCAAGATAATAGAACATTAACTGTCTAAGGTCACAAAGAAATTGGAGAGACAGGAAACCAGCCCAGCAGCCTAGTCTTGGAGCCAGCCCTCTTAACCACTATGCAACACCACACTTTGTACCTTCAAAATTCAATGTCTAGATCAGGAATCGACGAAGTCCCCCTTTTGGCCTGCCACCTGCTTTTGTAAATAAAGTTTTATTGGAACAAAGCCACTCATACACTTAAGCGTTGTCTAGGGTTATTTCAAGTTACAATGGCTGAGTTGGGTAGTTGCAACAGAGATCACATGGCTGGCAAAGCAGAAAATATTTACTATCTATTCCTTTACAGAAAAATTTGCCAAATACTGGTCTGGATCATGCAGAATGTTTAGTCAGAAAGGAATTTTGACTAATTGCTTTCAACCTGATACACTAATATGAGCTACAATGCAATGCGAGTTTGACCCTCTTGTTCTCTCTCCCACCTCGAATAAGCCACACGCATCTCAGCACGCGCAGTTGACTTCCCTCTGAAGTGGAATCCGTTTTGTTCCCATAATCAGCATAGGATGACTTTCCTATTCATTTACCAGTCCTTAGGATCACTGATGCCTAGTCATAGTCTGAGAATAAACAATCTGAAGTAGTCATTCTTTCCAACAAATGAATATTATTCCATGTAGAAAATCTATTTAAATCTGCATAGAAATAACAGTGGTGGGATGAGTGGGGAATATTTGGATCCATATAATACTTCTTCCCAAGGCTAGGACTAGGGTGAGGTGAATGAAGCAAAATTTAAGGTGGCACCAAAAACTCAAGTAATCAAGATAAATAATATTTTTAAAAATCAAAATTAATGCAAAAAATCCATGATGAATAAAATATCAAAATTTTACATAAAGACAGGACCAGACCCTGCACTTCCCTGATTCAGACTCCCCAGGTCCCAGCCCTCCTTCTTACTTTCCAGGAGTTTGACACAGTTTGGTACTGACTGGGTATTTAAATGTCACGATGATTCTGCAAGTATAATCCTGCCTAGTAAAGACTGTGACAGGAGGGAGGATACACGTGGTTAGTGGGAATCCAAAGAATTTAAGGTCCCACTTCCCATGGAGCATATTTTCAATTATATTCACTCCAAGAAGGAGGCCTCCACCATGAATACCATGCCAGATTCTGAAAGCCCACGAAGATGAGCAAGGCTCACTTCCACCCCAACGACTCCTCTATAGACTGCACGGCCTGGGAGTTAAGAAAGTGAGCTTTGGGGTCAAGCAGGGTGGATTTGCTTCCTGGCCCCACCATGCAATGGTTGAGAGACTTCCCTTCACAATCTGTATTTCCTAAAGTAAGCAGTGGGGATGATATCTGCCTCTTAGATTGTTGTGAGGACTAAATGGGATGATGCTTGCTCTCAGTGTCAGCTGTTCCCATCATCATCACCATCTCATTGGGTGACCAGATGATCCATTCACCCTGCTCCCCAACCCATCCAAGTTACATCACCCACTGTCTATCATCACCCACTTGTCCAAGCTGGAAACATCGTTCTTGAATTCTCTTTGGGTCCTCTAGCTTGGTTCCCACTCTACGTTTAAACATTTCTCAAATCTCTCCATTGCACTGTAGTTCAAGCCCCCACCATCAGTACAGCAGCTTCTCATCTGTTTTTCTGCCTCTGGACTCACCTCCCACCAGTCCATTCTCTCTGTGCTGCCAGACTGATATTTTCTACAAAGTATGTAACTCTCCCACTAAAATCCTTCAAAGAAGCTTTCAGAGTGTGGAATATAATGTCCAAACACTTGAGGTGTTTCCTGACCTGGACTTTCTTCACCTCTCCAGCCTCATCTCTCATCACGTTTCACTCACACTCAACTCTGCAGCCACACTGAGCTCAGGCCGTTCCCCCACTGGTCACGCTGCCTCTCACATCTGGTCTTTGCACACATAGTTGCCTCTGCCTGAAATAGACCCTCCTCCCCCACCATGTCTCCTGACACACCCTCATCCCAGTGGTTGCCTTCATCCTTCATGACTTGGTCTAAGCGTCACTTCCTCCATGAGCTTTCTATGACCCTCTCTCACTCTACCCAAATACAGGTACCTTTCATGTAGTTCCATATACCTTGGGCTGTATTCAGCTATAGCACTTATCACATGACATAGTATTTATCATTTACTTGTGTGTCTCCCCCATCAGACTGTGAGCACCACAGGGCCAGGAGCCATTGCTTCTCTTCTTCCATCCCTGGTGTCGGCACAGTGCGTGGCACAGTGAGTTCAGATTCATTCTGGATCCTGAATAGACAGATACATCAGTGAAACAGAACAGAAAAATTTATATATGTGTATATAATTATAAA
The DNA here is from genome assembly GCF_020826845.1 of Diceros bicornis minor. Lineage (NCBI taxonomy): Eukaryota > Metazoa > Chordata > Mammalia > Perissodactyla > Rhinocerotidae > Diceros > Diceros bicornis. The sequence goes on along the minus strand of NC_080776.1, from coordinate 16,756,421 downwards.
AAATTATATATATAATTTTATGAAGAGTAGAGTCTCTATCATCTCCTATTCATAAGTAACAATAGTAAAACACAGCATATATTATCTGATACTAAAGAAACAAAGAAGCACTATGGGAGCTCAGAGAGAGATAACTTCCCTGGGGTAGAAGTGGGGGAGGTTTAACGGGGAAGATGGGACTTAAGCGGAAACCGTGCCACCTCTAAATGGCCTTAGGTGGGTGCAAGAGTCATAAGTAATAAGACTTAAAAAATAGCTGAAGTTCTGCCAACCTGGGGCTCATATTTCCTCGGTCTAGATGGTATAGGTATACCTCCTACACCATTTATCATGGAACTCAGAACGAATACAATGACTTCAAAACCACTGCTGGAGACTGTTAAGACTCATCTTCCTTCCAACGTTAAGCATCAGTAGACAATTACATTTCATCAGTAATGAGTTGATAAAGTAGCCAACACCTGAGTAAGCAAAGAGTATGCCCTTGTGCAACCCAGAAATATCTCTGAGGAGGGCTGGAAAGGAACTAACTGGAATGTGGCTCTCACCCAGGAAGTGGAATTCAAGGACCGCCTGGCAGCGTGAAGAACAGCCAGATAACAGCACATGGATGCAGGACCTTGGGAAGGTGAAAAGGGAAGAGAAGAAATGAAGAGGGAAACAGGTCTAAACTCAGAGAATCAATATGGTATAGAAAAAGGTTTTTGGGGTTTGGTGTCTGAGAAACCTGAGATTAAATCAGGATTTATTAGCTGCGTTTCTTTGGGTGAGTTTCTTCACTGCTGCAGCCTCAGTCTCTTCATCTGTGAAACGAGTCTAATACAACCCAGCTGGAAGGATTGTAGTGAGGAACAGAGTAGCCATGTGTGTAGAGGGTGGTCCAGGGGAACTCACCACCCACGCTTTCTTTTCTGAATGGCCATGGGAGCAGGGTGCAAATGGGAAGAGAGGATCCCTCTGCTGCACTGCTCTGGATTTGGGCTGGAAACTAGGGCTTGGACCTGACATCAAAATGGAGCTCCCATTTCCACCTACTGGGCTGAATCAACCACCCAGTCAGCAGCTGGAGAACAGTAGGCCTCCCCTCCCCAAGGGCCTGCCCGGTGAGTTTACTGCACAGAATCAACAGAAGCAGAGAGAAAATACACAGCCGTGGGAGGCAAGGCCAAGGAAGCTAGCAAGAGCAAGAGCCTTGCAGAACCCTCCCTAGCGCTCAAGCTCACCACCTTGGCCAATGCTTTCCAGTCTACATGCATTCTTCCTTCCTTTGGGGCCCATTTTGCATTTCTTAGATAAGTTTCAAGAAACAAAGACCCACCACCACCACCAATCCCCATCACCTCCACCCCACCCTGGAAAATCCTTGGGCAAGTCTGAGTACAGAGACCCCTCAGGTACAGTGTCAATTCAGGGCAGCAGCAAAGGGGGCTGTGCACCCCTCTAATAAATGCTATGGATGCAGGTCCAGTCCCCAGATCGGCTTCAGGAGGATGCAAAGTGTGAGAGCCAGAACTGGATTCACAGTACAGTGGCCAGAATAGCCAATAAAGGAATTGATAAAAATGTGACTAATGAAAAGATTTGATTGTGCAAGTCATTTTATTAGGAAATTTAACGTAGCAAATATAGACAGAGCAACAGGAAACACTGCACACAGGCAGCAAACTCTAAAATGGCCAAATCCAGGCCAGAGGATTTATAAAAGATTGAACATTACCAACAAAGAAACTATTAGGTTCCTAGAAGACTTTGACTTTGCCCAGCTACCTTATCATTGGTTCTTGGGTGGCATAGTTGTTTCATGTTGCATGGTTTGGGCAAATTCGTGCCGAGTTTGGGCAAAGGAAGATCTCAGAAGGACAAAGCATGAGGCACAGAAGCAGGAGGGGGAAAGCTGGTGACAATGAGGCCGGAAAAAGGAGTGGATGGAATGGGGTAAAGCACAGTCTTACCAGCAGGAGAGAGTGTGGCCTCCCGCAGCTCCCGGGCAGGGGTGAAGCTGGCCGCCCACCTAGCAGCAGCGTTGCTTCTGGCAGCAGCTCTTCTGTTGGCAGCAGCCCTTCTGCTGGCAACAGCCCTGCCCACAGCCACATGAGCCGCAGCCACAGGAGCGGCGGCAGCAGCAGACCACGGGGACACTGCAGCAGCCCCCACAGCAGCCGTAGCAGCAGGGGCAGCAGCTGGTGCAGCAACCAACCCGGTAGCTTCTACAGGTGGTACAGCTGCCACAGCCACCACCGCAGCCACCACAACTTCCACAGCCACAGCACCCCATGGTGTCAGTAGAGAGGACTCAGGTGAAGTGAGGAAAGAGATTCAGGAGGTGAGGGAGGTCTGATGCCACCTTCTACTGGGCAGGCCCTTATATACCAACTCTGGGCAAGGAGAGGGACGACACATGACCACTTCCTTGTTATTGTTTATTTCAGTTTCTAGAGGAAAACCTCTGCCTCTTCCTGTTTATTTCCCTACCAGACACCTGTAGTCTCATTAAGTCACCTATTTTCAGTTTGGCTAAATTTACCTCCATTTCACCCAATGGGAATATTTAGCAAAAGACCTCTCCCTATTTTCAAATATAGCCGGTCTTGGAATAGATGAGCTGGGGAGACCCATCTGCCCATTGACGTTTTCCTTGCTCACTAATATTTTCCCAGGAGAATCATGTATTTCCCTTGACACTTCTCCAGGGAAAATTCCTGGGGGTCCTTTCAGGAGGAGAAAGAGAACATAGAACCTTAAATAACGAGGGTAACTTCCAACATCGTTATTGCCACTATTGGTCTGGATGTCACAGATCAAAGAGGCCACATGTATCTAAACTAGTGGATATGTCTGTTTCTTCCACCTGGGATAGTGGCCCTGACTGCAAAGGGCGAACTCATTCAGAGAGTTATAAAACCACCCTCACTGGGGAAGCCCACAGTCTCCAGGTCCATCTTCAGGACCGTCTCATCCTCGAATTTCTGCTTCGTAATTAATTCTTCTTGCATGAGTCATGTTTGTAAGTCCAGTCTTAATCATAGAGCAGGTGACAGGCAATGACAAGGTGAGGTTTCAGAGGCCCTTGGAAGCTCCTCTGTCCCCAAAAAGACTCCTTCATCTGATGCCTGACTTCTGCAGCATTAGCTCAGGACTCATGTAGGTCATTGGACGCAAAGGACTATAATCAATCTTGGGCTTCCCAAAATTTGTTTGGTAGAACTACTAGTTTGGTAGAAGGTTAAAATGTATGACACAAAAAAGAATGAAATATGTTTGAAAAGTAATAAATTTAAATAAAGTCAAACAAGCTTTTTGACTCTGGATCTTCTCAGAGGTTTTAATTGGTCATATGTTCTGTGCCTCTCGAAGGGACAAACCTACTAGACCACTGAACTTACTTTCACTCTAGAAAACCTTGCTTTCTTTCCTTCACTCCTCAGGTGAGAGAGCTCCAAGGACTGTCTCAAGTTCAGATTTTGATGGTGGATTTAGAAAAGCACATGAACATATTTACTGCAGAGAACAGAAAGAGTAGAGCAGTGGTTCTCAAACTTTTTAGTCTTGGGATCCCTTATGCTCTTAACAAGCATTGAGGATTCCAAATAGCTCTTGTTGTATGCCTTATATTTATTGATAGTTACTGTACAGTATTTGCAATTAACACTGAGATTTTTTAAAAAATATTTTCTAGGGCTGGCCCCATGATCTAGTGGTTAAGTTTGGCACATTCCACTTCGGAGGCCCAGGGTTCGGTTCCCAGGTGCAGACTACACCGCTCATTGGCAGCCGTGCTCTGGCGGTGACCCACATACAAAATAGAGGAAGACCAGCACAGACATTAGCTCAACCCCTTCACTGTGAGAAGGCACTTTCTACCACGAAATCTATAAACCTGCCTGAATCTGCACCTACCCTCTCTCTCCTTTTCGGCCGGGGGTTACAACCAAGGAGATGCCCCACCCCTACTCTTCCCATCAAAGGCCAGCCCCTCCATGTGTGCTCTCAAAACCACTCCCTCCAGCATCTTCAATGTCCTTTCTCATGCACCTTCTTCCTCCCAGTCCCCCATTCCACAGGTATTTATTGAGCACCTACTAAGTGCCTACCTATTATAGGCACCGCAGACACAGCAATGAAGTCCTGCAGCTTTCTGGACCCTTCTCATCAACACCAAGACCTTTAGGATGGCATCTCTCCCACCAGCCAACAAGAAAGCTCCTCTATTGGGCTCTGTCGGCCTCCTGCTACTGCCTCTTGTCTCTCTTCCCGTTGACAGTGACACTTGAAGAAAGCATTGTCCCAAAACAAGCTCCCTCTAGATGACAGGCATGAGAATGGTGACCTTAGAAAATAGGAATTGACCTTTCACAATGTGTATGTATGTCAAATCATCAAGTTGTACATTTTAAATATCTTGCCATTTATTTGTCAATTATACCTCAATAAAGCTGGGGAAAATTATAAAATAAAATAGGGATTGAGTAGGGAGAATGAACGTGGGAAAGTGCTGTCAGCAAAGTATGCATAAGATTATATATAATAAACTGTATTAGCAAATCTTTTAAAATATAGAAAAATATGAAGAAACAAAAAATTATCCATAATTTCATTGTTTAAACAAAATTACTGATACTTCGATAATGAACACATATACATCTTTAAGATAATTTTTGCTTTTTCTGATCATGAAAGCTATACATGTTCATTGTAGAAAATTTGAAAACCACACGGAAATACAAAGAAAATAAATATTACGCATAATCACACCTTCCTGAAATAACTACTGTTCACATTGTAATTTTCTTCCAGAATTTTGTGTACATACATATGCACTATTTGAAAACAAAATTGGGGATTGTAGTGTATATCCCGGGTGTTATTGTTTTTTTCACTTGTTATAATAAATAAAAATCTTCACCAAAAGCCTCCAAAACTTCTCCACTTCTCCCTGGACAACTGCTTCACAGGAACTGCTCCAACTCAAGTCCTTAATGGCCTCCATGTGGCTGAGCCCAATAGACACTCTTCTCAGCACTATGTAATTGGCAAATCTCTCTTTGTTGACACAGTCTTGTCTCTTGGCTTCTATGAGGCAAGATTCTGTCTTTCTCCTCCTCCTTTTGTCATCCCTCCTCAGTCTACTTTGCAAAAAATGACTATTTCAGAGACTTGAGACTTAGTATATAGTCTTGATTATTGTCTCTTGGGGAAAAATTTACTTTCTTTATATCTTATTTACTCCTTTGTTGAATACTGCAGACTTTATTACATGGATATACCTTGTCTTAAAATCTGATTTTTCTGAAGAAGACTTTCAGTCTCAAATGTTTTCAATAATATTTTTCTAAATGTGGGATCTTTTTTTTCTTCTTTGTGGGGCGGTGAGGGGATGTCACCAGGTCTTCTAAGAATGATCTGGATAATGAGGGGGCTATAACTCTCCATCAACTAGGGTCTAGACCAGCAGTGACCAATGGAACCTTCTGCAATGATGGAAATGTTCTATTCTGAGCTGGCCAATATGGTAGCCACTTGCCACATGTGGCTGTTGAGTACTCATGAGGCTGAAGAACAAATTTTTTACATATTTAATTTTGATTAATTTAAATTTAAACAGCCGTATGTGGGGAGTGGCTACCATGTTGGAGAGCACAGCTCTAAACAGATACGACCTTGAAAGGAGGGACCGTACCTCATCCTTCTTTGTATCAATTCCTCAAAAGTTTATAATTGTCTACTACATTCCAGACACTTGGGAGAGTAAGATGATTGAGAGATGAAACTGTCCCTAAAGAAGCACATAAAGTCCATCAAAAAACAGCAACACAGAAGCAAACCATAATAATGTAACGTGAAAAGCCCTGTAATAGAAGGCTAAATGGAAAACATACAGAAGATCCCAACATCTAGCATAATTTCTGATACATAATATAGTCAGTTCTGATATAACACTTGTTTTGAAAACGCAAATTTGTTTCAAGCAGGATATTATGCTAAATGAAATAAGCCATAGAAAGATATAGAAAAACAAATACTGCATATTCTCACTTCTACGTGGAATCTAAAAAAAACCTAATAGAACCATAGAGTAGAATGTTGGTTGCCAGGGTCTAGGGGGTGGGGAAAATGGGGTGACATTGGTCAAAGGGTACAAAGTTTCAGTTATAAGATTAATACGTTCTGGGATCTAATGTACAGCATGGTGACTATAGTTAATAATACTGTATTGTATAGAGTACTTGAAATTTGCTTAAGAGAGTAGATCTCAAATGTTCTCACCACACAAAAAAACGTTAACTATGTGAGGTGACAGATGTGTTAATTAACTTGATTATGGTAATCATTTCACAATGTATATGTATATCAAATCACATTGTACACCTTAAATATATACAATTTTTGTCAATTATACCTCAATAAATCTGGAAAAAAATTTGTTCCAAGGAGATGGATATATTAGGGAACAATTTGAGCATAGTGCAAATTTTGTGTTTGCTGATGCAGGGTTTGTCCATGAGAAATACCTAGTAATGCAGAAAGCTGCACCCGGATAAAACACACACACACACACACACACACACACACTTCAAACACTAACTACCAGCTACCTGTGCACTCCACTTATTATGAGCTTCACCACTCACACCTGCAGTTACAACTCCCCCTCCCATTTCGAGTTCACCTTCCTCCACCACTTGACAATAACACAAGCTGCAGCCCTTCTCAGGCTCACTTCCACAAGCAAACTTCAGGCCTTTTTCAAGGTAAAGTGCCATATTTATTATAAGATTCATATATTTTTAAACATGTAACGTGTAAAATCATGCACAATTTTTATTAAGTTTCTATTTTTTTTAACAAGTCACTGATGAGGTTTTTGAACGCTGTTCCCCAACCCCATAGCCCTGTGGTTTTTATTGCACAATTTTGTAGAGTGCCATGGTTTTTGTTTTGTTTGTGAGGAAGATTGGCCCTGGGCTAACATCTGTTCCATCTTTCTACTTTATATGTGGGACGCCTGCCACAGCATGGCTTGATGAGCAGTGTGTAGGTCCACGCCCGGGATCCGAACCTGCAAACCCCGGGCTGCCGAAGCAGAGCTTGCGAACTTAACCACCGTGCCACCGGGCCAGCCCCTAGAGGGCCATGGGTCTTAGGAACACATATGTTGGATTATAGCAGAACTGACCACAGGTGCAGAAAAAAATCTTCACAATGAGCACACCTAGCACCCAGATCTTGAATTCTAAATACCATTCTGAAATAAAAGGCACCAGACTCCTTGGAGAAAAGACTGATTCCAGGTCTTGGACTGGGAAAGGATGAAACGGGCCATGAACAACACGGGCCAGAATATAAGTCAGTACTCAAAAAATAATGGAGATATTTTTAAAAGCTACAGAAGCCAGCTTCAAAATGTGGCCACTAGCAAAATCTTGGGCAAATTGAGCATTAAAATAATAATAGTAACAGATTATAATTCATTGACTAGAATAGGATTATTCTCTTCATTAATTGACATTGATATAAATGAATAAATGGGAGAATGCACATCTTCAACCTGACCAGATGCTGCTGAATTGCTCTGCAAGTTGATTGGAGCAATTTCCACTCTCACCCAACAGTGCATGAAAATTCCAATCACTCAACATCCTCACCAATATTTGGTACCATCAGACTTGAACAAGTTGGTAATCAGGTGGGTATAAAATGTATGACATTGTGGTTTTAATTCGCACCTTTCTGATTACTAGCAGGATTGAGCTTCTTATCATATGTCCAGTTTTATCTTCTGTGACTCCTCAATTCATATCCTTCATGCGCTTTTCTATTAAGTTTTTTTCATTTTTAAAATTGAGTTGCTGGGCCGGCCCTGTGGCTTAGCGGTTAAGTGCGCGCGCTCCACTACTGGCGGCCCGGGTTCGGATCCCCGGCGCACACCGATGCACCGCTTCTCCGGCCATGCTGAGGCGGTGTCCCACATACAGCAACTAGAAGGATGTGCAGCTATGACACACAACTATCTACTGGGGCTTTGGGGGGAAAAATAAATTAAAAAAAAAAAATTGATTTGCTCTTTAGCCCAGGGCTGGTTTTAAGCTTTGTTTTCAGCATCGTTTTTTGTAAAGATGTTTTCTTCTCTTTCATGTAAAGTATTTTCTGTTTAATCAGTCTATTGCTTTTATATTTAAGAAATACTTTACTAATTTGAGGTCATAAAGATGATTTTCCATATCTTCTTAAAATGTCAAGTTTTGCTTTTCATTTTTGGATCTTAAAATCATCTGGAACTTTTTTGATGTGTGGTATGAAGAACCCTAGAATTATTTTTATCCATATGGATAATCTGTTATTTCAGTATCAATATTGAATAGTCAGTTTTTTCTCCTGATTTGTAATGCTTCTGCCCATATACCAAATTCCAAAATTTGTGTGATTTTATTTCTGGGCTCTCTATTCCCATCCATTAGTCTCTCTGACTCTCTCAGTAATAAAACATCACACTGTTTTAACGATCATAGCTTTAGAATTAGTCCTAATATCTTATAGGTGAACTCCCCTCCTCATTCTTCTTAAAAAATGTCTTTGACATTCTTGGTCTTTTGTTTTGTCAAACATATTTTAGGGGAAGCTGTCAAGTTTTTTTTAAAAAAAGGGAACAATGAAAAGAGACAAATTTTTTTTAAAAATCTCTTAGAGTTTTTAATAGAATTGCAATGCATTTATTAATTACTTTGAGAAGGACTGACATCTGTATTAATGAGTTCTCCAGAAAAACAGAATCAATAGGATAGACATAGATATAGACATATGGATTTATTATAAAAATTGGCTCACATGATTATGGAGGCTGAGAAGTCCCACGATTTGCCATCTGCAAGCTGGAGAACCAGGAAAGCCAGTGGTGTAATTCAGTCTGAGTCCAAAGGCCCAAGAACCAGGAGCACTGATGTCCAAGGGCTGGAGAAAATGGATGTCCCAGCTCAAAGAGAGCAAATTTGCCCTTCCTCTGCCTGTTTGTTCCACTCAGGCCTCCAGTGGATTGGATGATGCCCACACACATTGGTGAGGGCCATTTCTTTACTCAGTCTATGGATTCAAACACTAATCTCTTCTGGAAACACCCTCACAGACATACCCAGAAATAATGTTTTACCAGATATCTGGGACCCCTTAGCCCAGGCAAGGTGATACATGAAATTAACCATCACAACATCTTCTAGATATTGAGACATCCCATCCATAAACTTAGTATATTTCTCTATCTGTTTCTTCTTGTGTCCTTCAATACAATTTAATAATTTTCACCATAAAGATCTTGCATGCCATTAGGTTTATTCACTGTTATAATTCTGTTGCTATTTTGAATGGGTTATTTTTTCGATCACATTTTCTATTTGATGTGTAAGAAATTTCTTTATTGTTGAATATTGATTTTTTTAATGTTTTTTTCTCCTCCTGGACTTCTTACTATCTCTAATATATTAGTGCCAGTTTCCCAAATGGAGACATAATATATAGCATTTCCTAGACTTATTTGACTATAAAACCCATTTGAATAGAGAGACTCTATATCCCTAATGTCTTGGGGTTTTTAGAGTGATTAGAGATAATGTACATAAAATGTATATAATTAGACCAAAAGATAAGGTTACAGTTGGGTATCTTTCCTCTGGGAGGCTATTACTGGTCTGTGAAAAAAGAGGAAAAGCTGATCTCCTCAGCTTACATCATCTAATACTAATAAAAAAAATTGCAGACATATTGAAAAATGCAGTGTTTTATTAAATATTTCATTCAGTTCTGAATCCATTTTTGAAATAGGAGTGAATTTATCGGAAATTGAAAAAAAAAGTTGTGTGCACCCATAAGGAAGTAACAAACAAGAAATAAGCATCTGCCACAGAAACTGGTCAAAACAACAACGACAAAGTGACTGCGGACCATGTGCCAGGCCCCCAGATGTAGTATTTAAGGTCCCCCTGGTAGAGGCAAGCATCAGACCTCTCTCACCTCCTGAGTCTCCCTCCTCATCTCCTGAGTCCTCTCTACTGACACCATGGGGTGCTGTGGCTGTGGAAGCTGTGGGGGCTGCAGCAGTGGCTGCGGTGGCTGTGGTGGTGGCTGTGGCAGCTGCACCACCTGTAGAAGCTACCGGGTCAGCTGCTGCACCAGCTGCTGCCCCTGCTGCTATGGCTGCTGTGGGGGCTGCTGCAGTGTCCCCGTGGTCTGCTGCTGCCGCCGCTCCTGTGGCTGTGGCTCGCGTGGCTGTGGGCAGGGCTACTGCCAACAGAAGAGCTCCTGCCAGAAGCAATGCTGCTGCTAGGCGGGTAGCCCAGTCTCTGGTAGAGTTTGCTGAGATCACGTTTACCCGTTGGTAACTTTCCTCCAACTCTCCCCATTTCTCTTTCTCCGACCTGGAAGTCACTCACGTGAACTCAAGATCTATAATTTGATATTCTCCTCTCTGTCACATCACAAATTGATAATTTCAAAAGACCCACTATTGCTGTGAACTAGGAGAACTAGGAAAACAAGAGACAGCCCAGCAGCTGGAGACAATTCACATGTTGCACAAACCGAAAACGGAATCAGCTACTAACCTTTTTTTTTTCTGAAATTCTTTCACACAACTTCAGTGCCTGAAACTTCTTTTCGTTGTGCCCACACAGTACATGCCATTGCTACCATATTCTTATGCGCAGCAGTCTGTACTGCTGAAAATTAAATGCATAAATAGAATAATGTACCATACATTGACAGCTAAAGATCTCTTTTTTTACTTTTATTTATCGCCTTGCTATGAAAAGACCTTTTGTGTTCTGTAAATTCCTGCACGTTAAATAAACCCTTGTCAGGAAGAATTTCCCCTATTGTCAGATTCATTTCTCCTATGATCTCAGTCACACTGAGCTGCATTACGGGCCCAACACCCAGGCAGAAGCACTGCTCACAACCACAAACAGGTCTCGGAGCAGCTTTATATCCACGTTCCATTTCCTTGTCTCACTATTAGTAACACTCATTTCTTTGAATTCAATGGGAATAGTATTTTTCTTTCCAAAAATGCCTACATCTCACCTTGAGTTGAAGGAACACGAACCCAGTTTGAGTTGCTGCCACTCTACCTAACCCATCCCTGAAAAGGCTATTCTTAAGACAAATGTAATACATTTTCAAATCTGCCATAGAAAAAGACAAAATCGTGCCATTTGCAACAAGATGGATGGACCTTAAGGGTATTATGCTAAGAGAAATAGGTCAGACAGAGAAAGGCAAATACTGTATGATTTCACTCTTATGTGGAAGATAAACAAACACATAGATGAAGACAACAGATTGGTGGTTACCAGAGGGGAAGGAGGTGGGGGGAGGGTGAAAGGGGTAAAGGGGCACATGTGTATGGTGACAGTTGAAATTGGTGGTGAACATGATGCAGTCTATACAGAAACTGAGATATAATAATGTACACCTGAAATTTACATGATGTTATAAGCCAATATGACCTCAATAAAATAATTTTTTTAAAAAACCTGTCTTGCATCTTTCTTTTTCAAATCCCAATTGGAAGTATATGACTTTCAATACAAAATGCTTATCACAGAGAGTGATTTGGGGAACAGGTCATGACCAGGTCAGGCCAGCAGGCATTTGGCTCTTATGTAGAACTGGCTCCGAGCTGGGGTGGGTGGAGATGGATTGGGAGCAGGTGCATATGCAGGTGCTATCAAAGTTCACTGACTCCAAGTTAGGCCTACACTTGAAGATTTCAGTCCCAATCTCTTCCTTTTTACTCTGGCATCATTCTTAGATATGGTGAAAATGTTTTAATTTTGTCTTTGCCAGTTTCTGAGAGTGATTCTCTACCTCATTTCCATGAGAAGAACAAACAAAGTCAATGAGCAAAATGGATCTAAGATGTTGGTCAAGGACCCGTCATATTATTTATGCACATTCAGGTGCAAGAGGAAGAAGGTTTCTGAAACCTCCACGTGAGACAAGGACTACAATGACTCTTAGCCAAGCCAAGAATATCCATGAGCATCTGATTGTTAAGACCCAGGAAGATTCTCCTCACATGTAACTAAGAGAATACAAGTCAAACACAGAGAGAAAACATCTATAGAATGGAAGAATTCAATGATTACACTTAGCAGATTTAGAAATTGGAAAGAATTAACCTACATCAATTTCATGGCATATCCTACATTTTTAGAAACTTAATCATTTACCTTAAGACAGGAGGACTTCTAAACAGGACAAAGGATAGCCTACGGCCCATTTTCTTTGAAGGACTTGAGGTGTAGCAAATTCATACCCTCCATTGTTGGTCCACTCAATACACTATCACCTTGGTACTTAATGTCTTCTATGTGTGGAACTGAAATCTTCTCTGCTTTCATGTTTCCCCTTGTCCACTGTAGACCCAAGAGTAATATCTAGGAGTCTGCTCATCAAAACTCTTTATTGACCTGAGGACAGTCTTCAATCTTTTTTTTGCAACATCCAACAACCCCAATTTTTTTAGCCATCACTAGAGTTAGGAATAGACTATATTAGTAGAGCCCAAAGTGGGGCCCCTGAGACCCCCAGCATCAGCATCACAAGGGAACTTGCTAGAAATGCAAATTCTCAGAGAGTATGGAGTGGATCCCAGTCATCTGGTTCTAGCAAGTCCTCCCCTCTGGATGATTCTGATGGATATTCAAGTTTGAGACCTTTGGACCATGTCAATATAGAGGAAGAAGCTGGTTTCCATTTAGATCAGGCGTACCCTCCCATTATAATACGCACCTAGTTAACTATTTCTATCTCATTTTTCCAGTGAAGATTTTTTAAAACTAGAGACAGTAACTTTTTACTACTTGCATTATTCAGTCACTTTTCTTATGCTTACTTTGCCATCACTATTTTCTTTTCATATCTTTTCTTAGACCTATGAGCTGATGAAGTCTATTATCTTTCTTTTTTTTTTTTTTTTGTGAGGAAGATTGGCCACGAGCTGACATCTGTACCAATCTTCCTCTATTTTGTATGTGGGATGCCTCCACAGCATGGCTTGATGTGTGGTACGTAGGTCCACACCTGGGATCTGAACCCACGAACCCTGGGCCACTGAAGCAGAGTGTGCAAACTTAACCACCATGCCACCAGGCTGGCCCCAGAAGTCTATTATCTTGAAAGCAACATCTTTTCTTGCTAAGACAATATCATCTGCTAAAACTGCACAAATTTAACCCAAAATGTAGTGTTCCCTAATAATTATCCTGTACTTCCAGGCTCACATCTCAACACACACCTCAACATATATGCAATTTTTGTATCAAAAAAGAGTAACTCAGAACTCATTTACTCAACTATAATACCCAGTTTGGAGTTTGGAAGTGTGATCACCCTAATAATACCAAGTGTTGAACTTTTCTCATATCAGTCAATCATACAATAAGAAATACAGTAACAATTCTTGGCTTCACAGCTGCTAGTCAAGCTAACCATGTACACTGGCCCTTTCCTCAGTGACCAGTATAACCGTTCCCCAAGTTACTTATCTTGTTATTGTTCTTAGACTAATAAGTGAAGAAAACAGAAGCATCTTCTTATAGCAAGTACATTCAGTACTTTCCAACAAAATATATAAATCAAAGAGAATAAAATAAATATAGCTTGTATGAAAGTTCTTTTAGGCCCCCTGCCTAATTCTAGACACATCCAAAGAGCCAAAAATAGCTAACGTAGAGAGTAGGGTAGTCGCTTGAACAACAGCAAAATCCCTTTCTCTAGACACCATGCTCCTCTCTTCTCCAACACCCACAAACTCACAATGAATCCCAATGAAACACTAGAAGCTTCCAGGATGCAGAGGTGATCTAACCCTTACTCAGATGAAGATTCCAGAAAATCAGGATTGAAATCATGTTTGGAAAATCACATTTCTGGGACACTAGCGATTCTCTTAGTGATTTATATTCACTACGAGGTACAATCTTCCACCTGAGGACAGGTGAAAAAAAAAGAACAGCAAAAAATAAACCAGATACTAACAAAAAAACATGAGGAAACAGATTTAGAACAATACCATTTTCAACTGGTCCAAAGAAAATGAAATACTTAGATATAAATCTAACAAAACACGTACAGGATCTGTATCCTGCAAGTTACAAAATGCAGATGGAAGAAATCAAAGACCTAAATAAATGGCGAGACATATTATGTTTGTGGATTGGAAGACTCAACGTAGTCAAGACATCAATTCTCCCCAAATTGATCTATAGGTTTAATGCAATTCCAAAATCCCAGCCAGGTGTTTCACAGACACAGACAAGCTTATCCTAAAATTTGTATAGAAAGGCACAGGACCTATAATAGCTAACACAATTTTGAAAAAGAAAAATAAAGTGAAAGGAATCACTCTACCTGATGTCCAGGATCATTATACAGATACAGTAATTAAGACGTGGGATGGGAAGAAGGACAGACATGTAGACCAGTGCAACAGAACAGGGGATCCAGAAAAGGACCAACACAAATATGCCCAAGCGATTTTTGACAGAGGAGCAAAAGCAATTCAATGGAGGAAGAATAGTCTTCTCAACAGATGTTGCTGGAGCAATTGGACATCCATAGGCACAAAAATGAATCTCAACCTAAACTTCACACCTTATACAAAAATTACACTCAAAATTGATCATGGATTTAAATGTAAAACATAAAACCATAAAATTTTTAGAAAAAAATACATAGGAGAAAATCTTTGGGATCTAGGGCTAGGTGAAGAGATCTTAGACTTGACACCAAAAGCACAAACCATAAAAGGAAAAATCGATAAATTGGACCACATCAAAATTAAAAATGTTTGCTCTATGAAAGACCTTCTCAAGACGATGAGAAGACAAGTACAGACTGGCTGAGAATATTTGTAAACCACATATCTGACAAAGGACTTGTATCTAGAATACATAAAGAACTCTCAAAACTCACAGTAAGAAAACAAAGAACCAATTAGAAAATGGGCAGAAGACATGAACATACATTTCACCGAAGAGGATAGACAGATGGCAAATAAGTACATGGAAAGGTGTTCAACATCTTTAGCCGTTAGGGAAATGCAAATTAAAACCACAATGAGATATCACTACATACCTCCCAGAATGGCTAAAAGGAAAAATAGTGACAACACCAAAAGCTGGTGAGGATGCAGATGAACTAGATCCCTTATACATTGTTAGCAAAAATATAAAATGGTATAGCTATTCTGGAAAAGTATACAACAGTTACTTACAAAACCAAATATGTGGGGCCGGCCCCGTGGCTTAGCGGTTAAGTGCGCGTGCTCCGCTGCTGGCGGCCCGGGTTCGGATCCCGGGCGCGCACCGACGCACCGCTTCTCCGGCCATGCTGAGGCCGCGTCCCACATACAGCAACTAGAAGGATGTGCAGCTATGACATACAACTATCTACTGGGGCTTTGGGGAAAAAATAAATAAATAAAAAAATCTTTAAAAAAAAAAAAAAACCAAATATGTGCTTATGATACAATTCAACAATGGTACTCTCGGATATTTACCCCAGAGAAATGAAAACTTATGTTCACACAAAAACCTATACACAAATGTTTATAGCATCTTTATTCATAATAGCCCCAAACTGGAAAAAGCTCAGTTGTCCTTCAACAGGTGAATGGTTAACAAACTATGGTCCATCCATCTCGTGGAATACTAGTCAATCATAAAAAGGAACCAACTATTGATGCATGTACAACTTGGATGCCCTCAATGGAATTATGCTGAATGAAAAAGCCTATCTCAAAAAGATACATACTCTATAATTCCATTTACATAACATTCTGTGATACTGTATATAACAGCTGCGATACTGTTCTACAGTTATGCAAGATGGTACTGTTGGACGAAACTGGGTGATGGGTGTGCAGGACCTCTCTGCATTATTTCTTCCCAATGCATGTGAATCTACAATTATCTCCAATAAAACAGTTTTAAAAAAGTAAATTAAGACTGCAAGGAATATGTCTAGGTTAATATGGCATCTGGGCTGAGTCCCCAAAGCCCTCCTTTCCAGCTTCTCTCTGGCCACTCCACTTGCTCACTCTCAGCCCTGACCATGAAGAATTGATGATTCTTCCATACTCACTTCTCTGTCTGTTTTGTCTCACCTTCACCTTGGATACTTGGTGAACTCCTTTCCTCTTTCACAAACGTCCACTTCTTTCCCAAGGACCCTCACCCCCTGGTGCTGCTCTCCATGCTTCACTCTTACCCCTGATACATTCCATTTTCCACACAGCAGCTGGGGTTTGGACCACATCATGCCCATGCTGACAACCCTCCAATGGCTTCCCTTCATGCTCTGGGTTTGTTGTAACCCCCTCCTGGCCCACAAAGCCCGACACAACCTGACCCCTGTCCCCTTCATCAGTCTCACCCGCCAGCCATGCTTGCCTTCTCTCCATTTCTCAAACACATAAAGCTTGTGCTGACTTGAACTCCTTTGCCCTAGCTGTTTCCTCCACTGGGAAAAATTTTTCCAAATCTTGGCACAATTGACTCCTGCTTAGCTTTCAGGTTTAAAATTAAATCTCACCTTCTCAGAGTGATCTTCTCTGACCATTCCATCTGAAGTAGCCCTTAGGTTATGTTTACCTGATATTTGCTTGTCAGTTGGCCGTTCATTTCTTTCTGTCTCTTTGCATGACAGTTGACTCCTACCTGCCTACTCAGCTCTGTGTTCTTGGCCTGCAACAGCGCCTGGCACATACTCAGTAAATGCCCAGTGAATGAAGAAAAGGAAGCTCTGTGAGGCTTTCTCTGACCTGCTGTCTTCTTCCCAATCATTCAGAGTCCATTACTCCCTTACCTGCATAGAACCTGCCTTTTACATCATCCCACTGGTACATTGATACAATTACACACGTCTGTTTATAAGACCTTGAAGTTCTTGACGGCAGGAACCTCGTGTTTTTGGTTTTGAATTCCCAGGTCCTTTCACAGTATGAGGCATCGATTAATATTTAATGAATAAATGACTTCACCCTCTTTCCAGGGGATGACACCAGGTGCTCACATCACCAAGAATCCATTTAAGGCCATTTACAACGCCAGCAATGATGGATATGTGAGGCATATGGGTCAGACACAGAAGACCTGACACCTCCCTTCTCATTAAAGTATGCAATTCAGCCACATCCTTAAGCTTCTGGACACAGACATTCTTCAAGAAAACTCACAAAACAAAGGAGCAAAGCCACAAACCAAAAGCACAATTGTGCCTTCTAGGAAGACTGTGAATTGAAAGGCTCTTTAAGAATATGCATCATGTAAAATAGCAGGGAAAGGAAAGTGCCATAATAATACAACAAAATTCATTCAAAATTAAATCAATGGTTTTCATAAGGGATGCCCAAGAAATCTGGGCATCTACCAAGCTTCTGGGAGGTCACCAGAGCAGGGGTGATGGAAACTCAGAGCATAAAGTCACCTTGAAAGCAGATATTCCTCTTTTTAATACACACTATTATAAGATCATGCTGAACTCTTTTAAGAAGACATTAAAATGATCCCTCAATTCATCTAGAGTTTTTGTTGTTGTGGGTTTTATTGCTTGTTGCAAAAAAGTGTCAAAAGATACAAGCAAAACTGAGCTACAAAAAAAAAAAAAAAAGCCAAATAGTTGGGCAATGAAAAGAAAACGTTTGGAATGAGGTACCTAAAATGTCTAATCTTCGTGGATATTTCATACACTCTCCATCTAAGTGTCTCAACAGGTTTTCAACAAGCTGGAAACTCAGCTTCCAGAGAGAAGATTTGCCCCCCGCTGCCTCCTACCCAGCCCACACCTGCAGACCATGTGGTGCCAGGCCACTGTAGCCCCAGGGGGCAGTGCCTTTGTTCATTTCCATCACCAGCCTCTTGATCCCGGGGTAAAAAGTTTTGCCAGCAGGACTTAGGCAAGAACAAAGAGACACACCCATTCCCTGGAACCCAAGGTCTTCAAAAATGGCTTTTGACTATTTTTCAAGGAGGATGTTAGTGGATATTCTTTTCCCTTTGAGTTATTCTGACACAGAACAGAATAAAGAATTAGAAACTAACAGCCATTGAAGGGAACATAAAACAGGTGTCTGGGAAACATTGCTAACCCACCAGGAGCCAGCAGGTAGGACCAAAATCTTCATCAAATGCTTCTCAATGAGAGCCATAGGATATGGGGCTGAGTATTTTTACCCAGAAATAACCAGCTCTGTAAGTGTTCATAAGACTGTGGGAATACAGTGTGGGAGACTATAATTACCACTGGCAGCTCTATGAAGCCTTTTGAACTTGAGGTCAGAAAAGAGCCTGGGTGTTATAAGGTTGATGGAACAGGATGGGTCAGGAGGACATAGAGTCAGAAGATGCACATTGGAGAGCTCAAACAGGTAATTGAAGGGATAACATAAAGTAAAACCTGAAGGGCAAGTGACCAGTAATCACTATTTGTCTTTTTCTTAATACAGGAGTTGGTGCCTTGGAACAAGCATTGAATGGGAATGGGGGACAGTACGATCTGGTTTTCTCTGCCTGTCGATAAGTCACTAAACCTCTCCAAGCAGCCATTTCTTCCTGTGTGAACATTGGACTCAGACACTCTCAAGGGTCCTTCCAGCTTTCAAACTCTTCAATGAGTTCAATAATACAGAATGGTCCATTTTAACTAAAAAATATTCCCTAGATATATGCTTATTAAGGGAATTACTGATTTGTCTAAAGAGTGAAGAAGGAGTTCTTTTTATTTGATCTGGATTAAAGATCTCATTTTTATTAACTTGATATATACAACTAATGTGTGAATTGATTTCAATTAAACATTTTCATGATGAGAGGTTAAGTAGATAATGCTAGAATTGTAATTTAAATTAACATAAGCATAAAGACTCAAATTTTATTCTTAAAAATTAGGTCAGCCCTATAAGAAATTTAGACTCCGAACAAGCAAAAACTTGAAAATAAAACCCCTGATGATAATAATGAAGATCTAATAATACTTACCACATATGGAGGGCTTTTTACACATATCAATGAAATTTAATTCTGATGAAAATCCTGAAAGATCAATAACATGATCCATATTTTACAAGTGGAAAAATGAACATTCAGGGAAATTAAATAAGCTGCCAATGGTGCAAGGCTTTCTGAGGTGTGCAGCTGGCATTTGAATCCAAGTTTGAGAGATCCTACAGCCCCTGCTCTTGGCAACAGCACTGCAGACACCAACAGAGTCATGGGAACAGTAGGTTGCTGGATAAACAAGGGCAAACCGCCTTGTTTGAGGCCGTTGATGAGGATGAGTAGATGTCGTATATTTTACCAGTAACTACCAGCATTGTTCATTCTTCCTGCATAAAAAGAATCCATTTATGAGGGCATATTGGAAGGACAACTAAACTCTTGCTTGATTTGAGCAGTGGCAGCGCTCTATCACTTTAAAAGTAGCCGAGAAAGATAGGTATCAGGTTCTTTCTAAACTGGGGACAGGACAATTTTCCATTTGTACTTTGCCCAGTCCATCCCTTGCTTTTCTCACTGCTGTTTGTATCTTCTCTTCCTCCTCCCATGCCATCTCAACCAATACCTGACGTGGTAAAAGTAGTTGGATACTTTCATGGCAGAAATGTCCCATCTGGTTTCTTCATCCATGTTACCATGGTATCCTATGTGAAATCTTAGGATGATCATTAACGAACTGCTGGAACATAATCAGTTATGACTAGGCTACTCATTACATCACTTGAGCAAGTGGATATTTGGTAAGTGGCTGATGGCAAAAGCCATTCCAGGAAGGGAAGCAGTGGAACCACCAGCAAGGCAGGCAGCCACATCATCACTAGGAAATGAGTCATAGGGACCCAATTTTACCACTGTTGGGAAATGAGTCAAAGGAATTCAATTTAGAATGACATATGTACTTAGTTCACTTGTTTAACTGCTCAAAAAAAAAAAAAAAAATGAGTCCCTACCACTTGGTAGACACTAGTTTGGTGCTAGGGATTCAGATGAAGTCCCCATAGTCCACTAGAGGAGATTTAGTATTTGAATAACTTATCCATACTTACAGTTCTTTTATTTTCTTCATTTTCTGAGATACAATTCACATACCGTAAAATTTACCTTTGTAAAGTGTACAGATCTTTGGTTTTTAGTATATTCACAAAATTCACTATTTAATTTCAGAACACTGTTGTCACTCCAAAAAGAAACTCTATAGCCATTTGGGGTCATTTCCTATTCCTCTCTTCTCCCAGGCCCTGAAAACCACTATTCTACTTCCTGTCTCTATGTATTTGCCAGTTCTGCACACTTCATGTAAATGGAAATATAAATGTGGCCTGTTGTGTCTGGCTTATTCCACTTAGCATAATGTTTCCAAGGTTCATCCATGTTACAGCATGAATCAGTACTTCATTCCTTCTTATGGTTGAAAAATATTCCATTGTATGGTTATACCACATTTTATTCATCCATTTCTCAGTTGATGGACATTGAGTTTTTTCCACCTTTTGGCTGTTATGAGTAATGCTGCTGTGAATGTCTGTGTACAAGTTTTTGTGCAGACATGTTTTTACTTCTCTTGGGTACATATACCCAGCAGTGGAATTGTTGGGTCATATGTTAACTCTATGTTGAACTTTTTGAGGAACTGCTAAACTGTTTTCTAAAGCAATTGCATCATTTTAAATTCCCACCAGCAATGTATGAGAGTTCCAATTTCTCCACATCCTTGCTAACATCTGTTATTGCTCATCTTTTTGATTATAGCTATCCCAGTAGGTGTGAAGTGGCATCTCATTGTGGTTTTGATTTGTATATCCTTAATGACTAATGATGTTGAACAGCTTTTCATGCACTTTTTGGCCATTTGTATATCTTCTTTGGAGAAATGTCTGTGCAGATCCTTTGCTCATTTTATAGTTGGGTTATTTGTCTTTTTATTGTTGAGTTTTAAGAGTTGCTCCAAACAGTTAAAAGTACAAAAAGAAATGTATTACACATTATGTTTACCTAGTTTAAAATATGTTTAAAACTCATATATAAACATAATATTTTTATCTTGTAATTTTGATATTTTTTAATGAATTTACATTTAGGAAATCAAGCTCTATCGATAGTTATAAAAAAGGAAAATATAAGTAAGAAGTGCTAAAAGCTCTACCAATCTTAAATAGATAGTAACAAAAAAGTGCCAAATAAATTTAGATTTAAGTATAGGATAACAAATTTCTCAATTGCCATGATATTTAGTTATCTATTAAGCTCTTCATTTGTAGACTTGACTTTTTCCAGTGATAAGCAATTAGATGTCTAGCAGCCATCAATAATTGACATAAATCTTCATATAATTTGAACCACAAACCTTTGTTTAAAGTTAAATTCAGTAAGGAAGTCAAGATGGCGGCGTAGGCAGACTCTGAACTCACCTCCTCCCGCGGACACAGCCAATTTACAACTACTCGTGGAAAAATTACCCCTGAGACAGAACTGAAAACTGGATAAGAGGAACTCCTGCAACAACGGACAATCCTAACTGAGGTGGAAGAGGCAGAGACTCCCTTCTGGAGAGGAAAAACGCCACCTTCACAAGCCGCCAACTTCACAGCGCCCGGGAGCAGCTCACAGGTACGCAGCCTCCCTGGAGGCGCGGGGCCCTGAGCTGGGAGCGCCCCCGCTGTGGGCGTTTTGTGGACCCAGCACAATCGAGACGAGTGGCATAATATCTGACTGTGCCTGCTACTAAAACATTGGGGAGTACCCCCAGAAAACCTGGTTCACAAAGAAATTAAAACCAGTTCTTAAAGGGCCCACATGCAAACTCACCCATTTCAGAAAGCAACCTAAAATCACCAGAAAGAAAGGTGCACAGTGCTTTGGTGAAAAGAGACTAACCTAATAGGCCCTGTGTGCTAGAGCACCGATTTAATCCAGCTCAGCCAGGGCAGGCAGCCCACCCTAGACACTGGCCCCACCCAACAACAAGCCTTCAGGCAACTAGTGGGCCTGCATAGATTGGTGACTGGATTCTCTGTTGCCTGGCAACTGGTCCAACTTCAGTGGGGCAGGGCATGCACAAGGAGCGGGTGGAGAGTGTGGGGCGGCGGTGGAGTGTGTGGGGCTCCCACCGGGGAGATACTGGGTCCGCTTCGGGAGGTCGGGGCGCGCACACAGGGCAGGACTGTGTTGACTGTGTGTGTGGACTTGTGGGCGGCAGGGCTTGTCAGCTGCAGAAGACTTGTGCTTCTCAAAGACCCACATAGGGGGTTTGCCCCACCTTCCAAAGCCTGAAACAATTGGGTGCTCCCATGCCTGAGGCCAGCCCCGCCCAGCTGCAATCCTCAGAGAGCTGACAAGAGAACTAAAGGCTGGAGGCTTATAGCAATTGTAAGGCCCTGAGCCTAACAACCTGCCACGCTGGGGGCCTACTCTCTTAAAAGAAATACTGCAAGACAAATGTGGTGTTAGAACTTGCAGCCAACTGTGCTGGGGCTCCCCACACCTAATAAAGAGACTGAAGGGCCCACAACAACTACAAGCAGCTGAGCATTACAACAGCTGGCTAGGAGCATAACTCGGCCTCCCTGGGCGCCTACAGGGAGAGCAAACAGGCGACAACAGAAGGACACACGTAGCCCACACAGGGGTCACCCCTGGAACATTGAGAACTGAGGGAAGCACACAGCAGGCCTCCTAAGCCATCACTTACATAAGGTCACCTATCCAAGACCAGGAGATGTAGCTGACCTACCTAATACGTAGTCACAGCATAGGGAAAGAGGCAAAATGAGGAGGCAAAGGAATACATTCCAAGAAAGGGAACAGGACAAAACCCCAGAAAAGGAACTAAGTGAAACAGAAATGAGCAACCTACCCGACAGAGAGTTCAAACTAAGAGTGTTAAGGATGCTCACTGATCTGAGGAGAAGAATAGATAAACTCAGTGAGAATGTCAACAAAGAAATGGAAGATATAAAAAAGAACCAATCAGAAATGAAGAATACAATACTGGAAATGAAAAATTCACTAGAGGGACTCAAAAGCAGAGTAGAGGATACAGAAGAACGGATCTGTGAGCTGGACGAAAGACTAGAAGAAATTACCCAAGCTGAACGGGTAAAAAAGAAAAGAATTAAAAAGAGTAAGGACAGTCTAAGGGACCTCTGGGACAACATCAAGCGCACTAACATCTGTGTTATAGGTGTCCCGGAAGGAGAAGAGCGAGACAAAGGGGTAGAGAATCTATTTCAAGAAATAATAGATGAAAACTTCCCTAACCTAAGGAAGGAAACAGACATCCAGGTACAGGAAGCACAGAGAGCCCCAAACAAGATAAAACCAAAGAGGCCCACACCAAGACACATCATAATCAAAATGTCCAGAATTAAAGATAAAGAGAGAATCCTAAAAGCCGCAAGAGAATGTCAAGTTACATATAAAGGAAACCCCATTAGGCTATCAGCTGACTTCTCAGCAGAAACCTTACAGGCTAGAAGAGAATGGCACGATATATTTAAAGTGCTAAAAGGAAAAAACGTACAGCCAAGAATACTCTACCCAGCAAGGTTATCATTCAAAATGGAAGGAGAGATCAAAATTTTCCCAGATAAGCAAAAATTAAAGGAGTTTGTCAGCAAGAAACCAGTGCTACAAGAAATGTTAAAGGGACTGATTTAAAGGGACAAGAGAAGACCACAAATAGGAAAAATGATCTATTTCCATGATAAGAACGTAATGGATACAAATGCACAAAAAAGAGGACAGATATGATATCAAAAACATAAAAGGAGGGAGGAGGGGAGTTAAAGAGTACAGCTTTCAGACAGAGGTCAAACTAAAGTGACCATCAATTCTGTATAGAAGAAGAAAGGAACAGAGAAGGATTACTAAAACACTGAGAAAAAAAAAAGGTTAAGAAATGGCAGTAAGTACATACTTATCAATAGCTACTTTAAACGTCAATGGACTAAATGCTCCAATTAAAAGGCATAGGGTGGCTGACTGGATAAAAAAACAAGACCCATATATATGCTGCATACAAGAGACACACTTCAGACCTAAAGACACTCACAGACTGAAAGTGCAGGGATGGAAAAAGATACTCCAGGCAAATGGCAATGAAAAGAACGCTGGGGTAGCAGTACTCATATCAGACAAAATAGACTTTAAAACAAAAACTGTAAAAAGAGACAAAGAAGGGTATTACATAATGATCAAGGGAACAATCCAACAAGAGGATATAACACTTGTAAATATCTATGCACCCAATGTAGGTGCACCTAAATATATAAAGCAATTATTAACAGACATAAAAACAGAAATAGACAGTAACACAATAATAGCAGGGGACTTTAACACTCCACTTACACCAACGGATAGATCATCCAAACAGAAGATCAATAAGGAAACATTGGCCTTAAACGACACACTAGAACAGATGGACCTAGTGGATATATACAGAGCATTCCATCCAAAAACCGAAGAATACACGTTCTTTTCAAATGCACATGGAACATTCTCCAGGACTGATCACATATTAGGCCACAAAACAAGTCTCCATAAATTTAAGAAGACTGAAATAATACCAAGCATCTTTTCTGACCACAATGGTATGAAACTAGAAATCAACTATAGGAAGAAAATCAGAAAAGCCACAAATACGTGGAGATTAAACAAAATGCTACTGAACAACGATGGGTCAACGAAGAAATCAAAGAAGAAATCAAAAATACCTGCAGACAAATGAAAATGAAAATACGACATGCCAGAAGTTATGGGATACAGCAAAAGCGGTTCTAAGAGGGAAGTTTATAGCAATACAGGCCTATCTCAACAAACAAGAAAAATCTCAAATAAACAATCTAACAACGCACCTAAAGAAACTGGAAAAAGAACAAACCAAGCCCAAAATCAGTAGAAGAAGGGAAATGATAAAAATCAGAGCAGAAATAAATGAAATAGAGACCAAAAAAAAAAATTGAAAAAATTAATAAAACCAAGAGCTGGTTCTTTGAAAAGATCAACAAAATTGACAAACCTTTAGCTGGACTCACCAAGAAAAAAAGAGAGAAGGCACAAATAAGTAAAATCAGAAATGAAAGAGGAGAAATTACAACAGACACCTCAGAAATACAAAAGATTATAAGAGAATACTATGAAAAGCTATATGCCAACCAATTCGACAATCTGGAAGAAATGGATAAATTCTTAGAAACATACAACCTTCCAAAACTGGATCAAGAAGAAGTAGAGAATTTGAATAGACCAATCAACAGTAAGGAGATCGAAACAGTAATCAAAAAACCTCCCCAAAAATAAAAGTCCAGGATCAGAAGGCTTCTCTGGTGAATTCTACCAAACATTCAAAGAAGACTTAATACCTATCCTTCTCAAACTCTTCCAAAAAATTGAGGAGGAGAGGAAGCTCCCTAACTCATTCTATGAAGCCGACACTACCCTGATACCAAAACCAGACAAAGACAACACAAAAAAAGAAAACTACAGGCCAATATCACTGATGAACATCGATGCAAAAATCCTCTACAAAATACTAGCAAATCGCATACAACAATATGTTAAAAAGATTATACACCATGATCAAGTGGGATTTATTCCGGGTATGCAGGGATGGTTTAACATTCACAAATCAATCAACGTGATACACCACATTAATAAAATGAAGAATAAAAATCACATGATCATCTCAATAGATGCAGAGAAAGCATTTGACAAGATACAGCATCCATTTATGATAAAAACTCTGAATAAAATGGGTATAGAAGGAAAGTACCTCAACATAATAAAGACCATATATGAGAAACCCACAGCTAATATCATCCTCAATGGTGAAAAACTGAAAGCTATCCCTCTAAGAACAGGAACCAGACAAGGATGCCCACTGTCACCACTCCTATTTAACATAGTACTGGAAGTCCTAGCCAGAGCAATCAGGCAAGAAAAAGAAATAAAAGGGATCCAAATTGGAAAGGAAGAAGTGAAACTCTCAATATTTGCAGATGACATGATTTTATATATAGAAAACCCTAAAGAATCCACCAGAAAACTTTTAAAAGTAATAAACGAATATGGTAAAGTTGCAGGATACAAAACCAACATACAAAAATCAGTTGCATTTCTATACACTAACAACGAAGTAGTAGAAAGAGAAATTAAGAATACCATCCCATTTACAATTGCAACAAAAAGAATAAAATACCTAGGAATAAAATTAACCAAAGAGGTGAAAGAGCTGTACACAGAAAACTATAAAACATTGCTGAAAGAAAAAGAAGACACAAAGAAATGGAAAGATATTCCGTGCTCTTGGATTGGAAGAATTAACATAGTTAAGATGTCCATACTTCCTAAAGCCATCTATAGATTCAATGCAATCCCTATCAAAGTTCCAACAACATTCTTCACAGAAATAGAACAAAGAATCCTAAAATTTATTTGGAACAACAAAAGACCCCGAATAAGTAAAGGAATCCTGAGAAAAAAGAACAAAGCTGGAAGTATCACACTCCCTGATTTCAAAATATACTACAAAGCTATAGTAACCAAAATAGCATGGTACTGGCACAAAAACAGACACACAGATCAATGGAATAGAATCAAAAGCCCAGAAATAAACCCACACATGTATGGACAGCTAATCTTTGACAAAGGAGCCAAGAACATACAATGGAGAAAAGAAAGTCTCTTCAACAAATGGTGTTGGGAAAACCGGACAGTCACATGCAAAAAAATGAAAGTAGACCCTTACCTTACACAATACACAAAAATTAACTCCAAATGGATTAAAGACTTGAATGTAAGACCTGAAACTATGAAACTTCTAGAAGAAAACATAGGCTGTATGCTCTTCGACATCGGTCTTAGCAACATATTTTTAAGCACCGTGTCTTACCGGGCAAGAGAAACAATAGAAAAAATAAACAAATGGGACTACATCAAACTAAAAAGCTTCTGCTCAACAAAGGAAACCATCAACAAAACGAAAAGACAACCTAACAATTGGGAGAAGATATTTGCAAACCATACATCTGATAAGGGCTTAATTTCCAAAATATACAAAGAACTGATGGATCTCAACAACAAAAAAACTAACAACCCAATTAAAAAATGGGCAAAAGACCTGAACAGACATTTCTCCAAAGAAGATATACAGATGGCCAACAGGCACATGAAAAGATGTTCAAAATCATTAACTATCAGGGAAATGCAAATCAAAACTACAATGAGATATCACCTCACGCCCGTCAGAATGGCTATAATTAACAAGACAGGAAACACCATGTGTTGGAGAGGATGTGGAGAGAAGGGAACTCTCATATACTGCTGGTGGGAATGCAAACTGGTGCAGCCACTACGGAAAACAGTATGGAGATTCCTCAAAAAATCAAGGATAGAACTACCATATGATCCAGCTATTCCACTGCTGGGTATTTATCCAAAGAACTTGAAAACACCAATGCGTAAAGATACATGCACCCCTGTGTTCATTGCAGCGTTATTCACAATAGCCAAGACTTGGAAGCAACCTAAGTGCCCATCAAGGGACGAATGGATAAAGAAGCTATGGTATATATACACAATGGAATACTACTCAGCCATAAGAAACGATGAAATCCAGACATTTGTGACAACATGGAGGGACGTTGAGGGTATTATGCAAAGTGAAATAAGTCAGACGGAGAAGGTCAAATACCGTATGATTTCCTTCACTAAGTAGTAGATAATAACAACAATAAACAAACACATAGAGACAGAGATTGGATTGGTGGTTACCAGAGGGGAAGGGGAGAGGGAGGAGGGCGAAAGGGATAATTCAGTACATGTGTGTGGTGATGGCTTGCAATTAGTATTTGGGTGGGGAACATGATGTAATCTATGCAGAAATAGAAGTATAATGATGTACACCTGAAATTTTTACAATGTTATAAACCAATGTTACTGCAATAAACAAAAAATTTTTTTAAAAAAAGTGAAAAAAAATAATGCATTAAATGTTCTGGGGGGCATATAATAATCATTGATACTGTCATTGTCTATCTGATAAAAATATTTGTCTTGCCAAGAATCCAAATTTATATTTTGATAATAAATCTATATTAATTAAAATAAAAAGTTAAATTCAGTAAGACTCTCTTTTCTCAAGATGCCAAGACAAATGTTATGTGTATTTATTATATTTAATACCATTAAAATGTCTCATCAGGGATGTGACAATTTCATTTCCAGGAAGATGGAACATCTTCCTCCCACATAGTTTACAATCTTTTAATACTTGAGATATCCTCCTATCTTGGAATCTTTGCAGAAATTACTTCAAAGTTTCAAAATGGTACTTTTTCTCAATCATCTCAAAGTTTTTTTCAAATTTAAGCTTATAAATAATTCTTAATTTCCCAAAATGGTTGAGTTGTTCTGCATCCTATCTACTATCCAGGTACTGGCTCCTAAGAAAGTCCAGACAAGATATAAGTCAGGGGTTGCCCACTGGGGTGAACAGAGAGATTCATTTCAGGGTCCGGTCAGATGGGAGAGGGGTCACCCCAAGAGTTCTTGGGGATGCAGTAAACCAAGGACAACACAGCTAGATGGAAACTAAGATCAAAGCCAAGCAAGACCGAGTGATGTGCAGAACTAAAAGGGGAAGACGACGAAGATGGACAATGAACGGAAAGCCCCTCTCTCATTAGAATAAGCCCTATAAAGACAAGTCTTGCTTTCAGTCTTCACTGCTGTCTACCCCAGCATGTAGACATGCCATGGATACTCAGTGAATATTTGTTAAATGAATGAATGAATGTAAAGTTAGGAGCCTGAAGTTTAGGGGTGGAGGGCGGGCTGAAAGAACAGAGCGTTCTCACCTATGTGTACAGAGAGTCCTGAGGAGAAGGGGCCAAGGGCCCAGTCTGTGTGTGCTGAGATCCATGCAAGCAGAGACTTGGTAATGACTGGAGCATAAACAATTCATCACTGAACACAAAATCTATGTTTCAAAGAACAACTGCCTATTCTCTACAGTCAACATGGAGTCGATGTTTGTCTTGAGTATGGGTCAAATTTTCCTACTTCATATTTTTCAGGGGTTGGCAAACTATGAGCTGCTGGCCACACCTGGCATGTAGCCTGTTTTAATAAATAAAACTGTGTAAGAATAGAGCTCTGTCCATCATCTACATATGACCTGTGGCTGCTTTCATGCTACAAGGGCAGAGCTGAGTAGTTGCAACAGAGCTGCATGGATTACAACACCCGAAATATTTACTGTCTGGCCGTTCAAGGAAAGTTTGCTGACCCCTGGTACACCTAGTAGTTTCGGATTGAATCTTGGACATTGTGTTAATTTGCTGTTGAGACTCTGGATTTTACTATATTCCTCTGAAATCTACTGATTTTTTGTTTGACCAGGCAGTTAACTCCACTGGACTCAAACGCCAAACTCTACTACCCCTGAGATAAGTAGCAGCCTTAGCTGGGTTGCGTGGAGTCCACCCTGTGTATACATAAATCAATCAGATATTCAAGTATTTTCTTTAATTGAGTTTTAGCTGTCCCTCATGAAGTCAATTGGGGCCTGCATTTGGGCAAAAAGCTATAAAAACAGGAAACTCAGTGCTGTTCCCTTCTTCCAACTATCAACCCCTCTCAGCAGGCAGTAGTTTCTGCTGGCTATTGGTTGCTCTACAGTGCCTTCAGATAATTGTTTTCAGTATTTTTCCAGAATTCATAGTTTTCTGTGGGAGGGTGGGTCACACAGGAATTAGTCCTCTATTACTGGAATCTCAAGGTTCTTCCATAGATTTAATTTGCTTCTAAATGCTATGAATGTTCAAACTCAAATGCGTTTCTCCAGTTGAGAAGAGTCTCGTAACCACATTTTGGTTATACCTACACAGATGACTTTCAGGAACACGTCTAAAATTGAACTCAACATCTCATCCAACTGCTTCTCTAAATCAGCAAATGTCACTCCCATCCACCCAACTGCCGAAGCCAGAAATCCAGGAGTCACACGTGAGTGCTCTCTTTTTCTCCCCCCTAAGATATACACCATCTCCCCATTATGCTGGCTCAAGTACTATCATTTTTCACATACATTACTAAAACCTCTTAACTATTTCCCTGCCTCCACTTTTGTCTCTTCAGTAAATTCATTCTCCATTCTGCAGCCAAAGCCATATTTCTAAGCAAATCTGATCATATCGTTCATCTCCTTAAAACTCTTCAATGCTTAATCACTCTTGTCCCCCACACTGCCCTAAAATGAGTCAAAACTCCTAAAATGGAAGCCCTTCAAAATCTCCCATCATTTTGCCCCATACTCCTCATAATTTGAGATTGTACTACAGTCTCGAGTTTCCCGCTCACCCCCGGTTTTTGCTGTAGGTGATCTCGGTACCTCAATTTCTTTGGACACTAAGCTGGATAATCCTTCCTTACTTGTCAAATCTCTTCTGATGGTTAATTTTTATAGAAAACCCTTCTCAATGCACTAGTTCGGGTTAGGTGCCTCTCCTGCCTGTACCCGTAGCATCTGAGTTTCTCACAGTGCTGATGTCATTGAGCACTTGTGTCTATATCCCCCACTGCGCTGTAACCTACACCACACTGTAATTCCAAGTTTCCCACCAGACTTCAGGACAGGCACTATGTGTTATTGACTGCTGAATCTCGGCACCTAACTGGGTTCCTGGCTCATAACGTTTGTATTGATGAAGACAACCAAATGTTCAAAATATACGCAGTGGTATCTCTTTAAGGACCGTTACCCTACCAGTGCCAACACTTATTTTCCCAGCAGCTGATTCAAAACACCCTGATTCATCCAAGCAACATTTATCGAACGCTCAGCGTATGCCCAGCCCAGCTGTGGTCATAGTAATCCAGACGTAACTGAGACAGTGCCACTGCCATGGAAGAGTTCACTGCCTAGTGGGGAAGCAAACGAATGAACGAATTACAAATATCATGCTAAAGTAGAAGCATATATCAAGTGCTTTAGAAATACTGCTCACAGTAATAAAGCAACATTTGGAATGAATATTGGAGGATGAATGGTTTACAAGTAGGGAAAATGTTGCATTTACTAAGCAATTAAGAAACATGCTAAGGACATGAATGGGCAAATCCAAAAAAAGGAATTAGAACAAGCAAATAACACTTGGGAAAACAGTCAGCTTCTCTAGCAACTTAAATACAGTGTAGACAAAGAGAAACCGCCTTTTGCTTACAATAATGCCTAAGACTTAAAACCCCAGATCAGTGAGGATCAAGTAAAATGAACATTCATATCTGGATGGTGGGAGTATAACCTGGTAAAATCTCTTTGGAAGGCAATTTGGCAAAATGAAGTGAGAACCTTGAAAAGATTAATATCAGTATATCAGTAAGTCTACTCCTGGAAATTTATCTTTCAAAAAGTAACACTGTATATTCACACAGATTTATGTATAAGGATATTTATTAAAATATTATTTGTACTAATGCAAACTGGAAACAAAATTGGGGAATGTTTAATAAATTACTGCATATCTGTGTTATGGAATACTATGTAGGTATTAAAAATCTAGTTTTCCCAATATTTAATATCACAATATGTGGTTAAAAATGTGTATATAACATGTCTTAGTTCAGGCTGCCATAAGAGAATCCTATAGACTGGGTGGCTCATAAACAACAGAAATTTATTTCTCACAGTTTTGGAAGCTGGCAAGTCCAGGATAGGTGACGCTGGCAGATTCAGTGTCTGGTGAGAGACCTCTTCCTGGTTTATAGATGGCTGTCTTCTCACTGTGACCTCACTTGCGCAGAAAGAGGGTGAGAGAGCTCTCTGAGGTCCCCTTTATAAGGCACTAATCCCATTCATGAGAGCTCCACCCTCATGACCTAATCGTCTTCGAAAGGCTCCGTCTCCTAATACCATCACATTGGGGGTTAGGATTTCAACATATGCATTTGAGGGAGACACATTCAGTCCACTGCATAACCATATAGAACTATTTTACATGTGGTGTGTAAGATGTACATACACAACTCACAAATTAAATCCAATTTGTAGTAAGATATTAAAATTGTTATCTCTGGAAGGTGAAATTATACATAATTTAAAATTTTTATACTTTCTGCATTTACCAAATTATTTAGAGCAGAGGTGGGCAACATTTTTCTGCAAAAGAAGATTTTAGGTTTTGTGGGCCATAGGTCTCTGTCACAACCACACAACTTTTGCTGTTGTAGGGTGAGGGCAACATAGACAATATGTAAACAAACGAGCATGGCTGCATTCCAATAACACTGTATTTGCAACAACAGGTGCCCAGCCAGATGTGGCCAGCAAGCAGTAGTTCATTGACTTCTGGTCTAGCATGAATGTGTATTTTCATAAAACATGTAATTATTCCTTTTAATGATTCTGGGAGATAGGCAAAATGGAAAGAAATGGAACTTATTCTTAATTATCTTTTCATGTGTTCTCTTTTTAAATGAATCATAATTTCCTTCAAGGCAGGTACTTGTATGCTTCTCTTTATTTCTAACACTCTTTATAAGTTGTCTATTCTCAAGAAGTATTTGCTGCTTTTAAAAACTAAATGCTGATTATTTTCTACTTATGGTCTGAGGAGCCTGTGTGAACCAAGAATCGTGCTCTGGCAGCTAAGATGACTTTACATCTGGGCTCCATAATAAGTTTTCTTGAGGATTTTCTAAAGCAATTAAATGGACAGCCTCGCCCTGCTCTTCCTTCGCTAAACTTCCCACCAGATAGTCAAACTTTTCTGATGAATCACCATTGTGACCCCTGCACTTCCCCTTACATGGATGGCTCAGCGACTCCAAATTATCAGTAACAAAGTGCTCTCCTAGGACCAGGAGCCTCTGTGGACGTGTAAGCATTTTAGAACACCGCATTTTTGGTGTCTTGTCTGCCCACAGAGATAACACATTCTCTTAATATAATGGAGAAAACTGGCCACTCTTGGCCTATTCCTTCTCCCCTAGACTCACCTTCCATCTTCCACCCATTCTACTAACCCTATTACCTCCTCTTCATTGTAAGAGCTCCCCCAGACCTTTTAAAATATATCCATTTAGCTTCCTTCCAGCTGTCCTTTACTTCTCTTCTGTATTTTAAAACTTCAGAGCTGAACTTATCCTCTGCTGCAAGAGATCACAGCACTACTCTTGTTTGGGCTTTTGATATAAACTTCACATCCTTGACCTCTAAATTTCCGTGAGAACTGCATGTCACTATGCAATCAACACAGAACTTTCCCTCTCGTATTACTCAAAAATTTTATTGGGCCAGCCTGGTGGCTCAATGGTTAAGTGCGCGCGCTCCGCTTCGGCGGCCCAGGGTTCGCAGGTT
Organism: Diceros bicornis minor; assembly: GCF_020826845.1. Lineage (NCBI taxonomy): Eukaryota > Metazoa > Chordata > Mammalia > Perissodactyla > Rhinocerotidae > Diceros > Diceros bicornis. Next base: position 16,723,019 of record NC_080776.1, on the reverse strand, counting down.
TGGATCCTGGGCACACACCGATGCACAGCTTGTTAAGCCATGCTGTGGTGGCGTCCCATATCAAGTAGAGGAAGATGGGCATGGATGTTAGCCTAGGGCCAATCTTTCTCAAGAAAAAAGGGGAGGGTTAGTATTGGATGTTAGCTCAGGGCTAGTCCTCCTCACCAAAAAAAAAAAAATTTTTATCAACCTTGAATATTTATAGTTAAGAGCTAAACCATAGAAACATTATGAGAATATACAAGTGAATATGTATATAACATTGGTTTGATTAAGGATTTGAGCATGAATTCGAAGTTAGAAATTATAGAAAACATTGACAGATTTGAGCTTATACAAACAAAACTTCTGTATGTAAAAAAAAAAGTAGAAATATTTGCAAAATACGTGATTTTACTTACTATCAATATACAACAAGGTCTAACAGAACAATTTTTAAAAGATGAGCATACTAGAAAAGAGGGTAAATCTCATGAGACAGTAATTCACAAAGCATGAAAAGATGATCAACCTCACTAGTAATCCAAGAAACAAAAAATGCAATATTAGATAACATCTTTGGCCTATCAAATTGACAGATTCTTAACAATAACCAGTGTTATCGATGTTCCAAAGGAGGATAAACACTCAAAAACTTGTGGAAATCCTAAGTTGAGAAAACTTCCCAAAAACTATAACGTGAATTAAAAGACTTTGTTTTACATACCCTTTGGCCCAGAAATATCCAATCCAGAGGTTAATTTATGTAACTACAGTTGGGCAAAGATGTTGGAAGTATGGTTCACGATTAGAGAATGCAAACATCTTCAAGGTTCAACTAGAACGGGGTGGGCAGACTACAGCCTGCAGCCCGGTTTTGTAAGCTAAGCTTCACAGGGACAGAGGCGGGCTCACTCACTCACATATTGCTCATGGCTGCTTTTGCTCTGCTAAGGCAGTGTCCAGTCGTTGGGACAGAAACCATGCGGCCTGTAAAGTTTAAAATATATACTATCTGGCTATTTAAAGAAAACGTGTGCAGACCCCTAATTTATAGGACTACTGAAGAAATTTATGGTCTGACCAAAAAGAGACAAATATTGCAGCCCTTAAAAATGACTTTACACACCATTTAATGATGGGGAAAGGCACTTGCCAATTATCAAAATGTAAAAGCAGATGATACAATATTTACATCAACTGTATACAAAAAAACAATTACAGTTGGGAAAAATTCTACATCAAAATGTTAATATTGGTGATCTCAAGGTGACGAGGTTATTTGGGGGGGGCTCTTTAAAAGTTTTCTTCAATGAACCTTTACTTTTGTAAAAATGCAAAACAACAGATCTGTGAAGTCAGTGCTTTTAAATTTTCAAAGGTAAATGGTTGAGGTATAAGGAAAACAATTTTAAACACCATTTCTTTAAAATCACCATAGAAACCACTGCCCCTCTTCAGCCAGTTCCCAGTGCCTGGGCCATACCTCAGCCAGTGCGGGATGTGACACGCATATATCACCATCCCCTAAGTCATCACTCTTCTGAGCCAACTGCTCCAGTGTGGACCAGCATGGGTCAACAACCGCCACCAAGAAATACCTCGGGTGCCCTTAGGTGCTTCTGTTCTGTCATCTGCAGAGCCTCCTTCCCTTTTCCAGTGACTGGCTTCACGACGACAGTAAAACTCATGCTCTTTGAATTCGCCTCTTCCACACAACCCTCTGAAGGGCAAGTCCTACCTCCTTCGCACACACCTTCATTTCACAGTATCGCCTAATGCCTTTACGTGTTATGAGGTCAATACGGGCATATTTATTAATTCCTTTTTTAATAAATAAAATATCCTCTGCACTGACTCCTAACTTCTAGAAACATACTTAAAACTGAACATGCTTAAAAAGGAACTTAAGGGGCTGGCCGGTGGTGTAACGGTTAAGTTCGGGCGCTCTGTTTCAGCGGCCCGGGGTTCACAGGTTCGGATCCCAGGCATGGAGCAACGCACCACTTGTCAAGCCATGCTGTGGTGGCGCCCCATATAAAGTAAAGGAAGATGGACAGAGATGTTAGCCCAGGGCCAATCTTCCTCAGCAAAAAGAGGAGGATTGGCAACGGATGTTAGCTTAATCTTCCTCACCAAAACAAAAAAAAAAGGGAACTTAATTCAAATGTGCTTTTATATTATTTCTTTTGATGCGATTTTCTTCATCTACTTTTTTAAGGTTCTCTATAATTTTAGCATAACAAATGAACTTTTATAAAGATTTCAAAAGCCAGACTCAAAAATTATTTATTGACCAGAGATAGGACCTAAATCAGTGCTTCTTGATCTTGAATATGAATGCAAATCACCTGGGATTTAAAATGCAGATTTTGAGAGCCAGCCCTGATAGCCTAGTGGTTAAGTTCGGCACTCACACCACTTCTGTGGCCCGGGGTTCATTTCCCAGTCTCGGAACCACATCACCATCTGTCAGTTGCCATGCTGTGGCGGCAGCTCACATAGAAGAACTAGAAGGACTTACAACTAGGATACACAACCATGCACTGGGGCTTTGGGGAGGGGGAAAAAAAGGAAGATTGGTAACAGATGTTAGCTCAGGGCGAATTTCTCCCTGCAAAAGCTAAAAAGATAAAATGCAGATTTTGATTACTACCTTAGGATGATAATTTGCATGGCTAACATGCTCCCAGCAATGTCCAGGTTGTGGGTCCTCAGACTACACTTCGAGTAGCAAATGACCATAATCATCTTTAATACAACAGGTACAATATATACATGTTGTAGAGAATTCCAAACTAATGCTATTTTGCACTAACTATAAACACTATTATTAACTCGTACACTGCTTTCCATGTGCATCGCCCTAGGAACCTGGAAGGGAAGTATTTGCAACAAGTACTCCTACACACACACACACACCATTCTTTTTTTTGGGTGTGTGAGGAAGACTTGCCCTGAGCTAACATCTGATGCCAATCCTCCTCTTTTTTGCTGCGGAAGATTGGCCCTGGGCTAACATCTGTGTCCATCTTCCTCTACTTTACATGGGATGCCACCACAGCATGACTTGAGAAGCGGTGCGTCAGTGCACGCCTGGGATCCGAACCCGACAACCCCGGGCTGCCGAAGCGGAGTGCACGCACTTAACCGCTGCCCCACCGGGCCGGCCCCAACACACACCATTCTTTAATCAAATGCCCTGAAGAAAAAAATGCCCCACAATACATAAATTCCTCCTTCATGGCTACTATGCCATTATACATCTACATCAGGCAGGATTAAGATCTCCCCTACTCTCCAGAGCCCCTTTTCCCTGCCCTTGATCTGCACTTATGCATACATCAGTCTTCCCCCATCTGCAGGCAGTTCCTTGAGGGCACTGTGGTGGAGCGGCTCTGAACACCTGCTTCGAGTCAGAGCTGGGTTCTTAGCTCAGTTCTACCCCTTACTTGAGCAAGTAAACCACCACCTCTAAGCCTGGTAAAATAGAAATCATTCCTATATATAAAAGTTGTGAAGATTACAGGAAATGTTTAAAAATCATTTAGCAAGGTGGCACCCAATTAACCTACTTAAAATGGAAACTACTTTGACAAATGACACACATTTAGTGTAATTTCTTTTACATGGGCAGTTTTCAAACATCACTTAAAAGTCAAAACTGTTTTGCTTTTTTGTGTGTGTGTGTGAGGAAGATCAGCCCTGTGCTAACATCTGCCAATCCTCCTCTTTTTTTGCTGAGGAAGACTGGCCCTGGGCTAACATCCGTGCCCATCTTCCACCACTTTGTATGGGACGCCGCCACAGCACGGCTTGCTAAGCAGTGTGTCGTTGCGCGCCCGGGATGGGAACCGGCGAATCCTGGGCCTCCACAGCGGATCCCACGCACTTAACTGCTTGCGCCACCGGGCAGGCCCCTGTTTTGCATTTTTAAAGCTATTATTTCTAAATAGGAGAAACTCAAAATATTGGAAGTCTCTGAATGACCCACTAGGATTTGCGAGTTTCTCTGATCTAAAATTCTGAGTTTAGGATATTGGACATCTTATCGGGAAGGCCTGGTAGTTCCTTTCTTCTCTCTTTATTTGCCAAAGCGACACAAGTATATTTAGTAACTGAAAAGAGGAAGGCCGGAAAGGAACTGTACTGTTCTAAAATCATAACTAACATGTTCCATAAATTTACAATACTCTGTAATAACTTTATGGAAATTTCATCTGAATTGTTATTTAGAACCATAAACACTTTAAATGTTTAAAATTCTAGGATTCCACAGAATCTTTAGTTCCTTCATTAAAACTTAGTTCTGTCTTGGGGCCGCCCGGCGGTGAAGCGGTTAACTTCGCGCGGTCCGCTTCGGCGGCGCAGGGCTCACAGGTTTGGCTCCTGGACGCACACGGACTCACCGCTCATCAAGCCACGCTGAGGCAGCGCCCCATACAGAAGAGCCACAACTCTACAACTATGATACACAACGATGTGCTGGGGCTTTGGGGAGACACAAGAAAAAAGAGCAAGATTGGCAACAGATGTTAGCGCAGGGCCAATCTTCCTGAAAGAACAAAAACACCTTAGTTCTCTCTTAAAAACCTTAAAAGTTACTGCAGAAGAGCATACGACAGAGACAACGTTTGAAAGTAGAAGGGTGGAGAAACTTGCAGAACTGGTAAAAACAGCAGTCCAGACTCAAAAAGCCCATCAAATTCCAAGCACAAAATTAAACACCCACACCCAGACGCATCATAGTGACACTAACACACCAAAGAGAAATAGCCATTTGTGTGCAGCCAACATAGGGTAGGGAGAAAAGACGCCCGTGAGCCGGAATAATGATCAGTCCAAACTAGAGGATCTGAATAAGCAATCTTTCTTTGATTAAGAAAAAAAAAAATTACGGAACTAGAAGGAAACTTAGCAGTTATCTAGAATTGATATCCCATTACAGATTAGGTTATTCAGCCTAAAAGTTAAATGACATATTAGTAATAGATAAGTCCTCATTTGTGCCTCTGTAATCCCAAAATATAGGAGAATGGGATAAATAATCAAAATTTAGGTGATCCAAATAATATTTTTTAAATAACTTTTAAATACTCATCAATGAGAAAATGCAACTAGTAAATCATGGGGAAAATCAACCTCACCAGTAATCAAAGAAAGTAAGATGAGGCATTATTTCATACCCCTTAAATTAGAAATCATTAAAAAAAATTTCCTCTGACAACTGGAGGCTGAAGTAAAAATGGCCCACATGCCTTTTTGGTTTTTGTAAAAATGAAAACAATTCCTTTTAATAGTAATTTGGTTGAGAGGACAAAATGTTAACTTATTATAAGTCAATAGTGTGATTTTATAAGAATTTATTCCAAGATATAATACAAATAAAAAGTTATACATGCCAAGGTATTCAATTAACATTATTAAAATTATGAAAAATGATAAATGACCATGAAAACTACATAGCAATATAAAAAAATGTGAGATGTATCCAAGTTCTCAAGAGGTACACTGTTCACTCAGCAATTTCATTTCTAAGAAAACATGACACCAAATCATAAATGTGTAAAAGTATAGGTAGTTTCTGATGCTGAAAAATTGGAAACAATCTCAACGTTCATCATAGGGATGAGAACCCCATATAATGAACCATCATTGGAAGAAAATGTAGATCTGTATTTGAAAATTAAACCTGACATATTGAGGAAAAGGTTACAAAATAGTAAGCATAGAATGATTCCATTCTGGAAGAGGTCTTTATATTTACTTACACATGGAACAACATCCAAGTACTAACGATATATCTGCACAGAATTACAGCTTTTTAAAAAATAATTTTCTGTATTTTCAAATTCTTTACAATAAGCATGTTATTTTCACAATCAGAAACAATAATAAATGTATTTCCAGTTTGGAAGAAAACTGTTAAGTGGGAAAAATACAGTATTAAAAATTAACTGGCGGGCTGGCCCGTGGCTTAGCGGTTAAGTGCGCGTGCTCCACTACTGGCGGCCCCGGTTCGGATCCCAGGCGCGCACCGACGCACCGCTTCTCTGGCCATGCTGAGGCCGCGTCCCACATACAGCAACTAGAAGGATGTGCAACTATGACATACAACTATCTACTGGGGCTTTGGGGGGGGGGGAAAGGAGGAGGAGGATTGGCAATAGATGTTAGCTCAGAGCTGGTCTTCCTCAGCAAAAAGAGGATTAGCACAGATGTTAGCTCAAGGCTGATCTTCCTCACAAAAATAAAAATAATAATAATTAACTGGCTATGATCACAATGCAAAATTTCATACAGGCAAGAACCAAATATGGAGGGGAAAAAACCAAAACTGAATCATTTGGGATAGGAAGGCTGTGAGTAGTTTATCTGACGCCCACTGTTTGTGAAACAGGTTTTTTTTTTTAACCCACACTGCTCTTATTAAAGCTGCTGTGGGGGCCGGCCCATGGCGTAGTGGTTAAATGCGCGCGCTCCGCTGCTGGCGGCCCGGGGTTCGGATCCCGGGCGCGCACCGACACACCGCCTTGTCAGGCCATGCTGTGGCGGCGTCCCATATAAAGTGGAGGAAGATCCGCACAGATGTTAGCCCAGGGCCAGTCTTCCCTCAGCAAAAAGAGGATTGGCTTAGCTCAGGGCTGATCTTACACACACACACACTAAATAAATAAATAAATATTTAAAACTGCTAGAACTAGGAGTTTCAAAGTAGGACTACAATATGAGAGGATGAATTTTCAAGTCAGACCAGAATTCTACTCCTGCCACTTACTAAATAGCTGTATAATCTCTGCCAAGTAAACACCTGAATGTCAAGTGACAAGAAAGCAGCAGTTGTTGCGGCCATTAAATCACATCAAAGATGCATGTCACAAAGTTGGTAATAGTGGCCATACTACTATATAATGTTGTTGACGGCTAGTATTTTTGATCTTCAAAGACACTAGTTTCATATGTTCAACCTAACAGGTATTATTCTGAAACGTTTAATTCCAATTCCCAAAGCTAATTACTCTCTAATTTAAATTGTACTCCAAATGGCTGATGGAAAGCATGTTTTGCCATTTGGAAGAGATCTCATTTTAAACCTGGGGAACTGGAAGCATCTACATTACCTGCCCGAATGCCAGTTAACAAAAACTTAAGACTGGAACACGGAAACCGTGACTCTGGTTTAGTACTCTTCAGAGCCCCAATTTCAGACAAAATCGTTACATATCGTTTAAGAAAAAAAAAAAAAAAAAAGGATATAAAGAACTTGAATATTTTCTCATTAAATAAGGGAGACTAAAACAAACATTAGTTTCCCAGGATGGGGGACGGGGGCAGAGGGACACAGTGGTGGTGGTGGAAATACTGATTCTAAGAAAGTAAATTCTTCTCAGTTTCTGGTGATGGTTAATGAAAATAATTTAAACAAAAATGTATAGAATAATTGGGAGGGACACACAACAAATAACAGTGACTACCACCAGGAAATAAGATTACGGGTGTGAAGAACTGGGGGGTAGTTCTCTATTTTACCTTGTAAATTTCTATAGGTAGTAGAGAGGTAAAATCCAATTACAAGAAATGCTGTCTTAAAACCAAGCTAGACCAACATGTATCTCAAGAAAAAATGTCACTCTTTCAGGAAAAAAAAGAATCAATACTGAAAGTTCAGTAGCAAACGTGGTTTTAAAGAATACAGGTTTTTTAATTTAAAAAGCAGACAAAAAAGTGACAAAAGCAGTTACTAATGTAACATAAATAGAACAGAAAAGGTTAAGCTGGAAGTAGATGCATGAGCTGCTTCAGGGGAATGTGAATGATGAAAAGAAGAAAGGTTCTCTTCCAGTATTCCAGATGTTTTGTTACATGACATGACGTTAATTAAAGGCAAGAGGCTCTGCTCAAATGGTGCACCAATTAGCAGTCTTTATTTTGAAAAAATTCTTCCAACAATACTTCACAATGAACAAGAACTTATTAACCAAATATATCTACCATACTAAAGGGTTTTAGAAATGAACATTGAAATCAGCTTGTAAGCTTTCGTCCAATACGTAAAACCACTTCCTGCACTAAGATTGGTCTTCATAACTCTTGGCATATTAACACACCTTTCAATATACGCCCGGCTGACTTTTTGAAAGGGCCTCATTCTTTGAAAGATCTTTCAGACTTCTCAGTTAAGTTCTCTTGTTACCTATTCCTAGCCTTAAGGTGCTAAGGTACTTTTTCTATCAGCAATTAGGGCTGATATTATTCCTCATTAACTATTCCAGGAAGCAAATCCTGACCTTGACTAACAGTAAATACGTTAAGAAATTCTCTGGACTCTATTCTTGTGAGGAACGAGAAATCAGAACTTTCAGTTATTACTCAAATCTTTTCTAAGACAAAAGGAGCTAATTTTGAAGAAATAATGAATAAAATATGTAGTTGTGCCAAAATAGCTTTTTACATAGTAAATTTGTATTTTCACTTTTGTTTTTGCTGAGGAAGATTTGCCCTGAGCTAACATCCATTGCCCATCTTCCTCTTTTTTCCCAATCTTCCTCTTTTCTTCCTTTTTTTAATGTGAGCTGCTGCCACAGCATAGTCACTAACAGATGGGTGGTGTAGGTCCACGCCCAGGAACCCAACCCAGGCCGCCGAAACAGAGTGCGAAGTACTTAACCACTAGGCCACCGGGGCTGGCCCTGTATTTTCTCTTCTTAAAAATAAGATATAGTCTAAGCTAATGTAGTTAAGGAAAGGCACAATACCAACAAGTAATAATAGAAAACAGTCCCAAACCGCACTGGTAGAAACTCTAAGAGCCATGGGTAGAGACAATGGAAAAATTAAGGTGCAAAATAGATGTGAACTTGCACAATCTTTCAATGAACTGACTGAATGTCTTCATAGTTAATTAAAAAGCATAGGATTTTTCAAATATTTTGAGACAGTCAATTTGAGCGATTTTTTTTCCTCCTTAAATGGAAGAATTTCCTAACTGGAAGCACAAGATCATACTTAAACAGCTGGTGAGCCTCAAAATAGAATGATGTCTATTTTATTGAGTTTCCAATCAGGCAGAAGCAAGAGTAATCTTTATATACACACAAGGATATTCTTATCATAACCATGTTTTTGGTAGAAAAATCCATAAACCAACGTTCTTCAAAAGGGACATCCATATAATGAAATCTTGGAGCCATTAAAATAATGAGTTAGAGCTGGATGTGGATAACCAAGTTACAAAATTGTACATTTAAAATGAGAGGACAGCAAGAGGCATATATACAAACAGAGAGAGAGAAAATAAATGATAACATTTCTGAAAGACTATACAAGAAACTATATTCCTCTGGGGTATGGGGATGAAGTCACAGGAAGGAGACACACCTTTTCATTTTATACCCTTTGTATATACTGCATAATTTTTAAATATAATAAGCATGTATTATTCATGATAACATATAATAAAACCTTTAAAGTCTTTAAAAAACCTAATTGTACCCACAGCATTCTATGAAACATAGACTGTATAACATCAGCTTACAATCCTTTGCTGCCTTTTACTTAATGGCCATTTAGTCAAAATTAGAAGGCTCCTTGGTGCTTGCTTCCTCTATCCCTCCACTCAAGATTGAGACAAAATGTTGAGAATTTATTTAAGTCTTGCACGCATTGCTTAAATTGTATCTTGGCTAACATCTACTCAAGATTCCAGAGAACTAATAAAAAAATTAATCAATGAGCATTTTAGCCATCAATTAAAATATTTTATCCAGGATCACTTTTCCTTTATGCAAAAGCCTGAATCACAACATTCTGTTTTAATTAAACTCCACAGTGTTTGTGAGTTGGACAAGCACAGATTTCAAAAATATACTTAAATATATTTTGAATTCTTATCTATTGGCATAAAATACACAGAACACACAGAGGTTATCAGGTTTGAAAGGAAATATATTCTTGGCAAAAGTCTTCACTGGAAAATAATATCATAAATTCAAATCTTACAGAACTGACTCCAATATCAGAATAAGAGGTGGCATATAAGAGCCCTTTTACGTCAACTTAGGATTTGCCAATTCAATGACCTTAAAACACATTTGAATATTTGAGGCTAAGAAAATTGGGAGTGGTAGGCTAGTGGCCACCTTAAGAGTACATACTCCCTTAAAACTATTCAAAATCCAAGTTTTTAAAACACTGTGCTGGTTAACAAAATACAACTGCAGATACAATTCAGAGTATATGCCATGAATGCAAACACCAGGGTTCACCATACATGGGTCTTTCCAGGTTAAATACCTCAGTGCCCAGTACACTTCTAGAAATGAATTAGTGTCCAAATGCTTGCTGAACAATATAAAACAAAAGACTCTTCAAATACTGGATACAATCACCAAATAGCCAATAAACGTAATGGACGATTTGTGTGGTATTACATGTCAGAGCTGTGCTGGAGCGGCCTGCAGAGGCTTGGCAGGGCAGCTGGTGTGTATCTTTCTAACTTCAAGTTTAACGACATCAGATCAGTAGGTGAAATCAGCCATGGTGAGAGTACTTACACTACATCAGTAACCACTACAAAACAGGGCATTTTTTTCAAAAGAGAACTAGTTGTGAAATATTCACCAGCACAACACTGGATTACATCTTGGTCATATATTCATTTGTTCAAATATACCACATAATAATTTTAATTAATGACATTATAATCTTTTAAAATATCCAAAGAAAAATTTAACTAATGAGGATGAATTCAATACAATTGGCTAACAATACAAATTTTAATAATAGCATCTTTTAAAAAGTAAATTTTGAAACTGGCTAGGGCACAAACTGTATCAATAAAGTTGGAATGTTTCACAAAATAGGAATCATTGTGATACTGCAGATTTCTCTTTAGTTGAAAACATGCACCACTAATTACCCCATTAATTTACTTGGAAAGTTTAAATAAAACCCTAGAGAACAAACTATACCAATTTCATCAAATTATGAATGGAATCCAAATTAAATGATTATGGTTTATTAGGCATACAGGATGTACAATACAAAGTAACTCTCCTGGAATTTCAAAAGATTAAAAAAAAATCTACTTACACATAAATGTGACAGTGTTTTAATCCAACGATAAAATATTTGTTCCCCAGAGCCAAAGCTCTGTCATTAGCTTAACCTCTCTATGCCTTGCTTCTTTTGTTCTTAAAGTATGAATCCACTTTAAGGACTGTATGAGATAATATATGGGAAGCATTTAGCGAGTTTCTAATACATTGGGGCTTAATAAACGACACCGCATACTACCACCACCATATCACTTTGAAGTCGTCACTATTTAAAAGAACCCATCTTCATAATGGTCCCCTAGAGATTAATTTTCTGATATAAGTCTGAGACTGCAAGCGCAGGCCAAAGCCGAGGTGAGTCATTCTGAAGATGAGTTCGGTACAGAAGCACAAACACATGGACAAAAGAAGGCCCAAGAAGCAAGGCACAGGGCCCGCCTGGGGACAAAAATGGAATACCATCTCAAGAAAGCATGCTTTACAGCGTGCCAACAACAGCAGCAACAAAGTCAGAGTGTGTGGTAACTATTGATCATAAACTACCTTTTAAAAACAGTCACTATGTCTTCAAAAGAATTTTAAAACATTTTGTTTGAATGAGAAGCAACAGTAAGTGCTCTCTTTAAAAATGGACAAAGTGTAAAAAGCCACTGGGGGAAGAAAACCAAAGCAAACTCTTTCTTAAGAAGTAAACACATTCCTTTAATTGTACTAGCTGATGGTCTGGAGGGTAGTGGTTTTGTTAGAGGAATCGATTTTTCATTAAAAAAAAAATTATATGTGTATGTGTGTGTACATATATATAAAGCTAAAATTCTTTATTAATTATAAACTTAAGAGAGATAAGAAACTATTCTTCATTTTGAACTTTTCTTCAGCAAGGTGTTCTATTAAAATTTTAAAATAGCTATTTGATAGTTCCCCAAAACAGTTTCACAATTTCAAAGTTATTAGAATATTAAATGATACCAAAATAAACACTAATAACCATGGATCAGAACTTGTAATATCCTGCTAAAAAGGAGACATTCACCAATCTATTATTAAAATCCTTTCAAATAAAAATAGAAGGAAGAAAAATCCAGAAAGCAATGTTAAAAATGTTTGAAATTTCGGGGCTGGCCTGGTGGCACAAGCGGTTAAGTGCGCACACTCCGCTGTGGCGGCCCGGGGTTCGCTGGTTTGGGTCCCCGGCACGCACCGAGTCACCTCTTGTTAAGCCATGCAGTGGCGGCGTCCCATATAAAGTAGAGGAAGATGGGCATGGATGTTGGCCCAGGGCCAGTCTTCCTCAGCAAAAAAGAGGAGGATTGGTATTGGATGTTAGCTCAGGGCTGGTCTTCCTCACACACACACACACACAAAAAGTCTGAAATTTCAAGTGGAATTTCAATTTTTCCCACCTAGCAAACAAAAACACTTAGAAGTTCAGGGAGTAGTATGCTTATCCTACAACTAAACACTGTTGTTCCAGAAACACACAAATTTAAGTATACTGCAGTGGTTATCAATGTGTTGTCTGAGGACCCTTGAGGGTCTCCAAAACCCAAGGACAAGACTATCTTCATAATAACACTAAGATGTTATGTCTGTTTCACTCATGATTTCATAAGCGCACAGTGGAGTTCTCCAGTGTCCACATGCCATGTGATAGAAAAAGAATCACAGTGCAAAAATAGTATGAGAATCCTACTGCTTCTATTAAGTCAGATATTAAAGAGATGTGCAAAATGTAAGACCATGTTCTTCTCATTGTTTTTGGAAAAGTTATTTTTTATCAAAAATGGTATCAACAGGGGGCCAGCCCGGTGGCATGGTGGTTAAGTGCGAAGTGCGTGCGCTCCGCTGCGGCAGCCTGGGGTTCGCGGGTTCAGATCCCGGGCACAGACCGACACATCATTTGTCAAGCCATGCTGTGGCAGCATCCCATACAAAGTAGAGGAAGATGGGCACAGATGTTAGCCCAGGGCCAATCTTCCTCAGCAAATAGAGGAGGATTGGCATCGGATGTTCGCTCAGGGCTAATCTTCCTCACAAGAAAAAAACAATGGTATTTATGTTAACATGTAATGGGTTTATTATTGTTATATTCAAATAAACAGGTTTTTTATTTTTATTTATTTATTTATTTTGTGAGGAAGATCGGCCCTGAGCTAACATCTGCCAATCCTCCTCTTTTTGCTGAGGAAGACTGGCCCTGGGCTAACATCCATGCCCATCTTCCTCCACTTTATATGGGATGCCGCCACAGCATGGCTTGCCAAGTGATGCATTGGTGCGTGCCCGGGATCTGAACCCGCGAACCCCAGGCCGCCGCAGCAGAGCGCACGCACTTAACCACTTGCGCCCCGGGCCGGCCCCAATAAACAGGTTTTTTTTAATGTCTCCTTACTAATTTCTAATACAGTAAATTCTGATAGACACAAGCTATACAAAAAAAGCTCTTTGGGGGATTTTCAATAATTTAAGAGTCATGGTCCTGAGACCAAAATGTTTCAGAACTGTTGGCACTATGTACGAAAGTAGCCAGTTCCTCTCCTCATTTTACCAACCTACGGGAAAAGTACCACAGACGTGTGTGTCGGAGGCAGGGGCAACTCACAGGTAAAAGCAGTGATATGCTTCTTCAATTTTACAGAAGGAATTATTTTAAGAAAGAAAGTGATTACCTAAGCTCTATTTTCATGAAAATGAGAATAAAATATGCCTTTAAAACCGTATCAACAAAGTCTGCCACTCTTAAAAGAAAAGAAAATTTTCTTTCCTGAGCCAAGATAGAAGAGGAGAGATCTGATTCAACCACTAAGCCAGAAAGCATGAAGGTCTTTAGCCCTGTCACCTTCGAGGACTTGCTCTTTAGTACTCAACACAATTCTGATGGTCTATATAAAACCAGAAGCACATATGAATATGAAAGTCTAACAGAAATTGGTTTAAATCCACATTAAAGCTGGATCGCTTCTTAAGCTAAGCATTTTGATTTTATAAGCACAAGTCGATAAGTTCCCATTTAATTGCAAACTTTAAGATTTACCCAGAAAAAAATAGTCTTTAAAATTATTTTAATTAACAACTGTTTAATTTACTTTTCTTAGACGGAAAGCCTGGTAGGTTATTTGGGTAATGGCCTACAATTATATAACTTTGTACATATGAATTGATTGGGACCCAATACAATCTAAAACATAGAAATTCAAAGACATTTCTTAAGTATTCCCTCCACAAAAAAGGGGCTGGAGGGAGACCCCAAAAATGTAGAAACATTTCAAGTATACACCAATACACACCTAGACCTTTGCAGCATTTAATTCTAAGAGAAGAGGCATACTACTCAGAAAAGGGGCAGAGATTTCCTAGTCTTTTTGCTTATTAAAATGGTTCAGATAAACCACACATTCAGCTAGATATGGAGAGGAGAGCAATGTTTTAACAAGTCTAAAACACCACAATAGATTTTAATATAGTATGGTAATTCACGTAGCCACCACTGGAAAAGGTATTCAACATGAATAAAATGTTTGAGGAAACTGATGTTCACCTCTTTTAATACCAGAGCTTTTTAAAAAAACTTTAATCATTCTAAGATAAAACTTTTCAAACTTGTATTACATATGTGTATATGTAATTTCACCTTTTCTGATGACAGAGAGTCATAGTAATAAACAATTATCAGAAGATGATGTAATAGAGTGATGTCCTCTAGGCTGGGCTAGCTGCCCCTAAAATAATGGTCTTCGACAGTGTATGCTCTTCATAGTTTTTTCTATCTTCTTCAAGCCATCACTTCTGAACTGCTAATATGCTATAGGCTGGAAAATCAAATAATTAAAAATTCACATAAAAACAAAGGCATGAGCTCTAACATATCGACTGTGATTTATGTGGGCTGCTCAAAGGTATTTTTTAAAAAAACTATTCAAAGTTTCTCAGTTGTGTTCTTTTTGATGAGACTGCCAGATTATCTCTGGATGAATGAGGCATTACTGTACATAAATATTTAAACAAGTTCATTTGAATATTAACAAAAAGATATAACTAAACATTAGTATTGTTGCCTTTTTAAACAAAGTATTCTATAACTTTAGAGTAACACTGGGTTCCAGTTTCTTTCCCCCAGAAATGAACATAAACAAATGTCCTATCAATAATATCAGTTTGTCCAAACAAACGAGAAAAAAAAAAAAAAATGAGGTGCAATCACGTCACAGTTAATGCATGTCTGCTTCCAATACATTCAAAGACAATATTTAAAAAAAAAAAAATCAATAGTTAAAATAGGCCTTTTGCAGTCTGAGAATTCAAGACACTTAAAAAAATTTGTAAATACACATACATGCAAATTCTTCATATATACAAATTTTCACAAAATTAAGAAGTTGCAAAGAAATTAGAAGGATTACGGTGAGTCTGACAAGCTACATTTAAATGCTTTACCACTGACATATTCCTGAATAAAGCAGTCATAGTAGTTTTAATACATTTTCTACATGGCCTTTTATAAAATTTTTTCTTTTAGACATAAAAGTCACTAGACGTCTTCTGAAATTCTAATTTAAGAATTCAAGATGTTCTCAATTCACTACTCATATTTAAGGCCACTTTGGTAAAGGCATTGCAGCAAGAACACAAAAACAATAGCATATTTTCTAATATTTATTTTTTCACCTGCAAACTGTAGCAAAACATGATCAGCTTTATTATGCAGACAGGTAACCCTCTACATTTTTAAAGAATTTAGGCATGTATAAATAGAAGAGCTCTTTAGAAAGGAAAAATTCAAGAATGAATAAAACCTTCCAATTTTGACTTTGTAACTTTCCAGCAGCGATGGTTAAAATGATTTTAGGTCACTCATTCCAAGATATATGACAGCACCTTAAAAGTGGCTGATCTATTTCCCCAGTAACATTTCTCACATAACAATGTGTTAAAGTTACAAATACTGATATGCACAAATAGCTAATTTCTAAGAAAAATATGTACAGTACTGCAGCATAATGAATGTGGTATCTGCAATAACTTAATATTAGCCAATTTTTAATATACATGATACCGCTATCTTTTTCTGCCAATTCACAGGTTAAAAGTTGTTACTGGAGCCCTCTGTTTTGCACACATTACCTGGTGTTTAATACACAATGCAGGCTTTTTAAAGACTTCTCATGTTTAAAGCTAAGATCAGTGAAACAAGACAACAGTGCAAGAGGCGGAGAAACGTAATGTGACCACGTAAAAGTTCGTTCCAGTAAAGTGTCTATATAAGGCTATAAGAAAGGATTGGTTGATGAGCTTCCTGTTGGAAATTGTCCTGTTGGTGCACCAGTCTAAAGGAAAACATAAGACAAAACAAACAAATAAGAGTGGTGTGTAGAAAAGATGAAAATATTAAATAGTATTTAGATTAGGAAATATTTTATAACTATTGGCAATCATGTTTATTCATTATTGTTATTAGCAACAAACTATAATAAAACTATTAGGTGTCAGATACTGTGCTGTGCCTTTATATCCATTATTCCATATAATTCTCAGATTCTAAGAAGGGACTTGGCCCTAAAAAAAGTGTTTATGATTCAAACCAAATGTCTGATTCCAAGACCCCTTTTCATACTATTCGCTTAATCTACAGCCTCTCATAAGACGTTACTTTGACAAGAAAGCAGACAAGTTTCATGTTATAAAATAGCTTATTTACTGTCAATGCTTTGATTTGCAACTGATTAATGTAAGTCAAAAAAGGATCACACATGATGGCTGCCTCAATTCGTACAATCTTATGTTGTCATATTAGAATATGTCATATAAAATATTATAGAATACCAAACAGCATCTACGAGGAGTTAATCCTGCTTTTCCTAATTTGAAAATAACAAGCAACAACTTATAGAGTGCTTAAAATTGCATCTCACTCACCATAAAAGGATTACTAGATACTCCAGCGGCTGCAACTTGGCCAAAAGGAGTTACCACTGGCTTTGTCTGTCCAAATGCTGCAAAACCTGCACCTTGTTAAAACAGAACCACCAATTATAACCCGTACCTTTGAGAAACAATCTGATGCTTCTAAAGCCTCATAATGACTTTCAGAGAAATTCCTACCAGAGCAACAATAATAAAATATCAGTGTTAAATTGTTGGGTCTCATGCTCTTTCAAATACTAGAGACAAACTTCTGTGGCATGTCTTACAGAGCTTTCATGTAACTCTCCAGGAATGCTTAATTCCAGTTTGTCTCAGCTTTGTAAATTGCTGACATTCAAAGGATTTAATTAATAGATGAGCTTGTGCGAGCTATGTGAGAGGAACTAAGAGACAACACAATGGTTTCTATGTGAACATTACAGTATTCCCTAGGAAATATTTTATTTCCAAATTTTTATCTAACCATTGACTTTAGAAAAGAAAATATGTAATTGTAATTCAAGAATAATCTTCAAATCTATAAGCTTTGAACTTTAGCAAATGAGAGAAATGCGTTTAAAAAAATGGTCTCTTAAGAATCTTCCTGAAAACAATTAAGAAACTTTAAACACAATATATTTACCTATTTATATTACCAATATATATATGTATACACTTATACAAAATGGCACACCAACAACACTTCTGATGCAAAACAAACAAAAACACTCCAGGTCTATAAATTTACCTTTTAAAATCAAGAAATGTAATAGAACATGTAAGATAAATTAATGAGAAAGACACCAGAGATTCTGAGAAAAAAGGGGTACTCTTTAGAGTCTCTGATTTCTCCTAAATCTATAATCTGGTCACAAAAACTTACTAAATCACTCAACTTTCTGAGGCCCAAAGCATCAAAGGCTTTTATATTTGCATAGTAAACATTCAGCGGACAATGCTACAGCATTCTTTAGAGTAGTCTTTTTTGTCCAAACACATGTTATGATATATAAAGGACACCTGAAGTGGACTTACAGCTTGCCAAACGTCAGCTCTTACCATTGGGCTGTTGAGAAAAAGCTGTCTGCTGAGGGAAAGCTGCTTGAGCTGGGAAGGCAGGCTGCTGGAAGCTGCCACTAAAGCTGGTGGGAAGACTATAGGGAGCAGGAGTACCAAACCCCGCAGGCATGCTCATGGACGCAGTGCCAAAGGTCGCCGCTGACAGGAGAAAAGAAGGGCCAATCACTTGCACACACAAGAGCAGTTTTGTTTCTCATACTCAACATTATAGAGTATACATCATTTGCCTTGAAAAACATTAGGATGTACATTAAAGGCATTATAAATTCCAAAACTTCAACAAAGTCAGTGGTAAATTTTAGCGCTATACAGTTTGACATAATTTATAAAATGTTGTTCCCCTGAAACCCAATGACCAGAATGAAACTAATAAAGCTATCATTTGAAATCACAAGAAAATTTCTCAAAGTAACTATATAAAGTTCAAGTCTACTTTTTAAAGCCCATCATCATGCAATTCACATGTATATTAGTATACAGTTTTTAGCTTTGTTTTGCTATATACAGTAAAATAACCAAAAATTTAATTTTATCTATTAAATTGCCTACTATAATGTAATATGTGCATTCCTGGAAAAAAAAATTTAAAACCTCCGCAAAATAGTTCAGTAAAAATAACAAGATTTGGGGCCGGCCTGGTGGCGTAGCGGTTAAGAGTGTGTGCTCTGCTTCGGTGGCCCGGGGTTCACAGATTCGGATCCTGGGCGCGCACCGATGCACCGCTTGTCACGTCATGCTGTGGCACGGTCCCATATAAAGTAGAGAAAGATGAGCACGGATGTTAGCCCACGACCAATCTTCCTTAGAAAAAAAAGAGGAGGACTGGCATCGGATGTTAGCTCAGGGCTGATCTTCCTCACAGACACTCACAAAAAAAACAAGATTTATAGAAGAAACAGGGTTAGAGGAAGGCCTCTCAAAACCTATGCAGCTTTGTAACCAAGGCCAAAAAGGGGGGCAAAGAAGCTTAATAAAAACACTAACACAATAAAAGGACATGTTACAGTCCTAATAAATCAATTCCAAAAGAAATATATGGACTCCCATTCCTTTTTTGGAAGGTAAACGAAGACTGCTTTGGATAAAGGGTACAAGGAAGGTTAAGACTGCTGAGTTATAAAAATTAGGGTAAAATGCACAAAGATTGAAAAGGAAGTGAAATAAGCATTCTTAGAAGAGACAAAGGATGGAGGGTAAAGGAGCACTGTGTTCAATATTGCACTCCTCCATGGCTTGCCATGTCTAGCCACTATCACTTGGTGGGCAGAGCATTCACAGGTTGGAGAAATCTGTGTGTGAACTACCACTACATATGTGGCATGCAGCCATCATTCTCCCATTGGATATGAATTACAGTCATGCGCCACATAACGATGTTTCAGTCAACAACAGACTGCGTATGTAATGGTGGTCCCATAAGATTACTTCGACATAGCCTAGGTGTGTAGTAGGCTATAGTATCTAGGTTTGTGTAAGTACACTCTACGATCTTCGCACAACAACAAAATCGCCTAACGACACATTTCTCAGAACATATCCCCATCGTTAAGCGACACGTGACTGTACTTAGGAACTAATTCACAATACAGAAACACATGTAGTAGCAGGACAGTGTATTACCTATTGCTAGAAAAGATTAAAAACAGAATCTTCCAACTATATGTATGTTTTAAGTAAGGTCTCAGTGAAATGTTGCTTTTAACACAGAATACTAGTAATTACACAGTGAAATATTTTTAACATGATGCTAAAACATGATATTTCACTGAAATTCCTAATTTAAAAAAATTTGCCAGCTTGATCACTGATTCAAGGCACAGAAATTAATACTAAAAATGTTACACAGAATTATCTTTTATTAAAAAAAACTAAAATGTTATTGATGTTGCCCAAAGTAATCCTCATAATTCTAATGTTTATAACAATGCAATTTTCCTCAATGAACCTAATCAGAATGTCAAAATTTTTTTAATTACTTTTTTATTATTGATGAGAAAAAAGGGGAAACAAGCCACTGGGAAGCAAGTGAGTTAAAGAATAATAAGCACACTGCTAGGGAAACAGGAGGGTTTCATAACAGACAACAATGCACTGACATAACTTTGACAAACCACTTTTTAAGAAAGCACTAAAAAGCAAAACTTGGATACAGTTAAGCAAAAGTAAACTCCATGGAATAATGTGGTAAATGGTCTGGTATACTGAAAAGGTGTCACTCAAAGTACTATGAATTCAAACTCAAGAAAAATAATTGCAAAAGCTATTAACATTCTAATGTGACCACGGAGGTAAGCAATAATGCTTTCCAGCATTAAAACATAAACAACTACAAAATATTTTCATGTAACTTTAAATGTAATCCCAATGCCACACATCCATGCCCACTCCATTTTAAAACACGGAAAAAACTTAATTCCACATGCAGGGATCCAGAACACTAGCAGAAGCTTCCACAAGCAGGGAGACAAATTGCCACACAAATCTAGATATTAGTGGTGGCCACCTACCAAAATGAGCGTGAGGAAACACTTGAGAATGCATTGCTCCAGAAAGGCCTTATGGAAAGCCATAAAGAGACCAATGTCAATTAACTTATGGATAACTATTGTCAAATAAAAGTAAATTTGCTTCATTATAAAGCTCTAAAATTAGAATGTACTGTTACTAAGTGGGTAGCATAAGAATACATTATAAAAACACATCCACAAAGAGTTGTTTTATTTCGACTGTATTCATGACTCCATAATATTTACACTGTTTGAAATAAAGGGGAAATTAAAATAAATACCAAATTAAGAAACATTAATGAAATCTATTTTTTAAATAAACACTAACATTTTTTTCATGTGACAATACAAGCATATCCATAAAAAGACTCTGTAGGCCTCGAGTTACATCCAAAAATGCTATTCATAGGATCATCTAAAATGATTTAGCATCTAACTTGAGCATCGATGCAAGTCAAATCTTGGAGAGAGCACCTGAATAATGCTTGATTATTTTATTTACAACTCCATATATTAACTAAAAATACATAAAGACAACTCAAGTGAACTAATTAAGCATTATGAGAGGAAAATTATTCAGGTGAGCAGTACTTTCAACTTAAAATATAATGGCTGAAAAGAGAGAAAGGAAAAATGCTTCTTATGCAGATCTTACTCACCTGGCATGACTAAGGTCAAAGGTTACACATAAATAAATGTAATTAATAAAAAACAAATTTAGGTTGTTCCATACCAGAACCTTTTTATGGTTGTTTTAACCATCTGGAGTGAGACTGTTTCTAAAATATATGTCCATGCCTTTTAAATTAGCATACTAAACCAATTAAATTTCGGGAAACAGAGCAATTGAGAGATTGGAGTGGTTCTGAGTCTTAGCTCTGTCATTTTCTAACTATAGGAAATTACTTAAATTCTATTAAGCCTCAGTTTCCTCATTTGCAAATGGGAGTGGAGACAGGGATAATAACAGTACTTACTTTACAAAGAAGCTGTAAGAATTAAATGTAACAATGAATATTAAAAGTGCCGTATAGTTAATGTTCAAAGAATGTATTTTTCGTGATAACTTAAAAAGCCGTTTATTAAAGTGTGTTCTGAATTCAACAAAAGGTTAATTGAGGGGGAAGAGTTCTGTGATAAACAAGTTTGGTCACTTTATGTTTATCTCCTTTCTTAGAGCACATTAAAGGCTCTGAGAAGTCCTGCATTAATAATACTGGTTAAATTTTGTTTATCCCAGCATTTATCATACGTATTTGGGCATAGAACCCTCTTCCATGGACTACTGATAACAACATCTCAGGAGACCTGTTCTACAAACTACACTTTGGCAAAAACTATCTTTTAGTCAATAGCGACTGTTAACCAATATTAATTACTATACCTCAGTCTACAATAATGATGCCCTCCTAAGCTCCAGTCTTGGGCTGCTATACAAATTTTTTAGACTTTTTTTTAACAGCTTCTTGAGATATAACTCATATATCATACAATTTGTCCACTTAAAGTGTAGAGTTCAGTGTTTTTAAATATATTCACAGGATTATCCAACCATCATCACAATCTAATTTTGAAACATTTTTCATCCCTAAAAGAAATTCCATTCCCTATCAGCTGTCACTCTGCATTTCACCCCACCTACTTTCTGTCTCTATAAACTTGCCCATTCTGGATACATTATGTAAACAGAATCATATATTATATGCCATTTTGTGACTGGCTTCTTTTATTTAGCCTAATATTTTCAAGGTTAATCCATGTTTTAGCATGTATCAGTACTTCATTACGTTTTATTATCCAACAAATTCCACTGTATGGCTGTACCACATTTGGTTTATCCATTCGTCAGCTGGTGGACGTTTGGGTTGTTTCCACTTTTTGGCTGTTATGAATAATGCTGCTATGAACATTTGTGTACAAGTTTTTGTGTTGATGTATGCTTTCATTTCTCTTGGGTATATTCCTATAAGTGGAATTGCTAGGTCATATGGTACTCTATGTTTAACTTTTTGGGAAACTGCTTTCCAAAGGAGTTACACCATATTACATTCCCAATAGCAAAAGGTTTCTAATTTCCTCAATGCTTATTGTTGTCTCTTTTTGATTACAGCCATCCTAGTGGGTATGAAGTGATATCTCACTGTGGTTTTGATTTATATTTCCCTAATGACTAACAATGTTCAATATCTTTTCATGTGCTTACTGAGCATCTGTGAATCTTCTGTGAAGTAATGTCTATTCAAATCCTTTGCCCATTTTTTAACTGAGTTGTCTTGTTATCATTAAGTTGTAAGAGTCATTATATATTCTGGACACAATTATCAGATAAACGATTTAAAGTTTAATTTTTTTGTTGTGTTATTTTTTAAACTTTACTGTCTCTATTGGCTGGTAAAAGTGCTGACTGCAGATTATTAAATGTTAGAGATGCCCAAATATCCAAATACTACGAATAAATTGAGGGTGAGAATGTAGAGAGGAATAAATCACTTCTATAAACAAAATATGTCCTATGCAGTCCATGTAACTTTCTCTTTAGGTTTTTTACTTTGCTTTTCCTTATCCACACCCATCCCATTTTTGTATTAATCTTCATTTCCAGAATATACTAGATAGGTGAGGTGGCCCTACTGAGTATTTAGATATAAACAAGAAATAGCACATAATACTTATATGGTATGTGTTTCATCAATGCAAAAATAAATTATAAATATGGAGGCTTTAAGTTGTACTGGAATGAAAATAGTGCTGGTTTAGAAGAGTTATAGGTACTAATATTAGATTAGTCACTAATTAATTTGGACCCTTGAGGCAAATCCATCAAACTGGTTTCCACCTAGGTAATAAAATAAGGCTCTATATTCCTTTAAGTCTATCTTTTTGGGAGAAAAAAATCTTTAAAATCATCCATTCATTCATTAAAAAGAATGTCAGGAAATAAAGGTTATTTGTTCAGTGGCAAAGGAGATATTTAAGAGTTATAAGAGAATTTCCTAAAAATTAAAAATTATATTAACTCTATTAACTAGATTTAAGGGCTCAAGGCCTGAGAAAAAAAGAATGTTAAATATTTTATAGAATCCTAAAATAAAAAAGGTCTTAGGACATATTGGCTAATCTCCTAATGAAGGCTTCTATGTAACATAAAGCCCCAAAGCTTTGTAAATGCAAAAAAAAAAAAATTATAAAAATGTGTATTTTAAGAATTTAAGAAATATATCAGTAAAACTTCTTAAATTTCACATAGAACTATTATGCAATACCCTCTTCCAAAACCTACCTCAAATGGAATTTAATACTATTAAGACATTTGAAAGAAACAAAAAATACTTCCTAAAGAACTAATATTAATTTTCATGGTATAAAACATTAGAAATTCCTAAGCATAATGTATCTGTCAAAGAATTGTTTATATTTCAGCTTCAATAGGAACATATGCAGTTAACATTTACTTTGATTTAGTCTATTCAATAACTAATAAAGGTGACCAATGTGCTAAATTCAAAATGGTTTATAATCAAAAAATTTTACCCTGAAACAAAAATCTATGGACATAGTAGATTTACCTCTCAATAAATTTTGTTTAGGCTAAAATTAAAATTACTTTATATCATCTGAACATATGCTGTATTATTCTACATCCTATGTAGAACCTTAACTTTAAAGGACTTTCACACTCTAAATAAAATAAGCAAAAAAGCCCTTAACTCTAATGACAGAAACAACTCAGAAGTACAGTCATGAAAGGAAATAACAGGAAAGATTTACCAAGTATATATGATAATGCAAAGACCACGCACAGTGATCTGCATCATCTAATTCTCTCAAAACCCTGCCAGTCAGAGGATACTGTTCACATTCTACAGAGAAGGACAACAATAAGGCTCAGAGAAGTTAGATCAACACAACCTCAGTTAAGGTGTAATTTGAGTTTCCATTCTTCAGTTGTTAAATGGGGTCATAACAGCGATAAACATCTCAACAGGATCTTGTAAATAACTTGAAACACGTAACAAATGTTAGTACGTATCTCTTTCATCTTGACTTCACTCAAAAAAACAATATACAAAAAGCTTTCTTTGGATCACCTAGCAAGTAAATACACAAGTCTGGCTGTACCCAAAACACATTCACTAAATTTTTCTGAGCCTTAGTTCCCTCAGCTGTCAAAGAGTAATTAAAACATTTATTTGATGAGAGCTAAGAGGATTAAATGAGACAATGTACAAAAACCCACGTGTCATGAGACATTTTACAAATTCATTCCACCAAGCTGAAATAATATACTAAGAAACAGAAATACTGCATATATCACAACTGATGAATAATATATTTTTGTCCAAAACACAATAGAAATTTAAAACAATCATTAAGTAGGTATACTCAGTTAAAACCATTTTTTAAAAATTATCTGTGAAGTTCAAATACTTATTAAACATCTATTACGTGACATACCAACAAATTATAA
Organism: Diceros bicornis minor; assembly: GCF_020826845.1. Lineage (NCBI taxonomy): Eukaryota > Metazoa > Chordata > Mammalia > Perissodactyla > Rhinocerotidae > Diceros > Diceros bicornis. Next base: position 16,698,027 of record NC_080776.1, on the reverse strand, counting down.
CTGAAGACATTTATGTGAAAAGCAAAATTATAATTCAAACTCCTAATAACACAATTCTTAATCCTGCCAATGACAGAGATTCACTAATAATTACTAACTCTTAATGGTGCAAATTTAATTGCAATGTTACAAAGCACCTTACTCTCGCAAGATTTCACATCAACATATGCTTTAACTGGAGTTTAGGCTTTAGTTCTAAAATTATTGGGACACATACACATAAACAAAGCTGGCAAACTCTAGATTTAATGGGCATTGTGCCACACCACATGTACTTGCTGACACTCCGAGGTATTGGCAGATAGCTCTGGTGTTCAGGGTAATAAAACAAAAATCAGACAGGTATAATACAAGAAAGATACCACTGGCTGGCAGCATGAACCACAAAGAAAAAAAAAGGAGGGATAAAGAGGACTAAGAAAAAAAAATTATCAAAAGAGAAAATATTCGGGCTGGCCCGGTGGCACAAGCGGTTAAGTGCACGCGCTCCACTGCGGCGGCCCGGGGTTCACCGGTTCGGATCCCGGGCGTGCGCCGATGCACCGCTTGTCAAGCCGTGCTGTGGTGGCGTCCCATATAAAGTGGAGGAAGATGGGCATGGACGTTAGCCCAGGGCTAGTCTTCCTCAGCAAAAAGAGGAGGATTGGCAGATGTTAGCTCAGGGCTGATCTTCCTCACAAAAAAAAAAAAGAGAGAGAGAAAATATTCAAATATTATTCCCATAATTTAAAAAATGTTAACACTCTTTAAAAAGAGATATGCACTAGAAAAAGACCTAATTATTAAGACCTCATGTAACAAAGTCCATTCATCCCTTGCAATCTCATGAAGAACAAAAAAACAAAACAAAATTTCTCATAAATTTTTTCTATTAAGGTTGAATGAGTTATAACCAGTAATTCTGAAACCAGACACCCAGGAAGTCAGAATTCCTGTGTTCAAGTACCATCTCTGCCATAAACCAGCTGTGTGGCTCAAGGAAGTTTCATCTCCATGCCCGGGCTTCCTCACCTGAAAAATGAAAGCTTTCACTGGGACACTAGACAACTTTCAACGTCCCTCTCAAATATTGAAGTCTGGAATTTTATACACTTTCAGTCAGTACTTGTCTTTATGCATAAACTCTTCCATCCATTTCCCATTCACTTCAGTAAGAAAGAAACCTTATTTTCTGATATTCTGCACATGGTATCTTTGTAATAAATGCTTTTCCCAAAGTTTACTGTTCTGTAATATATCTTTATTTCTTACCTGTTGCTCCTCTGGCATTGGTCTGAAATGGATTTGTAGAAGATGCCACAGAAGGACCAGCAGCAGCAACAAATGGATTTGTGGAAGGTGTAGCTTTAAAACATTATAAAATACACTATAAAATCCTAGTACATTTGTATTCAATAATTTAAAGTATTTATTTACATATTTATGAAGATAGATAACTAGAGCTTTCTGATAATAAATCGCTGCTTTGACTGTCTTCTGGTACCCCTAAGCAAATGCTTTACAATGTACATTTGGGCTCTTTATAAAAACCAGTATATATACCAGAAACACATACCTCCAAATGGAGCAGGCACACTTGAAGAAGCAGGCTGTGTTTGTGCAGAAGCACCCACTGGCACTGTTCCAAAAACATTGCTAAAAACAAACATTGAAAGAGTTTATATAGAGAAAAGCAGAAGTAATCTATTTACAGGGTGGCCATAAAACGTGGAAAAAGAAAATTATGAACATTCATACATCACAGCAGTTCTCACACTTTAAGTCTCAGGACTCGTTTACATTCTGAAAAATTATTAAGAACCCCCAAGAGCCATTGTTTAAATGTGCTATATTTATCGATACACATAGTACAGAAATTTTTAAAAATTTTATTCGTTTAAAAATAATAAAGCAATCATTATATGCTAACATAAGCAGCATTTTTATGACAAATAACTTTATTTCCCAAAATAAAAGGAACTTAATGAGAAGAGTAAACACTGATATTTTTGCAAATCCCTTTAATGGCTGGCTTAACAGAAGATCAATCTGTTGTGGTATGTTATTTAGGTTGAAGTATATGAAGAAAAATGGGCTTCACAGAGATACATAGTTGAACAAAATAGGAGTATTTTAATAGATTTTTCAGATAATTGTGGATGTTTTCTTAGATATCATACCAAAAACAACAGTGACAGTTTCCTAAAGGTTGGGTGCAATATGGAATTTTAAACCATATCAATAAACTTTTTGTACTCTATTACAGTAACATCTACTAGTCTATCTTGCACTTTAAGTGAATCTTTTACTGATTTTATATCATTTGGAAAATACTTGATGCCAAGCTTCCAAATGTCAACAGATTTCTTTACACAAAATCAAAAAATCACATTCATTAATATCACCATCCATCTCATCAGAAAACTAATGGGAAGCTGTCAAGCTCATGGTGGGATCAATGAATTTTCCAAAATTCTAATAACTGCTTGAAAGCATGAATATTTTCAGTTATTTTCCTTAAGGTGACAGAATTAAATATTTCATTTTTGAGAAAATATCTGCAAAATATCCAAATATCTATCAGTCATACTTTCAAGGAAAAAAGGTGTTCCATAAAACAAGTGGCTGGTTCATTCCACAACTCAAACAACCACACAAGATGAATTACCTCAAGACAGCCATCACACTTCAATATGCAGCAGAACTACTTGATGTATACCTCACTTCAACACAGAGAAAATTAAGAAGACATATACTTAAGGGTCAAGATTTAATAAAATTATATTTTCTTACTGCTTCATGAAGAATATTCATAAGAAAAACTGAATGTGTGGTGGTAGCAAATATAATGACTCATATAGATGGCTACTGGTACAGTTTGGTGCCATGGCCTTAATTCGTGCTAAGGCACCAGGCAAGTTTTCCCTGCCATTATTTTTGCACCATCAATAAAAATGTCAACTAGTAAAAACACAAATAAACCTCTCAGAATTACTATGAATACAGTTTTAACCTCATGGACCCCTTGGGTCTCAGGTACTCCAAACGTTCCACAGACCACACTCTGTGGACCATGATATACAATAATGCAATACCAATAAACAATTTGTTTTGTATACCTGTCTATGTTTCCAGACTTGATGGCAACCTTGTTATAGTCCACTATTATATATGTCTAACGTAGACAATATTAATAAAGCAAAAAATACACAAATACTTTAAATTTTACTCTTTGGCTTCAATTTTTTCCATCTGGCATACAGAAAATTTATTAGTGGAGAGCCCAAGTAGTTAGTGCTACAATCCCACCATTTCTGTCTAGAAAAGGTGCAAAAGGGAAATAAAAAGCTACTAGGAAAACAGAAGAAAGAAGAGACAACCTGCAGGAACAGAAAACAAAGAGATGGATAAAACATTGTACCGGTTAAGTCACCTGTACTTCTAGGTCTGTTTCCTTAATTCTTAAAATGAAGAAGTCCTAACTAAAAGAGATTTTAAAGATCTAATGTTGTTAAAATGCATTAGACTTCCTGCTGCCAAGTATTCCTTTACACCAGATATACTGGAACACAGTAACAGATATGTCTATCTGTAAATACCAGTATGATGCTGAAGAGATATAGAATTGGTGTTGGGTTCTGGTGCAAACATTTCTAAAAATGTTTATTTACAACTAAGGCTACAACATGTTACTTTCAGTATTTAGCCTTCATGACTGAAAACCGTACCTTAAAAGTATATAATTTGCAGGAGTGACGTCAGCAACATGGTGGAGTGAGCTTTCCCCTTTAGACTCACCCCCTACTCCAAGATACAACAAAAAGGACATTCATATACCAACAGAGGACATTCACACAACACAAAAGACGTCCGAGAGACCTATGCAGTCTTACATCTGAAGGTGGAGGTGTGGTACCACCAGAGGAAGTGGAAGGAGGTAAGGAAAACTCTCCTCCCCCAACCAAAGAGACCCTGGGACCAGGACCGTGCTACTCTCTAAGAGAGAGGGAGGAGGGGCAGCCCTCCACGGGAAAACCATCAGTCTCCAAGCTGTCTCACAGCCTGTGGGAAATTCCCACATGGAGGGGACTGAACTGTTGCAGAGGTGCCTTCATCAAGCTAGCACCCAAGGGAAGCAGATAGCAAGGACAGAATGAGAAGCCCCTGGGATTGGGCAGGCGAAAGAAAGAGCCTCCCCTCCAGGACCGTGCAGCTCAGAGAGAAGAGGGAGGGGCAGCCCTCCACGGGAAAACTGTCGCTCTCCAAGTTCTCTCACAGCCTGTGGGAAATTCCCATATGGAGGGGACTGAACTGTTGCACGGGTGCCTTCATCAAGCTAGCACTCCAGGAGAGCAGATAGCGAGGGAAGAATAAGAAGCCCTTGGCATCGAGCAGGTGAAAGAAAGAGCCCCTCCCCTCCAAGACTGCGTAGCTCTGAGAGAGAGAAGAGGGAGGGGCGGCCCTCTGCAGGAAAACTGTCATGCTCCAAGTTCTCTCACAGCCTGTGGGAAATTCCACAGAGAGGGGACTGAACTGTTGCAGAGGAGCCTTCATCAAGCTAGCATCCCAGGAGAGCAGATAGTGAGGGAAAAGCGAGAAGCACCCAGGATTGGGTAGGCGAAAGAAAGAGCCCCTCCCGTCACCTGCAGTACCAGCACAACCAGTCAGCCAGAGCGTCCACAGACTGCGGCAGGCTCAGAATACACAGCTCTTGACCCCCACCCAGTGGCAGCAGGTGGAAGCTGCAACCAGATATTTTCAACATGAGGAAAAATAAGCCCAGGCCCTCAAGCAGTATGCAAAAATATATTAAATCTCCAGACCAAAAGGAAAATGACAAGCACCCAGAAATCCAGCCAGAAGGCACAGAAATTTACAACCTAAATGACAGAATTCAAAATAGCTATCATAAAAAAGCTCAATGAACTACAAGAAAATACAGATAGACAATTCAATGAAATCAGGAACTTCTTCACAAAAGAGATTGAAATTATGAAGAAAAACCAATCACAAGTGTTGGAGATGAAAAACATAATGGAGTAGATAAAGAAAAATCTGGAATCTTTAAAGAACAGAGCTGACAACATGGAGGAAAGAATTAGTAATATTGAGGAAAGGAATAGAGAAAGACTCCAGATGGAGAAGAACAGAGAACTAAGACTAAAAAGAAATGAAGAAATACTCCGAGAAATATCCGACTCAATTAGGAAATGCAACATAAGGATTATACGTATGTCAGAGGGAGAAGAGAGGGAAAAAGGAGCAGAGAGCTTGTTCAAAGAAATAATACCTGAGAACTTCCCAAACCTGGGGAAGGAGCTGTGAATATGAATGAAATCCATAGATCTAAATATATTAACATGAAAAGACCCTCTCCAAGGCATATAGTGGTAAAGCTGGCAAAAGTCAACAGTAAAGAAAAAATATTAAGGGCAGCAAGATAAAAAAATATAACACACAAATGAATTCCTATCAGACTCTCAGCCAATTTCTCGGCAGAAACTTTACAGGCTAGGAGAGAGTGGAATGATATATTCAAAATTCTGAAAGACAAAAACTTTCAGCCAAGAATACTCTACCCAGTTAAAATATCCTTCAGATATGATGGAGAAATAATAACTGTCAGAGATAAACAAAAGTTAAGGGAGTTCACTGCCACAAGACTCCAACTAGAAGAAATGCTCAAGAAGGCCCTCATGCCTGAAAAAAAGAGAGAAAGGGGATACAAAACTTTCAGCAAGGAGAAAAACAGGTACACAAAATCAGAAAAATTACAGCTCTCTATCAGAATAGGTTAGCAAACACTTGATTATAACATCAACGATTAAAGGAAGAAAACACCAAAAATAAATATAACCTCATCACTTTAAGCACTCACAACACAAAATGGAATAAGTTGCGAGAATAATAACTCAGAAGGGGAAGAGGAAAGGGATGGAATCAACTTAGTCTAAGGAAACAAGAGGCCATCAGAAAATGGACTGTATCATCTACGAGATTTTTTATACAAACGTCATGGTAACCAGTAAACAAATAATCATAACAGAGACACATACGATAAATAAAGAGAAATCTAGGAACACCATCATATAGAACCACCAAACTGAATTGGTAGCCCAAAACACACAGGACGAGAAACAAAGGAAATGCAAAAGAACCAGAAAATGAGCGACAAAATAGCAACATTAAGCCCTCATATATCAATAATCACTCTAAATGTAAACAGACTGAATTCTCCAATCAAAAGACACAGAGTGGTGGGATGGATTAAAAAACAAGATCCAACAATATGCTGCCTCCAGGAAACACATCTCAGCTCTAAAGACAAACTCAGGCTCAGAGTGAAAGGACGGAAGACAATAGTCCAAACTAATGGCAAAGAAAAGAAAGCAGGTGTTACCATACTTTTATCAGACAAATATAAATAATATAAATATATATAAATAAATACATATAAATATTTTTAAAAGCATATATAATGATAAAAACTTACAGGAACTATTAACAAACCTAAAAGGAGATATTAACAACAATACAATAATAGTAGGGGATCTTAACACGCCGCTTAACATCAATGGATAGAGCATCCGGACAGAAAGTCAATGAGGAAATAGCGGACTTAAACGAAAAACCAGACGAGATAGGCTTAATAGATATATAGAGAGCACTCCATCCAAACACAGCAGATTACACATTCTTCTCAAGCATGCATGCAACATTCTCAAGGATAGACCATATGTTGGGAAACAAGGCAAGCCTCTATAAATTTAAGGAGATTGAAATCATAACAAGCATCTTTTCTGACCATAATGCTATGAAACTGGAGGGGGCCGGCCTCATGGCTTGGCAGTTGGGTGCGCGCGACCCGCTGTTGGCGGTCCAGGTTCAGGTCCTGGGCACGCACTGGCACGTCGCTTCTCCAGCCATGCTGGGGCCGCATCCCACATGCAGCAGCTAGAAGGATGTGCAGCTATGACATACAACTATCTACCGGGGCTTTGGGGGAAAAAATAAATAAATAAATAAAATTAAAAAAAAAAAATGCTATGAAACTGGAAATCAACTACAAAAAAATAATGGGAAAGTGACAAAGATCTGGAGACTAAACAACATGCTAACGAACAACCAATGGATCACTGAAGAAATTAAAGGAGAAATCAAAAAATGTCTGGAGACAAATGAAAATACACCATACCAACTCATATGGGACGCAGCTAAAGCAGTCCTGAGAGGGAAACTCATAGCAATACAGTCCAACTTAAGAAAGAAGAAAAATCCCCAATAACCAACCTTAAACTATACCTAATAGAATTAGAAAAAGAACAACAAACAAAGCCCAAAGTCAGCAGAAGGAGGGAAATAATAAAAATTAGAGCAGAAATAAATGAAATTGAGACCAAAAAACAGTAGAAAGGATCAATGAAACAAAGAGCTGGTTCTTTGAGAAGATAAACAAAATTGACAAACCCTTAGCCAGACTTACAAAAAAAAAAAAGACAGAAGGCTCAAATAAATAAAATTAGAAATGAAAGAGGAGAAATTACAATGTACACCACAGAAATACAAAGGATTATAAGAGCATACTACGAAAAACTATATTCCAACAAAGTGGACAATCCAGAAGACATGGATAAATTCATAGACTCATACAACCTCCCAAAACTGAATCAACAAGAAATAGAGAATCTGAACAGAACAATCACAAGTAAAGAGATTTAAACAGTAATCAAAAAGCTCCCAGGGGCTGGCCCAGTGGCGCAAGCGGTTAAGTGCGAGCGCTCCACTGTGGCAACCCGGGGTTCGCCGGTTCAGATCCCAGGCGTGCACTGACACACTGCTTGGCAAGCCATGCTGTGGTGGTGTCCCATATAAAGTGGAGGAAGATGGCACAGATGTTAGCCCAGGGCCAGTCTTCCTCAGCAAAAAGAGGATTGGCAGATGTTAGCTCAGGGCTGATCTTCCTCACACACACAAAAAAACCTCCCAAAAAATAAAAGTCCAAGACCAGATGGCTTCTCTGCAGAATTTTAGCAAACATTCAAAGATTTAACACCTATCCTTCTCAAACTATTCCAAAAAATGCAGGAAGATGGAACACTTCCTAACACATTCTATGAGGCCAACATCACCATGACACCAAAGCCAGACAAGGACAATACAAAGAAGAAAAATTACAGGCCAACACCACTGATGAACATAGATGCAAAAATCCTCAACAAAATATTGGCAAACCGAATGCAGCAATACATCAAAAAGATCATACACCATGATCAAGCGGGATTTATACCAGGGACACAGGGATGGTTCAACATCCGCAAATCAATCAATGTGATATACCACATTAACAAAACGAGGAATAAAAACCACATGATCATCTCAATAGATGCAGAGAAGCCATCAGACAAGTTACAACATCCATTTGTGATAAAAACTCTCAACAAAATGGGTACAGAAGGAAATTACCTCAACATAATAAAGGTCGTATATGAAAAACCGATAGCCAACATCATAGTCAACGGGGAAAAACCGAAAGCCATTCCTCTGAGAACAGGAACAAGACAAGGGTGCCCACTCTCGCCACTCTTATTCAACATAGTACTGGAGGTGTTGGCCAGAGCAATTAGGCAAGAAAAAGGAATAAAAGGAATCCAAATATGCAATGAACAAGTGAAACTCTCGCTGTTTGCAGATGACATGATTTTATACATATAGAAAATCCTAAAGAATCCATTGGAAAACTACTAGAAATAATCAATAACTACAGCAAAGTTGCAGGGTACAAAATCAACTTACAAAATTCAGTTGCATTTCTATACTCTAATAATGAACTAACAGAAAGAGAACTGAAGAAGACAATCCCACTTACAATTGCAACAAAAAGAATAAAATATCTAGGAATATGTTTAACCAAGGAGGTGAAGGACATATACAATGAAAACTATAAGACATTATTGAAAGAAATCGATGATGACATAAAGAAATGCAAAGCTATCCAACGCACATGGATTGGAAGAATAAACAGCTAAAATGTCCATACTACCTAAAGCAACCTACAGATTCAATGCAATCCCAATCAGAATCCCAATGACATTCTTCATGGAAATAGAACAAAGAATACTAAAATTCATATGGGGCAAAAAAAACCCCGGAACAGCTAAAGCAATCCTGAGAAAAAAGAACACAGCCAGAGGCATCACAATCCCTGACTTCAAAATATACTACAAAGCTATAATAATTAAAATAGCAAGGTACTGGTACAAAAACTGACACACAGATCAATGGAACAGCAAGGAAAGCCCAGAAATAAAACCACACATCTACGGACACCTACTCTTTGACAAAGAGGCTAGGAACATACAATGGAGAAAGGAAAGTCTCTTCAATAAATGGTGCTGGGAAAACTGGTCAGCCACATGCAAAAGAATGAAAGTAGACCACCTTCTTTCGCCATACACAAAAATTAATTCAAAGTGAATCAAAGACTTGAAGGTAAAAGACCTGAAACTATAAAACACCTGGGAGAAAATATAGGCAGTACACTCTTTGACATTGGTCATAGAGGGATCTTTTCAAATTCCATGTCTACATGGACAAGGGAAACAAAAGAAAAAATAAACAAGTGGGACTTCATCAGACTAAAGAGCTTCTGCAAGGCAAATGAAACCAGAATCAAAATGAAAAGACAACCCACCAGCTGGGAGAAAGTATTTGCAAAGCATATACGCCACAAGGGGTTAATCTCCGTAATACATAAAGAAGTCACACAACTGAACGACAAAAAAAACAAACAACCCAATCAAAAACTGGGCAGAGGATATGAACAGACATTTTTCCAAGGAAGATACACAGATGGCCAATAGGCACATGAAAAGATGTTCAACATCACTAATCATAAGGGAAATGCAAATCAAAACAGCACCAAGATATCACCTTACACCCATCAGAATGGCTATAATCACTAAGACAAAAAATAACAAATGTTGGAGAGGTTGTGGAGAAAAGGGAACCCTCATTCACTGCTGGTAGGAATACAAACTGCTTCAGCCTCTATGGAAAACAGTATGGGAGATTCCTCAAAAAATTAAAAATAGAAATACCTTTATGATCCAGCTATCCCACTACTGGGTATTATTTTTTTTTTGAGGAAGATCAGCCCTGAGCTAACATCCATGCTAATCCTCCTCTTTTTGCTGCGGAAGACTGGCTCTGAGCTAACATCTATTGCCAATCCTCCTCCTTTTTTTTACCCCCAAAGCCCCAGTAGATAGTTGTATGTCATAGTTGCACATCCTTCTAGTTGCTGTATGTGGGACTCGGCCTCAGCACGGCCGGAGAAGCAGTGAAGCGGTGCGTCGGCGTGCGCCTGGGATCCAAATCCAGGCCGCCAGTAGCGGAGCACGCGCACTTAACCGCTAATCCATGGGGCCGGCCCCCACTACTGGGTATTTATCCAAAGAACCTGAAATTAACAATCCAAAAAGGCTTATGCACCCCTATGTTCATTGCAGCATTACTCATTATAGCCAAGAAGTGGAAACAACCCAAGTGTCCCTGGACTGATGATTGGATAAAGAAGATGTAGTATATATACATATATATACAATGGAATACTACCCAGCCATAAAAAAAAAGACAAAATCGTCCAATTTGCAACAACATGGATGGACCTGGAGGGTATCATGTTAAGCCAGACAGAGAAAGACAAACACCGCATGATTTCACTCATACGTGGAAGATAAACTAACACACGGACAGAGAGAACAGTCTGGTGGTTACCAGAGGGAAAGGGGTTGGGAGGTGGGCACAAAGGGTGAAGGTAGGCATTTATATGGTGACTGACAAACAGTAATGTACAACTAAAATTTCACAATGTTATAAACTATTACAACACCAATAAAACAAATCAAAAAAAATTTTTTTAAATAATAAGTATAATTTGCTAAATGGATTCTCTGCCGAGTATAATTAAATCTGTACATAACTGTCCATTTGGAGATATGAATATATTCTTAATTACATTTTGGTGTTTCAAGAAAGAAAAGTAGCAAAACGTTTGCTTAAAAAATTATGGCAATTATTCAAGGTATATTCTGTTAATTAGCAAATTAAACTCAGTTTCCTCAAATTTATAAAAATATTCGATAATTTAAAAATTATACCCCAAAACATCATTTAACAACATTATTACTCAGAGTTGAAAAAAAGATTAAATAAGATAAAACATGAAGCAAGAACACTAAGACAGGTACCTGCTAGCATTACTTGTGGAAGTATATGCATTACTGGAGGTGGCTGCAGAGCTGAAAACGCTGTCTAATTCAGCCAGGGCTGCATACTTGTCTGAAGATGCACTCGACTGACTGGGAACTGAAACCACAGAACCAACAGGAGCTTTACCTGTGGTCCCAAAGCCACTCCCCTGATCACCACCTAGGAACAAACAAACACAAATTACACCAAAAATTTAAAGTTATACATTCAACTTATCAACCGCATTTGTCATGAAACACATGTAAAATTAATACTGATTTGGAGCTAAGCAAATAAATGAATAGGATTCTAGAGTTTTACCTAATAAACAATCTAGAAAATATTGGACAATTATTAGTTGCTATACATACCATGTGGTAAAGACAGAATACTGTTTCTATAACAAAAACTAAGACCCTGTACCAATAATATATCTAGATTGTGCATAAAGAAGAAATTCTCAAAGTGCTAAGACAGGTGCATCTCATGCAAGCGAACATATAAATTCATAAAATGCTGGACTCAATGTGAACAACCTATTAATATCATTTTCCCAGGGCTGTCCATGAAAAAATTATAGTAGTAAGAGGAAACATTTACTGAGCACTTGCTATGTGGCAGGCACTGTTCTAAGCGCCCTACATGCAACAACACATCTGACACAACTCATGAGTTCAGTGCTATTCCTACGCTCATTCTGGAGATGAGGAAGCAAGCCCCTGAAGTACTCCACTGCACCATGCATTTTGAGAGGCAAAATACTGGCCTTAAGACCAAAACTGAAAGTAAAAATATACCGTAAAAATCATGTTTGTTTTTTGTAAATAAATACTAGACATTAATAGAAAATGGTTCAAAATGAATACATTATAGAAACCACCAAATCACATTCCAATAAGTTCTATTAATAGGATTTCTTGGCCCTTTATGGCCTTAGAACAGTAAAGCATGCTTTATAAGACAAAATCAAATTTTTGTCAATTATTTTCTTCTAAAACTAGAAAGTTTATAAATTAGTTTATATGCCTTCAGTTTTATAGTTGATATTTCAGATTCAAAATGTGCCATGTAGTCACGAACATTTAGTGTAGACAAAATTTCTATATAACAACTAAGAAAAGCATAGCATCCTCAGATTTTAGTAAATACAACCAAACTTAGAGGACTGCGGAACACATAACTTTGTATTTGTTTTGTGTAAAGGTTGATACCTTGCCCAGCACTGAAGATATTGTCTAAATTGGCAAGTGCTGCGTATTTGTCTGCAGTCTGTAGACCAGCTTTATTCGTTGCAACTTTACTAACAGCTGATGCTGTTTGATGACTCTGGGAAGTACTGAAGGTTCCAAAATCAGCACTGGAGGATTTGGGGAAGTTATCAAAATGAGCAAAATTAGCATTTACTGATCCAGCACTTCCACCTGTAACAGAATAAACAGAACACTTGAAATTTCTAGACTTTTCCCAATATCGTTTGATAGATTATATGATCATCTCTTACTAAATTACACGTTCTTGAAGCAATCCTACATTCTTAAAATTAGTAACTAGAAAATAGCATTCAACGTTAAACATCTACATATGGCTTTTTATAATTTATGAAACTACATTTTCAAAGGCCCTGGCAACATGAAAGATAACAAGTTTCTATGTGTAATTATCCACCCTGGAGTGAAAAATGTAAATCACAGGGGGAGTAACTCCATGCTACCTGGTTTGAGACTCAGTTACTTTATAGAACATTCAGCTATATACTATATGACCTTTTACTAGTTCTCCCTAAACAGACTCCACCAGCAAGACACAAAGTATCTTCCACCACCAGCTTTGGTAGCTCCACAGAGACTTGGTTGAAACAAATCCCAGGGTAGAGATTTAAAATGTTTAACATGTAGGAGTTTCATCCAGAATTTCTTAAAAGGTGGTCTTTGAGCTTTAGACTTATTTTACTTGAAGAGCTATTAATTCCACATAATAACTTAATGTGCACACAACACCATAATGTCCTCAGTAAAATCATGCCCTATTATATAGCTCAAGGAATAAAAATTATAGTACATAATATATAAATAATTTAAATATTATAGCAATTTTTTTACTTTATAAAGCACATTTCACCTATTGGTCACTATTTTACATATCTTGCTAAGATTTTAAAGTCTACTCTGGATCTAAAGTACTACCAAAAGACTAAAGCTTTTGATCTTACACTTTTGATATTGGTTCTTTATGCCTGAACATTAGTTTCAGCAATCAAAATAGTATATACATTAGTTACATATTAAAGTGATAGCAAAGCACACATAGATATTTTAAAAACAGAAAAGATACATTCTTATTAAAAAGGAAAACACAGACACTTTCCATCATCAGTTTTTTAAATATTCTAAAACAAATATATACTGATAAAATTTCTTTCAGGAATTAAACTCTGGTTGTTTTCAATTAAAACTTAAGTAATATGTGTGTATATTTAAAAGATTATGATCTGTTACAAGCAGCCGGTGAACAAAGCACATATTAAGCTTTCAAAATCTGTATGAAGAAATTTATTACAAATTATTAAAAACTGAATTATTAAATCAACTAACTCTTTTACTGTATACTATTGTGTTCTCTAAGTCTGAGTTTAGTAATAGCGAAGAGGGAATAAAAGTGGGAATGTATGTAAAATTATTATCAAAAGATGATTAACATTTTATAATTGAAAACCCCATGAAATATAGTATAAAGCATACATATTAGTAAAAGATGCCTACTTGACAACAGAACTTACTGTTGGTAGCCTGGAGAGGAAAAGCTGAAGTAAATTCACCAAAACTGCAGCTAGATGAAAGCATTCTAAATGCTGGACAGCCAGAAATTAGGTAAATGATGAAATTTAAAGGAAAAAAAGAAAATTGAAAGAAAAGGCTTTAAGACAATACACAGAGTTAAAAGTTGAAAGAAAAGTAATCAGCCAAAGATTTAAACAAGGGTTCAATGAGTTTCTGAAAACAATACAGTCTATGTGAGAGTATTCAATGTTTAAAGACCAATTCCTGCACAGAAAACTATTTCAAAGTTTGATTAAAGTGATCGTTAAAAAATCAACTCTTGACCAGTAACATTTATTTTCTCAAGCTTTTTGCTCTGAATATTACTTACACTTTTAGTTCTATGGCAGCAGTCAATTAGCTTCCTTTATTCAGAGCCTAAATCAATGTGTTCTGTAAACCCAAAAATCTTTTACTATTTCAATGTTTCTGTGCATAAGAAATTTAAGATTCATGTGCAGGAAAAGGAGGAGAATAGATGTTGTGAATTAGACAACATACCAAAGAGTTCAGAAAAACAAATGAACACAGAAAAAATACAGATTTCAGGTTTCCCCAGAGCTTTGTAAGACAGAATTATTTTAAAATTAGATAATTATAGAATTTAAGTTTAGAGTAATTTTTCAAAACTACACCTAGAGAGTTTTATTTTGTTTTTTAAAGTAAACTAAGCATAATGCTGGAGAAGCTCTACCTGTAGTTTGGGGCTGAAAAGGAGAGTGACTTGCTGTGGGGAAACCTCCAAAATTACTCGAACCACTAGACTGTCCAAATGCATCAAAGTTTGCAAAATCTGCATTTGCAGAATTCTGAGCTGTAAATGGTAAGGAACAATATATGTTAATGAATATGAAAACTATAAATGAAAAATATGACAAATGAACTTAAGACCTTTATGAAAAGTTTCTATGTCTCACAACTCGTTTTAACAGAATTCACTTAGAAATCAGATTTTAAATCCTACCAGTATTTATTTAACCCAATTTCAAGCAATGTATTAAAGGGTATCCAGAAATTTCCAAAAACACCTTGTAAAATGAGAAATTTGTATACAATATTCTTTGAGTGACCTCAGGAATAGTACTGTAAAAGTGACTATTAAAGGAAACTCAGTTAAGAGCACTAAATACATGAGTTACAGTAAAGCACATCGAAATTTAGGATATAGGATACATTTTGGAAAGTTCAGATTTAAAATGGGAATGAGTGCTTCATCAGCTATGTGAATCTAAAATAATGATAGAAGATGGTTTAATTACATTAACAATCTTTTTGGTTGTTTATTAAAATTTACAGCTACGTCCCACCATGGCATACAAAAATGGAAAACAAAAACAAACGTGACTGTATAAGAAGAAATACATAATTGCCAAATAAATTGAAGATATTCACATTCCGTTAGAAGCCTGCCATTTTTTTTTTAAAGCTTTTATTTATTTATTTTTTCCCCCCAAAGCCCCAGTAGATAGTTGTATGTCATAGCTGCATATCCTTCTAGTTGCTGTATGTGGGATGCGGCCTCAGCATGGCCAGAGAAGCAGTGCCTCGGTGCGCGCCCGGGATCCAAACCCGGGCTGCCAGCAGCGGAGCGCGCGCACTTAACCCCTAAGCCACGGGGCTGGCCCAGAAGCCTGCCATTTTTAAACACGTATTAAAATTTAAGAAACGATAAAAACTAGTAAAAATTACAACAGTGCAACTCATACTCAGCAAAAAAGACCAACTGGTATTTCCCAACTGGTCATCAACCTAAGAGGAAAATTCTAGGCTTCTCTAAACTTAAAATATGTAACTAAATAAACCAATTCAAGATTTTTTTAGAAGGCCAAAACAGACGCCAAGTAAGATTTTTATAAAGGATATGATGAGAATAAGAAGTGGTTGGCATGTGGGAAAGGGAATGCTAAGTTACTGGTAAGAATGAAAAGCTTGTCCAAAAGATGGAGAAAGGTTAAATGTCATCAACATAGTAAAAATCAGCCACTTTAGATCCTTTGCAGGTAATTCTACTTCTAGCAAGTTTTTATAAAGAAATAATCTTGCAAATGAGTATGGTTGTATCTAATAGCTAAACACTGTGTTTTTTATAATAATGAAAAAACTAGAAACTTAAATGGCCAGCAATGAAGGATTGATAAATACATTATGGATCATACGATGAAATATAATGCAGCCATTAAAGAAATCACATAAAAGAACATTTAGTCCTATAAGAAAATGCTTATGACAAAGTAAATAAGATAAACAGGTTAATAAATTCCATATACATTTTCATCTGCCACTTTGTTAAACATGGTATTATGTGCATAGAAAATCTGCATTTTAGTTAACACGAAGTACTAAGATTTCAGACAGGTTTCGTTTTCTTCTTTGTTTGCCTGAGTTTACCAAGCTTTTGCAATAATATGTATTCTACTTGTAAACAAAACCAAGAAAAGTTACTAAACAAATTTTCCATTAACAAAGTGAAACGTTATTCTAGGAAGAAAACCAGGAAAACTTAGCAGCATTTACGTAATTACTCTTGTGCGTGTATCTGAAAGGGTAGGACAGCAGGGGAGGAAACGCACCTGGAGTAGACCCCTTTCACCAGGTGGCTGTGCCAATAACCTCCTTGCGCACTCACACGCAGCAATTCTGACATGTGGGGTGCTTTCCCACGCCACTGCTCCAATTTCTTTCTTGAAACCCTTTTTGAAACATGTTTGTCTTCTCTCTCAACACTGCACAGAAGCGCCCAAATTAAAAGGCTGCTTACCGCTTAACAATATAAACTCTGCATTTTCTGGATGCCCGGCAGTCTTTTGCCATTGTTTCTTTCTTTTTAATTTTACTTTCAAAAATTTTACTTTCCTCAAGATAAATATAATGGAAGAAACACTAATAGATAAATAATAAATTAAAAAATTAACTTCTTGAAAAATATTTTGGAAGAAATATCTACACAAGTTTAAATAATAAATATAATACAAGTTTAAACACAGTTACCATTTAGTATTGCTGAGAATTCCAGTAACCAAGGACAGTTTAGTGCAAAGAGAATCTGAGACAAGAATCACAGAATTCCATCGTAACATAAGTAATGTACAGCCTTGGACAAGCCCCCCCATTTGTTCTGGCTCTACCAGTTTTCTCACTAGCAAAATGAAAGGACTCACTAGATAGTCTCTACTTGCAAATCCAGCACTGTGATTCTACAACTTATGAGACAATAAGAATAAATTCTTTAAGAGCTTTGAAACCCCAGGCCAAACAGAAGAAAATTCTACTAAAAGACAAAATAAGTTTACAAGTTTAGAATGTATTACAGATAATACAACTATAAACCAAATGAATAGGAAGCTCTCAAATTCAGAGTGAGTTAATATTCCAAAAGGAAAGTTTTTAAGTTCTCTGAACAATTCAGTTGTACACTGTAGATGACTTCTCCTGAATACAATTAATGATTCCACCAGTAATATACATCCACATACACCAACTCAGCTCGAATTTTCACATGAAGGGTAAAGACTTCTGGCTTTTAAGCCATTAAACTATCTGTTGTACATCTGAGAACAATAAATGAAATATAGCTGTCCCTTATAGAAACAGGAATTAGGTCCCAAAGCTAGTTTATTGCTTATAACCTCAAATATATAGGAAGATGTAATACACAATAATATATACTCTACATTTAACTTATATTTAGATCATGGGGGAAAAATATAAATTTAGCATGTTTCAAACATCATCAGGAAAAAAATCAGTCCAACACAATCAATTTTGCTTAGTCAAGTCTATTTTATCATGTTTATATTTTCCCAGTGTTTCCCAACCAGAGCGCCAAACACATTAATCAAATACCTATTCATTACGGCAAGACAGGGCTTTGTAATACTTATATCAGTTTTTATTTGTAGACACTGAATCTATCCACTGTCTTCAACAACTGGTTACAGTAACCATTAAAATTTTTAAGTGCTGTGGAATGAAACTTTGGTAAACACAACTTGGGAAATTAAACACTAATAAATTCAATAATACAAAAATTACTATCTGGAACCTCAATCAATCTCTACACAGGGAAACCCAAACTAAACAGAATGTGACAAAATGTAGAGACGTTTTTTAAATAATCTTATTTCGAAAAGCACAAAGACGTCAACTCAGTTTAGAATTTAAGGAACCAAGTTAATGAGCCCGAATCTTGCTGCGAGTTGTCTTTCCTCCTCCATGAGAAACAGGTACTCATGAGAAAGAAAGATAAACGTAGAGACTAGAGGATGGAAACTAACAGCCCTCATCAAATCCAGCTGACAGATACACTTTGTTTCACCTAAACAATATTTTCAATTTTTTCATCAATTCCCAAAGTTTAAAAGGTATTTCGTATTAAATAAACAAGATTTCTTGTTTCTCTTAAAAAAAAAAAGTCAATATAACTAGTAATCCTGAACCTTTATTTCCATGTGGCAACAGATTTGAACATTCCCCTTTAAAAAGGGCACCACGATTCCTTCCACACTGCATTATTATTACTCATTGGAGTTAAGTGGGTGGCAAGGCAATTGAGTTGGACATCGTTAGCATAAGGTGAGACAAAAATCAACTACAGTTTACAGTTTGTAGGTTTTGTGATATGTTTATCATCAGGCAAAAATGACTATTAAATTCTGTAGGTAAATTATGTTTTTAATCACATGTGTATTTCTGTAGATGACTTTTCCTGAACACAGTAATGATCCCACCACTGATACACATCCACACACACCATCTCAGCCAGAATATTCGTTCACATGAAGGGTAAAGACTTCTGGCTTTTAAGCCATTAAACTATCTGCAAAACAGCATGTTTCCCTACAGAACAATGCTAACCAGACTGCCATATCTGAATAATTATCATTTGCTATTAAAGGTTCCATTTGTCACAACAATCTGCTCAGGTGAAAATTTTCACCTAATATTAAGGAAAAAAAAAATTCAGAGCAAGAATTCAGCTATCAAAGACTTTACCTGTGAACCATATATGGAAAAATAAAGATTCAGAGTGCTTGCAAAGGCTCTGGAAAAAGACATTTCAGATTGAACCACAACACTGATTTACACTAAAATCTACCGCAAAGTAAAATGTAAAAGATAGCATCAACTATATTAAAAGGGAAATTAAATGAGGAATTTTATTAGCTGCTTCTTGCAATATGCATATATATTTTATTCTCCTGCAATCAAATGAAGTTTAAAAAAAGGTGATTTGAATAGTCATTCGTAAATAATTTCAGGCTAAAAAACTACTACTCTTAGGCAACCTGACCTAATCTACATAACTATTAACCTATTTCCTCATAGACTCATCTATCCTGCCATTTCCACTACATGTGGATAAGAGACAAAAGAGTTAAGATCTACTATCTATCAATCTGATAAAATTATAGGCTTCTTTTATTTTTTTACAATTTTCTACTACTAAATGATGGCTATTATTTTCAAAGAGCATTTTAAGGGAGTTATTTTTCAAAAGTATGAGTGCAATCATGGTACAAATTAGTCTGCGGAGCTGCAGTGACTTGGCTAACATGGATATACAGAAAAGTTTAACATTAATTCCCTGATCAGTGAATATTCACAAACTGCATTTAAAGACAAAAACACAAGGGAAACATGAAACAAGCTGAAAATTTACAAAACAGTTTGGTAGTTATCAGTCATTTCAAATTATATTTCAATAAACTTCAAATGGAGATACATCCAGAAGATTCATAAATTACAGAAGGTTCATTCTATATTCATTGATTCTTCCACCAACTCTTTTTGCCTGCATTTAAAAGCAAGAGGTAGGAATAGAGAGCTGGGGCTCCTGTCTGGTCAGAGGGGAACTGGCTTCCCTCCTAAAGGGTGAAGGAAAAAGGGGCTCTCCAGGTTTTCTGGGCTTTGGCTGCTCACCTGATGTAGGAGAAGGGAAACCTACCACAACCCCAACAACTTAAGCTTCCTGACTTCTTACCCTTCTCAGTAAACTCTCTCCTGAAAAAAAGATCCTCTTCATCCTAAGATCCCTTTTTAAAGCAAACACAAATACATACAAACATACACAAATTACACTATAATCTCCTTCTGTAGCTTGACCTTAGAAAATGCTTTTACTAACATTTAAAACATAAAAGTTCCTTTAATGCTTGCTAGAAAGAAATGTGGCTGAAGAGCAGTTTTTCTACAATTTTTCAAACTATCTCAGCAGCACATTTTGGAGTGTATACATATATGAATGATATACTTTATAGCATTATTATCCAACTGCAAGCCAAGTCATCAAATTGAAAGGAAAGGAAAGGAAAAAAAGAGTATCACAATCTCAGAGGTGAGTAAAAGAACGTAAAACCAGTCCTAAAATATAAATAGGAAATCTAATTCTGTAAGCAGTGGTTTCCCCCATGCTCTGAAAATAGTGAAAGATAGTCTTGAATTTTTCTTCATTATAATTAAAGATATGGAAATCAATGACAAAGAAATAATAAGCTTCAGCCAATACCCTTACATATACATGCAAAAATATAAAGCAATGTTTCAAATTATCAAATTAAACTGCCACAAAATGATTAAATCAATTCTTAGTGTTCTGCATTTGGTTGGATGCTTATTCAATCACTCACACATGCAGATGGGTAAACTTTCTATAACATACACATCAAAGCTTACTGGCATCCAAAACAGATTCCACACATATCTCTGATATAAATACAATGCATTTAGACTATTTACATCATACCTTCTAAAAAAGCAGAAGGAAGCATAACGAAACAACTGTAACGACTCAAAAAATAAACAAGCTGTGAGGAAATGACTCTAAACCATTTGGGGGACCTTAGATAAGACCCAAACGTGACACAGGATAAAAACTCTATATATAGAGCATGATCCTTTGTGTTAAATGCATATGGGTATACATACCTGTGTATATATGTATGTATGTGTGTGTAGCTAAACTCCTTAAATTCCTCACTACTTAGGAAGTTATCAAAGCCAAGTTACAGAACACAAAATTAAGAAATGTTAAGTAACTTGCCCAAGGTTATATAGACAATAAGGGACAAGGTCAGCATTTGAACCCAGGTCATTCTGACTCCAAAGCCCATTTCTTCACGCAGCTTCACTGTCTAGTAGACTGTTACTGTTATAATAAGGGAGAGACACAAATGACTCCATCTATATTTCAATAATCAATTTTTAAATGTTACCTAGGTAACTCTGCAATACTTGTGTATTTGTTAACAAAACAAAAAACTCCATAACTTCTAACTTTTGGTGAAGTGCATTGAACTCTT
Organism: Diceros bicornis minor; assembly: GCF_020826845.1. Taxonomy (NCBI): domain Eukaryota; kingdom Metazoa; phylum Chordata; class Mammalia; order Perissodactyla; family Rhinocerotidae; genus Diceros; species Diceros bicornis. Next base: position 16,676,684 of record NC_080776.1, on the reverse strand, counting down.
TGTAACAAACATGCTAAATCTGAGAATAAAAAAAAGGAGTTACATCTTCAGGAGCCAACCTGAAGATATTCCCACTCCAAAGATGAGATAAATGAAGATAATAATGACAACAAAGTTGAGATGCATCAAATGTTTATATCTATGAATTCATAATGATACTGAAGAAAAAACAGGTCACCATTAAAAAATGCTAGGGAATCAATTCATTCTGATATCTGACTGATCAGAATCAATTACATATTGACTTTCCTATACTAATTATACCACCAGATAACCAAAGTTTTTTAAAGAAATATTTCAGCTGATAAATGAACAATAAATTTAGAATATCGCCACTTTGCATAATAGATCTAGACATTGAGCATCAACAGCTAACATTACAAACACAGACAATTGATATTATGCGCCTCCTAAATCCTAAGTAGCAGGCTTTTCCCCTCTCCAAAAAGAGAACTTGTAACTGATCAAGTTTCTATCAATTTACAGGAAATATAGAGGAGACAGGAGCCTATTAAAAGACCCCACAGTAGTGCAATCAACAGATTCAGACTGCTGAAAACTCTATAGGACAAATAATCTAGTTTCTTCAACAAACAAATTACAGAGAGACATTTGCTATGTGTAGACCTTATTTGAATAAACTGTGTGTGTGTGTTTGTATTGGAATGGAAATTTGAATATTGACTAAGGAATTATTATTACTACTATTTAGGGAGTGGTAATACTACTATGATTATGTTTAACAAAGTTCTTCTATTTTATAGATACACATAAAATATTTAAAAATAAACTAACATGGCTAAAATCTGCTTCAAAATAATATGAGAGGAAGAAATGAGCAGAACGATAAATGAAACCAGATTAGCCATGAGGGAGTACACAAAGGTTATATTATCCGCCCACTTTTGAATATTTGCAATTTTCCATAATAAAAGGGTAAAAAAAGTATTGAAAAGCCTTTTCCCATTTTTCTGTGGAAAGAGGTCATATTAATATCTGACATTAAGTATTAATCTCTTTTGTGATGAAAAAGCACCAGCATTACATGATTACATCACACCTCAACAGCTATGGGAGACCAAACATTCTCAACAGAATGTTTACTAGTACTTAAGTTTAAAAAAGAATGGATGTTTCTTGGTGCTTTATACACATCTCTGGCAAGAGCTTTTGGGGAAAACACTTACCTGCATGACTGTTGAAATGTGCAAAGTTAGCAAAATTGGCTGTAGCTGCTGACTGAGGAGCTGGAGCAGCAAATATATCTGAGCCAAGATCACTTAAGAGGTCAAACTGCTTCTTTTCCTGCTGCTGCCCTTGAGAGCGACCTACAACAGGGGACTATAAACCACATATTAACTATAAAGAGTTCCCAGTCAGATCTGCTAAATTTTTATAACACTATTTCCAATTCACCAAGCTTAAAACACAGTTTATAAGATTACATAATCTTTTATTTGTAGTTTTGAGTACTCTATTTTTTGAAAAGCACAAATTTTCAACATTTATTCCTAAATTATCTCTCAATTTTAAGTACAGAATCAAAAGCAAAGAAATGTAATTGCAACAGCTGATACACCTCATGACACAAGACGGACTTATTGCTAAGACAGGGAGATGATAAGACTTTCACGGAACATCCTTTACACATAGGAAGGGTTTCAATATACTGACTTAACCCTTCTCTTCATTGTTCAGTCAAACTTCTTATGAAAATAGAGCAATTTATCCATATGTCCTAGCATGCATTATTAAAAAGAGTGGGATTTAATTCAAATAGCACCATGCCTCAGAACCACTGTTGTGTAGGACAGACGTTGTAATGCCACATAGCAACAGATATGTCACAGCTCAGTACACTGTAATGAACGCAGAAGTACAAACTTTAGACACCAACTTATGAAAAGACTTTAGTCTATTCAGTTTTTTAGAATAGGTATATAATGCAAATCCACCTGTGTTTCCATGATAAACATGCTTCACAATCAGGCAGGAGGGAAAGTTCTACTGCTCGAGAAATGCTTTTCTGTAAAAGTACATCACAGAGGCTATACTGTTCTAACTCTGATGGTTACCACAGATTCATGTTTTACTAATAGTACGCTATATGATAGATAGCTACAGCAACATTCCTGTATACCTTTACAAAGCTGTGGAGAATTCAAAGAAACTCATATTAGCAATAGCAAAAAGAGCAAAAATATACACATTCTTAACCACTTAACCAAAAATCTTTTAATGTATTATAATCCATTAGGAGATAATGCTACTAGCATACAGGGTTATGCTACTGTCTTACAGAATTCTCAAATTCATGATACTCAATCCTCCTTAAGTAGAAGTCCCTACAAACACTTAAAAAGACTACTCACCTGACTGGGTGTGCCCTTATTTAAGTGCAGTGCTGGTGCTGAATCTCCTAAAAGAGATTTCAGTGGTTTGACCTCAGGTGTACTGCTTGTGCTACTGGCAGAGGACCCTGAAATAGATGCATGAACTGATGCCACCACTTTCGCTTGTTCTGGGGGAACATACCTAAAACATATGACAAGTTGAACAGGCAGTTAACTAAGAAAAATGTAGTGAATACTAGACTCAAAAATGATAAGCTTAATTCTAATTTTGTACAAGACTGTTTCAACATTAATCTTATTTCAAAACCCTCTTAGAATTCATAGTTTAAGATTACACTTAATTGAAATACTCAAAGAGAAAGGTTAATAAAAACTAACCACAAAACTTGTTTCAATTATTTGCTTATAGTTTTTCTAAGATAATAAATACAATGTAATAAATAACTGCTTTTTTTAAACAAGAGAACCTATAGTTAATCATCATGATGAACAGTTAATACTGTACTTTAATTTTTAAAAACTAAAGTATCCTAAGATCATAAATAACATTTGGAAACCGAGAAGAAGGAAGGGAAAACATTTATTATATTATAGTTAATAACCTAAAATATAAAAGCCCATTACAAATCTCTAAGACTAAGATCAACAACCCAATTTGTAAATGGACAGACGCAATTCACAAAGGGAGACATAGAAATGAAAACACTTGCAACCTAATAAAAATGCAAATTAAAATATCATTTGCATTTGATCTGAGTGTAAATTTTACAAATTTTGTTACTATCTATTAAAATACATAAATAGGTTCACTCCATGCCCCAGAAGTACCCCTTCCAGAAACTCATCCTTAGGAATTAACCAGATAAGATACATATACATGTATGCTACCATAGTACTGCTTAAATCTGTATAATATAAGACTACATGGCTACTCTGTGTTGACATGGAAAGATATCCATAATACTTTCCAGGGCTTTCAGGTTTGAGCCCAGTCATGTAAATATAGGATTCATGGGAGGAAAGGAATAAAGGAAGGAAAGAAAGCAGTAAGAATATAACACCCAAATACTGGCACTGCTAATCTCTAGGCTAGGATCATATAAGAGCTTTCGCTCCTTGCATTTCTAGATTTTTCCTACCCTGCCCTCCTCCCCACCACCCATGTCAAGTAGATGGGGGAAGTAAGAAAACAGAGTGGTTAAAAGCACCTGTCTGTTTCAGAGACAGAGCTCAAATCTCAGCTCCACCATTCAAAGCCATGAAACCTAAGGCAAACTACCTCCACTCCTGGAGCCTCCAATTTTTCATCTATTAAACGGACACAGGGTTGCTGTGAGATATAAACAAGTTAACATTTGTAAAGTAATTAGAACAGTTCCTAGCACACATGTCAGTTACATAAGTGTTAGCTATTATCAAATTATATAATAATCACAAACAATAAAACTGCTTTGTTTTTTCCAGTAAATGGAGAGATGATGGGATAGAAGAATGAATACAGGAAGTTATGCTTTCCCATAATTTGGCATATTACTGATGGTATCAATTTTTGAGTACAGCCAAGGCTTATCAAAGGATAAAACCAGATCACAGTATTTGGTTTAAAAGACTCATCTGACTGAAAGTAAGCTAAGCTTGTATAACATAGAAAGCGAGTTTGAAAATTGGTCAAAAGAACAATTTCAAAATCCCTTTGCATGACAACAGTCTCACTGTTTTAAGTGTAGTTGCCCACCATGAGGATTTTTAGGGAGACTGCACTTTGTTTATGCCGTGTTAAAAACCCACTGCATTGCTCTCTAGTTACATGTCACAGGTGTGCAAAAGCATGGGTTTAGAATACACAGGTCCTGGCCCTCCTGAGTGTTGGTCACTCCCTCTCCCCACCCACCAATTAAAGTTTGTATTTGTATTACTCTTATTATTTCAATCCTGTTTCTCAGGACAGGAAAAATAATATGAATTATAATTATTTGAGGTTTACAGTTACTTGGGTTATGGTTTGAATGAATAATTTTTATTGTTTATTATTACTATTATTATAAATGCAGAGGGATCTATGGTTTTAATTCTATCAACTCTTATTCACACATACTTTTCTCTTGCTAACTGAAGCTAAACTGTCTCAAATCCCAGCTAAGACTTACTACACAAGCTAACATTCTGAGTTGGTAAAAGTAAAACTGTTGGGAAAATCAAAAATTAAGCTAGGGCTATGCAAAAAGAAAGGCACTAACTACAGGGTGGAAGGTCTAGGAAACTAAGAACTAAAACAACAAAAGGATAATTTATACACTTCATTTTAAGAGAATCATTTATGACATGATGTTTTTACTATCATCCCACCTTCTAAGATTTTCCTCTTTCCTGAACTATAATTTTACTGGTATGTTTTTATCTCTATTCATACCTAATATATCTATTGCCACTGAATATCCCCATAGCTAATCTTGCCTTGCAAAAAGGAGTCTCCTCTAGAGAACAATGAGAATACAAAGTTTGCAAAGCAGAAAAATCAGAGCTACTTCTTTCTAATGTGCTCAAGGAATGAAGATACAGATAGCTCACCCATAAACCACAGCACATATACCCTCAGGACCAAAACAGGCTCTCAAATATATCATTTTCCGGGTTAAAATGCAGCTCCTCGGGGAAACAAGAGGCCATTTACTTCCTCATTATCTATTCTATTTATGACTCGCTCTCTCATCTTCTTAACCCCCCAAGAAGGTAATACACACTATTGAATATTGATAAACAAGCAAGAGTTCATCGTTAATGAGTCTTAATAAGTTGGCTTAATTTGTGCTCACACAGCTAAATACGAAGAGTGCAAAGTAGTTGAACACTGGCAGTAAGGATATACTCCCTGCTCTGTTTTAAAGGGCTTGCTAGCCATATGTCCAACCTGTTTTAATTTCTTTTTAAAAATTAACAGCTGATGAATTTAGTTAGGGGAGATAAATGCTCCCTTCTTAACCAGGTAGTAAAATGGAAGTGAGGGATGTTTTAAGCAAAGACTTATTGCAAGACGCAATTAAGTAGACAGATTACTACATGAGAACGTTAGCGTAGTGCCTAGTTTATAGGCACTTGCTAAATGAATACTTCAAAATACTTGCTAAATGAATGAAGATTTTAAAAAAGGAGGCTTTATAGGACTAAAAATATCTAGAGAAGCTAGCAGGGCTGGAGAAGGATTAGAAGGAAGGATCCCTAACTTTCCAAAAAGGGGTAGGATGCTTGGTGATTACAAGGAACTGGCTGCTGCTAGACAAAGATGAGTGAAAATAAAGTAGAAGTAAAGGTTTTTAGAAAACAAATCCAATAAAAAGCCAAAGTATAATGGGTATCTAAATACCTACCTATTTCCTTATTTCCTAGGTACCTGCCTACCTACCTACCCCTCTCCTTCCTTCCGTCAGACTAATCTTACCCATAACTAACGTGATTTGGGGAGCCTTTGCTCTAAACACGAACTATTCACTCACCATCTTTTCTTTTCATATTTTTCTTGTAGAAATTCTTTCACTTTTTGTGGATCCCTGAAGTCTGGAATTGCTGAAGATCTATCATCAAATAATCCTAGCCAAATCTGTTTACAGACCTTTGGAAAGAATTAAAAAACAAAAGTGTTAAAATCAACATCTTTACTTAATGAAATTTTAAGAGAAAATTATGATTCTTTCAGAAAACTATCCTACTTAGTTTTAATAATACTGTTTTCAAGCAGAATATTTATCACAATGAGAAATGAAGAAGCAACAAATGAAGGAACTAAATGTATTTTAATACGCTACATTAAAATGGAATTAGCAACAGCATCATAAAAAACAGCACCTCGTAGGGAGACAAACAGTGAAATGGGATTTGAGAGAACCTAGGATTTTTTTGGTCTTGCAATGATCATAAACTATAGGCCATTAAGCAAAGTCATGTAACCTTTATGAACCTCAGTTTACTCACCCCATAAAACAGAGGAAATAGACTGCAGCAATTTCACAGATCCTTGACAGATTTAAAAATCATCCAGAAAGAACAAGCAAAAAGTACTAGAATCATAAATAATTTGCCACTGAAGTGTAACAACAATAACAAAAATACAAGGCAGATACAAGTCTAGCTTTATAGTTGCCTCCTCTGCTTTTTTTCCTAATTGCTAAAAAAAATGAGAATCTGAGATATTTAACTTTTTAGATAAATCAAAGAAATGAAATGATGCAGAATTCAAATAAGACACAAAGAGCTTAGATAGAACTATAAAGAAAAATTGATAGAGTGGACTTCATCAAAATTAAAAACTGTTGCTCCTCAAAAAACTTAAAAGAAAAAATGAAAAGGCAAGCTACCAACTGATAAAAAGTATTTGCAAAAAGTATAAGAACTTGAAAGAATTTGAATCCAGAATATACAAAGAATTCTTAAAACTCAATTATAAAAAAGACCAAAAAAACCCAACTTTTTTAAAAGAGTGGGCAGAAAATTTGAAGACACTTCACCAAAGATATGCAGATGGAAAATAAGCATCCCAATATCACTAGTCATGTAGAAAATGCAAATTAAAGTAACACTGAGACCCCACTACATAGCTACTCACAGATATCACTAGAATAGCAAAAAATAAAAAGACTGACCATATCATGTGCTGGTGAGAATGTGAAACAACTGGAACTCTCAAGAATGTAAAATGGTATAACCAGTTTGGAAGACAGTCAGTAGTTTCTTAAAAGTTAAACATACACTTACCATATGACCCAGCCATCCCACTTCTAAGTATTTACCCAAGAAAAATAAAACCACATGTCCATACTCAGATTTGTACACAAATGTTCACAGCAGCTTTATTAATAACTCCAAACTGGAAACAACTCAAATGTCCATCAACAGATAAATGGATAAATTTTGGAATATCCAAGTAGGATACTATTTGTCAATAAAAAGGAATAAACTATTAATACAAGCAACTATATGAATAAACCTCAAGATAATTATGCTGATTGAGAGAAGTCAGGAGGCCTCTCCCAACCCCCGCAAAAGTACATACTGTATAATTCCATTCATTTAAAATTTTGGAAAATGTAAATTTGTCTATAGTGACAGAAAGCAGATCAGTGAATGCATTACAAAGGGGCACAAGAAAACTCTTGGGGATGATGAAAATGTATGTTAAACTCTTGGGGATGATGAAAATGTATGTTATCTTGTTATTGTAGTGATGGTTTCATGTATGTCAAAACTCATCAAACTGTACACTTTAAACACACATAAGTTATTGTAATTAATTATTCCTCAGCAAAGCTATAAAATATAAATCCACAAGTTTCCAGAATTATACTATTTTTAAGAATAACCAATTATGACACTGTGAAAAGAACACAGTATCCAGCTTCAAAAAGCCTGACAAAGATTTGAGAATCAGAGAAGGAAAAGCAGCATCCTTCTCAATCTTACCTACTCACTGAAGTGGGAAAGGAAGAAATAAAAGAATAGGAAAAAGGACCCACCCTTGTCCGCTCCTATCATGCACCGCAAGCATGTTTCAAAACAACATTTCTTGTGGTTCCCTCCTACTCCAGGCTCAGTACAGATATTATAAAGTCATTAAGGCAGTAACAGCTGACACACGAGGCCTAGGCTAAGATGCAATCTCATTATAAAAACATTCCAGTGGCAAAGCCTGAGAAGAGCAGACACCCAGGAACGGTAATGCAACTTACTGCCAGAAACACCGTAAACCCTGTACAGGCCCAGATTCTCCAATAAATTCTTAGCTACTTAAAAAGAACCATATGGGACTCTCCTTAGACAGAAACCTGACTAATGATTCTCCCAAAATGTAATTTTACAAGATTCTGTGGCTTTACAATTACACTTATAAAGGAAGGACTGGAAGTTTCTAATTCTTTCATTTTAAAAATTCCCAAAGAAAATAAGACACATGGTAGTCATTTGCCCAAAGCCAAAGAATTATTAACTGTAATTGACAGAATTAGTTCAGGACACTTATACTACATGTAGTCTTTGCATTCCAAAACCCCTATTAACTACTATGTACAATTTTTTAAACTAAAAGCTATTAAAGAATAATAAACATAGAAAAAAATAAAAAGAAGGAGATGGGTTGAAGACAGATCATAAAGTTACTGTCTTGGCACTCATCATGGAAATACAAAGCCAAGATCGAGTGTTTGATAGGTATTTGACAGTAGCCTACAGGATTCACTTAAAATTCTGTATTAATTGCCGGTAGTTCTGCTCCTGCTCTCTGACAGGCCAAACTGCTAGGGAAAAGCATTAAAACTAGCTACTTGGGGCCATTACAAATTCATGCTATCTCACTATCAAAGTTCCTTGATGTTTTAGTTAGCTCTTACTTCTACGTTACCCCACAAGAGCTATTTTCTATGTTGCCCACAATCCTAACCATACCTGCCACTCTTGGCAGTTGAATTCTTACTCAAGTGAAGTGGCTCTCAAAATGGGATTCCCCAATTCCCCAGACAAGCAGCATCAGTGTCACCTAAGAACTTGTTGTAAATGCAAATTTTCAGGAGCCACCCAAACCTATGAAATCAGAACCTCTGGAGGTGGTGCCCAGCAATCTGTGTTTTAGCAAGCCCTCGAGGTGACTGTGAAATAGGCCAAAGTTTGAAAACCAATGCTTTAGCAAAATCGAGGCCAGCAGATGGAAACTTCCTTTCCATCTATATTCTATATACAGTTATATAGTTTTCAGCATTTCTCCAATTTACTTAGCCACTAACCCTGCTATTGGGCAAGACTCATCTAACAGAGACAGTGTTCCAGGGACACATCTAGGAAAATGTCACAGTCTCTTTATCTCCTTATGACCCATTCACATTTTAGTCCCTTAAAAGTTGGCTTCTGCTCCCACCATTCTACTAAAATTGCTTTCGGGTCTGTAGATTTGCTGACAGGAAAGTATAAAGCTCTCTTTTCTGCTTGTTTTGTTTTTTGGCTTTTTTAAGCAAAAAAATAAACGCCATCAGCTGAAAAGGGAGGGATTTTCAAAGTTGAAGGAGAATGGGCGAGTGAATCGACTAGGACTGCGGGCAGCAATCGACAAGGACCTGAGGTCATGAGTATTTAAACTGAAACTAGGCAGAACAGTTGTGCGTTTTCCTCCATCCTCATCTGGCTGTTAGGTACAAAGTAGGCAGTGTTGGCTTTAAGTCAGGTAAAACAGGGCAGGAGTTAAAAGGCAGTGGTTATAACAACAGACCATGAAATCTAAGCTAGCTTAAGAAAAATGAAGACATGATGAGGATATGGACAAAAAGAAGTCTACCAGTGGACTGGAGATCCTAATGGCTGTCCCAAAATTGCCAGAATTAGAAATTAGAGGGAATGAGCTAGGAAGAGAGAAGCAGTGATGGTCAGAGAAGATGCTTGAACTTAAAATCAGAGACGTGATATAGTTATGGCTAAAAAAAAAGTCTAAAATAGGATGAAGGATCATTGGAGATAAGAGCTCAAGGAATTCAGGAAGCTGAATTTATCTATTATTATAATAATCATGTGGATTACCAACGTGGATACTGGGACTGGCAGAAATAATTAACACTAGTGGAAAAAAGACATTAAGTAAGGGGCTAAAATCTATAATGAATGAGGGGGGCTGGCTGGTATGACTGCAACAAGAAGACACAGCAGGTGATAAAAATCTATTGACTTGAGGAGCACAGTGCTGGAGGACTAGAAACACCACTGAGGAGCAAGAATGACACCTAAAAGCCATCATCTGAAAGGTTTGCACACATTATGGAATTAGTTTTGATGATCTCTTTGGGGGAGGTGGTTAATCAGTTCTAATTATTGAATAATGCAGTGGTTGTGGTAGTTATGAGCCTGGACTAGGGAACCAGACTACCTGAGTTTGAATTTCAACTCTGTTTAATAATAGAACCTGCTTCATAGGAATCTTGGAAGGGTTAAATGAGTTAATATAGGTTTTGCACTCATAACAGGCATATACAGTAAACTTTAAATAGTATTAGTTATTACTTTTGGGCCTAGTCTCCTAAGTGGTTTGCAGTGGTGGTGATGGTAAGCAAGGACTGGAAAGTGGAGGTCTCACCAGGAACACAGGAAACTGTGGGTCTCCCTTCATTCCTGCTGCAGACAGAATGAAAGTGGTCTTGATGGAATAACCTCCCTCCTCTGAACTTCTATAGCACTTTGTACCTCTCACATGAAACTCATTACAAACTGCCTTATATTAGAATTGCTGAGCATGTGTTTCATTTACTTTTGAATTCCCCACAATGCTTAAAACAATGAGTTGTGCCATATTAAGTGTTCAATAAACAGATCGATAATACTCAAAACCAAATCTTAGAGGAATTAAAAATCACACACAGCCAACAGAATAAATTCATGAAATTGTCAGAATAATATTTTTCCTTATTCTAGTGCTAATCTACTTTAGATTTGCAATCATAATAGCCACTGACAGAATCTAAAATATTTCAAAGCATAGTTATCAGTCAGGGTTGCCATAGGAAACAGATGGCACACTCAGTTTGGGTAGTTTGAAAAAAGTTTAATGAAGAGACTGTTTACAAAGTGTAGGTAGGCAGTAATGAAATCACAAGTGAGAGTACAGCATCCCAGAGTTAGTTAGAGCAGGGCCTAACGTGATCCATTGGCAGTGAAGGGGGAGGAGAGAAAGAAGTCAGCAGAACTGTAAAACAAAGAGGACTACTTGATGGGAGGCGTGACTTTCAATGCAAGGATGTAGCCAGGCTGCAAAAATCCCACAGAGCAGAAGTTAAGAAAGTAAATATCCTAACCTCTTCCCTCCTTCCTTTCTTTGATGGGCTGACAGAAAGTTGCATATGAACTGTACTCAACCAGAAGAAAAGAGGCAAGAAAGCCCACTCGCGGATCCAGACAAACCAGGTGCCTGGAGCCAGAGCAGGGTAAAGACTAGAGCTAGAAGGGCAGATGGAAGCTCTCCAGCACAGCACCCAAATCATGATAATAAATATATGCACTGCAAGAAATTTAACAAACTCAATTACAAACATCAAAAATAGGAAGCATCCATATTAATTCTCAATTACTCATATAAAAGGAGGGGTAAGAAAACAGTGTTGCATCAGGCTTGAGAAGGAAAATAGGTAAGGATAGAGATGACATAGCTTCGTAATCCTCTCAGGGACAGCAAAATACAGCAGGAACTTGCTGGAATGGATAGTTACCTTTTATTCAAACCTCTATTTTCATAAAAAGGATACAAAGAATGAACAATGTGGCATGACTCTGGTTGCAACCTCTAGGTAGAAAAATATAAAAATAAGGAAAGGACAGAAAGATACTCTGTAATTAGAGAATCTTTTTTTCATTAAGCCAATCTATTTACAACCAATTCTTTTTCAGACTCTTTTTTGTTCTTTCTCTCCTTAGTGGAGAGATGGAGGATTACTGCCTCCCTCTGTATGTAAGACAGGAAGAATTAAACAATAAAGGAGACAAAGAATTGAAAAATTCATGAACAGGTAACTAATACCCACTTTTTAGAAGCAGAAAGAAAAATTGAACAGAAATAAATATTAACAAACAGGAACTACCTAGAGAGTTACTATGGATCTATAAAAAATTTTATCATCAATAAATTATTTTGACCTAAAAGGAAGAAACGATTTTTTTTTGTTTATTTTTATTTTTTTTTTGTGAGGAGCCCTGTGCTAACATCTGCCAATCCTCCTCTTTTTTTGCTGAGGAAGACTGGCCCTGGGCTAACATCCGTGCCCATCTTCCTCCACTTTATATGGGACGCCGCCAGAGCATGGCTTGCCAAGCAGTGTGTCGGTGTGCGCCCGGGATCCGAACCGGCGAACCCCGGGCCGCCGCAGCGGAGTGCACGCACTTAACCGCCTATGCCACCGGGCTGGTCCGGACCAGAAGAAACGATTTTTTGCCCTAAAAAGTCACAATCAGAAAAATATCTCAAATGCATGCCATGACTCAGGTTAACTACTAGAAAAACAAGTACATTATTAGCATTTCCTATACTCATCCAGCCTACATTAGCATGACTATGCTAGTATTTCTAGACCACCAGCTGATAGATATTTCTCAGTGATGGTCTATCTAAACACACTCATTATATGCTTGCAGGGAAAAAAAAAAACTATAAGCCTTATGCAAGAAAAATGGACAGTCGTTCATTTACATACATCTTTTTAGGACTGCATGGTATATTCTACCTTAAAATGTGGTTTTAGGGGCTGGCCTGGTGGCGTAGTGGTTAAGTTCGAGTGCTCCTCTTTGGTGGCCCACAGTTCGCCGGTTCGGATCCTGGGCTCAGACCTACTCACTGCTCATCAAGCCATGCTGAGGCAGTGTCCCACATAGAGTGACTAGAGGATATACAACTATGACATACGACTATCTACTGGGGCTTTGGGGAGAGAAAAAGGAAAAAAGGAGGAACATTGGCAACAGATGTTAGCTCAGGGCCAATCTTCCACAAAAAAAAAATTACAATGTGGTTTTATAAAATGTACTAGCAAGAATTAGGAAATATGCAACTTAGTCACTGAAAACAGGCACACACAAGCTAAATGTGCCAGTCACTGAGATACCAAGGGCCTTTGTGAACCAGACACATAAATGAATGCGTGAGGGAGTATCAGACTTAACGAGATATCAAATGCAATTTATTTAATCTAGGTTGTTTTATTTTTTTTTTTTAATTTAAGCACAAACTACCTTATAATGGCTTCCTTGGCATAAGAATCAAATTCTTCACCAGGGCCTATTTAGGTCCCACTAAATAACTCCAAACTCATCTTGTATCATGTCTCTTTCCAGCCACACAGGCCTCCTCAGAAATTTCTCTTCCCTGACCATCCAATCCAAAAGGGCAGCATCCCCACACCAAACCTCAGATACACGTTATCACAACATAATATTTATTTTCACACCCTTTTTCTCACAATTTCTAAAATGTAAATTTCATGAGGTAGGAACCTTTTCTCTGATTCACCACTATTTGTATTCTCAGTGCTTGACACATAGTAGACACTAAATAAATATCTTTTGCATGAATGAAAGCAACTTCCTAACAGCCCTGAAGTATCTGTACAGTAGAAATTATCTTTTTTTCTTTGTTCCATCTAAAATATTCATGCTGACCTAGAAAATAAAGGGGCTTAACCAACTTACTCATTCGGAAGTAATAAATTCACTGATCCAAATTCTCATATCATATACAGGCCAGAGGTTAGCAAATTCCATCTCACAGGCTAAATCTGGCCTCCGGCCTGTGCTTGTAGCTAATGTTTAGTTAGAACATAGCCACACCCACCTGTTTGTTTATTATCTAGGGCTGCTCTGGGGACCGTATGTATGGTCCACAAAGCCTAATATTTATTATCTGACCTTTTACAGAAAACGTTTGCTGACCCCTGACTTACCTGCAACTATAGACTTACTATGATACCATCCCAACATTCAAGAATAATAATGATTTAAATAGGATAATAAATAAAAGCCTGTGTTAGAGGCAGGTGTTATAATGTGCCTAGGCAATAAAAGAGAGATGAGCATAAAATGAAAGAAGGCTTTCCCTGGAGGAAGAACTTTCCAAGAGTGAGGACTATCTAAGGGCCAATTTATTATACATACCCATTAACTTGAGAATAAAGGAGAAAAAGTACCAGAGTAAGTTCCAGGGAAAGATTAATAGGTATTTAACACTTGTTGATAAGTATAAAAAAATAGAAAAGATAAAAGAAGCAAATATTTAGAACACTAGAGAGAAATTAAATGCAGTGGAAACAGCAATAAAACTTACTTGCAAGTGCCTGTGGGATGTGAAGGAGACCAGCAGCTCTAATTCAGACACCTATTATGGAGACTTAGTAAAAGGCAGTATACACAAATCACAGTACATTCCCATGCTTTATTTCATTTAATGTCTCTAATGTCAGACAGAACTGTGTTCCAGAAAGGTTGCAAAAAACCAAAACACAGACACAAGTTTAAGGGAAGCATACAACAACATTTCGAAAAAACAAAACAAAAACTTTAGGGGAACCTGGGCTGCAAACAGGAAGATATTTGAGACCCAGGTGGTTTGAGTATCTGTTTGCTAAGCCCCCTCTCTCCACAACCTCCAAACACACAGTTTATCACTTTTGCTTCTCATGCTAAGTCTAATCCCTGCACTTGCTTATCTTAGTACAATTTTTTTCCTGTTTGCTTGTTAGACTGCACATGGCCCAACTATAATACTGCCTTTTCAGTTTAAGCGATTCGTTATTTGACTCCAGCTTCTGTGAACCTTAATTCAGTTTCCTGAAAGACAGAGATTCTGATAAGTCACTGGCCCATAGCGTCAGGAGTCCATTCCTGGTCCAATCAGCTGTGTATTTTGTGGTTTTCCCAGACCAGGAAGCCTTCCTCCTTTCTTCCTTCAGCAAGGAGCATGAGCTTGGTAAGCACCCCTCACCCCCTAGCCACACACCTTTATTCATGAACGTGCTTTGTAAATTATAAAGAGCTTTATAAATGTAAGATTTATATCAGTGAAGTCATAGTAGTTTTGAGAAAAATTATCAATTGCCCTACTTTCTCAAACTAAGATGACATATGTAAATTACTACCCTGTATGGGTAACAAAACAACTGCTCTGCCTTTTAATTGTTTGCTATGTCTTTAATAAGTTTCCATGTTTTAGCTAGTTAAATTTATCAATTTTTACTGTTTGATTTCTCCCATTGCTTTTAGTCTATAAAGTCCTTACACACTCAACTGTTACATACATAGTTAGCTATATTTTCTATTAATTTTTATGGTAATCACTTCTTTGTGTTTTTTTATTGTCCACCCCCAAATGTATACAATCTTAAATACTACAATTTAGTTTTGTCTGTTTATTTAGTTATGAAATAATTTGTTTTAAAGAAAAATTGCAAGTGTGGTAGAAAGAAAGCCCATATACCCTTTACCCAGTCTCTAAGTTAACATTTGCTTTCTCATTCTCGAGATAAAATTTTTTCCAAACCATTTAGAGACATGAACCTTTTACCTCTAAGTGTGTATCTCCTAAAAATAAGGACATTCTTTTATATAACCACAGCACAATTATCAAAATCAGGAAATTAACATTTTACACTATTACTATCTAATCCACAGACTAACCAATTATCTTAATAATGTCCTTTATAGCAAAAGAAAAAGGTTCTCCTGGCGCAGAATCCGTAAGTGTCTTGTCTCCTTAGTCTCCTTTAATCTGAAAGAGTTACTTAGTCTGACTTTGTCTTTCACGATCTTGACATCTTTGAAGAGTACAGGCCAGTTTTTTTGTAATATGTTCCTTAATTTAGATTTTTTCATGATTAAATTCATGTTATACATTTTGGGAAGGAATATCACATAAGTAATGTATCCTTTTTAGTGCATCATATCAGGAAGCATGTTCCTGGTGATGTTAATTTTGATTACTTGGTTAAAATGCCATATGCCCGATTTCCCCATAATAAAGTCACTATTTTTCACTTTGGGATTAATAAGTATCTTGTAGGGAGATACTCTGAGGCTGTGTTTTATATTTTTATGGCTTTTAAATTTTAACTCTAAAATTTTTCTGAAATTTATTTTGGTATACCATGTCAGTTAACATTCTAATTAACTCTCCATTTATTGAATAACCAATTTCTTTCACAATGGACCGCTGAACTCCATTTACTTTATAACTTCATACATAGACTTAATATAGAGAGAGATTAGAGTATATCTCAGGATCTCGTCTACTGATCTGTGCCTATTCTTGCACTAGTTTCAGATTGCTGTAATTCCTGCATGCTTATATTGCAAATTATTGCCTATAAATATGGAGACATATTTAGTATCTAAGTAGAGCCAATCCTATTTACTCAGGTTTACACATTCTTCCCAGCTAGTTTTACTTCTTTGTTCTTACGGATGAACTTTAGAAACATTTTCTAAAAAGGAAAAAAAATTCCCATCAGTGTTTTGGTTCCAATTGTTCTAAACTTAATTTGCGAAGCCTCTTAAAGCAAAGCATTCTCATTCCTAAAGATAGTTAGAATTTGATAAGCAAGCTTGACA